>NC_142707.1:45014530-45639530 GCF_055471065.1 Atractosteus spatula | reverse complement strand
GGGTGTCCTCACAAACTGAGTATCCAGGCAAGAAGAGCAGAGAAGGAGGGAGGCTGCCCAGAAACTTGTGACCGCTCAAAAGCAATTACACCCTTCCATGGCTGCAATAGGAGAACCTGTGCATATGACAATTGCCTGGGTGCTTCGCAAAATTGGGCTTCATTGGAGAGCGACAAAAAACACACATCAAAACGCGACTATACTTTGTCAGAAGGCATGTGGAAGACTCTTGAGACCAAGCTGAAGAACATTCTATAGTCTGACGAGACCACAATTGACCTTTTTAGCCTCAATGATAAGCATTAACTTTGGTGCAAGCATAACAGTGAACATAATCCTGAGAACACCATCCCTGCGGTGAAGCATGGTGGTGGCTGTATCAGTATCATGAAATCCGGGAGGAAAACCTGCTGCAGTCTGCAAGAGACATGGGACTTGGGAAAGAATCCCCTTCCAGTAGGATAAAGACCCAAAACTAAAGCTAAAGACAAACTGGAATGGTTTAAAAAGAAAAAGTCAATGTTCAGGAGCCAATCAGTATTATTATATTATGTGGCATAAATACTGCCAGAAAAATAAGACAGTGAAAATATAAATCATAAGAAAGTGCACTTAAGATCAAAATAAGAGGCACATCTGACAATTTTAAATGGAAAAATTGAAAAGGCAAAATAGGAAACACCAAAGTTTCAGCATAATAAAACCACAGCATATATTCTAAATAAATTCCAATATCTAACTATTTTTATGTAATTCAGCAAATGTATTTAGCAAGTTAAATAGCAAAGTTTGTTGAAGCATGCAGCTTAAGATATTTGTTTCTACAGTTTGCAGTTGTGAAAAAGTTACAGTACTTAGAATTTCAAAGGTCTTTCATTTCACTGTTTTTACACAAACATGAAAAGAAAGGCAGGCTAGATATGTCACTAAAATTTCAAGAAGCTAGCTCATATTATCCAATAAAACAGTTTCAGTTTTCATTCCACTTCAACACCTGTGCCCAACTGACTCTCTCACTAATGAAGCGATTTAATGCTTAGGCAATAGTTACTCAAGTGTATCGCTGTCATGAGTCATGAAAGGACATTAATCAAAACGATGCCAAAACATGCTATCAATACACAAAATCTGTATATGTTATTTTCTAAAAATATATATGTATATTTTAAAGATATACTGTACTGATGTAGCAGGTAGGTTAAAGGTCAATCCTTTCATCTTATATGAATAAATATGGGAGTATATCTTGCAAAATAAACTCCCATCTTGCAAAATACGAGTTATATTTTGGAGCCATGACTTTGACACGTAGTTTATTCCAGAATCCAACACATTTTATGGCACACACTTACAGAGGGGATATCACAAATAATAGCTAAATAAATCAGTTTGTGTGATGTGGTTTTAAATAAACTGATTACCATCTAAATCTCAGATACACTCAATCTACAACACTGAAAAGGTAATTTATATCAGAAGGAAAGGGAAACTAAAGAAAGTTGGGCTCTACAGTAACTCAGACTGGGGCCCTGTTAGGTAAGTTGGTCCCAGAACTATTATAGTAGAGAAAAAACAATGAAACTATAATATGAACTTGGTTACCAAAAAGAAAAAGATCAAAGCTTCTATTATAAGCAAAAACATTTCCTTTAAAGATCTGTTACAGACCACAAACTAAGCTCTTACCTATTATAGAACTGTTTTGGAAAAGACTGTCATTGTTCTCACTCCTGCTGATTTTAAATATAAGTTTGCAAACATTCAGGAGATTATTTCCAGTGACACTGAGCTGAAAATGAAAAAAATATATCTCCAGTTAGTTCCCATGTACACTGTACACTTAAATACAGTGCTTTTCAATTGCATTCACACCATCCTATGAAACAGGAACAAAAAACACAATATAGCACAAGGAGTTACAAACTGGATAATGTGTCTTAAAAATATTATTAAAATAAGTTGTCATATGTCAATGTTAATTTATCTGTCTTTCATCCATCCATTTTCTAACTTCTTTATTCAAAACACATCTGTCCATCACAAGCTGAATATCATTCCATCTTGTGTAAAGTTACTATTTTTAAAAAATGTGCAGTACAGTATATTTACTGTGTAAGCTTTATTAAACATTTCTATGGAAGGAATTTCATCTAATACATAATCACTTGAAACTGCAGAATGAAATTGGATATTTTGATTTCCTTCAATGAGGTATAATCAAAATGACAATACCTTTAGATATACAGAAAAGAAACAGTATTCTGTTTCCAATACTATTACATCAAATATCCAATCTGTTACAGGTTCAGAGTCCCATGTCACTGTAAAGCTTAGCTCACAAAGAATGTTGTCACTAGCTCATGCTTCCCACTTGTTACTCATTTAATGCAGAATAAGAGGAAGACACACTGCTGCAATACAAAGAAAATAATCTTCAAGCCGAAAAATACAGCCATTTCTTCCATTCTTTCTATTTGTTTCTACCACCATTCCGTCTGTTAACCTACTGTACTAGCATGTCTTTGGTCTGTGGGAGAAAACTTGAGTACCTAGACAAAACCTACAAACTACCTACTTGAGTACCTAGGAGAACCTACAAACTCCACGCAGAGAGCACCCTAGGAATTGAACCCAGGATTCTAACACTCCGAGGTAGAAATCCTAACTACAGCACCGCTATGCCACCCTATTTGTCATACATAACTGAATTCTAGAAAACAAGAGGGTCATATTTATACAAATCTCTAAGTATTCCTTTAAATTCAATGGAAAAAAAACTACAATAGAATTTTGCTCTCTGGAAGTGTAAAGGAAGCCTCCAGAAGAATTTAGAGGCCTCCAAATGTTTCCTGTTTCCCTTGGGTAAAGGAGAAAACACACGGAGTAGCAAGCATTCAGTTCTAGCTTGCATCATCATGTAACAGAACATTGTAGCTAACCTTCTGGTTCAAAGAAGCTCAAACCTGGTTGAAAATGTACAAACCAAAAGGTCTAAAATCTCCCCGCAGAAGTGCCACAGCCTCACAGCACACTATAGGATCCCTGCCATAGGAGCTTTTACAACATACTAATTACAAGGGGTGTAAATAATAGCATTCAAATTGAAATGATTCAAGTACTTGTCTGGAAAATACTACCTGCAGGATTTCGTTTTTTTTGGTCTTAAATTATTTATGACAAACATGGCTTTTCTCTGAGAAAAACGATTACAATTTTAGTATACAATTTGTTATCAAGATCCATCAATCATTCTGTTATATGATGCTTTTTATTCCTATTTCATCAGGACTACGAACAAATGTTGTGGGTACAGTGTATTTTCTAAGGTTAAAAAAACTGCAGCTTTTTAAAGATCGAATCCTTAGATCTACTGCGGAGAACTTGTAGTGCAGTTTGGGAGATGTATTTATTTGAATTATTCAACTCTTATTTTAAACATCTAAAAAATTATAAGAGTACTGGTATTAATGCCAATTTATGTAGCATACCGATTATTTTAATTCCCCAACAAACTCTCCAACATATTGTGTACTATAATCAAGGAAACAAGACTTACAGCCAGAATCAGTTTGGTAAGCTGTAGATTAAGCTGGTCTGAGCCCATATCAATCAATTTAAACAGAGTTTTCAGCAAAATTGCTCTTCTCCTGCACTTTCTGCCCAGCAGGTTGCTCTCATCCAGAATACGGTGTAGTCTATCACAGGCATCACACAGCTGCTCCAAACTATTGCCTAAATAGAAAACAACATTCTTATTAAGAAGATATACAATACAAAATTACAGATCACACACAACTACACATGTAAAGATAAAACAATCAGTTGTAAAAACCAGGAATAAAAAAATCTTAACATTTCTGTTGTATTTTTTTCTGGAGGTTTCTGGACTTACAATACTTGCATTTTTTCATAATTAACTTTGTTACAGTTCAATTTCTTATGGGCATTACATACTGTACTTACTTGTATTGTACTTGTATACTTGAGAATATGTTGTCTAAATACTATTTAGATTATATTGCTGCTGAATCGCTACTAATACAGTATGGTAGAAAGTGTAATGAAGTTTATTAAGATTACTAATGAAACTGTTTTGTTATTCTAGAAGGAACAACATTACCAGTGCTGAACAGTTTATTTGGTATGAAGGACATTCATAAATTGTTAAACTCAGAAGAGTTTGACTATTATCCAGGTCATCTAGAGCAATAGATGCAATAAAATCTAATAAAATCCCCTTGAAAGAAATGATGCAACAAATCCTTTATCAACAATTTATACAGTATATGTATAGGAATATATACGTATACGTATAATATATGTATAGGACATTTTTAATGATGGTGCAGGTTGTTAATATTATTTCTAATTAAAAATAATGAATTTGGATCAGAACCCAGTCTACCTTATTCACTGATAACAAAAAACACATTTACCTGTATGAATATACTATATTTATATATACTGCAAAGTTTTCTATTATCAAAAGAAATATTGCAAAAATGAACATAAAGCTTGAACTTTTACAGTTACTGAGTGCAGTAATCTTCAGCAAGATGTGCTGAAGCGAGAGAGAAGCGATGTGTTAACATCCACAAGTTCAAATTTTAAATTGAGACAATCTGAGGAGCTTTGGACATTGAGAGAGTTCTTGGAGCCTCGAGAACTCTTCTCACACCAGGCATGATCTGACACTGCTAATACATGAAACCCAGGATGAGGAGGAAGGCTAGTGAGCAGACAGGTCATTTTCCAATATAAGAACGGTCACCTCCACAGAGCATTTCTGTGTTACACAGGCGCTCCTTTGACAAGATGCTGAAATGTTGGACTGGCCTTCCAAGGATCCAACATAACACTTGTGGGATTAATTGAGTAATGTCTGACATCAATCATGTGCTCACTCATACTGTACATCATCTATCAGTTGTTACAGGCCTTGCTGCATTACTGCACAGCTCTTCTACTTCTCAGACGATTGAGCAGGTCAGTGCCTTGTAGACTTCACTCATGGTTCAGGGCAGAAGATGGTCATTCTTTGGAAATTGTTTTTGAAAATTGATTACAACAGGCCTTGTGTGCAGCTGTTTCATTTCAATCTACAGTTCAAAAGGCCAAACTTGCACAGTCCACCATTTGCCACTGTACAAAGTTTGAACATCCCACCACTTTTGATACATCTGACTGGATGTATCTCAACTCCCCTTATAATAATATTTGGGTTTTTATTTTTGTCTTGAGCACACTAAAGGTTCAGAACCAAAAATTTTTAGTGGTGAAAATGAGCAAAACAGTGGAAATTCTGCACACTGTATTCAGGGGAACACCTTTAATTTTTTTGTCAAATTCCATTATAGAAAGGAATCCACTGGGAAACCTATTTTTTCCACCACTTAATCAAAATCTGACTACATAAAGGAACTGGCAGCTAAGATTTCTAGTGGTAATATGCACAGTCATTAATGCATGAGCTCTGTGTCAACATCAAAAGTAATTTTCACAAAGATAAATATTTAATTCAAGTTTAAACTGACTTAAAAATTCACAACCATCACATTCTGTTTTCCGACACTAACCTCCCCCCTGAACACATCTCAGCAGTGACCTAGATTTATGAAATCTTTTTAAAATATATTTAATTTAATAGTAAGTAAACACAGGCAGTAGAAGGCTGAAAGTCATCTCATGAGAATTTTAAAGGTTACCATTTTTCTATGCACACTCTCATCGAAAAATGCTTCCAAATCCATCAGCTATGGATGCCCCACAGCACCCACAGCAGAATTAATATTGTTTAAAAAATTGATGCCTCTTTCTCTGAAAGAAGCACAAATGGATTGGTTCCTAACAAGTCTTGGGGGTTGCTGCTGCACTGAAAGCTGACAGTTTCTGTAGTTGTAGGCCCAGGCACTCAGCCTGACACTTCCTGCTGCTTGTAGAATCCCAGTGACTCAATGACACAACTCCAATCACGAATTGACAGTGCTTGGACAGGGCCTAAAGCATATGCCAAATGAGAGCATCTGTTGCTTGGGCCCTATTAGTCTATTTTTAGTATTCTTATTTTTTACTCTTTCTCGCCCACAACCTTCTCTATTAATACACTTTCATTCCTGTTCTAAAAATGTGAAACTTAAACTCATTATCAAAATCTGCGAACACACCTTAAAATTAATTACTATGGGAAATATGACACCATTGGCTTATTGGGGTGTATTGTATGGTAACAAAAACAGGTACGGGCACAGTTTGTATGTGCTTTGGATGTCTCAAAGAGCCAAATTTAAACTTCTCTTATTTAATTCTGGGTATTAAAAAACATATTTCTACACAAATAATAACCTAGACAGTAAAGACACAAAGCACCAACATGGAAGCAGAATGACATACAGTAGCAGCACATTTAAAACTCCACAGAAGAAACGCCAAGGTAGTACAGTATATCTAAAACGATACCCGAGGAAAGTCAATTATAACTTCAATACAAAATCTACAGCATGTACAGCATCTACAGAAACATGAGTTGCAAATACCGTTGAATACCAAAGATGAATACAGAATACTGTTCGAAAAGAATAGCTTTTTGCACTTTTTAACTTTTTTGTTTCCCTCTTACACTAATTTTCAGAAAAATACATACCATGGCTAGGTGATTCAAGCTCCTGGAGAACAGGAAAGATCCTAGATTTCCAAACGAAGCTTTCCTCAGATTCATCTTCAGTTGTTCTAGGTCCATTATTTGATCCTATGTTTTAATGCAATTATGAAAGAACAGATTAACATCTGATCATGCACTGTTGCATTCAAGACTCAACAACGGAGACTGAGCCAGCATACACTATTTGTACTTATTTTCTTAGCAAACACGCTAGAGGCTCTCAGAGGCACATACACTACAATACTGAAGATTTACTTCATTTAGTGTCAGCACAAGTAACAATTGTGTAGGTAAGGTAAAATGATCATGAAACTAGCCCAAACAGGATAAGCAACATAAGGAACATTTAAAAACAAAAGAGTTAAAACAGTATACAAATATCGTGATTACAAAGAAGCAATGTGAACACATGTGTGTATATCTTTTTATAGTCAGTACAATTAGCAAGTTACATTACCATTGATTTAGAATAGTTAACTGTGCAATTTATTAGAGCTACTGAAAGGTGTAGCTGCAAGCTGAGAGCTATTTCATTGTTGTCTTAAACACATGAATAACGAATAGGTGCCTTAAGTTGACTGGGGAATGATTTGTGTAGGTAGTCAATCCCGAGGGGGAGGGTGGAGAATGAATGGGCTCTGGATCAGGAGAATGAAGACCTCTGGCAGAGAAGAAGTGAAGAGGTCGGGGCATTTAGAAGATGATGGTGAGAGACGAGAGAAGTAAAAGACAGGCACAAAATGGTTGAAATAATGGCAGACGAGAACTAAAATTCTGAATTGGCTACGAAGAGCCAGTAGAGGAACTAGAATAATGGAGTCAAATGAGAAAACAAAGGAAGAAAAATGACGAGCCGAACCACACAATTCTGGATGAGCTGGAATGGGCAGATGGTGTTGGCAAGGAATCTAATGCAAAAAGAAAGGAAGGGATGGATTGCTCAGGCACTGCTCAAGGAGAAGCAGCAGGAATGTGCCTGAGATGTAATGTAATTTTTAAAACAGGAAAAAAACAGGATAACCCACCTCAAAAATATCTACCCTCAAAAAACACCATACACATGAATATAACAAGAACACTCTTTCAAAATATTTTAAGGTCATTCAAACACACACAGCATAAAAATGCCTGCCTTTCAGATTTTCCAAAGTTTACAGTTCAGAAGTTCATTTTCTTAAAATAATCTGCTGTAGAGGAAGTTTAATTTCAGAATAAAAGGTCACCTAACAGATCTGTCTCCGATTGGTTGTTTTCTGCATATACAAAATTAAACATTTGCATATCTGCCTAGTACTGTAGTTGCAGGAAAAAGTTGGTGGCGTACAGTTTCATTTATTGGCTGCTACTTTTAGCAGGTAAGTTTGACACACATAGCAACAGCTCAGTGGTTTTAGTTGCAAATAGCTTACGGTTGAACACAAATACAAATCCAATAACACCATTTATGACCAAAAAACAGTTCTGAGGAGAACAGGCTAAGCATTACTTGGCTTCAGTCTTCTATCATGTGCCCTTAAAGTGCTGAATAGGTCTTATTTATTCAAAGTGTTACTACAGCAGACTAAATTTATATCTTGAGTAAAATAGCTACGTGATAAAGACATAAGTGAAACTGAATTTCCATAATCACTTTTAGACAATCAGTTAATTTCTAGTCAATGACAAGGAAAGTATTAGCAAGAAAAAAAACAGCACTGTCTCTAAATCTTTTAATTTAATATTATTATGAAATAATCCAACCCTTTGAGGTGCAGCCTCAAATGTCAAGGCCAAATACTGTAGATTCTACAGATTTAAAAACATGATCATTCCCCTTACCCATCACTACCACCCCAATTCAGAACAAGGCCTTTGGGAGCCACAGGAACAACAGGAAGGAGGGTTATTGCTTTCGTGCACAATACCTGTCCTTCCTCCCGCTGCCCGGCTGTCCGCGCTGCACGGACGAGAAGACGCGCCGCTGGGGAATCTAGTGGGGCCACTGCAAAGGGAAGAAGGAGGACAGATATGTCAAAAGCTCTTTTATCTACAGCTATGCCAAAGAGATATACCATTGACATCTATATCTCTAGGGCGCTCCATGCAGTGTCTCTTTGGTGTACTGGGAATTACAGCAAAAGGAAAAACTAGACAAAAAGCTTTCCTCTTAGATTACACACTGCACATACAAAACAGGAGTTCAACGAACAGGTGTCATCTGGTGTCATCTTATTATTATTAGGCTTAGAAGGCATAACATAAGCATACAATTTCATAGGATAAACTCTGAAAAGAGATTTACTCCCTTAACACTAACACAATTACATGAAAATTATTTGCTAAGGCAAAATTTCTTCCTCATCTTCCGAAAGTATATATAAATGTTTAAGGTACAAATCTTGCAACAAGTAATACAGATATTCAAAATACAAAAAGATTTGATTTTGACACACGTTTTGCATTTTATTTGGCTGTTGCTAAGGTAGGAAAAGAGTAAATTCTGCACTGGAAAATACTTGAGAGGAGATTTCACTCATCTGCATTTTTTGCAACATTCAAGAAGATTAATCTAAAAATGTTTTTCTGGCAGAGAAGGTTATTTTAAAAAATACCATATTTTTAGGAATTCATACATTAAGCTTGCATCTCTGGCCTTTTCGAATGAAATAAGATTAGTTCATTTTTGGGTGGCATGGTGATGCACTGGTTAGCATTGCTGCCTCACAGCCTAAGGGCCATGGGTTCGATTCCTGGGGGGCTATCGTCATGGAGTTTGTATTTTCTCCCTTTTTTCACGTGGGTTTCTTTCAGGTGCTATAGTTTCCTCCCACTGTCCCTTGACATGCCGGTAAGTTAATTGGCTTCTGAGAAGCTGGACTGCTGAGTGTGTTGTGTGTGTGTCTGTGTGTGCCCTGTGATGGACTGGCATCCAATCCAAGGTGTACGCTGCCTTGTGCCTGCTGCTGCTCCCCTGTGACCCTGTATTGGATAAACTAGTTAGAAAATGTATGGATGGAATTCATTTTTGTCTCACTAGATGTCACTGTTGCAATCTGTAATTCACAATCAGCATATGTTTTCTTTTAATAAAGTACACTGCCAGCAGGGTGTATCATTATTTAAAACATGAGGCAAAATAAATGTATACAGTATGTGCCTTATGTTTACAGTTATTTATGGATTATCCCTATACAACATACATTGATTGCAACTATGTGAGAAGCTACTCTTCTGTTTTCTTGATCACCTTAACAAGTCTTTAATAAATTAATAAAAACTTAAGATTGCAACATGTATATTTGGACATACATGTATCATACAGATATTGTTTAGCCATTTTCTAAATGGTTTATCTAATACAGGGTCACGTAGAAGCCAGCAAGCAATGGGAGCAAGTCTGGAGACACCCTGAACGGGATACAAGTCCATTGCAGGGTGCACACAGACACAAACACACACATACTAACACCAGAACCAATTTATCCAGAAGCTAATTAACCTTCTAATATTCTTTTGGATTGAAGAAGGAAACCAGAGCACCTAGAGCAAAGCCACATGAATGCAGGGAGAATGTATCATCAGCACTGACCTTTTAATAATTTAAAATAACTTTGGTAGGTCCTCTATATGTAACAAATGAGCACTTGCACATTTGTAAAATGATCTTACAAGAACACAGAGTGTTCAGACTGAACTTATTTAAAAGAACTGCTGGGATGTTATTTATATAATTATTACAGATGATGGAATGTAAGTGTGTGACTTCTACACAACCTGTAATTGGATTGACTCAGTCTGGCAGAAATCTGATTGAGCCACCCTGGGGAGTACAAAGCAATCCTTGGACAGTTTCCTCACAAACTGGGCAGCCCAGAAAACATCAGAACAGATGGCAGTCTTTTTTCTCTTGTTTTTTGTAAAAAAGGTGAGATCATATTTTTTTCTGTGCTCATATGTGCCACCTGACATCAACCTAAACCTCAGTCATAAAGGAAAACATCTAGCTGATGAGAGCTGAAGTAGCATATTCTGCTATCATTCTCTTATAATACGAAACTCACATCCACCATCATGCATGTAGGAGATGATACCTCAAAATCCATTTAGCAATCCCACATTCATGGAATGATACCATACTGCTGATAAATCTTTACTTTTGGTTGTTGTGTGGTATGAATTTTATTTATATAAATATTTCATTAAAATTCAGTCATGGAATGTTATGGTATGAATGTACAATGGGCTAGTATGACTACATTGAGAATTCTGTGTACGATTCTGGTCACTACATTATAAAAAGGTTATTAATGCTCTTGAACAATCCAGAGAAGAGTAAACAATGTGTTCCCAGGCTGAAAAGAATGTCCTATAAGGACAGGCTAGACGAAATGAACCTTTTTAGTCTTGATCAGAGAAGACGACAAGCAGACCTGATCCAAGCATTCAAAATCCTCAAAGACTATATAACTATGTGTAGGTTGTATGATATATTTATACAAAAAATATAAATATATCAAGAAGACAGTATACATAAAAAAGAAGGTAACAAAAATATCTACAAGTTGGTCAAATCACAAACAAAGAAATATACTTGAAAATAGAGTAAGCTGATCTTTCACCTAGTCGTGTATGTTTTCTTCCTAGCGTTGGGATGCCAAGTGGTAAATATAAATTTTGGATTTATGACAAAAAACAATGGTTTTCTAAGTTGTTGTTTTTTTCCACAGGAATATTCACTTTTCAGAAAGTAAGGAAACTTTAATGCTTGATTTTTTTCAGGTCATTTAGTCATTATTTTGCTAAGATGTAGAAAATGGATCGTGAGTTTTTTGCAGTAGGTTTTAACAGCTGACCTTTCCTACAATACAAATAAAATACATAGATAATTCTCACTTGTGGCTAAATATTAAGTACTCTTCAGATTTATTCGTTTTTCAGTCAATAAAATATAAGCAACGTTCCAAACTACCCCATTTTCTTTACCAAAAGTATTTCGTTGTCTTATGCACATCATTATGAATAAAAAAGAAAGCACAGAAATGTTGTTACACATTTGAATTTCACATGATGAAATGACAGATTGTTAATCCCACTAAATTTGTCTTAATCAAAAATACTTATTAGAAGAGTACTTTTGACAATAAAATACAGAATTGCGCCGTAAGCAATACCACAGGTATCACTCTGATTGGTTACAGGAAGTAGACAAAAATGAAAACATCTAAGGAAAAATGAGAGAAAACAATTATATTGAAAAAGCAAGGGTTTCCACACAGGTGTGGCTCATGCATGAATGAAGCAAATAGTATCCCAGAATTTTTTGCGGCATGTTTAAAAATGATGGACAGGCCTGATTGTCTGTATTTCTGGCTAGCGTGGCTGCAGTCTCAGTAACTTTGAAAGGAGAGTGACCATTAGGGCACATTTGGCAGACGCTTCAGTAACCATAGTACCTCAACTAGAAGATGTTTCAGCAACAGTGCTATGTACAGTGATGTCAGCATGGAACTAAGGGGGGAAAGACATCATCAGCAAAGTGCAACATAAGATGAAAGCACATTTTCCAGGATTGTGATATCCTGTGATAAGTGCAAGGCAAAACAGGTGAGCATCTGCAGAAAAACTGACTGCCCATTTCAACCTGGGGTGTCAACAGCCAGTTTTACCAAAACTGCTCATCACACCAGGCAATGCACCCCATGTCGGCCTAGTGGACTTGTTTATACCACAAAAGTACTTTGAAATATTTATATCTGGTATACATATATAGAAAATATATTTATATGTTAAATATGAAATATGTAACATATTTATGTTTGCAAGTAGACAATGTAGGCAATGAACTACAGAACAGTGGAGAAATGTGATCTAGTGTGACCGCTTCGGGGCGGAGCGGTAGCTCTGTGGCTAAGGATTTGCGCCTGTGCCTGGAAGGTTGCCGGTTCAAATCCCGCAGCCGGCAGAGGAATCCTACTCCGTTAGGCCCCTGAGCAAGGCCCTTAACCCCAACTGCTCCAGGGGCACTGTACAATGGCTGACCCTGCGCTCTGACCCCAAGCTTCTCTCCTTGTCTGTGTGTCTCATGGAGAAAAGCTGGGGTATGCGAAAAGACGAATTCCTAATGCAAGAAATTGTATAGGGCTAATAAAGAAACATTAACATTAGTCAGATGTATCTTCAGGTACAGTAACCACCCAAACAGAAGATCTCATTCCCGTTTCGTGAATCTAGGTGTATAACAATTCCCTGTTCAAGAAACAAATACCCAAGCCATAACAAAAGATGTTAATCTACTGTATGTAAAGACCTAGAGACAGTCTTTAGAACAGCTTTTGACAGAATCAGCCACTTGCAGCCTACATACCCAAGTGAAGGCGTATAAGAAAAACCAGATGGGTTTTTTTCACGGTGTCAGGCACAAAAGATGCATGGGTTTGTGGCCAGGATATGAAGACACTGGTGGACCCCTCACAGTTCTAACCTCTGGTTTTCATATGAAAGTTCTGGAATGTGAGTGGTAATCATAAAGGATAAAATTTCATCATTACCAGTGCCCATCTGACTCACTACAAGTGTTTGAAAATGTCAAGTAAATCACAAACTATGTTGGATACAGTTGTGACAGTGGAACACACCTCCCGCTGCACTCCCCGCTCCACGGCACGTGGGAATGCACAGCTACCACACTTTAAGATCCCCACGCGCCCACAGACGGCATTCAGGTTAGAACTGAATGTGTTCCCAAGCTGGCTACACAAACAATTGCTCTGATCTAGAAAAGGATTCTCTCCTATACCACAGAACAGAAATCTCCGCAGACGACTACACACTGGCACACCGCACAAAAGAAAGAAAGCGCTCTGCCAGTGCTCAGGCAGCACCCTATCCTATCCGACATTATCACACAGTATTTTGAGAACACGTTTAGAACAAGATATGGCAGCAGTAAAATACTGTTTATTGTTCACAGGACCATGTCTTCCGTAGCCCACTGACAACTTCTTGAGTTCCAACTAGCAATGTTTGATTTATTACACACCGGTATTGTCAAGATATAGAAGTATTGAGGTTTGGAAAATCAGATAATGGGATTGCAATTACAATTTTGGACACAACTAAATATTTCTTTGTCACATTTGAGTCTCTTTGTCCTCCCCTGGAAGTGGCATCTTCCAAGCAACTTTAATGAAAGTTTCTGATACTTTGTATCCTGAAGATGCCAGTTTTTTTAGATCTCCAGCTGTTGCCTTTGAAGTCACAGTTGCCTTCTCTTGCATATTCCGTGGTGACAAGATACACTTTCTTTTACTTCCTGCCAGGGTTGCCATTATACATTAATGATGGGCTTATTTTTTTAATGGACACTACAATGGAAAGAGTTAGATTCAGTGTTCTACTGCTTATTTTATAACCATTTCCAAACTTAAGGAGATATGTGTGCATACAGTCTTCAGAGCCCTCTCTATCCTTCCATGCGTTACCTGCTTCTATACCCCAGGGAAACGGGAAACGTTACAGAATTTCTGTATCATTCTGAAGTCTTCCACCACACTTACAAAAAGGCAGGATGTCATTGTAGATTTATATTCGTTAGATTTCATTTAAAGGAATACTTAGAACTGTAAATAAATTTGATGATCTTGTTTTCTAGAATTCATTTATGGCATACAATATGTGTCTTTATTCTGTGCCCGTACTATTCTGTTTACAGTAAACATTTCCAAAATTATTTTAGGTAAGACAAATAATCTTGATGCGTAACTCATTCTGTAATATGATTTTTGTTCCTATCACATCTTTCATCAGGTGAAAGACTAAATCTGGAGCACACTATACTGTATATACCATAGTGATGCTGACATACAGGTTAATGTTAATAACATACAATAACATTACATTCTTTAATGCTTCTCAGTACAGAATTGCTCAGTGACACTTTAACTGAGCTCAGTGCACTCACTGACAAGAGACTGGGTTATCTACTGTCCAGGATGTAGAGCTACAGTATGCGCGATCGGGATCACCTCCTGCTAGGAACAGAGAGAGCTGCACTCATCACATTGGTGCCATGACTGATTTCTCAGGCTGATATCTTATCAGTCACTGAGGCTGCTGCAAAAGGAGGAGGAATTTAAAGGATGAAGAGTATTGTAGGGCTCAGTGTGCCAAGCTAGTTATAAAAGTGCCATCTCTCCCCTTTGAAATAATAATAATAACATCACTTTATTAACCCTTTACAATTTCTTGCATTAGGAATTGTCTTTTCGCATACCCCAGCTTGCTCTCCATGAGACACACAGACACACAGACAGGGAGAGAGCCTGGGGTCAGAGCGCAGGGTCTGGAATTGTACAGCGCCCCTGGAGCAGTTGGGGTTAAGGGCCTTGCTCAGGAGCCCAACGGAGTAGGATTCCTCTGCCGGCTGCGGGATATAGTGACAGAGACACTATACTGTAAACAGGCGCTGTCCTTCGGATGAGACGTAAAACCCAGGGTGTTTCTCGAAAGAGTAGGGGTGGAACCCCGGCATCCTGGCCAAATTTCCCATTGGCCCTTACCTATCATGGCCTCCTAATAATCCCCATCTATGAATTGGCATCATTACTCTGTTCTTCCCCCCACTGATAGCTGATGTGTGGTGAGCGTTCTGGCGCACTATGGCTGCTGTCGCATCATCCAGGTGGGGCTGCACATTGGTGGTGGTGGAGGGGAGTCCCCATTACCTGTAAAGCGCTTTGAGTGGAGTGTCCAGAAAAGCGCTATATAAGTGTGAGCAATTATTATTATAATTATTTATAATTCATTTAGGAGAATGTATATAATTTTATTTTTACTTTCACATTATAGAGTGTTTTGTGTTGATCAATAGCAAAAAATCACAATTTAATACAGTATGAATAAAATATGAAAAAGTCCAAGTGGGGTGAATACTTTTGATAGCTACTGTAGATCCCTGTACTACATATTTAATCATAATTAATGCCAGTTTTGTTATTCAATCATTTGTTGTTTATTTAATAAAATAAAATATGGTACAAGAGTTTAAAAAATGCTTTCAAATCCAAGAACAAATGGTCAAAGAAGCAATTCAACACTGCAGCTATGAGGCATCTGTGTCTCAGTTTATCGATACTGGCTGTGTGATTTCTTATTTGAGCATTTTATCATTGATTGGATTACAGTCCTATAATCCTGTGTGCTTTAACTAAAGATTCACAGACATTAGCTCATCTTTGTCTTCAGGCAGGCTCAAACGGCAGTCAAAACAAATGGCTGCAAAGCAGACCACAAAACATTATTTAAATCTAATAGAAGCCCATCTTGAGCAAAGCCCAGCTAGTCTGCAAAAAGCAAAAACCTTAACTTAATATTACTGAGATGGATCAACTCTTTTTTTTGCCCTTAATTACAGTACATTGCTTTCCCACATTTAAAGATCATTCACAAGCACAGTGGATTTGTCAAGTGCCTCTCAACACTTCCAAACGTGTCTATAAGCATCAGTCTTATGTATGACGTCATTACGTATGTCAAGCCCTGCATTTCACTCATGCCCAAGCTGCAGCTGTACTAGTCTCTGATTGGTTCAGTGTCACCTGTAAGCTTGAAGGTATTCATAAAACTTACTACTGCATATATTGGCAATAAACCACGTCATTGTGTTTTTTTCATAAACAGGGTTTATCAGTTTACAGTAATGATAGTTGCATTACTGTGGCAAAAGGTAACTATGTCAAAAAAATTTTTTTGACTAATTTGCATACAATGACAACGATTCATGAAAAAAAAATCACCATAGTATATGGCATTTACTGGCACACAAAATATTTATCCTCAGCAGCTAAGTACATCATAGGCATTTATCAAGGGCAAAAGTTTAACTTTTATTCTATTTATGTGGCAACTTAACGTGTTAGTGGAGAGATGATGTGGCAGGTGATGCATGTGGCCACACAGCTCTTGAGTCCTGGGTTTAAATCTGTCCAGAGTGTGGAGTTGGCATGTGTTCCATATGTCCACTTGGGCTTTCTCCACATTGTTCAGTTTCTTTGTACTTCATACATACATACTGTCCAGGTTAAAGGGGAACTGCATCACTATTTTTAGATTTCGGGGTTAGAAAGAATCAACACTGATGAGTCCTTTTTCAAACCACAATAAAAGTAAAATGTACAAAGCAGCTTGTAAAACGTCCACTTCTAAGTATGCGCAGCACCATATTCTGCTATTCAGAATGAGGCAATAAAACATCCATGAAGCAGCCTTATTACATTGTAAACAAGCAGGCTTGTGAATACGTCTTTTAATTCAATAGAAATATTGCCCTCGACTTCAAGATGGTTTTGTCAACAAATACTACTTATTTGTTAACCCTGCCTGCAGATCACATTGGAACAGTTCTGCAGTGTAATGTCTGCTGCACATCCTTACCTATCTGCCCTTACATCACACTACATTAGTCACTGCAGTGACTTGTGAGCACGAGGGGCCGCATCACTATTCGTGGAAAATCGCCCGTGGCGAGAACAGTGGTTTGCAACAACATGGCAATTTTCAGTACTTTCACAAAGTTCACTATTTTGTGCTTAATTCAAAATTTGTAAAATTGTTCTATACTGTCAAATTATTTTGTTAATGAGATTTAATAACCAGTCTGAGAAATTGGGACTGCAGTTCCTCTTTTACTGCTATCTCTCAATTGGCCCACATGTGCTTTTGTGCACATGTGCCCTGCAATGGCCCGGTGTCCTGTCCAGGGCGCCGTCCCGCCTTTGTGAGCCAGCTTACCTTTACCCTTCAAGGACAAAGCGCCTACTGAAAATGGATGAACGGATGATGCACTGCTGTCTGACATGATCATTTTATCAATAATAATTCATTGCATACAAGTGTTGCTTGGCACCAAAAGCCTGGAGTGAAATCTAACAGCAACTTCCATTTCCACCCAGAATGTTTTCTCTTTTCATAGGTGTTTCATAACCATTTTTCAACAATATCCTGCTCTTTTGCATAATTGAAGTAGTAAATTATAAATCTTAATTGTAACATTATAATAAAAATAGAATTGACTGTTTACTCTTGGTCTCAAAGTCCTTTTATGAAGCGGCCACATGATTTCTGTATTAAAAGGATTGCCGTAGTTTGCTTGCCTTCGAAGCACCAGCTGTATGGTTTCAGTTAAAGTGTACAACATTTGATTTCTTTACTGTATTCTTTACCAGTGGAAATAAACAATAATAAATGAGGGTACACAGAAAAAAATAACACTATGATATATGAACCTACTTTGTGTTAAAGAAGAACCACAGTTTCTGCAAGCACTGGATACAACAAGGTGCAATTAAACCAAAAGGTACAAACTGTTTAAAAAACTAAGCTGTATGAGGGAAATGGAAGAAAAGAAGTCATAAATTAGCCACACACTGGCTTCACGGTAACCCTTAAGCATGCATTTGATTTCCAAGTATTGTAAGTGTGTTGTCTGGCACATGAGAGACATACCTCCCACTCCCGGGTCTGGATGATACCATTTTCTCACACTTGACTTGGGAAAGACCTCCAGTTTCATTGTCTTCATCTTCAGAGGGCTTGATCTGTAGGAGGGTCCTGTCTCCATACAGGGGTTTTGAAAGTCCTTCTTCAATAGCCAATGAAGTATCAGGTTTGGCAAGAGACGGTTCAGAATTCAGCCTCTTCAGAACTACAGGTAAAAACAACACCAGTCAGAACTAATGGAAACAGTACACTTCTTTAGGTTGAAATTAAAAATACCATATACAACCCATCATCTAGGACCACTGATGATAATAACACTTATGTCTATATGGAGAACACTTCCTTATAGCTGCATAAAAGTAATTGGATTCTGAATTTGGAACAAAGAACTGCCCTACGATTGCATTCAAAATTCAAACAAAACAATCAAACAGGTTTTTAGATCTCTGAACATATCCTAAATATTCTCAATATCCTAACTAATGTCTGTATGTTTAAAAGATTCCACCTTATAGGGAGAAAGGTCATTTTATTATAAAGAGATACACCAAATGGCACTGTACAGCATACTAACAAGAGGTTTAAAATACAACATTATATCCATAATAACTGGAGTGTGTTTTGAGATGCCACTCTGATGTGCTTTCTTTCTGTTATGATTAATGGCACTTACCTATTCTGTTAAGTAAAGTTTATCAGTAATGTATATAAACCTGTGAGTTCGTGAATTAAAAACAACAAAAATAATTCCTACCACACTCTGCCCATATTTAGGGTTAATTCTATGTAGCAAAGATGTTCACTGAGTTTTACATTATGTGATCAGTAGGATGGATGACCCCGTGTTACAATGTACACTTGGCAAATGTACAGCTGTTGCTCCTAGAATAACAAACATTAATTATAATTTGAGTAACAGTATTGAAAGAGAAATCAGTAAAGGAGGACATAGAAGAAGTTTCACCTTTACAGTTTCCAAGTTTTCTGTAACCACTGTTTACACCAAAAGTAATTGGGATAAAGCTGAAACAGTTACACCGCTAACTGTGGCTTCAATATATTGACTTTAATGTCACAGACTTTGAAAAGTAACTTAAAGAATACTTTCAATCAAAATGTGCTAAAGTCCCTTAAAGTTATTCCTCCGCTGTATCAGGAATGTGTGTTTAAAATTTATGGCATAAAAAACTTTTGTGCTGTACCAACTGTCACATACAGTACCTGTTAAACTGACATACAGTATTACCCTGGATTATATCTGGAACACGAATTACATCATCAAGGAAAATCACCTATCACACAGATTGGCAGAATAGCAACTGCAGCTTTGTTAATTAGTAATTAAAAGATAGGGACATATATGGAAAATATAAAAATAATTGTAACATGGAATAGTCAATTATGAATGTTTAGGATAAAAGAAAAATCTATGAATTTTAATTAGCTGTGACAACATTAGGACCATCTGAAGAGGCTTAATTCTGCTTTGCTAATATTCAGTCAAGGCAGGAAACCACACACCGTTGTTTCTCCAGTAATAGTGCTAATCCTCATGGGTGAGAAGGGCTGCTTAACCAGATACATACAGTGCAGCTCACAAAGGGGTTTTATATGGCACCACATCTACTCGCTGACAGACGATGTGATCCAGTCACATAAAACGGTTGCCTGGCATAGAAGTGCCTTGACCAGTGAAATAAATTTAATATGGTTAAAAAAACTCAAGTGAAAGCTAGACAAACATAGTACCCATTACACAAATTGGAAACACCAAGGCTCAAGAAGTAAACAATACCGTTCATTTTTTTCCTTGTAATCCTGAAAGAAAACAATTTCCTCTTTTGTAATAAGTGTATTACAGACACAATGGCAGGCTGATGTGTCCTCCTTGTGCTCAGAAAGCCACAGAACTCAGCCGCCCTATCCGAGTTGCCTCATAAATCAATCCAATATCCTTGAAAATTAAACATGTTGGTTTCACTGAACATTCTTATCTCTGTACTCCAATTATTGTAAACATCTAAAAACAGCAAACAGAGACTGGGGTTATATTGGAAATGTGTCTTCACTCTGATCCTTGGAGAAAGAACATCTTTGAACACTCTAACAGCTGTCTCCAATTTAAAAATGTATTAGAGAAACTGATGGAGAAATTGTTTCTACTAGGAAATGCATTACAATAAACCATAATATAGTACATATCCAAAACCTTTCACAAAAGAAACAAAGCAATACACACATCATGTCAACTCACAGCTTCTACAATAAAAGAATGACATACTGGGCTGTCATCACTCTTGGACATCTGCATATTAAAATATGCTGTTCAGCTCAGCATATAACAGAACATAGGAATAAGTAATACTCTTTACTGAACATGGGGATCAGTGAAAAAGAATAAGTTTGTTCTATCCCACAGCTGGTGTGGACATTATGTTTTCCAAAAAAAAACAATTTTCATTTTTTTTACATCACAGTTTTATGTTTTTAAAGTTTTGTGGCTATTTAAAAGCAATAGCAAGATATTTTACTTAACTAACTTTTAACACTATAATTTTTTACACTGAAACTGATCGTGCTGGAACTTCATCCTCTCTTCGGTAAATATGAGAGACACCTCGCTGTGGCACTATTGCACTCAATGGTCCACCATATCCTAGATTCTCTCTAGAATATCGGTTTGTGTTTCATCATATGAGCAAATAACCATGATGCAAACTATCCTGACATAGGTCCAGCAAAACTCTGATCCTGGAAGGTCACTGTGTCCTCCAGTTTTCTATGTGTTTTTAAAGCTGAATCCCTTGATTTAGTCCATCTAATCTGTAACTAGTTTCACCTGGTTAAGGGGCTAGGATGGAATGAAAACCTGCTGCAGACATACAAATCCCCTGGGCCAGGACCAGACTGTCCTGATATAGACAGATACTTTCACAGCATGGGACTGTGTATTATCTAGCACAAATCTTACGTTCTTCTGGCTGCATCATGGGGGGAAGCATTCCCAGGGAGCCAGCTTTGAATAAGCGAGCCCGAGCTGTGCTTGTTCTGTTGAGCTCCAGAGGATCAGCCGGAGGTTTGGGGAGAGGTGGAGAGGTGTCAAGATCAGGATCCGGACAAATAGGCAGTTTGGGTTTCTGTTAAAAAGAAATGCAAGCAGAAATACATCATTGAAACTCAAGACTGCCATGTCCAGAGTTAACTGCAGTGAAGAAAACCAGTATACTAAATATAATACTACAGATCTTCCAATAAAAACCTCTGTCTAGAATGCAGATCTTACACCACAGCCACAGTACCACAGATTGTAGGGTTGATTTCAGGCTGTGTCATTCAAAGTCCTAACTGGTGGTGCAAAAAGGAGTTTGTTGGAAGACTTAGCTGGATGATCCTTGATTTGCTCCATGAGAGTGAATCATGCCAATGGACAGATGCTGGCACCACTGTGTGCTGTGTCTTTCCTGAAGATGATGCAATTGAGCTCAAGGGATAAGCGTTTGTGGAGTGCAAGTTTTGGAAGGCACCTATTGCAATCGATATGTCCGGACAACACTTGGGAAAATATCGCCACAAAGACGATAACTCCTGACAAACAATGTGGAAACATCTCATAATGCATAGGGTTTTTTAAGAAGCCAGATGCCATCTTCTTTTAATTTGAAGTGCTATGACTGTTTGTTTCAGGCCTGTTTTCACTGCATGTGGAGTTTCATTTGGGTGGGGAATAGAGTAGTAAAACAAAAAGAAAAAAAGTGATTTCCCCATGAAGACAAAAATACAAACATGCATATCGGTCTCTGGTTCTCCTAAAGTTAGCAGAGAAATGAAAAGGTAATTAACTAAAATGGAGGCTGAAAAGGGGCAATTAATTGCCGAAACTAGAAAAGCATAAAATAAAAGATAAATATAAACCATCTGATTACACCAATAAGAGTATTAATATCAAATTACAAAGTCTATATTGGCTTAACTTTAAATAAATACAGTACATATTAGTTTCTAAATAAATGTTTAGTTCATAACAATTCAAATGGAGTTTTTTTTTTTACCAAGAGAACCCAAGTACAAAAAAAAATTGTACAATATTATACATATTCACAAGACTGTGTTGTCAGTTGTAAAATTTTTTATTAATTTTATTATTGTTATTAATTTCATTCTGGTTTTATGAGCTTGCTCTACTTCCCATGGCATGGGGCATTTTTAAGCAGTCCAAGAAATAAAAGAACTCATTATAGATTTTAAAAAATAGAAGTATGTGAAGTCTGGTTATCTTTCAAATCCTCCCCAAATTAAATTTGTATAGTCCAGTTCTGTAGCTTGATCTAATACTGAAAGATACAATATTTCTGCTAATCAAATTTTCATTACTTCAAGAAAAGTCTACATCATAGATGGTGCTACCTAAAATGTTATGGCAGCTGCTAACAGTATATTGCCATACTAAAACATAAAAGCAGCCCTTGTGGGTACACTAAAAGAAACCCATTTCACTCAATGATGTATGTTAAGTATAAGTGGCTAGTTACAGGTCCTGAGAAACTCAATCAAAATTACACTCAATTTTAAAACTCAAGTCCTTTGAGGACTGACCCTCCAAGTTAAAAGTGCAGATCCAGGCAGTACGAAATTTACAGTAGATGAAGAAAAAACTGCTTTACATACTAAGATATACAGCTTTCATACAGCACCGACCTAAAGTCATTCTATTCGGCTAATATTCTACTCGAAACACCCTTACCATCTGATTAGCAAAATAATTAGAAGCTTTAAAGGAGAGAGAATAACACAATTGCCAACAATATTTAACAACCATGACCTATTCTTTTATATTACATGTTAATACCTTCTTTTCCAAGGAAGGTGCTTCCCTTCTGATCTTGCTTAGTGATTTTTATTGTTGAATATCCTTCTTATTTAAAACACGAGATCTACAAACCATGAGGCCAGTGCTTCACGTTTTGCGAAAGCAAAGAACATACACTAAGGAAATCATTTCCCATAGCTGTAACACTTTAATTTATAGAGGTCTGACAAAGATGAGCAGTCTTTTGCATTGCCCTGGATTTAGTTGCATTGTGCATATGTTCTGTATTTCACAATTTTCAGATATTTTATTTATGTTGTTAACTACTATAGTAAGTTAAATGGGTTAAATCCTGAGGGATACCTAATGGAACCCTATATGAAATCCTAAAGGCTATAGATCAATTAAAGGGACTATTTCACACTACGTAGTGGAACAAGAACACAGGTTCACAAGTAGAACCAAAAAGGGAAATAAATTAAGACCAAAAATATGAAATACTTTTTTTGTACAGAGTTGTGTATATCTGGAAGTAACTTGAGGTTGAGCCCCAAACCCTGGGATCTTTTAAGATGGAAGAAATCTTAAATTCACTGAACTACTGATGTAGCAGTAATAGGAGCAGTAGTATTACAAACTACTCCTTATTTATGTTCTTATTTTGACAATCTAGTCTCTTGGACACTAAGTTATATTGACTGATTTCTATATTTCTGCAAAGAATCATAAGAGCATTACTGTTAAGAAATGAGGATTAATTTTCCTTAAGTCACAATTTGCATTGTCCACAGTTTCTGAGAAGTGATCTTTTAAAAATCAGTGGAGCATTCATGCTCATTGTATGAAAAACATTCCTTTTTAACAAGAGACATTCAGAACATCAAAACTGCTTTATGTACACTTAATGTTGATAAAAACGTTTAGGTGTACAATAAGGTGTCATTAATTCTAGATAAATAGAGCAGAGTGTGAAGAATAAGCCAGTTTTCTTTTTTTCTTCTTTTTAGAATAGGAAGGCTACAATCAGGGTAGCCTTATGACTGATATTCTGTAAAAGTTAAAGGGGAACTGCAACTCCATTTTTATATTTCCAGGGTTAAAAAGAATTGGCATTGATCAGTACACTTCAAACCACAATGAAAGTAAAATGTGCACAGTAATGTGTAAAATGCCCAATCTACATCACAAAATAGATTCAATTTCCAGATATGCACAGCATCAAATTCTGCCTCACAGAATGAGGTAACAAAAGCCCGCTTCATGTCACCAGAAGTTATTACATTGTACTTCTGTATAGCACTAGGAAATCTAACATCATAATAATATAATATCAAGGGCCAAGATGAAACACATCTGCTCTAGTTTCTACATTTGCTAAAAAAGGGAACTTCAAACTTACATGTTCCAGGGGCGAAAGACGTTTACCTGAACCAGGTCTTGAGTCAGGTGTCTCGAAATGACGAGCATGAAGACTAAAAAAAAAGAAAAGATGAATCTGTAGGTCACTAGGTATAACAACACCAAAGAATTATTAACCATAATTATTCCTTACACTTATATACTGTAGTGCTTTTCTGGACATGCCAGCCAAAGTGCTTACAGGTAATGGGGTCTCCCCTCCACCACCACTAATATGCAGCCCCACCTAGATGATGCGACGGCAGCCATAGTGCGCCATTATGCTCACCACATATCAGCTATCAGTGGGGAGGAGAGCAGAGTAATGAAGCCAATTCATAGATGGGGATTATAAGGAGGCCGTGATTGGTAAAGGTCAGGGCCAAATTGTGCCAGGACACTGGGGTTACTACAACCCTTCTGTTTTCGAAGAGCAAGCTGGGAATTTTAATGATCACATAGAGTCAGGACCTGTTTTACTTCTCATGGAAAGAACAGCATCTTTTTTACAAGTAGGGCATTAGGACCCACACAGACAGCAGGGTGAGTGCTCCCTAAGAATTAAGCATGTTAAAAGGTTTATAGAGTGTTTTAGTCACAGTAAATTCGGCTCAACCTGCTTAGCAGAGGGCTAACTTCCCACCATATGACCCCCATGCAGAGTGAGTGACCAAGGGGCAACTCCACATGAGGTGGGATGCAAAAAGGCATAATGTATGTGAGGGAGAGAAGAGGATTATGTACAGTATATCATTTACAATGTTTAGGTGAGGAAATGATGTCAGCATTGATTACGAACTACTGCCAACCATGGTTGTTTGAAGTGACTGTTGTCATCCCTCCTAAACTTTCTTCAGAAACTCCATTTGACTGGCTGCTAAATTCATGAACAGATTGCTAATTTTAAATTAAATTATGTTTTGTATTCTAAATTAAACTAATACTCCAAAACAAAGATCTGCAGATTTGCAGATAACCACTGCAAAGCAAGAGGGGTACCAGGCTCTTCTCTAGCGTTTTTGATGGCACACATCACAGTACGATAAACTCGACTACCTTTTTCTTACAGTACCTGAAAGACGAAGGGGGTCGGTCCACAGAAGTTCGACAGGAGGTCGGTCCAAACAGCTGCCTCTCCTCATACCTGGGTGTAAAGGGCCTTTGCGTCTTGAATGTCCGGAGAGACCTCCGGGCCTCACTGATGATCTCAGCACTTGTCTTCCTCCTTGGTGAGGGGCTCAAGTAAAAAGGCTCATATTTCTGAAACTTCTTTTCCGCCGAAGACATATTTGAGCTTTGGTAGTCTACTGATTCCAGAGCAAAACCTAGGGACAGAACAGGAAATTCATCTTTGAATTTTGCAACTTATTTTATTAAAGGTTTCCAGCAAAGGTCAGAAGTACCATTAAAAGTGGTTCATACTAATTATTCACTATATGCAATACTCGCAACATTTGATTTGTTGTCTAATGCATGCAGGCATTCCTGTATTACTTTCCAGCCTAATTAAAAGAGTTTTCTTTTCAAGTGACATGCATGTTAAGGTGATACAATAATATTTCATTGATAGTTCACGTGAAATGAATCTGACTTTTAATGCTAATGCAGCAAATATGTAACTTACTTTACAGAAATAAAATGATGATTTTTGTACAGTTTCCTTTGTTAGAATAAACATGCCATCCTGTAATTAGTATATACTTGCACAGTTGTTAGGTGATATTAATGCAATTTATAGCTGAACCCAAGAGTTGGGTAGTTTCCAACTATATGAACTGTCAAAGAGCTAATATACATTTCTGAATATAGGCTGGAACTTTGGATATTTAATCTCTCATACTGTACATTTCTACCAGTGTGTCTGATTGGGGAACTGTGTAAAAAATAATAAATATAAAGAAATTAAACTCAATCCATTTAGAAAGAAATTAGGCAACAGTAATCACTGAAAATGAAATCTCTGTAAATCGTACATTTTAAATGAAATTTTAACATATTGTATATGTTTATGTAGCTATACACAATTGAGGCTGCTTACAGTAGCAAAAATACAAAAGAGGTGTAGAAGCTTAGTTTTATGACCAAGGGAAATAAGGAGTGGGCAGTGAAAATCCTGTGCAGCTCTGGAACTACGAAATCTAGCTGTCAAGGGGTCGCAGTGTTGATAATACTGACGCAGTTTCTAAAGCACATATTACATAAGGCCTTGGCACTGATCAACGCCCATTGTTTTCTGTGAGACCACATTAACTCTGTCGAGGCATGTCAACAGGCACTCGATACTACACTGTTACTGTTGAAGCAAGAAAAAGAGTTTGAAATGTGGATAGTGCAGGTACAGTAAGTACTGACAAGAAAAACTCTGTTTCTTCAACTGAATGAAAAACGTCATTTAAAAAAGTAGCCTCTTTTAACTGTCCACTACCAGAGTAAAGTATTGCAATGATGAAACTGAATCCATCCGAAATGCCTCTGCATTATTCTTCCTCTCACTGCAGAGATGATGTAATGGAGGTAAAGTAATAATGGCATGTCATGATGAGACACTGCACATTAAGGCGTTGGACGGCCTTCAGCTGTCAAGCCAGATATGCAGCAACCAAGATAACTCACTAGGAAAAGATATGCTTGTGCGTTAAGAATTAAGAATTTCAATTATGCATTCTCTTTTAAGGATTGAGGTAATTTATTCTGGAAAAAGAAAATAGTGTCTTCCATCACACACAAACTTTTAATATTGCTTTAGGAAAGAAGTTGTTACAAGTCAAATATACTGGAGAAATCTGAGACACAGGCTCAAATAATTCAACACTGAATTCCATTAAAAAACAGCGACCTTCTGCAGTAATATATTTCTCAGTGTCAAAACTGTTTTTAAATGAATGAAGTCCACCAATAATTAGCTGTCAGCACGATAGCTGTATAATTGAAATTCAGTTAGTTGAGATCTATTAGTAATGAGATATTTAACATTATTATGGCTGGTAATTCAAAAAGTTACTAATTTAATAATGTTTTTAAGCAATCAATACCTAGAATCAATCAAAAATACCAACAATTTAGCATACTCCTGTATACCATCACAAGTCAAGACATGGCCTTCAGTGAGTGTTAAAATATTTGGGTACAGTATATTAGAAAAGAAGACTTGTTTATCAAGAACAAGGGTTTAATATTATTATTTCTATTACATATTTCGTTAGATGACTTCGTAAGTGTTCACTCCATATATTAACCCATTAAACATTCCTGTTCCAAAGAAGGCAGAAGAAATGATGAAACAGAATTTGGGTCTTATTTCTGCTATAGCAAATGCAGAATGTGAGTAAATATGTCAAAAAGGGATCTTCACTTTAGGTGATGTTACAGAAAATCAGCAAAGCATTTCATGAAAAGGTTTAATGTAGACCATAGATTGTAAGTACTGTTCTTAAAAATTAATGAGCCTCTCATTTAATATAAATGAAATGACCTAATTTTAATGAAAGCTGTATGAACGCAGTCTGAGTTTTGAATATACTAGAAAAAAATTTAAATTTTATATATTTATAGCAAGTGACTAAATTTAACAATGTAATAAACCTAAGATTCTACAGTGAAACAGTTAAGGTGATTGAAAGCCTTATGTCTTCTGTTGGTTTTTTTTTGCAACAACTAGAACAATCAATTAAACAATTAACCAAATTACTAAATCATATACAGAAAGTTTCTTAAGGTAATGTAGAGTGGATTCTTTCACTTCATTTAAAAGTAAAATAACGGTTAAACACCCCAGAGCCTGGTTTGGAAATATTAAAACTGTGCAGTTAAATAGCCCAACACCTGAATGGAACTGAAGGGAACAAAATCCACAACATGAATGTTTAAATTGGAAAGGTTAAACGTGGGATGTTATCTGACCTTATAGCACACCGTCAACAAAATACAAACTAA
The DNA here is from genome assembly GCF_055471065.1 of Atractosteus spatula. Classification (NCBI taxonomy): domain Eukaryota; kingdom Metazoa; phylum Chordata; class Actinopteri; order Semionotiformes; family Lepisosteidae; genus Atractosteus; species Atractosteus spatula. The sequence continues at coordinate 45,611,259 of NC_142707.1, read as the reverse complement.
AACCTGTTCCTACGGCAATGTGATCACTTTAAAAGATTGCAATGTGTTATAATTAGCAGAATAACACTATGACATGCCCTCTTGGTCAATAATGATTAATCCGACTTTGTAATTCTGCACTTATACAGTACAATACATGTGTTATACAGCAAGCGTTTCAGTAGCTTTCCTTTATAGGACGATGCAGGTATTTCACCATTCAACACTAATTGAATGATATTAAAAGATATTAAAAGAACAACATTTTAAGAGCTTCCCTCACCTGTTGCAAACGGCCTAGTAGACCTCAAATTAACACACTTTCCATACTGGATACATCAGTTGTACAGTATATCCTCCGATAATAATGCCTACCTGAATATTTCTATAATCAAAGATACAAAACGTATTATTTGCAGTAAGCAAATCAGACTCCGCTTTTCTAGAATAAAGATTTAGACTAAAAACGCGTTTTTTTTTCAAGAAATAAGATACTTAAATAATTCACTAAAATGTTTTTGCAATCACAACGGTGGGTTTACATCCACAATGCCATGAATAATTACTGCTACACTTCGCACCCTAACTCAGTGAAAGGCAGTAATCAAGTTACTGTACAGTACATCACTGGGTTGTAGAGTAACTGACCTGAGCCCAAACAGCATGTGATGTAAAACCCTATAGTGTCTTTATTTTATCTGACGTGTATAACATTTATTTTTCAACTTGGTGGCAAACAATAATCACCTGAGTCGCAATGGGAAGTCATTTTGAGATTGAAAAAGCGGTCAGACCGGCGCTCACCTCCTCAAAACCTCTGCAGATTCCCCCACGAATGCACTGCGCGCATGCTGCGTCACCATAGCAACAGCAACGCAGTCACAGCCGCTGCGACAGCGCAGCCAAGTCAACTCGCGAAATATGTTCGGAAGCTATTTCAATAGGTTGCGTCTACATCTAAAATATAACCGTAGGAGTCATCATACATCTCGTCTATTGTTTAACTCTCAAATAGCGGTTTGTAGAATTACGCGACAAAACGTAGAAGTACTTCTGCAAACTTCCTTATAATAGAGAGAGTCCACATAAATGCAGAAAAATAGTAAAACGCACTTACCACCATTTAAAAATATATGTTGTTGTCGTTCACCAGTGTTGTTTAAAAAACACTGAATTGTCTTTGAACAAAGCGTTGATCTCCTAAGAGTGGAAAGCTGTTGCCTGGATCCCAGCTGACCATGTGATAGACAACCGGGTGACGTCATAGTTAGCGAGACGTTTATTTTTGTTGCTTAGGCAATCAGGTGAAGTTGCAGCCGTTATTGATTTTCTGATATGAAACTTGAAAAACATATTTTAGACTTTAAACCCGATATCGGTGACCACTGCGAGTCACATTCCAGTGTCAATAAAACCTAATTTTAAACTTCTGGATAAATCTAGCGTACCACACTATGTAAATTTATATGTGCATATTTTATATACTTTTGAAATGTAAATCAGTTTTGAAAGGGGACACCGGTTAAAAGTAAATATTTAGGTTAAGATATTGTATCACTTTCTACCACCTCAGTTCCCTTGAAACATGACAGTTGTCTTCAGCGAATCTAACGAGTAAACCGGAATCAGTCTAAATTGTGAATATTTTAATATATTCACTCATTTATATTTCACCCATTTTGTATTATGGAACATTAATTTGAAACAGTACTAATGTTGCTTTAATTTGGGATTCAGGGTTAAATAAAAATAAGTCCTGATGGAGATCTATAATTTGTAACGAAAGAAATGTCTTCTAACATCAGTGGCATTTGAACATCCAATGTGATTCACCAGCATCTGTGGAATATTATGCATCCCAATGAATCAGAGAGATGATAAATAAAAAGAAGAATTTGTTTTCAGGAATTAATACAACAATATTATTGAAGGAATGTATGTTTGAAATTTCTGTACTAATCTGTAGTTAAAGTGATACACATTTAGCAGTCAAAAACAGAAAAGGTCTTCTGTTCAAATGGCCACCAGTATGCTAATATAAACAGCCTTGAATCACAAAAGGTCTGGTTCTCCTACAACTCCCGTCCTGGAAAATAAGATGAGTTTCCTGTCCTGATAGGAATTTCACTAGGTGGTTAGGAGCTGCTGGCAGAGCTCAGTCCCCTGTTTGTGACCCACATCAGGGCTATCATTGAGAAAATTGGTAGAGGGACAGCACATGTGTGGTTGGCTGAAAATACAAGTTCACTTTCATGATGCAGAGAGAGGTAATCGATTTGATAACTTTGTCTCACAGTCAAGTAGTGCTTGGCTTGAGGTTTAAATTGAAAGATGTCTTGACAATTTGAAATGTGCCAACACCTGACATATGTAAATAGACATGCTATGAGATTTAAATAATTTATGATATGAAAAGCACAGGACAGAGCTGCCAATAGAGGCAGTGGTTACAGAGTAACTACCAGTTTGCAGAGCATGTGGAATTGTTTTTTTACAAGAAGGTTTATCCATGTCAACTGTTTTTTCTACCTTTTGAAAGAGATATCAGATGCAGTGGATCTCAAAAGATTTCTTCTTTGAGACTAAGAGAGAGCATTTTTGCTTCTTGTCCATCCCAAACAACTCGATGGTATAAAGTAATAAACACTGAAATACTCCAGATACTTAGTCATGCAAGGGAAGGAGACTTTAATGACTGAAATATGACTTCTGTCGCTTATTTCCTCCCAATATGAAAAGAAGTTGCTTTTGTTGATTAATTCTATCATAAATTGTCATAAATCTCCATTTATTATTTTCCGATTACAATACACAGTGCAACTGTGTTTCTTAGCATTCCTCAAATTTGAACTTTTTTGTTAATCATTTTTGACTTTATGGCGTAGAATTTGCCGCAGTCCAGGGAGTGCACCTGTATGTGTTGTGAGCCCACATGCGAATGTGATCAAATTCTGGCAGGGGCAGAGCAGAGCTGCACTCTCTGAAGCAATATTGTTACAAATAAGGGGAAAAGAGAAATACAAGAGAAAAAAGGTAATAACAAAACTGCAAAGCGGGATAATCAATAATTAAATAAAATAATCCTAATCCCCAAATTGTAAAACATATGAAAAGAATATACATGTACTTTATGTGAGAGGCTGGTTCAGTTTGAAGCACTTGAGATCTTTGTTCTCACGACCATCAGTTTTCAAGGTTTTCCACAAATTCTTAAGAAGACTCAAGTCAGAAGTTTGACGCGACAACTCAAGGATATTCACTTTCTTATTCTGAAACCGCTCCAGAATAGCTCTGTCCTTCTGCTCTGGATAATTGTCCTGCTGGAAGGTGAATTTTTATTCCCACTTTAGGTCTAAAGCAGGTTTTCCAGTAAGATTTGGCACACTGTGCTGGTTTTGTGTCAGATGTAACACTTATCATTTAGAGACCAAAATGTTCATTGTGATACTGTTGTATGTTGTATTATCAATTAGGTGTTTTGTTGGGATTTGAGATGTTTTACTGTAGTTTCCTTACAAATCTCCTCTGTGGGGTGACCAGTACTGTATATCGATGACTCGTGGACATTTTCTCCCATGTCAGCCACTGAACTCGAACACTTTCAAAGTCACCACTGGCCTCACTCTGGCATCATTAACCAGTTTCCTCCTTGTCTGCCTGTTCAGTTTGCATGCCATCACCATGCTCAAAGAGGTATTAAGGATCTTTGAGATGTTTTTATACTCTTCTTCTGAAAAAAGGGAAGGGTATAAATATTACAGAGATGCAGTACTGGTGACAGTAAAATATACTCTATTCACTTCCCCTTAGAAAATACATCCCTCTTCTCCCAGATTTCTACAATATTTCAACAATACATCAGTTAACAAAAAAAATCTTTTGGTTGGGGAATTCAGAAGCTGGTGCACCTTTTAAGAAACTGCTTTAAACCCAAATCATCTTGGGCTTTGTTATTTTATATACTTTGTTGCTGGACACTGCTGATGAAAGAAAGAGAGTGGCCTGGCTTAATGGTTATAGAGTAGCTCAGTGCAGAGATTAAAAATCAGCATTAGTTTATGGCTTTCATAAATCATTTCTCCCCATTTCATGCCAGTGCATAAAACTGCTGATTCCTTAGCTCATAATTAAGTCCTAAACGCGCAGTGCAGCTTTTCAAAAATGAAAGCCTTGGATTAGTCACCAAGCTTCATAAAAAGAGTATTACAATAAAATTAGTTTGATCTAATCAGAGGCTGCTCATGGATTAATTGTGCAATCAGTATTCATTTCAAGAACAAAATTAGGGCTCAAACGACTTCTTCACAAAAGGTCCTTTTCTAAAAATAAAAATCATTGTTCAAGACATGATGCCTCCTGTTGCCTGGTTTCCCTCTTACATGGATTCTCCTCTCTCAAAACAGAAAAAAAGGCTTAATATATATATAATGTATGCTATATAGTCAATCACCGTGATGCAGTGGTTAGCATGGCTGCCTTGCAGTGCTGAGGCACGGGGTTCAATTCCTGGGGTACTGTCTGTGTGGAGTTTGTATTTTCTCCCCCTCCAAAGACATGCTGGCAGGTCGGTTGACTTCTGGGAAGACTGGCCCTGGTTTGTGTGTGTGTGTGCGCACGCCCTGCGATGGACTGGTGTCCCATCCAGTCCAGATATTAAGTGTCCTGCCTTGTGCCTGTTTCTTTCTGGGACAGGCTGTGGCTCCCCCACGACCCTGTTGTTATGTCACACACAGCGTCCATTCGGGGTTTACGGCGCTGCTGCGCTTTGGGTTTGGGGAGTTACCACTTTACGGTACTTAGGTGCCTTGGCGGGTTTATGCCATTCTGTGCCAGTTAAGAGTTATGCACAATAAAGAGCAGACATCTGTAAAACCTGTCCGCCTCAGTCCCTGGTTTTCCGCTGTGTAACACCCGTATTGTGCAAAGTGTTTTAGAAAATAGTGCAGATAGGTAAATGGATGGTTGAGCACAAATGTAGAGACAGCGGCTTCTATACTTTTGCCTCATGTACTGTAATACAAATTTCATGAGTATGAAAATGCTTACAGCCACTATTAGGGTTTGCTAAGGTCATGGAGTTAGAATTGGGTTTCAGCTATTTCAGTATCATTTAGTTTAGAGAAAATGTAAGGTAAGGTTTAACATGAATGAGGGCTATTTGTTTGTGATAGGACATGGGTGATGGCTTGGGCTAATATCAGAGGTTGTGCTTTTTGTTAAGATCAGGTCAAAGGTTTGGGTTCCAGTTAACTTTGTACTAATGCTATAGTGATGTTTAAAGATATGATTGCAGAAATAGTGCTGAATTCAGAAAAGGATCTGTGTTTGGGTTCAAGATATGTTTGGATAGAATTAATTTGATTATTATTATTACTAAAGTTAGGTATCGCTAGTTAAGGAAAGGAATAAGTTATGGTTTACTGTACCTATTTATACACACAGTCTTAATTTTCGGTTTATGAAAAGTGGTCAGGGACTTTTGAAATGGCTGTGCTGTGTTATTTTTCCTGAACACATCAAGTTTTCTTTCTTATTGTAGAATATTGAATATTTACCTCACGTCTTTTATATGATCAATTTGCAATGTTTTCCCAGTAAAGTGTGAAGTAACCTCTGTTGGGTGTTTAAAATAAATGTATTCTGGAAAATATTGTTCTTAATTTACAAATTAAATATGACATTAATATTGGTACAATGCATTATGGTAAAGACTATAGACTTACTTTATAAATACATACAAAAAAGGTTTTCCTTATCTCTTAAAACAATCAATCACAGTAAAAATGTGTGAAAATATATCTGTGATATTTCTGTGCTGCCCATATTCAGAGGGTTCCTCAATGACTTGTATTTGACTTGAGAGCTTCTGACTGGCTAGTGAAGGTTAGATACAAGGTTACACATTTTACTGCCCTGTATTCCATCCTGCCACAATCAGTCATGTAGGTATTGAAGTCCTTTTAAATTAATTTCTGTTCATGTTTGGTTTCTTCACAACAGCATTCAACTGATAGCTGAAGACTTTGAACGATAGAAGAATATTAGGATTGATCCCAATTATTTTCTTTTCGGTTTGCCTTCCTCTGATTGTTATTCTCTGTCCTTCCAAAGCACCACATAAGCTCATTTTTTTCCTTTCTGATTCATGAACGCAATGCAGTAAAAGACAAATATAGAATGATTTTGACTATTGCTCAGTATATGTCACCTTCACATTTGCATTAAACCTTATCATTCTCAAAGCTGACCTTTTACATTAGTATCTAGTGTGACATCTAAACCAACTTCATTGCCAGCCTTCTTGAAAAAGGGGGAATGCACAACCACAGCACAGCATCAACACAAAACAAATATCAAGAATACCTCAGAAGTGATGCCATAGGTACCTTATTTATCTGTAACACAGAAACCACAGTACCATCTCTGGAAATCGTAATACTCTATAATTTTCCCTGTTTAGGAAATTTTCTTTTAAGATATTTAAACAGCATACACAACAAAATAACCTGGTGACTCATTATCGTAAACTAAATTGTTGCTTTTGCTTGGCATTTTTACAACAAATGGTATTAAAAGCATTTCATTTCCCAGGATGGCTTTTGCTATAATTATTAGTGCTGTGGGGTCTACAAAATGCCCTGACTCAATGCTCTGGATGTTAACGATAACATATATTAATGAATTCATGGGTTCGATTTACAGGAAGCAGGCTACATCTATACAGTCACCCGACTCTGAAGTTCCTTTGTCTTGCATTTAATTGAAAAGCTTCTATTATCTAAATAGTTGAAAATCGTCTGTCTTCCCCCCTTCATTGTGACAGCATTAAATCCCTGAAGTCATTCATCATTCACGATGTTTTTAATAATGAGAGCAACCACATTATAGTAAATATAGTTGGTAATATAAGTGTAATAATAATAAATTCCAATGTAATAATTTTAAATTAATAATAGGAGATCAGGTAGAGAAAAGTAAAAAATATTTCTCTAAGTCATTTTTATATGAGATTTGCTTCTTTGAAATCTTTAGAAATAATTTAGGTAAAAAGCACTGCAAATTTTGTCCTGAAACAAGAACTTTGAAAATCACCATAATAGTATCCATTTTACCTGCCCTGATCTTGGTTTCCTTTGCAAAGCTGTTAGGATCATTATCATTCAAGAACCTCCTACCTCCTGGAGGACCATAAATAGGACACAGAAATACACTGACTAGAAATACGATCTATAATAATAAATAATAAAAATAAGATATAATACAGTAATTCAACAAAAGAATAGTTTGCCGTTATAAAATGTGTATTTTCAAAGAGTAAAAAGAAGAAAGAAAAGGAAATAGACAATGGTATTACTAAATATGTTGTGACTGTGACCATCACAACGCAGCAAGAACTAAATATAAAGAGTATATGTATAAAATGGCTGCACATCTTCTTTCTGCACTATAGTTCTCTACAATTCATAGATTTTGGGTGCTGTGGCAACTAAGAAGAAACGCTCAGATGGCCCTGATTCTTACTCTCCAGACAATTTCTCTGTCAGTGTTCAGTCTTACAAGTGCATGGGTACAATATTTCATATGGCCTATATTACAGTTGCTTTCCCAGTAATATTTACAAATTACAGCACAGTTGGAAAGAGAGTTCACAGATGCTTTACAGATACAGTAGTTAGGAAGTTGTGTTTAATTATTTGAATGTTGCTTTGTAGAAAATCAGTTTGAAAAGATATGTCTTTCAGGTTGTCTGAATAGTAACCTTTCAGCTTTTTTTAAATATATGCCAATGTGCATATAAGCAATCATGCTCTTTTCTGGCTGGATTTAAATAGCTCTACATGCTTCATTCTCTTGGATACAGAGAATGTAATTGGGCTACGACAGCTATTGGCCATACCCAATCAGAAGCCATCACCAAGATGATTTCCACCAATGACAGCACAAGTATGGTTGCTGTAATTTCATTGTCACTAAGGGAGGGAAAAACATAGTCACAACAGTTGGCTCCTACAAATTGCAAAGTGCTCATTTAAAGCTGCAGAGCTATTTTATTTCAGTGTAAACAGATTTGCATAAAAAACAGGGAATATGAAAAGGCAACTGGCAGTAGAGCTGTCTTTTAACTCTATGCTTCATTTTTTAAAATAAATGCAGGTTATATACAATTTTGAACCAGCCTCATTCAGATGTGCAAGGCTTCTCAGTCTCTGACAGCAACCTCTTTCAGGGTGGTGTGTCTCCCTGGCAACCATTTCCTTGTGGGCAGTGGACGGACATAAGCCCTCTGATGAAGAGAGTATCACTGACATATGGGGTTATGAGGAGTTTGCTTGATTTTTATACCAAGGCCATGGCAAAAGCAACACAGAATTACAGATAAAATTAGGTACAGTATTCAGAATTTTAGGTCTTTGTTTTATCTCAGTTTGAGTTTCCGATAAAGGGAAGACCTACAATTATGCAATGTTAAAGTTTGAAACAAACTCTTATCCTCATTGGAAACTGTATTATAAATTCACACAGCAATTTCAAAGCTGTCCATAGCCAAATAGCTACTGCTATACAGTATCTTAACAGTACTGGATCTAGAAGACTTTATGCCACAAGACACCACAGTTACTAGATTAACATATGCAGTAGTGCACACTTTCTAACTTTTAGGTGATAGTATACAGTATATCAGATATAATATATTATAAAAAATGTACAATTTAAAAACATCTTTATCTCAAATTAATGTCATACTCAATAAAAATGGACAAGAGAAGGGTTTTGTCACTCCTGTGAGGCATGGGGTAATATCACATTCTCAATAGCTGGCAACATTAACGGTCTGTAAAATAATGGCACAAATGACTAATTTTAAATGTGCAATACATAAATTACAGTTAACTAAAATAAGGTGAGCGATGTAAGGACTGTATTTTTGTTATTTAAGTTCTTTAACAAGATAAGGGGAAATCTAGCTGAACGGAAATGGCAGAATACAGTACCTAAAGGAAAACTTACCAGATGAAGACCATTTTGTTTAGCTACAAAATTGATAAGATAGCAGTCATTTTGACCAGTAATTTACCTTAATTGTTTCCAAAGAAGAAAACTGAAATTGCATTGTGTGTGTGTTTAAGTCAGACACTTTGACAACCGTTAGTAACTAATTTGCAAATCAAAGTGTCATAAGAGGAGCTGATGATGTGATAATTGTATGCAGGAAGTTCAGAACAGATGAAAAGGTATATTGAACCAAAGGCAAAAATAAATAAAATGTTCTTTCAGTAATATATCAGCACAATAACCATAAAAGATGGAGTACCACATATAGTACTTAAATATTGTATATACAATACAATGTATTTACAGTATATAGGACAATAATAGGAGACTTCCAAACAACAAAAGGGAAATGGTTGGTGTACTTAATAAATATTTCACTCCACTTTTCAGTAAGTTAGAAAACAACAACAACAACAACATGCATAAAGCATTAAAAAGACAAAGTTCTGCATTAAAAAATGTTAGAACTGAAGACACAGGTATGCTCCAGAAGGCACTAGAAGCCCTCAAGATTGATAGGTTTCCTGGACTTTATGATATGCTACGGTACCAAATCTACTCAAAGAAAAGAGATATATTAGTCAGAAGCCATTGACGCAACTCAACACACTCAGGATAGGGGTGGTAACCTTGGATTGGAGAATTGTTAATGTATGAGTTCTACTTCTTCTTCCACTTCACGTAAGGTCATGGAAACAATTTTTAGAAGTAATCTAGAGGATTGCCCACATGGAAATAAGATCCTAGAGATAATGAATATGGATTTAGAAAGGTAGGTGGCTCAGTTGACTTGCTAGAGTACTTTCAAGAAGCAACAACAACAATAAATACACATACAATATTCTGTATTTAGACTTTGGATTATCAAGGATTATGATAAAGTTCCTCATAAAATCCCAAATTTCCTCCAAGATTGTGCCACGTGAGAGGACTTTTTCTGATCAATCTTTGAGAGCAGATTTTGGCTAAATAATTTGAACCTTGCTATAGTGAACTCGCTGTCCTATATGCTTTTAGAAATTCTGATTTTACTTTATTGTGGAATCCTCAGTCTAAAAACATTCACTCCAAGTTGGAAATGCATCCTTAGAATAGATTTCCTTTCACATTTGGGCATCATTGTAGGAAGGGAGATTTAGGCTTGGTCATTTTCTTTTAATTGGCCTATCAAGACATTACATAGGATTTCAAATTACAGGGCTAGAATTCTGTACACCTTGTTTCGTATATAGTGTAATGTTTAATACCGTATATTGTAGAAATTGTGTAGTTGTTTTTGTTAATAAATATGAGTCCATGTTGTGCCTCTGATTTTATTACACTTTTGTCAGAACTGTGGCAGAGTATAAAAAACTCATGTTCCTCAAATTAACTACTGCATAGGTTTATTTAATTTTAATTTTAATTATTTTAATACCTGCTCTCCCTATTATGAACATAAAACCCTGTTTCCATCCAGGGTGAGGACATAGAGGGGTTGCAGTCCTACAAGTACTTAGGGGTACACCTGGATGATAAGCTGGAGTGGTCTGGTAACACTGACGCCCTGAAAGGTCAGAGCCAACTCTATTTTCTTAGGAGGCTTAGGTCCTTTGGTGTGTGTGGAACACTGCTACACATTTTTTATGAATCAGTGGTGGCAGTGGCCATCTTCTACGTTGTTGTGTTCTGGGGCAGCAGCGTCATGACAAGAGATGCAGATAGGCTCAATAAACTTATCAGAAAGGCTGGCTCTGTGTTGGGGATGAGCCCTGACCCCCTGGAGGTGGTGGCTGAGAGGAGAATGCTGACCAAGCTCACAACCATCATGAACAACGCCTCTCATCCGCTTCATGGGACTGTTACTGGGCAGCGGAGCACTTTTAGCAACAGACTGCTCCAGCTACGGTGTTCAAGGGAACATTTCCGCAGGTCTTTCCTCCCAGAGGCTGTCAGGGTGTATAACGCTGCCCTAGGCTAGGACTGTTAGCCCTTCATTTGCTCGTCTATGGACAGCATGTTTCTCCATTGTACTTTTTGGCCACTCAATCTGTATATACCTATGCACATTTTGCACATATTTTTGCACATATATGTTTTTTACAGTGACTATGATCATATTTTGCACACACCTATGTATTTATTTTTATTTATTTACTGTATTTTATATTTATTTTGTATTACTGTACGTATTCTAATGTTTCGGCTATTCTGATGTCTGTCTTTTTGCTTGTCTTGGGCTGCTGTAACACATTTCCCTTTGGGATCAATAAAGTCTTAACTATCTATCTTATCTATCTATCTAAAATATGAAACACTGGGCTTGAAAAGTGTGATTATCTTGACAGATTATCTTGCACATTGTGGGAAGACAATTAAAAAGACAAATTGTTAGGATATATAGTTAAAAGCAATTGTTTTGTTAAAATTGTATAGTGCACTAGTGAAAACAAATTCAGGAGCACACAGATAAATTCTGGAGCTTAAGGGAGTTTAAGGGAATGTCCTACAGTAACAGCCTGGAAGAAACAAATCTTTTTCGTCTTTAACAAAGAAGGTTATGAGAATACCTGATACAAGTATTCAAAATCCTCAAAGGCACTGACAAAGTCAACCCAGCCACATTCTTCAGAGTGATCAGGGAAATATAAACCAGAGGGCAAAACTGGAAACTACAGGTAAAGCATGTGGAAGCGCATTTAAAACTGAGAACAGGATACACCTCTTTCCCCAAAGGCTTGAGGTCTCTTTCAAGCAACCTCTGCATGAGATCCTTGGATCAGTTTGCCACTAACTACCGATTTGGCTAGATGTGCCTCTCTTTGGTAACTTCTTAAGCTCATCTTATATTACAGTGGTTCAGCCAAATGCTCATAAAGCCCGAGTAAGAGACATGATTTGAATAGTTCATGTGGGTAGCTGTGTCAGCATGCACAGGCTGTAAAGGAACAAGTAAAGAAAACGCTGTGCTTTCTTCTCTTTTCAGCATGGAATAAACCTATTGATGATCTGAATAGGGTTGTTTCACCGACTGAAATCGCCTGACTGAGAGAATGGCAACCATTCTATATAGATGAGAGGATCAGAACGCCCCCCCTCCCCTTTAAAAGGAGCCAGGGAGCTACTGCAGGGGTGAGGTGAGGGGTGTGAAATAATGTGCAAATGTGCAGCAGGATGCACTAAAAATAGTGACACTAATGCACAAGAGAGTGGAAAGTGGGCAAGGTTAGGGTTTGACCTTTTCCTGAACTTTCATTCAAAACTCCTTTTTGGGTGACAAGGGAACTGAGAATTGCAAACTTTAAACAGAACTGCATAGTATTCATAGCTGTTGTAATAGCTACTCCATTATATTCAACAATGAGATTGTCATTGACTCATTCTCAGGTGTGCTGTGTCATAAACAGCACTTGTTTTCTCCTCACACTCATCAAGCTCAAGGCTACTTTCCAGAACAACAAAATTACACATCTCTTATCAGGATTAACAGTTTGTATAAAACAAATTGGCCCTCCCCAAAACTTTAAATTAGCACAAGAGCAGAGGTGTATTCTGAAATAAACAAAAAAAAATGGCACAAGCAACTTGTAACATATATGATTATGTAAATAAACGTGTTTTTACTGTTTTTTTATTCCAGCTGGAGATTTTGTGATTCGGCCATCTTGATTCATATTTGTTAACCTGGCAAAAGGATGATAACATTCACAAGTTTGTCCTCCAAAGTCTGAAGAGTACAAATTCTAGGTTAACTGTGAGTAAATGTCACCTTTTCTTGCTCCCTGTAGATTTGCACTCTGACTCAACCTGAAAAGGGGCATGGTGGTGATAATTCTGACCGATAAAGTATTTTATGGTGATGACAAGCACAGACAAATGCAATATTTGTTATCAGTATTCCTCTTTGTAAGTATATGTCTGAACTCAGTAGGCTACTTTCAGTCTAGAAGCAAAGAGAATTTAGGCGGGTTTAAAGACAGTCTACAGTGCACAATACACATGGATTTAGGGGCACTCAAATATCAGTCTTGCTCAGTCACATGATGCTGCCATTTTACACGCTTTGCTGCTTCCTGTTCCAGAATAGGCCAGTAAGACGCTTTTACATGAAGAGAAGAGTGTGAAATAATGTGAGGGAGGTTATTCTAAAACAATAACATGCACTACTAGTAAGTCCTCATTTAGACTCTTTTTCTGTAGTTGTGACTACCCTATCACATAAAATATATTTCTTCTCTGGAAGAGCTCAGAGAAAGCTCAGAGCTCAGAGAAAGCTCAGAGAAAGGCCACTACATTAATTCCTGTCCTCGAGGGAATGTCATACATAGACAGGCTAAAATAACTGGTTCTATTTAGTCTAGAATCATTCTCCTAATCCTCAAAGTCAACTCAAGGGATTACATGAAGCTCAACAATGAAACCTGGACACAGGGTCAGAAATGAGAAGGAGATGAATTTAGGCCTGAAAATGTAGCTGCTTCTTTTCTGAAAGAAGCATGGTGCTCTGGAAAAAAAACTGTTATAATCCTTCAAAAGTGGCTGGATGAGATTCCAGGATCAATTAACAATAAGCAATCCAGAGGATTTCTCCCAATCATTAACCCTTCTTGTGTTCCAAAATTCTGAGATATTTAATTATATGAAAGACAAGTCTCCCACCTGTGGAGAGAGAGTAATGTAAATCCACAGAGAAAACAAACGCTAAAAGGTGGAGCACAAAGTATGTGTTATTTACCATTGCCTGGAATTGGAAAAATATATACGGTATCTGTCCATTCATTTCCTAACTCCTTTATTCAATTTAGGGTCACAGGGGGTCACAGAGTAACAGTGATACATCCTGGACAGGACGCCACTCCATCACATGATACAAACACACAAACTCGCACCAGGGTCAATTTTCCCAGAAGCCAACTAACATACCAGCATGTCTTTAGACTGTGGGAAGAAACCAGAGCACCTGGACAAACTCCACACAGACAGTAAGGCAGCAATGCTATCCACTGCGCCACTGTGCCACCATTGGGAAAAATAATTTCTGTGAAAATTGAGAGTAATATCAGTTTTTAGAAGAATTCCCTATTTTAAATTATAATGCACTCATTTTATAATTGTAATACTATATATAGTGTTACCCCAATGTATTCTATTCCTTCCATCATTCATCTTTATGAGTAACGTATTGCATACCTTAACTGTTCCCAATGACTTTAACAGTATTCTGAATGAAATCAATATCAGTCTATCACAAAGGAAAAGTATTTGCAACTTTACTCAAAATACATTGTATACAACATATACTATATACAAAATATGCTTTACTCAAATAGCTATACTTTCTCTGGTGTGCTCTCTGGTTTTGACAGCTGGCACAATGTCTTGTATGTTAATTTCATTGCCCTTCGCGTTGTTACTGGAAACAATTCTTCAAGCCTGCTCTCGAAGTTTAACACTGCTCTGACATTTTCAAACCTCTTTTCTATGAAGGACCAAGTAATAGGTTTATTCCATGCTGAAAAGAGAGGAGAGAAAACACAATGTGTTGGCTGTGGAGCCTTCCTCTTCACGATAGCCTTCTTCTTCACAGCCGAAAAATGTTGTGTGTTTTCTTTCTTCTCTGTTCAGCGTGGAATAAACCTATTACTTGGTCCTTTGCAGACTACGCACGCTGACGCAGCTACCCACTTGAACTCTTTTCTATGAGACCTACATAAAGTAGCGACCACAAACATTCAGTTTACAGTTTACACTCACAGTCATTAGGAAAATCAAAACTGGTTACTGTGAGTGTCTGACTTAGGAATACACCTTTTGATTATTTTGCTGGTCCTGCAATTTGTCCAAAACTCAAAAACTATTTAAAGCCTTAAAAATCTCCAGAAACTGAAGGAACTTCTTTACCTTCACAAAACCCTTGTGTCTGGAATGCTTAAGGCTATATTACCAGTTGCAGTCTGGCTAAAGAGTATCTCCTATACTACAATGAAGGATGTGATGTAAAACTTTTCTAGCACTTAAGTGCTTCCATATAGATACAAATTTCAAGCACTGGTGGTGTAAAGCCTGCTCCAGCTGCACAGAAGATATGCTTCAGATAGGTTCCCAGATGATAAGGTTTGCACCTTGAAGATAACAGTGAACAGTAAGCAACAATCCTTTTCCATGTACTGTAGATGTATTTTTAGCAAATTGTCTTCAGCACATTACAAAGCTTGAACTCTCAGTGCTTTTCAAAAGCATCAGCTGAGACAAAAGAGCTAGGCTTTAGCATACGAGAGGGAGCAGCTGGGCCATTACATCACTGTCTTAAACTTCATATTGAATGGAATGAGGGGAATTGAATCTGCACTGTCTGCTCAGAAGGCAGACACAGTGTCTGTAGAATTAAGAGTTCTAAGACTCACTTGTTCTTAGAGCCAAGTGACAGACATGTCAATACAGTAGACACAAGTCAATACAAGTGAGTTCATTACAACTTCCTACCTTCCAATGAAGAATAACTGTTCTAAATACCTGGTGGTGAGTTTTTATGCAACTCTTAAATCTTTTCAAATACTCCATGGCTTCATTCAACAAAATACTTCCGATATTTATTAAAAATCTACAATGCAGAATGAAAGTGAAAGAAGTGTATAATCCAAGGTTTTCATAACTGGGTACAGTATGATAGTGCTTAATAAATTCATGGCACCTACTGTATAAGGCACTATTTGCACCAACATCTGCAAACTAATCTAATTTCAGGTGACTTTATTTTGGTTTAAAATTGAAAAAAACAGTACCTATAACACAGGTTTTCTGCATACTAATAATCTTTTGCATTTTTGTTGTTTAAGCAGGACTGCTCAAGGTTACTGTCAGGTGAGCTATATTTGGCATCTCTCAGCTCATTATTCAGTAGTATTGCGTTAAGCAGTTACATAAAACTAAGTAAACTGTTTAAATGGTTGCTCAATGACTGTCATTTCAGTTGATTATTTTAGTAAAGAGCTCTGTAACTGAACATTATCTCTTATGGACAGTAAATCAGATACATTTCTGTACAGGCCTAATGAGTAGTTTCGAAGAGTTTTGCATTGTGCATGTCTACCATCTTTGTAATGGAAACATTGTGGAACTGGTCTGATGTTCTGTTTGATTAATGAGATCCTTAAATATGATTCTAGCTCCGGAGAGCCAAAATGTAGCCTAGTTCTAATTTTATTTAGGTGCTATTTCAATGGTTTTAGAACATGGGCAAACAAATGCTCCCGAAAAGTAGTGGACTCTTACAGCACTGAGAAAAAATAAGTTTGTAAACCCCCTTGTTTGGTCCAGATTCTTGTATACTTTAGACAGAGAACATTGTTAGATCTTCATGAAAATAAATGATTAATATGGTCTGATTACATATAAAACACAAAAATAAAATGTATTGAATTTGGATTATTTAATTTAGAAAATATCTTTGTGTTAACAGGTACGTGAACCCTTAGATTTAGTAACTTGTGGCAGCTAAAGGTCTCCTCTGTTCATTAGTCTCATGCATCAGTTTTTGGGAATTTTGGCCTTTTCTTCCTTACTGAACTGCTTCATGTCAATATAATTTAAGGGTTTTCGTGCAAGCACAGCTCCTTTCAGGTTCTCCTACAACAATTCAATCGGGTTTAGATCTGGACTTTGACTTGGCCAATCCACAATGTGAAATTTCGCAGATGATATTATTACACCCTTAATTGTGCTAAAAGAACAAGGGGTTCAATTATTATTTTGCTTGCTCAGATTCTTAATTATTTTTTTGGTATCATAGAGCTTTGAAATGTATGTTTTAAAAGCATTGGATATATGCCCTTTTGGTGTCACGAATAGCACTCGCGCATGCAAGCGCTCCCGCATTCCCATGAGCTTTTCTCTCCCCGAACGTTCACGCACCAATCTTCTCAGCACTATTTAAACCCTCACTAGTCTTCCTTTCCTTGCTCATGATTGAGGTCTCCTCCCTGAGCTCCGTACTTGTATGTTCCCAACTCGCATTTACTAGTGTTTGATTCCCGGCAATTCGACTCTACGCTTCTCTCCGACTACCCCTTCGCCTCCGCCTCCCGATTTGGTACCGATGCACTCTAGACACCTTCCCGGATTTTTGACCCTGCTATTGTACTTCGACTACTCTTTCGCCTCTCGATTTGGTACCAACGCACCCTAGACGCCTTCCTGGATTTTGGACCCTGCTTTTCTACTCGACCACATCTTAGCATCCCATCTCTACCCCAAACCTTCCTTTCTAAAGAGCCTCGCATAGGATCCCAATCCTCCGAAGTCTGGTCCTCCGTGACAGAATTGTGAGCCAAAAGATGGATCCTGCGGGCTCAATTAATCCCTTGGCTCTGCTCTGGTTCCCATACCAGGCGAGTCTGGGACCTGGAAGCGCCTAGTCCCGTTAAGGTTTTAGTTTCTGTTTCTGTTTCTGTTCCTGTTCCTGCTCCCGTTCCCGCTCCCGTTCCCGTGCTGGTCCCGACCCGGTTCTTTTGGACTCACCTCTGGATTGTTTGCCTCGGCCACACCTCCCCCGAACACCAGCGCACCATGGACACGCCCCCTGTTTTCCTTCCAGGCCCTTCACATGCTTTTTCACCGTTTTCCGCACTTTACCCCGGATTGTGTCGTCTGCATAGGGTCCGGAAAGAATGCTTTCGTTACATTTGGATATTTAAGAAAAGATTGGTTTTGATTTAACAACAGTATCATGGTAACAAAAAATGTAATTCCTAAAATTATATTCAGGGTTTATAAAAATTATTTTCTTGGCACTGAACAGTATATGTAACCTAAAAATAGCAGTATACTGTACTTAAAAGACAGATGTTACTAATGATTTTCAGCTTTTTGTAAGTTTGGGTGCCATGAACAAATCAAAACAACTATCTCTGGCTAGCAATAATAACTCTGAATGCATCCTATCATTAAATCAGTATTAATTGCTTGTAGTGCCACTGTAAAGTGCTTTCATTTGGGATTTTAAAATAGCTCATAAACTCCCCAAGATAATAGATAGTAGATAAAATTGATTTTAGTTAGGGTGACATAACATATTCATCAATAATTTATGGTAAGGCAACAGTTTTAACAGATAAGGGAATGTGAGAGATTAGACAGTAACAGTACACAACACAATTTCTTTTAGATAAGTGCCATGTTTTATCTTACCTCTACATTTAAACTATTCATTAAACATGTTCATACTTTCATGCACTCTGTACATTTCCTACTTGTCTGCTTAGGGTCTGCAAACTGCTCACATCCTTTGAGAACAGAGGAAGGCCATCTAAAGTGAATTGCACAGTCTGAAAACAGTCTGAGTTTTTTAAGGAAAATCTAAAGGACGGGTGTCAAACAATTCTTATAACCCTGGCATATGCTTATTTTTTTAGTTTTTCTGTAAGCATTAAAATATGATCTTTTTAATGGATTCCAATTGTCAGATCTTTTTAATACTAAATGTCTGACTGTAGTAAGGAATTTTGGGTTAGACCAAATAGCACGACAGGGATACATGCACAGGAGATACCTTCAACAACCTTCCCTGATGTATAGAGACAGGTGTGGTTCTGAACATTCACAGCTATCATTCCTGCACACCAATTTTCCTGACAAAGAATGGAAAATCAATCACTTTTTGGATGTTTGTCTTTCTTTTATACATGTATAGGACTTTAATCATGCATATGATTTAAATTCACTGTTTTCCCATAAAACAAGAATTATTTGTTATAAAAATGATAGATTTCCCATTATGGTTTTTTTCATCTCACCAGTGCTTACAACTCATTTCTGTTCCTTGAATTCAGAAAACCTCTTGTAGTGCTACTGAGCAGCAAAAATTACAGAATGTCTTTATACTGATCTGGACCATTTTTTATTTGTCTAATAGTCATGTCTTTGAAATTCTGTGTTTTACCCAGTATTCCCACTATAATGTTCTTACTATTATTATTCTGTTTTTGAATTAATTATT
The DNA here is from genome assembly GCF_055471065.1 of Atractosteus spatula. Classification (NCBI taxonomy): domain Eukaryota; kingdom Metazoa; phylum Chordata; class Actinopteri; order Semionotiformes; family Lepisosteidae; genus Atractosteus; species Atractosteus spatula. Next base: position 45,592,253 of record NC_142707.1, on the reverse strand, counting down.
TCCCATCACTTTGCGATTCAGATAATTCCTTACAGAAAATTTGAGACACCTACAGTACTGTAGAAATATTGTAAACTGAGTATCAGGTCAGCCAGTCAAAGGTCTTTAAAACTACTGTATGTAATAAAAAAACTTGTTTTTTCCTGATCTGTCAGATTTCATCACATATCAGTACTACAGGATCTTGGAGGAACTCAGAGCTCTTTTATTGTCACCATACACTTTGTGGCACATTGGCTGTAAGCAAGACAGTCACTCTTTTATATACCATTTAATACAGCATTTTATGGCTTATGAGGCAAAGTAAATACCAGCCTCAGGATAAGAGATCAATTTGTCCAAAATAAATTTGTGTCTTATTGCATATCGTAAATCGCTCTCCTATTGAATATTAACCTAATTTGTTACTTGCACAAGTTGACACAAGCTAGCATATGTTCCTATCTCAAATTTTGGACAGACATACTTGAATTAGACCTATTGAAATAAGTATTACCCCATTCTTATGCAGTTAGTCATATAAAACTGTGTAAAGAACTCTATCACTGGAACATGAAAAGAGGATTAGATTACTGGAATGGTTGTTTAATTTCCCATTTACTTCAAAATGAGACAAAAAGATATGCCTGTGAATGTCAATGGTTGTCATTTTGGGATAAAACTGCAGATTCTTGAAGTATAATTTTGCATTACTTGCCTTTAAAGTCTTTTAATTCGCACGTCATGGTTCAAAGAACAGGGCATTTTCTGGAAGCAGTTTTAGAGCAAAGGTCAGTTACCATAGCAACTGAAATGTGCTAGGCAGCACCAGGGACAGTTCTCAGTCTGGTCACTTCCTGTTTGACCAGAGACCTGAGCAGTTTCTTCCATAAAGAAACACCCATAACCTCTTGCCTCCGTAGTGTCCAGTAATTCCAGGGTCTGGGAGCCCACAGCAGTCCACAGTAGTGAGCTACTTGTCTGGCACTTCTTTTTGTCTCCAGCACTTACTTACAGTGCAGGATACTGAACACAGAGAATGCAGAAAATCCAACTCTTTCTGCAAAGTCCCACCCAAAGAATCATTGTTAAAGCCATAGATGTTACAATATCCTCCCTTTAGTGTGTTCCATTTTACTAAATCATAGATTTCTTCTTTACCTTTGGCAATCCAGGATAAGACAGACACGGTACTTAAATTGGGCTATTTAGAATTAAAGCCCTCTAAACTTTCTTCTGTCACATTCCAGCTAGTGGTTACTGACTAGATTGAATTCAATTACAGGGACTCAGTGATCTTTGGTGGTTGGCAGCGAAGGCCGATGTTGAAGGTGCTTGGGGCTCATCAAAGACAGCTGAGGATGAACAGGGATGGAGCTGAATTATGGCAGACAGAGTGAAAGAACTGTGGAAATTGCCGACTGATGGGTGGTTCCGGGAAGACACCGCTGGATAAATGCTAGGTGTCAGGGTTGCAGGCAGGTTTCGGGATTCAGGTTCCACAGGCTTTTGGGCTGACGCATCTCTCAGAACAGAGAGGAATGCAGCATTTCCTGAGAAAACTCAATGTTCCTGTGGAGTAACACATTTCTAAATATGGAGAATTAAACTGCATGATTACTTGGCTGATTGATAGGGAGAGGGGCCTACTGACAAAAGGCCTGAGGGTTTAGTGATGGCCCTGGGCCGAATGCGATCACACCTGGGAATGTTACGGGTTCCCGAGGCAACGAAAGACTGAGAGTTGCTGCCAGCCTGGGCATGACATGTTCTTGATTAGACAATGTGAGGTTAACCAGAGCTGTTGAGAATATGACCGAAAAGAAATATACAGAAATAAAAGGTAATTAAGATACAGCAATTAGACATTTCAATGAAAAAGTCCATAGGTGTGAGATAACCACTTGTATATACTACTTATAGAAAGTCTCCACAGCCTTTCCAAAGCAGCACATTTTGTGGTCTAACAGCCTGAAATCAAGGCACAATTGGAATTTCTTTTATTTTTCCACACATTGTAATACATAAACTCCAAGTGAAGAACACATACTCAAGCATTCTGAAAAGTCATTAAAAATTAAAACCTAGGAAAATGGGTGGGATTCATTACTCACCCCTTGCAAATTAATTGAAAGATCCTAAAATCCTATTGGTTCTGGTGTAACCAATACACTCTGATTTAATGTGTCTTGATTTCAGGCTCTTAGGCCACAAAATGTGCTACTTTAGGAAGGGTGTGTAGGCTTTGTAAAGGCACTGCATGTACTTGTATGTACTAATAAAAACAAAACTACTGTACTGTACAATGTAATACTGTGTCTAATACACTGTTTGCAATTGACACACACACCCATTCACATAAAATAGCCCCATAAGCCATAACATTGTATATGACTAAAGTCAACACACTGAGGCAGCGGCTGTTGGAGGTGTCTATAAAGATTACTAATGCATCAGTTTTTAAGAATAATTAATTGGCCTCTGTTCTGTTCCCTTATCATCTCAATAATGGTTTCAGACACTCTGAGAAGCTGCTGACTGGTTGTTATCCTCAGGTGACGCAATGTGATCTTTCATCTCTAGCAAGGAGTTTCGAAAGCCATCTCATTTCGTCGACAGCACTGAGAACAACACAAAAAGCTCATTTTTGACCACTGCCCATGTTATTTCAAACAAACGGAAACCTTCTAAGCTTTACTTACTGAAAGGTTTTGATTTCAGTAGACGAATGAGTCGATAACGATTTGAATTGATGTGTTGGATGGGATCATCTAGTTTTGATTTTCGACGTCTCCTCTCACTGTAGTACTTTGGGGGCAGCTGGGAAATAAGCTGCAGGCACTTAGCAGCTGAAGAGGAATCCATAATGACTACTGTGGCATTCTAGGACACTCACAGCTGTGGAGCGAATGATTTTCACTTGTTTTCTAACATTACTGTACTCTTTGAGCTAATGCCAGAGCCACGGTTTATTAAAGCTACATAAGCTAACCTGAAGCAAAAAGCTTTATACCATACATGTTGAATACTTTAGCATCAGTATTTGACATAGAATTATTACTTTAAAAGGCAGGAATGGGAAATGGAAATGATGGACAATGCACTGCAGAATGAAGATTTTAGGCAACACTTCAATGCAGTGTGGTCTATTTTAGTGGTGGAACTATCCAAAATTCTGTTAATTTATTGAATGCTTTAATTTTTTAATATAAAAATATGATTGTGGTATTAGGTTAGTACATAGTTTGTTTCTGTCAAATATTATGGTCTTCATCCTGTATTTTGCAAAATGGCTAAACATAGTTTGAAAAGAGCTAAAAAATACCTAATTCACAATGGTGGCATGGGCAATTTAATTTGTTTGTGTGGGTAACAGAAAGACAACAGACACTGTAAGGATCACTCTTCCCAAAAAAGAGAAACATATGAGGCTCATCTGGCAGTTTTATAGAATGATTAAGTCATCAAAAAGAAGTTTAAAAGGAATAAATATTCTTATGCCATTGAAAAAATAAACCAGTACATTCCAACATTATGCTTTCTAATATCATTTTATTCCTTTAATGCTTACACACACAGACACACACTCTCACACCAGGCCTTTTTTCCCTAAAGTTAATTAACCTACTTGCATGTTTTTGGATTGTGGGAGGAAACTGATGTACCTGGACTAAACAAACGTGAACAATGGGAGAACATACAAACTCCAAGCAGACAGCACCCCAGATCCGTAACTAATCCCCGGATCCCAGCATGAATATACTGTACAATATGACCACCAGGTATTTTGTGTGCAGCCCAAAGCTGGGGCTTCCAAACAAGAATTTTGACATTCTATAAAATTGTGTTAGAACTCATCAGTGCAAATCTTTCGGATTTAAGGGAATAATTGAGAACATGAATTGTAAAAATTATGTCCTTTTATAAATAGGGTCATTGTATGTTCCATTTTAAGATGACAAGTAAACAGTAATAAGTCAAAATATGACAAAATTGACAAAACTGGATAGGTCTGTGAGTGTAACCTACTGAAAATAGATAAATATCTACCATTCAGCTTCAGGGATATTGTTTTAGTCACACTTGTTCCTTCATTACTCTCCTTTGTGATTCTTGTCAACAGTGCAGGGAGAAGTGTTATTGAGTCACTGTGACTCATTGTCTGCAGACTTCTGGACAAAAGAGAAGCCCAACAGGTTTAAGACTGGTCAAGTAAGAGCATAATGCTGACAGACACTTCATCACAAGCAGTTAATGCAAACAGTGTGAGGGGAAAAAAATCCCCTGTGCACCACAGAGTTTCAATGTAAATACAAACACCTGCAGAACAATTTACTGTAGCCATCCAGATCAACACTGGGACATTGAGTCTTGGAACAAATTAAATCAGAATGTTATGAAGTACAGGTATAGCAAAGTGTCAAACAACCCTGCTCATAACTAAAATAATAGAAAATGGCAGCTCATTGAACGTATCTTCTTTTCACTGCAAAAATCCAAAGCACACAAGTGAACAAACCTTTTCTGCCGATGAGGAAAAGGACTGACTTGCCTGATTGGTTGTCACAATGCAGCTGCCCGTGAAGCCACAGATCCTGACGTCAAAGAATGAGGGCAAGTGGTAACATCTAATCCAGTTACAGCAGTGTTTGTGTACTGAATCAGAAGCCAAAGTAGGATATACGAGGTAGTACCTTAGGGGGAGCAAACACTTTAATTTAATAATGTGTGTTGTTCTGTCATTAAATTACTGCCCTTTCTATTTAGAGTGTACATATGAATGCAGTTTTCACTATTTTTAAAAGACAAAACAAACACGTTGCTGTCCAAACCTAGCGCAACAAACGTTTTATATATTTTGTGTGTTTTCTATATATAAATACTACAAATGTCACAAAATACAATTAATACTACTTGATACTGATGTACAAATATATGGAACAGTGGAAAGTGCCCAAATCAGTCTCCAGGTTTAAACCCAACAGAGCTGGCAAGTTACATGCTGAAGAACGATGGAGACCAGAACATTGCAAGAACAGACAATGACTGTCAGTGGCTCCAGCAAAGCTCAGGCAGAGCAACTCCAATGGCTGCCACTCTACATACATAGTGGGTCGCAGACTTCATGCAGTTATTGCCTCAATGGGATGTACAACCAAATACTTTTACACTCTGAAATGTACTTACAGTGAAAGTGTTTAAGGATGCGTGTTCACTTGTAATCACTGAGCTGAGTATTTTTTTTCCAAATACAATTCACAGTATACATGCAACTACACAAAAATAAAACATGTATTATAGTGCACATGTAATTCATGTTAATCTCATGATCAAAAATACAAATTCACTGGTAGGCAAAAATTAATGTTTGGAGGGCACTTTATAGCACAGTAAGATTTTTTTTTAAATCCATAAATAATGCAGCAAACAAGTGCAAACCCTGGTTTTGTGTTTTTACAGTAACACATACTGTATAATTACACACAAGGTATTGTGGGCTCATAAAAGCACATACTGTATATACCTATAAATTAATTTCTGTGCAAGGAATCTTGAATGTAATGAAGTCTAGTGTCCTAATTAAGCATATAAAAATGCACCATTACCTTCATTACTAAAACATATATGACAAGAAGGGGTTCTGCCTTTCATGAAATGTATTGTTTATTTATGTATTATTAATCTCGCACTGCATCTCTTCAAACATGCATGTCTAAATTTAAATTTAACCATTGGGAGAAAGTTTTAATTATAAATATGATGTATTATGAAGATTCCACACATATTAAAGCCTCAGTTTTTTTTTAATTTGCTGCTGTAGTAAACACCAGTGTATATCCAGCTGGTTCACAGAAGGAGACTTTTGGTGAGAGCCAGAGGTGATTTATGAGTTAAAGGACACAGCTGACAGAATGAGAGGTCTCGTGTTGCAGTCCTGTGGGAGTATAACTTACTGTTGCTTCTCGGCTTCTCTATGAGTACTCAGGCTTTTCTCCCTAATAATCCAAGCTAATGGCATTCCCAGCTTTGGAAACCTTGGAACTACCTCTGAATCAAATAAAAATTATTTTCTTTTAACAGATGTGGTAACTAGCAATGATTCCGTTTGTTTGGCTTTTTTATGTTCTCCTCTTCATTGTGCTGGACTTGAGTAATGTCATTTTGACACCTTATTAGGGTATTAGCCAAGGAATTCCTTGTAAAGGTTGGTGTGTTGAAACCATGCAGACAAAAACAATAATGTGGTCTCTTGAATGCCCTTTCCCTTAGTAAGGCAAACCACACTGTTTAGAAACTGAACTTCAAAGGAGACAGTGTGAATTGCGCTTATCAGGCTCTCTGAACTCCACCCCAGGTGTGTGCTCCTGGGATACACAGCTGTGGCTCATTCCTTAGAACAGAACCAGGTGACATCACAATGTGGTTATTACACACGAAGAGACTCTGCAGTTGACAGGAGTTGCTTCTCAAATCACAGACTGCCACTCGCCTTAATCTGGAATAATGGGCAGTTTGAATAACGAGTGACAAATGTATCACCTGCTGAGCGAGACCAAAATAGATATTAAATGCTTAAAACATGCAACACTAAATTCATGTTGTAAACAAAAGCTGCAATACCAGCAGTTGTTACAGGGCTACTATAACTCACAGTAACAGACTGTTAAATTGTGAAATGCAAGGCGTAATTGTGTGTTTAAGGAATTGATATATGTGGACTCTAGTAGCTGTTAGACATTCAGTTTCATTCTTCTGTAATGCTATACACTAAGGTAGGATTGTCCCACTTTTAGCAATCCTTAAACTTCAGTAATTTAATTATTTATGGATGGGAAATAACAAGAGCTTCTTTCCAACAATAACATTTGGAAATATTTGATGAAACACTCCGGAGTCATGCCCACACACATTTCATAACTAATTGATTGTGGTGCCCACAGGAGTAAACCCTGCAGACACTTTTAAACATGAAAAAATATCGGAGTGAAAATTCTGGAAGGACAAATGGCAGAGGCTGAACTTTATAGAATCATTATTTATTTAGGTATGAGAAGGCGGCTTAGTAGCGGAAAAGCTGTCGGCCCCCAACTGAAGAAGGCTCAGCAGCCGAAAGGCTGTGTTTCTCCATTCTAATTTGCAGCGTAGAATTGAGCTCAACCCATTCATTTGCAGCCTTCTGTAATGCAAGACACTCTGCATGTGGAAACCATTCTTCACAGCTGTGGTCCCACGCGGAGAAGCTGCACTGGTGAACATGCCGCTGTATTGCAGTATCTGGCTATAAGAACCAGGCGATGCTGGGTTACAGCATCAACAGAAGTGGCAGCATCCTACTTGTGAAGAACGTGACCTCCAGGGAGAGAAGGCAGCATCACCTACCGGAAAAAAGGCCGGGACAGTTTGTCTCTTCCAGTTCTGACCTCTATCTGCTGGCACAACGAGGTTCTTGGTTGACATCATGAAGCACGCGATCAGAAGGCATGTATCAGAACTGTTAAACACACTGAGCTTCAATATCCACTGGACAAGGAAATGTCCTTAGGTTACAGGTCTGATGTGCTTTGAAACAGGAAGAGATCAAGAAGGCCAACCAAGCATCTCAAGTCACCCTGCATAAATGAGTGTGACCAAAATGACCCATTGGAGAGGCCTTGAGTGATTCAAGGCAAAAAAAAAACCTAACCTCTAGGTCTTTGCAGGTTTTTTATTTTTAGATAATATGCACAGGAAAGTACCTATTCGTTTTCAATAACCACTATTACAGGGTTGTGATGAACTGGAGCCTAACTTGACAGAAAACACATGCAAGCCAGGATACGCCCTGCTCGAGACACTAGTTCATCGCAGGAGACATGACAATAACTGTAAGAACTAAAATGAAATTTCCTCTGGAAAAAAAAAATATTACCCTTTAATCTCTTTAACTGCTACTCTGCTTTATTGGTTTCAAGGAAACAAAGAAAACCAGGAGCAAAACAGCTTGCAGGTATGGTACAGTATGTAAAATGCACATTTTATTAAGGACATTAAGGACTAGGGCACAGGAGGAGAAGAAAAACTCTTTGCAAACTCTTGGATAGATTGTAAAACTAACATACTATATGGGGAATCTTACATTAGTTTATGAATTGCCATTACTGGTAAGATCTTTTCATAACTGCCCTTTTCAAACAGAAAAGTCTAGTTTTAACAGCTGGTTACTGGCTTAAATGGACCAATTTAAGAGCCTTTTCCAGGTCTTTAGGTTCTGCTGTTTTAAATTGACCTAGAAAGCCTACAGACATACCAGCTCTCCAGGAACAGGATTAGAAACCCCTACCCATCAGTAAACAGGCATTTTAAACACACTGTTATACCGCTAAAATCTGACTTACCCTAAGCTGAAGCCGTGATCTTTCACCTCATGAGTGATGCTCTTTTTCATATTGTTTTTTAATGTATTTCTTATCACTTTTTTTGTCAGTGGTTTCTATATTGGAATGCGATGCCTTTACTTAGTAATAACACTTCTACACAGGGCAATAACTACTTGTGCATTTTATGTAACTTACCATAAATCTATGCAGGAACTTACCTGGTACTGAATGGCTGCAGCTTTATGTTGATCCTTCTCCTGCGTGAAGTTTGGGGAAACAATGTGTATCCATGCAGAATCTGTGCCATTATCCAATTAAACAAACACAATAGATGTCAGAGCCTGTTATCATCGGAGACTGGAGACAGTAGCCTTTAGAGTTGACCAATACAGTCTTTTCCCAACTTGCATCTCTGGGTGGGCACAGAGAGAACAGGTGAAAACCCAATGACTTCTTGGCTTTTGTCTCAGTGCTTGCATACAGTATGCTTTCCAGATAAGGTTCCTCTATTCTACTATAACACTGCAATATTGTTATTCATCAAATTACTTGAGACAATAGCTGGCATCAGATCAATGCATCACTCACAGTTCAATGTACTGAAAGTGTGTGAGATACTGTACTGTATATCCATAACACATTACGGATTAAAGGCTAAAAGCTGGGTGTGGATCTTTTGAACAAAAAAGTAACTCGTGCTATAAAACAGTCTTTTACAATAATAGGCTAATGTAGTGTCTCCAAATATCCCTGTTTCCATTTCCTCATTTTTACTTTCTTGCTGTCTTTTAGAAGCCAAATCTAAACATGACTTGAAGCAATGTCTGGTTGTTCTATACATTGTTTTATGAGGGATAAGTGGTGTTGACGGTTTGCCAGGAAGGGGATCAATATCATTCCAATGCCAATGTACTTTGCTCCCTAAAGGCCCTCCCTTCTGTTAGAGCCATGAATCCTCTCTGTAGTACTTGTGCTTTCAGTTCATTCTCAGGTTATGCCCTTTGGCTTTGGGGTCTGCGGTGAACTGTGGTGAGCTGCTGGCTCCCGCAATATTTTTCAGTATGATGGAGACCTCAATTTGTCTGCCTGAAAGTTTGGTTTACGATGTTAAATTTGAATGTAAAACTGAAAGGATTTTTTCTTTCAATTTTCCAAAGACTTCGCCTTGAAGAAAATTCAACTCGGTCAGCCAGGGCCGAAAAGAACAATCTGAGTTAAAAAAACAATAATATGCTGCAAACACTATTCAACTTTTCCTTGACTAATTTACTTAATACCCTTGCACTAACCTAGCAAGTAGTCATTTTGTCTGGGCTTAGTACTTGCGGTCTCTATCAAAAATTCAAAAAATGTTATTCCAAGAACTTCAAAGTTTCAAAGAGAATGTGTTCAATTTATCCGTTTAAAGTTTTAATTAACAGAAACTTTTGACTTTCCACCTAATTCCCTAAAATGGGATTCAATATTCAAGATACAATTATTTTTGTTGTCATGTCAACAAAGGTGATTGGAAGTTGTGCAAGTGCAGCCCGAATTAAATAAAAGAAAAACAACTAAATTTTCACTTACTATACTTACACATACTTTACACATTATTCAGTCTTAGACTTAAAATTAAAAAATCAAAAAGGTCTATTCCACTTACAGTATGTTTATATTCACTCCCATATGATGCTTACATCAACAAAGATCTGCATACTGAGGTGATACAGAGACCTCTAGATAAGTGCTATTTCAGAACCGAGCAGGACTGCATTTGATACTTTGAAACCTCCTCCCCAAAGTGAGAAGTTTAAAAAGGGAGCAGGGCAGGCAGGGTGAAAGGGGCCTGTGGACACCGTCGTATCATTTTGCTTGATGCGACTGTAATAAACAGAGGCAACAGAGGGAAGATTGTGTCCAGTGATCTTTGATGCTGGCTGCAAAACTCTTTCTACCCGTTTCCTCCCCTGGACAGTTGTATTCCTGTACGACACTGTTGTCAAGAAGGTGGCTGCCTTCTCAATCACAGTTCTATAGACGTGTGTTATTTTTTCAATTAAGTATAAAAAAGTGAAACGTGATCTATTTAAATCCTCATGAAAACAGTTACTGATGTTTATATGACCCGTATTAAAATATAATAATTGAAAAACAAAGAATATGTATATATGCATTTACACAGGAAGACAATTCAATGCATGTCCTAATCTCCTCTAAAAATGATTTATAAGCCAAAGCCATGGTTTCCAGCAATTTATTAGCACTGCAGTCACTGAGACAAAGTGTTCTTTTCTCTCTGTTTAAACTTTTGTCAGCTATTTTTAAAACTTTGAACTTTTTCGGTCAAAAGTTTTGCAATTGTTTTATTTTCAAATAGTGCTTTCTTGTTTTTGCAAAGACAGTTTGTGTCTTGCTCCTGTACATAATTTCCCTTTTATTCTCATCACCAGAATCAAAGTTAATGAAGTGGATATGTGATAACAACTGATAATACTTTAGTTTAATAGCTGTAATTGACTCTTTACAAATGCACGATGAGGACTTTGAAAGAGTTAGTGAGTTCAGTGGCTGAGATGGGAGAAAATGTCCATGAGTCGACAAGATCCCGTCACTCCACGAAAGGGACTTGTATTGGGACTGACAGCTAAACATCTCACATTCTGCAGGGGGCTTGCAACAATACTGCGAAAGGCAAAAGGCTTTTTGGTCAAACAAAATTGGAACTTTCAAGTCTAAACGTCACACCCGATGCAAACCCAAGACAGTGCAACAGTCAACAGGGACTAGGAAGCTTGTAAAGGTTAATGGGAACATACAGTAGATGGAGCAAAGTACTGGCAAATCTTAGAGAAAAACCTACTTTATATCAGACTTAAAACTGGGACAAAAATTCATCTTTCAGCCAGACAACAACCCGAAGCACAAAACCAGAGATACACTGGGGTGGCCTAAAAATGTGAAAGTGAATGTTCATGATCCTGTCAAAGTCCTGACTTCAATCATATTGAGACTCTGTGCAAAGGCCTATAAAGTGCTGTCCAAAACAACTTGTGAGAGCCCGAGCAAATCTGCCACAAAGAAAGGGCAATAACTGCACCATGTGAATGTGGAGAGGAGGCAGAGACTTACCCCAAAAGACTCGGAGCTGTTGATGCTCCCAAAGACATTTCAACCACACATTAGGTTCGTGGGTCTGAATGTATTCAACATATTTCAGTTTTTCCTATATAGTTTTTGCTGTCATTTAGTGCAATTTATCTTACCCTTCAAAGTCTTCTGTTTAAACATTCAGGTTTTGAAGAAAACATTATGTTTCAAAAAGGTGGATGCAACATTTTATAATTTCACAAAATGAGACACCGTGGGAAGGGTCTGAATATTTGTTAAGGCACTGTATATAAATACACAAACACGTCCTTAGATAAACATCAAGGTGGCTTGTAAGCTATGTAAGACACTTGACCTTTCAGCGGTAGTTGGCGTTTATATTCCAGACCTGTGGCACATGCCAAGCACCAATGGCAGAGTCACGTACAGTGAGACAGACCTCAGCTTGCTGTTCCAGAAAGGAGGTGGTGCTGCTACCAAAAGCTCAAATACTGAAAAAATAACGACAAAGTAGGTGGCTTTGATGCATTAAATATTGAAAAATCAAACTTTACTGTGTTTTGCCCTTGATTACTTTATTTTACCTTTCAGACAATTCAACCTACATTTTTGGGTCGTGTACAGTGGTTCATGCTTTTTGGAATACAGTCATAGCACTAGAACTATAGAAAGGGAGATTTTGAAAAGAATACAATTATTTTTCTAGTGACTAGATTCTCCTGTTAGAAATGCCACTCTTTCATTCTGGTACTTGCAATGAACTATCGAAACTCAAAGATAATCAAATTTTATTTTCTTACTTTTAATGAAAACAATCTTGACAAAAAACTGCCAATCTTGACAAAAGCACTGATACTTTTTGTGCTTAACTGCAAAACTCTGGATGTATTAATTCTGATTTAGGTAGTAATTATTTCTGGTAATACTTAATACTTGGATAAAGCAGTTAGAAAATGGATGGATGGATGTTTAATACTTGATAATTCTTGATAATTCTGAGGCCATAATTAAATTCTTTGCAATTTCTTGCATTGCCTTAATAAGTACACATGATATAATTGTTCCACAGGTGGTGTTATCAAATGTCCTTCTTGATTGACAGTACAGAAGCCCCTGTTCCAGACACTAATATACACTGTATACAGAAATATCATAGCAATATATTTATGACCAAATGTACCGCTCATTTTAGCAAGCTAAATATTAATAATTGAACATGGTGAAATATTACTGCATTTTACATGTGAAATCTAATGTTAAATTAATAGAATAATAAATCTTGCCAGTCATGTACAGATTTTGAAATCTACAAAATTCAAATAAAGACACACAAATGCAATTGTCTCAAGAACGGACTTATGTAACGTATAACCGAAAACAGTAACCAGAAAAATTAAAACTAGAAAACCTAAAAAGGTTTAAAAAAAAGTGTGTAATCCCAGGAGCAAATTTATTAAACTTGCTTAACTTCCTTCATTGTATCATATTTATGGAATCTGGTTGTATTATCTACTGTAAATGAACAAAACATAATTTTCCATTTGTCTCCATTTCAGACAATTACACCTGCTTTGTCAATGGAGATATAAAGAGAAACCTTTTTGAGACAAAACAAAAGCATTTTATCACTGGAAACATACTGTATTAAGAGCAGTTGCATACTGTGTTTTGTTCTGCTTACAAGAGCAATTTGCTCTATTAAACATTTTGCTGATCACAAAAGAAAACCTGAAGAGGGAAAGAAATTTTCCTTCCCATGCAAGTGCTGGCTCGACCCAGCAAGGGAGTTATTCTCCCACACAATTTATTTCTTTATAAACTGTTTACTGAATAAGTAACCGAGTTTCATTATGCAGCCCTCTTTATTTTGCCTGCATGTGTTCAGTTTTGACACTGAAGATTCCTCTGTGGACAAGAAAATCTTCTCAAATGCGGCTTTGGTGGGGATAGCTTATTAATACATTGAGCAATTTTCCCATTCAAGGATTTTGAAACGACTGGAGAATGAAAGAAAAAAGTGGAAACCAATCTCATTTAAGGAAGGGGCGAGCCATGAACACTTCTTCATATAAATGCAATAGAATTGCAACTTCTAAATCATTCAGAGTCAATGTTCAAGTGCATTGTTGTTAATTACATGAAGATGCTGGTGAGAAAAAAACAAAGAGAACACTTCCAGTGAGAAACTGTAGAGCTTCACCGAGCTTTATTTACATGCTCACCATTTCTTGTACAAACTAGATTACAATTCAAAATGGAATACACAGGGAAATATCCACTAACATCAAGTAGAAGCGCTTTACTACTGGAGATCAAAGGGAGAAAGGTTAAGTTCGATGGGTTATCCACTATTAAGGTAGTATGTTCTCATTTTCTTGTGATTACAAAATCTCTCACATTAAAAAAAAACTACAGCTCAGGACTTCCCCACCCCCAAATAAAAAGAAAGATACTTAGCCACTTGTTGAAAGTGTGAGGGTTATCTAAAATAGCCTGTTCAAACACATATTGCATTAGTTTACATTTTCTTTTTGGCAAAGGAGAAACACAGAGACAATTGAGAGGGGGGAAAAGGAGAGGTGGTGAAGGAGGAGGAAGGAATTTAACCCTTCTTGAACTTTGTAAACAGAAATGTTATGAGGAAAATGCGAACCTGCTGTGGAATCTTTACTGGCGAGCCAAAGAAACCCATCTTGGACTCCATTATCTTCCGACACATGGAAATTCTGCTTCCTCCAAACCAGCTCCTTTGCATTTTTATAAGCACCTGGAGGATTAGACCAGACCAGAGCCTGATGTTTCAGTGCATCGCTTTGTCCAATCTGTACTCTACTTCTGTCAGAATTCATGATTAACATAAGCGAAGAATTTCTGATTACACAGACTGCTAACTTAGTGGACGTGTTTCAGACAGGACCAAACAATGCTTATTCCAAACCCAACTTTCCCTTTTTTTCCCTCTTGGCTTCCTGATTGTCCCACAGCCTTCCCTGTCATACTACCTTAATAAGTGCCGCAGATGAAAATGTCTCAAAAGAAAGGAATGAGAAAAATCACTAATTTGCAGAAACTGCCGATATGCTATTATCCTACTCACGTCATCACAGAAAGTACACGTTCAGTGAACGGCAATGCGAGAACACTGAGGAGCAGTACAGGAGGGGGTGGGGACTGGCAGGGCTGCTATATAAAATGGGACAGGTGTTCAAAGTTACGATATTGTCTAAGGAAGATCCATCATACTGATCGGTGTCACTGCAAAGCTACTTTTCTTGGGGCGTGGAGAAGGTGGAGGTGGAGGTCAGTTTTTCGTGTGCTGGGGGGTCACGCAGGACTGGGGGTGTCAGTGACACATGGGTAATCTGTGTGAAGGGTGGTCATGCACTAAACTTCGGGCTGCACTGCTAATGCAATAACCTACCAGCCATGCATAATGATCTGCCCCGGCTTCATATTAAAATATATTAGGCATTACAATATCCTATAAAACAAGAAACCTCCACAGTCTACTCCAAAGAAATAGGCTTGAAACTTCTCAAATAGTGAGCTGCACCAGAAATCAAGTTCACTTTTTTTTAGCTTCCCTGGCAGCCTATCTTCACGTAGTTTTCTCTTATTCTTACCCTACCTTCAGAGCTCTCTCTTTATATTTGTACTTCTACTATTCACTTTTCCCGGTTTTAGTAGAAAATTAACGGTAGCTATGCACATATATTAACACATATATATATGTATCACACACAGTGTGTAGTGTGTATGCATAAATAGATATATATATGTACTGTATACCAAATAGGATAAGTAGAATGTTTTTAAAAATGCATTAAGAGGAAATGAAAGTTTAACTGTGGCATTTCTATGAATGCTTCAGTTTTGCGTATGAAGTAAAGAAAGGCAGTTATTTTGTGTAAAAAAGAATGCAAAAGCTGATTATGTTTTTTGACTCCTCTTCTTCTAGAAGAAAAAGATTACACATCATTATTATTTTAAGAATCTGTTTCTTACAAAGAAAAATAAAAAGCTGAGAACCATTTAACTAGACCCATGTCTGATGTTGTCTATACTCTAAACGTCCTAAGCACTGGGGCTGTTGCATATATGAAAGTCCCTAATTCACACAGAGAAACATTCTGAATTACAACTTTTGTATCATTTTTTTTTGCTTTTTTGGCTGCCAGCATCTTCTACATGTTCAAGTAATTTTGGCAATATACAAGATAGCTTATCACTTCCTCAATAAAATGGCTTCCGAATGGATATTTAACTCTAACACTGCCATGTGATGCCAAACAGGCTTTCTTCTTAGTTATCACTACCTCTTCCTTTGTCAGCTGGAAATTAAATAGCCCATTTAGACAGGCTGAACACTGTTTAGCACCCAATAGGGCATAGCAACGTACACAATGCTAGAACAGGTTTTGGCTTCATATTATATCGGACTGAGTCACCACAGCCCTGTTAAAGGCTATCCCATTTCCTAAGTACTGCAGTATACCAAACAGAATCCTGACAGATTCTATAGTTACAGACACATAAACATTTATTATCCGTCTTAAATCACTGCTTCCGAATCATGTATAATTAGGGGTTAAGGTATTACAGAAAATAATGGAAAACCCCGAAAAAAACAACCAAAAAAAAACCCAAAACAAATGACGTGCACCAGTTTATAAAAGTAAAGCCTTCCTGTGTCTTGCCTTTTTCCTTTATAAAATGATATCTGAGTGTGATGGAAACAATGTTGCCAAAATGATTATTTCCCTGATTTTTTGTTACTTTCTCTTTAATTATTTCAACTGGATACATACTTCTAAAATGGACACCATGGAAAGGTAATTATTAGAAAAATGAACATAAACTTTTAACATTAAAAACTTAAAAAAAACCAAGAAGAAATTAAAACTAAAACATCCCCATAAACCACTTTATAGGATAATAATACCACATAACATTTTTACAGAAACTACTGTAAAAGGCTACATTATACTTGCAAGTTCACCTTTAAAACAATATATCTCTCTGGAGTCGGTGCATGTTTTTGTTACAGGTTTTTCAGAAAAGATTGCATAATTTTTTTTAATTAGTTTTTCTTTTTTTGCCGGGAACTTCATTAAAGCTGAAGCAAGTATCTTCTGTTGACTGAATGTCTTCATTTTGTGGGAACAATGGTAAAACTCTCAAGTGGCTGTGTTCTGAAAACAGACTACTATCCACATCGTGCTGACGGCTGGTTTGGCAAAGGATATTGTGTTGGGTCTTGCATCACATTAAGGATCTGAAAGCAAAACAAAACAAAACAGATGAATTTGCAATTCCTTCACTCCAGCAGCCTTTGCATTATGACATCTCTATTTTCTAACAAGATTATGTCACAACACAACTCTGCATACTACTGTTCACCTGGGCGTATTGTACAGTATACTTTTCTTAATGGCTTTTATATACATTTGTATTGACCTTTACAGAACAAATACATTTGTTCACCACTTTATGTTGCTATCACAGCATGATGAATGTGTTCTCATCCTGGGTACCGAGCTTCCAGCTAATACATTGTACACTCTCACACTGGTTTGGATTTTTGTTTTAATTGCTAAATGTGAAATGTCATTTTTCAACTCAACGTGAAATATCATGGGAGTGATGGAGTCTGAAGGCTGATTGTTCTTTGACCTTTTCTCACTGTTAATTTAGTCAGCTGTTGAGGTACTGATTCCTGGACCTACAAATTCAACCCAAGCAATTGCTGTCATCAGCTGCCGGCTCTGTGCTGGAGTAACTTTACAACTCTCCAATTCCTGGAATCTACAGTATATTAAGAACAATTATAGCCAGGTCGCCGCTATGAAGGTTTCTGAAAATCACCATATTAAAACTAATGTTGCACATGTGTTTCAGGAGACAGAAAACAAAAATAAACCACTAAATTCAGGCACGACATGCTGTGGCTTCCTTTTCACACTTGCCTTCTGTTCCACCAAGCGATAAAGGTTGCTGCAGTCTTGTTTTTTTCCGATTCGTAAAAAGGGTTTACTTGCATTGTGGTTGTATTAGAACAAAAAGCAAATTACACAGTTTTTCTCTCATTTCTATACACTGAGTGTGATCAATGAGAAATCTGATGACAGAAAATAAATGGCTTTTACTGAGTTGGAAAACAACAGGTACAGTAGTTACGCCCTAGTGACTACTAGAGAGAATAGTATAGGATTATGAAAAGTTATTAAACTGAAAAGTTTAATGTTGTTTTACTCCATTTTTGTGTGATTGACATCGGTATCAATGTTAATTTATACAGTACAGTATACAGCACAGCATGTGTTGCTGTGTCCATGAAGCACTGTAGCTCACCATGGTCATATTGCAAAATAGAAGTCTGACATACTGCCTTCTATTTGACAAACTTGTACACTCATTTGCAAACTGTTCTTTTGCGTGCCTTATTTTAAGAAATAAGAAAAATCTTGCCCCTTCCAGACTCCACTTCTCTGGAGAGAGGAGTGTTGGGGATAAGAAAGCAAACCTTGATGCCTTATACTGCAGTCAGAATTAGCTCTTGCACTTCTTGAACATGATTTCTCTTCCCTGCGGTTGTCCACTACTTCCAAAGAATCCTACGCATTATTAAACCAGCACTCCTGCTAATGCTTGTTTATTAAAGAATTAACTGCAGGCTTACACTGACTTAATGTAGTGTATTAAACCACTTATTTTAAGTGTTTATCGCACATGGATTTTATATGGATGTATATTTTAGGTATATTTTAATTGAATTGAATGAAACCCCTCTAAACAAACTTCCTGTAAGTTCATTTCACCATGCCGTCTTCACAATGTTAAATCTAAAATTCTGCTTGTTGCCTATGGCAACACTGTTTTTCAGTATAGAACAGAACCCCAATATTTATCTCCAGCATCCTTAACCTTTGCCCTGAAAGGGTGAAAGCTACTGTCTGAATGTACCACATAAATCCCATTTATCACACAAATCTTTTCAATACTTCTTAACGTGGGTGGAGGTTTAGAACTTTAATAAAACACCCTATTTTTTCTAAATCCCCCACCGTAGCAACTGTATCAGCTAAACAAAGTTTAATTGCATCGAAACCAGCAATACAGCAAGAAACAAAAAACACAAGCTGCTCACCCCCTATGGCAATAGAGCCTTTCCGTGACATTTTCAGGTTTAGTTTTTGTACAAGGATGGTTCAAATGACTCTGTGCCTAATGTATGCAAAGCAAGCACACAAATTAAGAACACACATCTTTGAAAGTGATTTGTTAACAGATCATTCCTGCAGTTCTTCATTTCCCTCCTGAATGAGTTTTTCTTCCACCTCATTCAGGGGCCTCAGCCTGTTTCAGCTCATTGTTTACAATCCACTTTGAACACAGATCACTCTTCAATTTAGAAAACACCTGCTCCACCCAGTACACCCTCATAATGTCTTACTCTTGAATTTGAGACACAGGACAAATAATACATATGCTCTCATAACTGCTGCTGCACTTCCTCTTTAATGTACCAGAGTTACTGTGCGATGATTCCCCTCTCAGGTTTCTTCAAACCCTACAGGATCACATGGATCACACAGTGGCAAGACCTTCCTACTCATCCCATACGATTCCTAAAAGTACATTATTACACTAATGTTCCAAAACCAAGCTGATTTCCTCATTAACCTCAGTAGCACCCTGACCTAGTGCCATCCACAAGACTCTTGTCACAATTAAACTTGGCACAGTTTGGACATACACTGAGAATATGCATGTGTATGTAATATAAGTCAATAGCAAACATGCAGTATCAAACAAAGCCATTTAGGATTTAGTGAGGTTTCCGCATATAAAGGAGAACTGTTTTAATTACTTTCATGTAAAAGCACATGTCCTGTGGTGACTTCTAGCTTCTAAACACTGCAAAAGTGAACAGATCAACAGAATTAGCTGTAAATGTTCAATGATCGTTTAAGCTTTCCTGGTCTGGAATCCTCCAAACAGGCATAAAGCCAATCACAAACGCACAAATATACTGTATGTAACTAGAATCATCATTGTGTCGCTACTTGAGTATTTCAGTGAAGCAGCACTTACACCTCGCTTTTTATTGGCCAAATGAATAAAATGTGTGTAAAATCAGGTGTGATGCATTTATTCACTTCAACACGGAAGTACTATCCGGAGGTATCAACTTTCAACATAACAGCTCACCTCCTCGGAGGTGCAAACAGCAAATATAAAATTAAGTCAGGGCTCAAGGAAACGGTTTGGGGTTTTAAATTCTCAGAATAATGAGGATTTCTTAAGGAAATCTAAAAGTTAATTAAATTTAGTTAAGCAAAAATGTGTATTGATTAATAAACAAATGAATAAGAATCACTTTATTGCATAAAACTACTTCAGGAATGATAAATTATTAGTTCAACAAACTTAAAATATCTGTACATAAACTGAACCACATTCGGTTTTAGTACAGATATCAAAGTTTTAAACAAGATTTGTGCAGAGTGCAGTGCAAGCCATTTGGTTCAACCACTAAGGTTTGTATTGTTTAGTAAAATGCATTCAGGTTCAAGAGATGAAAGGGGAAGATTTAGTAAGGTAACAGAAGGGTCAAGGGCTCCACTTCATAATTAAGACACAATTCTTTCTACATGCATTAGAAATTAGAACAGTTACAAACCAGAGAACGGTCTATCTAGCCCATTTGGCAGTAGCTAATTAAAGATATCATCCAGATGTGTCTTAAAAGAAGCCCAGGTGTTAGATAAACTACAGTAGATGGCTTTTCCCATATTCCCACAACTATTTGGGTAAAGAAGTGTCTCCTGTTCTCAGTATTAAATACACTTCCATTACTTCCCTGAAGTTTTCCCTGTAAGCACTGCTTGTTTGACATTGCCAGTGCCTTTTAGGATTGTAGTCTTTTCAGCTCAAGACTAAAAAAGTTTAGTTCCTTTAGTCTGTCAATGTAGGACATCCCTTGAGCCCAGTAAATGTATCTGGTTGCTTATCTCTGGACTGATTCCAGAGCACCAGTATATTTTCTATCACATGGTGACCAACATTGTACACAGAATGTTAATGAGGCCTTTCTAGTGCAATGAACAATCTTAACATATCAACCCTATTTTAGCAAACTGTAACATGTCTTTAACCTCTATTAAAAACACATCAAACCAAAAACAAAATCCTCTTAAAGTAACTTTCATTTCATCCCACTTCCTCTTCAAAGGGTTGCAGGAGCTTTCACAGGTCTTAAAACAGCATTTTTGTTATCCGCAGGGCTGTCTCATCTTAGTGTAAACTAAATAAACCCAGTTTGAGTTTAATTATCTTTGCTTATCCTCACAGTATGGCATATGAAAGGCACATAGGTGTACGATACACATCTGTTACTGTATAAATTAAGGATTCAATTTAATATGTGAAAGTACAGTTGCTTGGTCGTTAGAGTGTTTGGTTCAGAAGGTGTTGTTTACATGCAGCTAGAGGAAAGAGCTTATTATCGTTTCAAAGAACTATTATTTTGGCATGCCTGTCAGATTTGGTGTATTTTTAAAGAAATTAACAGATGCTCACTGCATGAACATATATACATAACAAATAAGAAGCTCCTGTAGAATATGTTTCTTTTCTCAAGACATAACTGTCATTTGAAAAGAACAAGAGAAAGCGTCAATAATCAGTCATTATTGTATTATTTCACTGCTTCATGTGCCAAAATGTATGTTTGACCAAGTGTTTACTATATCACACTAGCAATAGACCAATAGGATCCAAGGGATCCCAGGGCTGCTCAGTAGTAGATATCAGTCCAACAGCTGCTCAAGAGTGCTTCAATTTTCAGTCAGTAGTGCTAGGTAGCTGCCTATGTATTTTTCCAGCAAGTGTAAGAATGCTACCAAGAAATCAAAATTATAGTGATGTTATTATGAACCTATTTATTTCTTACTGTGCCCCATTATATTCCCTTAATCAATACAATGCAATAATTAACACTGTTCTTCAACACTGATTAACCAATACACACTCTGCCTTTCTGTCTTTTGGAGATGTTATAATTTGATGAATGTAGAACCAGCGTGTGTAGATTTTACATGTGAGTGTGACAAGGATAGTAATAATAATAATAATAATAATAATAATAATAATAATAATAATCATCTTTATTTTCTATAGCGCCTTTAAAGGTGACTTCTCAAAGCACTTTACAGGATGACAACAACAATAAATAAGAAGAATACACAAGATAAAACACAATTACAATATATAGAGGAGACCGTGGATGGTGGTACTAAGAAAAGCAGAGGGGTGAAGAATGGAACCAGTTAAGTAAAGGCTTTTCTGAAGAAGAGGGATTTGAGTCTGGATTTGAAGGAGTTTAGAGAAGGTGACTCTCTGATATCTTCGGGGAGAGAGTTCCAGAGCTTGGGGCTATAACAGGAGAAGGCCCTGTCACCCATACAATGTAGACGGACTTAGGGGACAGTAAGGAGAGCAGAATTAGAAGAGCGAAGGTTGCGAGGTGGGGAGTAGGGCGATAATAGTTCAGACGGGTACTGAGGTGCCAAGCCATGCAGAGCCTTATAGGTGAGCATGAGGATTTTAAAGTCTACACGGAATTTGACCGGAAGCCAGTGCAAGGACTCCAGGATAGGAGTAATGTGAACACTTGCACGAGACCTGGTCAGGATTCTGGCTGCTGAATTTTGGACATACTGCAGTTTGTTCAGAGTAGATTTAGATTTAGTAGATTTACCCCAGTGAGCAGAGTCTCTCTATAGTCTCTACCTAGCCCT
This sequence comes from Atractosteus spatula, assembly GCF_055471065.1. Taxonomy (NCBI): domain Eukaryota; kingdom Metazoa; phylum Chordata; class Actinopteri; order Semionotiformes; family Lepisosteidae; genus Atractosteus; species Atractosteus spatula. The sequence continues at coordinate 45,570,025 of NC_142707.1, read as the reverse complement.
GCTGGGACCGAATGCTGGCTGCTTGTGGACTCCGATGACACAGAGTGCCACTGCCTAGACAGCGTAACTCCACCACGGCCAAAGACCAGGTCTTCTTCCACATCAGTATCTTACACCATCTACATTTCACAGGGAGTCGTGTCACTTCTGTAACTCACTCAGTGAACTCAGCAGTCACCCGCTACAGGGGTCACCAGTATGCAGCACTCTTACAGGCTACAAGTTCACCCTGGCAGTTTTTCACTTATCTGGGCACCCCAGTCATATATGACCATTGATCTGTATGCAATTGCCAGCTGCCGGTCCTGTAATACTTGATTATTAATACTTTATTATTATTGTTCGTATTCCTCTCTTACAAAGAAAGAAGATTTACAACACTTTATGATTAATTCATTCTTGTCAGCTGAGAGACTTTTTAAACTGTTAAAGGTATTTGTTTTGAAGTGAGCTTACCTGCTCTGCCCATCTCTAGTCCTGTAAAAGAGAGTGGATTTTCAACCAGGCACCCAGCTCTGGGAGGAGGTCTGTTTAGCACCAGTGAAGTTCCCCACATTAAGGTTGACAACATTCTGAGCGGAGATGAGCGAATCAAAGTTGAAGTCCAAACCATCAGCGTCCATGAGCTCACTGCGGATGATCGAGTCCATATCACACTCCAGGCTGCCATTAAACATGTCCAGGTCAAGGTCACTAGGGAACTTGTCCTGATTCATGGACGGAAGGGTGATGCCACTTTCGCTGAGACTGGAGTATAAGGAAGAGTCAGAGCTACAGATTTGCATAGATTGGTTACTGCCACTGGGAGACTGGAGCTGGTGCTTGGCAGAAACCAGGCTGTTGGTCTCATTGGCCAGGCCGATGCCCCCGTTGACCAAGCTGGACAACCCAGCCCGGCTTCCCCCCAGTGAGTTCTGAGACTGGGGCTGAGGGTGCAGCAGGCTCCCATGGTTCACAGGGCTTCCCTGGTTCGACTGGGAGGCGGTGAAGGACATCATCGGGTCACTGCGCAACATGATGTTCCGGCGGGAGCTCTGCGAGGAGACGGAGGTGCTGGCCTGCGACATGAGAGGATCCGACTGAGTCATCATGACGTCACTGTGGCTGTGCGAGTCTGAGCTGAGCAGATCCTGCAGGGTTTGGTTGCCAAAGTGGGAGATGCAGGAGAAAGTGGCCTGCTTGTTCTCCTGGATGGTCTGCATGGGCGACTGGCGTAGGCCAGTGAGGGACGGGGTGCCGAAGATGGAGTTGGTGTAGCTGCCAGAAGGGGAGCCCAGGCCCGTGCCTTTGGAGCCGTAGGTGAAGCTGGAGCTCCTCTGCATGATCCCGCCACCCCCACTGCTGCCGTTGACACTCCCTGGAGACTGTTGCTGGGAGGGGGTCAGGTTGATGTTGTCAAGAAGGTCATCCATCAGGTTGTCCGAGAGCCCTTCATTGAGATTCATAGTACCGGCCAAGTCTGCCAGCCGGGGGAGCTCTGTGGAGCAGGGTTTACTGACCGAAGGGGACAGACTGCTGGGGCTGGAGTACAGCATGGGGGACAGCGGTGCATCGTCGTCAGGCACCTCGTCCAGCTCAGGGTTGGCTAAGATTGGCGAGAGGCGTCCGCTGATGGTGCTCGCATTGGAGTTGGTGCGCGAGCGGAAGTCGGTCCAGGGGTCCATCTCATCGCTGCTGCGAGAGGTGGGGCTCCCCGGCCACTTGTTGAGCTGGCTGGAGGGACTCTCCGCACCCCCCTCTTGCCCTGCTTGCAAAGCTGCCTTCTTCTTGGCTGCGCGCCCCCGGCTCTTGCTGTACTTGTTGCTGTTGTCCATGGAAACGGCCCGTCGACGCGGGGCCTTGCCGCCCTTCCCACCATCCGGATTGATCATCCACCAGGAGCTCTTCCCAGTGCCCTCGTTCTGCACCCGAATAAAACGACTGTGCAGCGACAAGTTGTGTCGGATGGAATTCTGGGAAACAGGAAGTGAAAGGAAGAATTAATGAACTGGTATTCTATGTTTTCACAAAATAAGAATAAGTGTGGATTTTTCTACATTAAGGACAAAAGATTAATTATTGAACAAATTATTAGATGGAATAATTCCAGATTTGTATCAATTATTATTATTTGTACACCTAGATGTAAATTAAATTTTACCAAATGCTTTGAGATTTATCAGTTACCCAGATTAGTATTTCTGGCATTGTTGTTTATGTAAGATGGCTACAGTATATAGCTAAAACAAACTACAAACTATCCTGGCAACATCCTCTGTTGATTCTTCTAAAATAACTGTTGGTGTCAAGTACTTCTAAACCAGTTTGTTGATAAAATTGCTTCCAGCAATTACATTACATATCTATTAGGAAATATCCTTTTAACGTATTAAATTGTAACTGTTCTGTACTATATCTCAGTTTGCTATACTCCACTGTACTGTACTATATCACAGTTTACTATTGTAACAGAAAAAAGAACAACCTATGGAAAAGGCAACCCTCTTTTTTATGTTGGAAACTAGAAACATTTCTGCATTACTAAAACTGAAAATCAATGTTTTTTTTCATTCTTTTCAGTTGTATACCTTACTAATTTTGGAGAACAAAAAGACACCCACCATTATGTTGCACAATTAAATTTCTAAAGAAATAATTCGTTGAACCTCTTCCATACTGTATGTCCATCACCCTGTTATACTGTTTTATATTAAGCTTCAAACAAGTTACTTCCAATATCCATAACTACAAACTGCCATTCACTGTGTACAAAATTGTGAAAGTGTTTCTTTTTTAATAATATATATATATTTAATTATAAGTTTTAAAAGAGTGTAGTTTCAATCCCTAACCATTTTATTATTTTTAGGTTACAAATATAGATAACAACAGCATTTGCTTAACATTAAGATAAGTGAAGTAAAAGTCCTTGTTGGTCTTTGTGGCAAGAATTTATGACCGCAGATGTGTGGAAAAAGGACTGTGTTACATTAGAGGCGAATAAGCCAAAAATAACAAAAAGTACAATAATGATGCAACAGCCAGGATATATCTGGAAGATCACAATTTTGTTTTCTGTGCGGCCTCTTTGAACAACAGAAAAGGTCATGGTGGATAGATTTATTGGGGGACAACATGAAAAGACCAGATGTGTTTATATTTAAAAAGGCCCTGTGAACATTCTGAGTCAAGCTGAAATATGTTTTTCCTACCAGCTCATACATTTTTGAAAAGGCACATGATGATAATTTTACATTACAGAAAGTCTAAGACTCCCAATGCAAAGTTTTTTTTTTAAATAATCAATTTAGCCTTTGCTCAAGGTCCTTAACCGTTTGACAGTTATAAGTTCATGTGCCTTAATTAGCAATGACAAATTTCCCAAGAAGGCACTTTGGGGAAAAAAAGTCTATAGCTAAGCTCAACATTGGTACTCTGTCACATTTTTTCAATATGTTTTAAAGTCTGTTTGGAGACACTTAAAATGCCTAAAAAACCCCACTGAAACAGCCTTTTGCTAAGGCACCAAAGCCTTCTCTGAGTTCAGCTCGGTTATGCAACCGCCTTCTGTCAGGACGCAGATCAAGATAAGGCCTCTCTAGCCAAATGGGCTGTCAATCCCCGACCTCACATCCTCTGCCATGCTCAAAGGAAAAGCCTAGGACAGTTTTTCCAGTATACTGCAATGACCAAATCACAATAAAACTCACCCTCCCTACACACAGCATTTCATCTGAGCCTGTTATCAGAAGGGTATTAACTGCATTTAGACCTGTTTGATTTTTATTAGTACTATGTGTCTTTATGAACAGGAGGGATGGGTTCATACTCTCATTCATACAGTAATGCAGTGTAACAAGCCGAGCCTTTCTTTCTGCTGCCAGGGTATTCTTATCTTTTGATCTTTGAAGTGGACTGTCTTTTCTCTACAGCTCAGTTTGGAACTCCTTCGAGATCCTTGGTCTCTTACATAGCTGCTCTTCCAGTGAGAACTGATTGAGCTGCGTCCATCTCCAGGTCTTTGCGGGTCTCTTCTCACACACAGCTTCTGTCTCATCACACTCTCCTGATCTTCTGTTCATCTCATTAACTATGTGTATGTTAAATCTACCTCACTCCACAGCATCCAGCTCTCTCTTCACTAACTCTCGACCATTCACTAGGCAATTTTTATTCAAATTGCTCTTTGACTTCCATCTCTCTTTGTCTCTCTTACTTGACGTTAGGCATAGACTTACTCGACAGCTCCCAGTAAAACAGCAAACTGACTGTTTCTGTGTCAGGGATGTCAAGGTTTGTTATAGAGAGTTGTCCCTGGCCAAACAGGATCAGTCAGAGCAAGAGCAGTGAGGTGTAAGAGACAGAGAAAAACTACAAAAGAATGTGGTATGATGCAGTGACAAAAGAGAGTAAAGCAAAATAATTATCTTTCACTCTCTTTCTGAGACCACTTGTCTGTCTGTCTGAAGCTCTTGTAACACTGGCTTTACTTGTGACTCAACTGGTGCTGTCTAGACTCACCCTGGCAACCAGCCAGAAGCTTTGATGCTCAGTATGGTCTATTTCAAGGTAGAATCCCTGTCTGTGGAGGTCTCATTATCTCTCCTTCTCAGTTTGAAGTCATACACAGACTAAATCCCTTGCTTCCCACCTAGTTTAGACTCTTATCAGTCACTTTCCAATTACCAGGTGGCCATCTTGGCTTAAGGCCCCATCACTGGGCCTAGGTTTTGAAAGTGTATAAAGTAATCACTGGCTCAACACAATCCACAAACCTAAGCCTTAGCAATTGTTGTGGACATTCATATTCAATACCTAGGAAGTAGGGTACTTCTTAAGAACTGTATGATTTTTATGCAGTTTATTAACTGCCATAAAATGAATTTGTTTAACTCCAAGCTGAAACTAAAGAAAGAGAGGGGGAAAATGTTCAGAGATCTTTAAACCTTTATCTATCACTATCAGTATCTCTGCCTAGAAATTGTTTGGTGTAATAATTGATTAAATACACACTACATTTAGTAGTGGGGCAATGAAAGGTATAAAAAGAAAATTTAAAAAGAAAATACAACTTGAATAATTTGCCTTTTTGTTGTTTAACCTTTCTGTTTGCTATTATGTAGTCAGTACTCTTGTTAAGTCGTTAAAATAAGCTGAAATAATGCTTTTTTCGTTTACTACTGAAACTCTTACGTATTAGATGCTTATTTATTCTGAAAACATAAACTATCTTAGAAGGCATGAGCAGCAAATAAGAGAAAAGATTTGCAAAGGGACAATCACAAACTGGAGCTGCTCACATACAGATGCAAGAGAGAGAAGGCTTCCTTTTCTTTTGATGAGAAGCGTTTAGCGACTGTGCCACATCAGGAGCAGTCTGGTCTTCCAAATACAAATGCTTCTCAGCAGTTTTAAACCTTTCCAGCAGCTGCTTCAGATAACCCTTTTCCATGTTCATCTAACTCCTTTCAGATTTTCCACACAGGTCTGGACACACCATGTGTTAAACTCTCTGTAATCTCTTAAAGGATCTCACAGGAGTCAGATAAAAAGTTTTATTGCAGTACTCTTGTTTAAACCAAAGAGGTGTTTTTTTTACAAGGAACCTAATATTTTTGGGTGGTATAATTGACAGAACAAATATTTTAAAACAGCTGAACAAGAGTAATCAATAACCCACTCTGCCACCCTACTATTACTCATTTGTCATGTACTGTATACCTGCACTGGCAATAAAAAGGCTAGTGCAACTATTACATTACAAATAAAAAATTAGAATTCATTCTGAGACGTTTTTGAAGTGTCAGAGGTAACAGTGCACAGTGGTTCTTTGGAATAATGCAATGTAAATTATTGAGTGATTTTAGTTTTTACAAATGCAATGTATTGTTTTGGGGGCTGGCTTTAGTTTCAGTTTTTTCTGTCATTGTTCCACTAGCAGAATAAGCACCACAGGCACTTTCTCAATCAGGTTCTAAGTTTGTTTAATCACGCGTCTCAGTTTTTCAGTCACAATCAATTGTTTCTTTTCTAAATGATGAAAATCTTAGTTGTGTCACTGTTCTGTCTAGAAATTGTAACCAGTAACTAGTTGGCTCTAAGAATGTCTGATCTCTCAGTCTTGGCATTTCAGGAAAGTGCCAACAATTCAGTTAGAAAGGAAGGCCAATCAGTCTGTTGATGTTGGTTTCCTGCAGTTTCTGGTACAAATCTACGAGGTTTCTGATAAGAGAAAAACTTTAATCAGCTGTCCAGATCCATTTTTATAGAATTTGGATTAAAAGTAAGAACATTACGCTGCAATCATTTCCATTAACAAACGTATTCATCTGTGAAAGAAACTACAATACAGCTGAAAATCCATCCATCCATTTTCTTACTGCTTCTTCCAATTCAGGGTTGTGGAGAAGCAGGAGTAGCCTACTCTGGCAAGCAACGAGCAACAAAGCAAGAGACACCCTGGACAGGATGCTATCCCACCTCAGGGCACACACGCACACACTCACACCAGGGCCAATTGTCCCACTGTCCCAGAAGTCAATTAATCTAACAGTATGGCTTTGGACTGTGGAAGGAAATCTGAGCACTTGGAGCAAAACTCACATGAACACACAAACCCCATGCAGACAGCACCCCAGGCAAGAACTGAACCCAGGGCCCAAGCGCTGTGAGGCAGCAATGCTATCCACTGTACCACCTCAGCTGAAAATGCATTTCCAAAACGTTACAATGAACAACGGAGCTGAAATTCTGCTGTTAAACTGGATGTGGTTCAATATCAGCATTTTTATTAAATCTTACATTTAAACCATGTTTTATTATTACATTTAGACATTTCTTTATGGTACTACATGTGTATTTGTTTATTTTTATCTATGTGTTTAAAAGCAAATTTAATAGGGTCCTATAGACTTAGACATACCCTTTTACATATACAATACAATCAGTGTATTTTGATTATTGAAATTATTAGCATGCTTTCACTTGATAAACTTGTTCAAACTGTTTTCTTTACACCTGTTTTAGGCCTAGTGTTTGCTCTGCAAGGTGCAGATGTTTGAATGAAGGGGAAGGCTCCGAAATGTGGACTTGGAACATTACTGCTCCTGAACGGATCTCTGTCTCATGTCCTACTGCTTCCAAAGATTTATCACACTGCAGCATACAGTACATTCAATCAATAGGGATACTCGCAGGATAGGATTTGCACTGCTTTACTTACAACATGTTCACTAGACAGCACTGTCACAGGGAATCTCCACCTGTGTCACACACGACTGCAGGACATAACCTTTGGTGACTTCATACAAAAAGGACACCAGTAAGGACATATCTGGCCTTTCATGACATGGAAACATTGCTCATTGCATTGAAAAAAAGATATACTTTATTAACCTAAATTCAAAATCATGTTTTAAAAATTCTGTATTAAATACATTACAATGATTTATATGCTGTATCTGTATCTCCCTTTTTATTTTTTGGATTTTGACTTGAAATACTAGGCAAGAAATACCAATGAATAACTACACCACACCACAGTATTCTCAACATAACTTACCCTTAAAAATGCCAGCTATATTAAACTAAAGTGCTCTAGTTTACCTTTTAAGGGTAAAGTGCTCATTAAAAAAACACCTTTCATTATTGTATTACCTATCCTTATTGAATACAGTACATTTGGCTGAAATAATATCATCCTATTTAACACACTCTTGGAACTGAGGGAGACGTTTGTATCCACCTCCTGGGGGCGTCTGCCAAATTAGTCTTCAGCTTGTAGTCTTGATGGAGTTTAGCCACTGACAAGGTAAAGAGCTTGAACATTTGAAGGCTATGTTGCTGTTTTTTTTCTTTGCAATGTGTTTATCGAAACCCAGCTTGACAGAATGACCATTGTGCTTCCAAATCTATCTCGAAACACTATATTGTAAAATCTGTCACACTAGTTAGTCAAGTCTCAATTTCAACATCTCAACTGGCCAGATGATTGGAAATAAACTGGCCAGTCAGTTTATTTCCAGTCATCTGTTTAATCCAATGCATATGATATCCATTACTTCAATCCTAAGGAGTTATTTCTTCTTCTGAAACAGCAGGAGTGATTGATACTGCAGTGGCACTGACTGAACATATTCCAGTGACCCTTAGTCCCACCATACAAAACATGACCTTTAGAGAGAGTTGCCCATGTGTGGATTATGCTGCATGTTCTAGGTATTTCGAGAAAGTCACTTGTAAAAATGAAAAAAATAATTGTTTCAGAAATGGCACCAGTGGAACCTGGCCCTTTGTTCAAATGTTGTCATCATTAGCACAATGGTATCTCCTTTAGTAGATACAAAATCCAAACTGAATTGCAGTTACTCCTGGGTGAACTACACACCATCAGCTACTGCTGCAGAGTTTCATCAAACGAAGGCCCTAGCAGGGTCCACCTGAAAGTCGCAAGTGATGAAAATGACAATGATTTTTGTCCTGCTCTGACATACCTCAACACACATAAAATTCAGCATCATAAGCCACTCATTTGTTCAACATATCCTACTTATAGCCCCTTCTATAGTCAGAGTACCAAGTCTGTCATAATGGTAAGCAGCATAGACTTTCAAAATGAAATAATAACAGCAACCAAATCATTTTGTAAGTTGGAAAACTGCGGGGCTTAATTTAAAATCCTAAAAAAAATCACACAACTTACTGACCCTGAGATTACTTCCTCTCCAGCACCGCACAATTGTTTTGAGTAAATACAATTGCTGGTGCTTGGCCTACTGGTATTCTGGAGCAGACATCTGTGTCTACCACTGCACTACAAATATACACCACAGCCCTGATACACTGACATCATGGAACTGATCTCCAGTTCGGTCTCAAAGACAATATTTGGAACACAACCAAAACCCACTGATTACATGGAAAACCACATGCCACACTTGTAGATTTTTCTGTGACTCTCATGACCTACAGTATAAGCACATGCAATATTCCAATCAAACAAAACGAGTAAAGGAAATGGCTATTAACTTATAAGCTTTTGAAAAATGTGTATTTTAAATAACATGAAGAATAAAATCAAGCATGAAATGCATCAGTGATCTAAACTGCTGCTGGATATTTTTAAAAAGAGAATACTGTATTCTCAATTCCTTTTCACAAAGATCCTGGTTGAACACGAGGAGAAACATGACATAAAAATGAACAATTGAAGATAGGCAAACTGATCAGGGACTTACACATGGGATAAAGTTTCAGGAGTCAATACCAGCCATTGGAACCACTGAATCTATTTCTGATGCTGTGAGCCACATCCCTGTCCAACACCCAGACAAGATTTCACATCCATCAGCACTGTTTCACTGGAAGCAAATCCTGCTTTTAGTCTGTAATGAACTACAGCGGGCAGCGTGACTGGAGTGTGTTTACAGCACTTGCTCATCTTGGGCTTTCCCCAAAACCATTAAGAAAAACAGCTAACAGAGCCAGGAGCTCAGTAATTCAGAAACTCTCTTTTTTCTGTGCTGCAAAACAGTGAGTCTGTGAGTCTCCAAAACACTTGAAGGAAGCTTGTTCTCAGGGACGACAAAAATTCTTCTTTTTCACTCCGCTTCAAGTTAATGTGTAACGGATAGATTCCCGTGCCCAGCAGGTTTTTTTTTAATCCACTTTGCCTGTTTTGGGTCTCTTCCAAACCAAGGTTACCTTGCAGGGTTGGACCATCAACTCAAGACACCAGCTGCAAGGACTTCCACTAGAATACAGAGGTCTTTTTGTCTGGGATCAACATGTGGTATCAATTTATCACTGTCAGCAGTGCAACTAAAAATCCACTCTTTTCTTCAGAGGAGGATTGTGTAACTGCAGGCCTCAGTCCCTGGCCTGTGGCAGAGGTTTTGTAAGATGAGGCACAGCTGCCCCTTTCTGGGTACATTATAGTCACTAATATAAAGGGAACTGCATTCACATCTCTCCTTTTGACAGCAACCTTAAATCAAACATTCATGTTCAATCCTGAGAAAATATTCCTTTTCTCAGATCGCTACGGGTAAGCCTTTTGTGTAAAAGAACCTAAAAGAGTCCAAACTCAAGAATGTAGCAGTTCTAGTATGGGGTTTAAAACAAATAAAGGCAGAAAGAGTGCTGATGAAGTGAAAGGGAGTTCAGTGGGTTAGGCACAAATGGAACACCGAATTCGTCTTAAATAACCTCAGCTGAAAGTATCACTTCTTTGAAAAATTGTATTGACACGACAGAAAATGAAAGGTCAGGATAGCAACGAGGACCAAAAAATTTGCTAACAATGCAAGTGACGCCATACACAACTGAGCCGATAAGAACTGAGCCCTGTAAAAAAAAGCAGTTTGACACTCTCAGTCATGCAAAAAAAAAACCTTAATATCACCCTCTATTTTTTATCATGAAGGTAAATGTTTTACATAAAGGTCCCAGAAACTACAGACACTTTCATCACATAAAGGTTTGGAGAAAGACCTTTCTATACAACAGGCATGAGTGATGCCAGTCAGACAACAGTTCTGAGGTTAAACACCTGGTCTAAACTGCAGCTTGAATGGAGATCACATCTTCAAAATGAGTGTGGCATTTTCTAAACATAAAATGTACATATGAGAGTAAAAAGTCTGGATATGACCTATTATTAGACTATAGGCCTGTGACACAGCTCAGGAAATATGCAAAGGACGCTCTTTGAGATAAAGTGAAGAATTAAAATGGCACTTAGAATAACCCCAAAAAATACAGTATTAAAAAGAGTTCCACACATTACAAAGACCGGCATGTTTTGATGTCTCATGTGTTTAAAGTTACAAGTGTTACATGTTTACACAAAATCAGCTACATTCTAATGTGGCTTTAATAAAACACGGAGAGCACTTGGCTTATGTTTCTACCACTGTCGCCCAGTTCGGTACAATTTGTGGAATACAAAAAGCAATAAATATGACTCAGTGAAGCACAGACCAAATAATCTTCTCTGGCTTCTTAATTTAGCACTCAGAGTATTCCTGTTTCTCCAGCTGCTCTGAGAATCTGCTTGCAGCTCTCAGTGTTGACTCCGACAGATGCAAAAATCAGCATTTTCTGGGAGAGCAGCTCACTGTAAGCCAGCCAGCACTCGGTTATGCAACTATAAACACAGGTGCCTCTTTCTTGAACGAAGGGGTTGGGACAAGGAGCACTTCCAACTGAGAAAGCTTAAAAACATCTAGACCACTGAGGGAGAGAGGTCAAAGCTCTTTTAAGGAACAGGTGAAAGGAATGCTGAAAGGAAAAGAAAAGAGACATGGTACTTCAGCTGTGGAGCCAAAATACCACAGCCAAAATGTTGTGTCCTTTTTCTTTTCCTTTCAGCATGGAATACACCTTTACCTGTTTCTTTGCAGCCTACGCATGCAGACGCAGCTTCCTACTTAAAGCTCTTTTAAGGCTACCTGTCCCTGCCAACCGGGCATCTGATTCCAGTTTCGACTGTCTTCTTACTCACTTTGCTCCAGTTGGGGCTGACTGGATTTTGAAATTCTGCAGTGGTTATGGCTCTGAATGTGAAGGCTCTGGGTTCAGTTCCATTCAGGTGAGACACTGCTGTTGTATCCTTGAGCAAAGTCCTTCGCCTGAATTGCTTCAGAGAAATCCCCAGCTGTATAAATGGGTGTAATCGTAAGTCATTGTGGATAAAAGAGTCAGCCAAATAAGTTAATGATTAGTTTTGCATGCAGACCATTTCAACTATTATGGTCATGCCTTCGTGCAAGGTTACGTTTTTACAATGGATTCTTGAGAAGTGTCACATTCTAACTGCGTAAGAAATTAATCTGATCTCCGGTGTGGTGAAGTCCCATGAAAGTACTGTAAAACTGGCCCTTTGGCATTTTTCCATAGCAATAAAAAACTTGGAGGATGAAAGGTAAAAAAATAACCTCAGATGATCCTTTAATTTAACATGATTTTTTTAAAATGACTGTCCAGAACAGTAGAACAGTACAGGCTTTTCAAATACTTAGAAACTGCTTCCAAAATAATTCTTTGTGTTGTTAAAAAGCCATTGAACACTGTTTTCCAAATTGCTCCCAAGCAACAACTTGGGAACAAATTGGAAAACACTGGAACAGCTGTGCTCCTGGTTTTAAGTTTCACTACAGTCAACCTGACTAAATTCTATATTATCAAAGAGGACATAAGTGATGGATTGTTAACACATGCTTACTGTACTGAATGTAGTACATGTATAGATGCAGCTTTCAAAGTAATTCTAACAGCAATATTGATAGATATGAACACATAAAGCCTTCCTGGCTAAGGAATTACTGTATTTACAAAAGACACGTATTTTGCAATCAGCCCAGGAAAAAAAAATCAGTGGTATTCATCATGTTGTAACCTAGGAGCATGTGGTGCTAAAGGCTTTAATTTTATGACCACAGTAAATTGAAGCATTTCTGGAACTTCCAGGAGTCACCAGAATTCACAGTTTCTACACGCCCATGAGAGGCCTGTGAAACAGGGGGACCACAAAGGGGAGGAACTGCTCTATAATAAGTAACACTTGATGTGTTTTATTGGGCCGCAGTGCACATGAGAGTGTGACTTCAGCACAAAACTTTAATGTTTTGCACACAAGATTTAAAAAAGGGCTTATAGTGAATACAGTCCCATACATACAGTGCAGAAAATGCAGCTCAAAGGCACTTATGCGGTACACATACTGTAAGTGCTCTGCATTGCCGGCACCTTAACTTCTAGGTTATAAATAAACCAGTGAGGTTGTGATATGGCTGAAGAAAAGTTATTTTTACAGCGACCCTACACACTAGCCTCATTCCCAGCTGTTGTGATTTTTGGAGCGCAAGAGAGAACATTCCATTCCATGCAGCCCAATGTGCCTTTCCGGCCCAGTCCTGGCTGTCTCTGTGTTCTTGCACGAGGCCAGAGGACTAACGGCAACTCCCTGCCAGCCACTGGATCTCCGCTCTTGGGAGTTCTTCTGTAGGTCAAACCCCCTGCCACAGCGCTGATGGTGAGGCAGCCACAGCACAAGATCTTCCTTCCCCCTAAACGTCCCAGCCCCCCAGCTGTATGCAGAGCCACTGACCCAAATAGCCCCCCCCCCCCCCTTAATACACAGACAGAACAGAGTCACAGGGTATACCGAGTCGAAAACCTCGAACAGGCTTATGAACCAGAGGACAAAAGTGGAGACTATGTGGACGTGGATTTAAAACCAAGAACAGGAGGGAGTGTGGTAACAGCTGTGAAGCCAGATATCCTGGTTTCTTTCAAGAAATGGCTGGAGGAGATTCTTGGATCAATTACCCACCGAGCATCCATTCATTCATTTTGTAACTGTTTCATCCAAATTAGGGTTGCAGGGGAGCAGGAGCCTATCCCAGCAAGCAACTGGCACAAGGTGGGGTACACCCTGGGTGGGATACCAGTCCATCGCAGGCACATACAGACACGCACACACTTACACCAGGACCAATTTTCCCAGAAGCCACCTGAACCTACTAGCATGTCTTTGGACTGTGAGAGGAAACTGGAGCACCTGGAGAGAACATACCAACTCCACACAGAGAGCACCCCAGGTCTGGAAAATACCCAGGGCTCCAGCACTGCGGGGCAGCAATGCTAGCCACTGTGCCACTGTGCCACTGTGCCACTGTGCCAACCCCTTTCTTATATTCTTTTCTTCTCATACACATACAGTGCCTTGCGAAAGTATTCGGCCCCCTTGAACTTTTCAACCTTTTGCCACATTTCAGGCTTCAAACATAAAGATATAATTTTTTTATTTTATGTGAAGAATCACCAACAAGTGGGACACAATTGTGAAGTGGAACGAAATCTATTGGATTTTTGAAACTTTTTTAACTAATAAAAAAATGAAAAGTGGGGCGTGCAAAATTATTCGGCCCCCTTGCGTTAATACTTTGTAGAGCCACCTTTTGCTGCGATTACAGCTGCAAGTCGCTTGGGGTATGTCTCTATCAGTTTTGCACATCGAGAGACTGAAATTCTTGCCCATTCTTCCTTGCAAAACAGCTCGAGCTCAGTGAGGTTGGATGGAGAGCGTTTGTGAACAGCAGTTTTCAGCTCTTTCCACAGATTCTCGATTGGATTCAGGTCTGGACTTTGACTTGGCCATTCAAACACCTGGATACGTTTATTTGTGAACCATTCCTTTGTAGATTTTGCTGTATGTTTGGGATCATTGTCTTGTTGGAAGATAAATCTCCGTCCCAGTTTCAGGTCTTTTGCAGACTCCAACAGGTTTTCATCCAGAATGGTCCTGTATTTGGCTGCATCCATCTTCCCCTCAATTTTAACCATCTTCCCTGTCCCTGCTGAAGAAAAGCAGGCCCAAACCATGATGCTGCCACCACCATGTTTGACAGTGGGGATGGTGTGTTGAGGGTGATGAGCTGTGTTGCTTTTACGCCAAACATATCGTTTTGCATTGTGGCCAAAAAGTTCGATTTTGGTTTCATCTGACCAGAGCACCTTCTTCCACATGTTTGGGGTGTCTCCCAGGTGGCTTGTGGCAAACTTTAGACGAGACTTTTTATGGATATCTTTGAGAAATGGCTTTCTTCTTGCCACTCTTCCATAAAGGCCAGATTTGTGCAGTGTAAGACTGATTGTTGTCCTATGGACAGACTCTCCCACCTCAGCTGTAGTTCTCTGCAGTTCATCCAGAGTGATCATGGGCCTCTTGGCTGCATCTCTGATCAGTCTTCTCCTTGTCTGAGCTGAAAGTTTAGAGGGACGGCCAGGTCTTGGTAGATTTGCAGTGGTCTGATACTCCTTCCATTTCAAGATGATCGCTTGCACAGTGCTCCTTGGGATGTTTGAAGCTTGGGAAATCTTTTTGTATCCAAATCTGGCTTTAAACTTCTCCACAACAGTATTACGGACCTGCCTGGTGTGTTCCTTGGTCTTCATGATGCTCTCTGCGCTTTCAACAGAACCTTGAGACTATCACAGAGCAGGTGCATTTATACAGAGACTTGATTACACACAGGTGGATTCTATTTATCACCATCAGTCATTTAGGACAACATTGGATCATTCAGAGATCCTCGCTGAACTTCTGGAGTGAGTTTGCTGCACTGAAAGTAAAGGGGCCGAATAATTTTGCACGCCCCACTTTTCATTTTTTTATTAGTTAAAAAAGTTTCAAAAATCCAATAGATTTCGTTCCACTTCACAATTGTGTCCCACTTGTTGGTGATTCTTCACATAAAATAAAAAATTTATATCTTTATGTTTGAAGCCTGAAATGTGGCAAAAGGTTGAAAAGTTCAAGGGGGCCGAATACTTTCGCAAGGCACTGTATGTGAGATATGAGCAAACAGATTCTGGAAACGTCTATTATTTTAATTGCCTTAATCATTTATATTGACACCATGATAGTTAGTTTACCACTGGTATATGTAAAAAGCTCCTCGATAATGAAATGCAGAAGCACCCTTCTACCTGAATTAGCTCCAAAAATAATGTAGTGACTGCATATAACAGTGACCTGGACTGAATCCCGGCAGGGGCACTACTTTATATGAATGGAGGGGCGAAAGAGAAGGCTGACACTGTTGCTAGAAGACACCTCTAAATTACAGGGACAAAAAGTACATTGTTAAATATTCTGTCTCAATTCCTTTCTGATTTTTGAAACACATTTGCCCTAAAACCTCATCTTTGCACTGATCTTCATTATTTTTTTATTTATTGGACCCCGTGATATACAAGCAAGGAAATACTCGCTCATAGCAAGGCCCGGGGAGAGTGATTTACTTACATGGCGTGCAGTATTACCATAAAAAAACAGAGGGATGGAAAATGAAGTACTGGGAGCTCACTTGCTGCCTTAGGCTCATCC
Source organism: Atractosteus spatula (assembly GCF_055471065.1). Classification (NCBI taxonomy): domain Eukaryota; kingdom Metazoa; phylum Chordata; class Actinopteri; order Semionotiformes; family Lepisosteidae; genus Atractosteus; species Atractosteus spatula. The sequence continues at coordinate 45,554,154 of NC_142707.1, read as the reverse complement.
TGACGACATTCTGGGCTCATGTGTCAACGGCTTTCTTGAAGGATGAGAATGCGACAGTGAGCCCCAATGAATATTTGTGGGATAAACTGGGACAACATGTGCCATGTAGGGCTCAGAGACATGTGCATGTGTCCAGGCTCTACAAGAGAAATCTGTACCTGGTGCAAATGTACAGTTTGTATTGCTACCAACAGCAGCCACACACAATGCTCACCTGTGACTTTCACAGTAGATCGCAACTCAATCAGCCTTGTTGACGACAAATGTTATTGAGAGTAATGAACGTATGTCATATCAGTTCGATAAAATGTCAGTGCATGCAGTACAATATGGCCACGCTGCATAGTGGGCTAGCTTTTGGACTCATGATTAGCCAGTTGTGGGTTTATACAGTAGCTTGTTGCCCCTTGAATGAGGTTCTCTACCCCAGGTGCTCCAGTGGCAACCAGCGTTTCCGGGGGCTAATGTCTGCGAAGGACGAATGTCTGGTAGAGGGGGGGAAGGGTCTCAAGCTGTCTAGTCAACTCAACACTACAGTAACCATGATGAGCTCCAGCCTGTCACTGTGGCTCTGGTGTGAAATTCACCCCTTTTTTCCAGCTGCAAAAAAAAATGATCCTTCATTTATTTCACAATAACTTTGACTGACACATATCGGAGTCACACCTTGTTTAAAAAAAGAAATGCATATTCTAATACGCGGTGAACCGTTGTGTTTAATCTTGGTTGAATGCAGAAGTGATCTAAATTTAGTAACCTAATCTAATCATCTCCCTCCTAAATAATGATCTCGCAGAACGCATTGTCTAACATTCTTAAGGTAGATGACAGCAATCTGCACAATGAGTCACTTCAGAGGAACAAACAGGCAAGAAGAGGGCTTGCGTGCTTCTGAACAGAAACAAAGTCTACGGGCCACTGAAACTGGCTGGTTGTAACAGGCGTAGTCAAATTTCAGAATCTAATGGGCCGCTCTGCACTGCGCTGCAAAATAGCTTCTCGGCCTGAGGCCTTTTGTTCTCGTGTATGGAATGAAAGATCAAGTCGCACGTCAAAGTTTTGATTAATGTATTCAAAAAGTGCCTTATTTTCCTTTCCCTTCCTGGAAATTGTCGAGAATGGGTGCAGCTGTCTTGTAGAGAGAAAGGAACAAAACTGTTAATTTTGTCCCCCGCCAAGTGAAAGCTTTGTGCATAAGAAGCCCTGCTGTTAAGAACGTCATTATTCTTATGTCTTCAAAATGCACAGAGTCTTTAAGTAATGAGCCTCAGTAGGCCCATGGGTGCCAATGTGAAAAAACAATTAAAGAACACATACTGTACATACACACTTCATGGGTTTCCCACAGCTGTATTCAGGCCAGGAGGGCCAATAACCAACACTGGCCGGCCATCAAATGTGTGAAGGCTGACAAAATTGTTCACAATATGTTTCCATATTGAAATACTGTTTCATACAGTAATACACGGCAAGGTCATTTTCCAGTCAGCAGCAGCAATGTTATGTAATCACATTACATTCTCAAGTCTCATGCAATGGGTCTCATGCCCGAGTCTGAAAATCTCACGCATTTGCATCAAGTCTAGGTTGATTTAAAAAATGAAGTAATGAAATAATAAAAGTTTGAGAACAATGCAGAGACTTACAATTCCACTAATTAGCCAATGGGCTTATTGTACTGTACATGCATAAAAGAAACCATCAATACAAATTGCAAGCAATTACAATTTTCAACAGGAGAAGTTTCTGTGCTTGTGAGGAATTTTGTCAGATGTTCCCCCAAATTGATGATCACGGCTGCTAGCACTCGTACAGAGCCTGAAGAGTTCTCGTTTGTGAAGTTGCAAGTAGCTTTCCCATGCCACACAGCTGTGCTCTGTTGTATTAGCTGTGTGTCTACGGACACATCATGCCCCTTCAGTGTGAGACAAAGACCAGGCTCACATAACAGTACAACACTGGACAAGTTGACATCTTCTAGCCAACATGACCTCCTCAGACACGACTGCCAAAGCTACAGATAAACGCAGTTAACTGTAGAGAGGAGTTTATTTGCCATATGTACAAGTATATTGGGATTCTTATTCGCCCTGTTCTCTCAGAATGTCTACTGTACAATAGACAACATTTTCACACAATGTACAGATTGCAGAACAGCAAATAATAATAAAGACCTTATAACAAAGCCCAATAAGATACATTACAGTACAACAATACAATACAGGCAGAACAACATGCACACAGGACTACATGGTAGTCAAGTAAAAACTGCTACATATAAACAGATTTCTATCACTGTAGCCCGAGAGGCAGTTCTTTTTTAAACTCAGTTTTGAAATTTCACAGGCTCTGCATTTCACAATCAAAAGTACGTTCTGTACAGGACAGTTTCATCTTGGATTCGTACTTCTTGTTAGTGTTGCCACTGAATAAAAGAACAACGTTAATCAGCAACCCATCCACTGAGAAGATGCTATCACTCCCCAAGAAGTTTAAACGCCTGATTCCTGCATAAAAAAACAAGGCCAAAAATATCATTTCATATGCAATGTATAGTACCTGGTTGGTTTTACAGGTTATTATTTTTTATGAATTGTTAATTGATTAATTTAAAAGACCTAGAAGAATTGAACTGGGCTTAGTTAAATTATTAAATATGAGATCTATTAAATAAGTCTAGAGATTATTTGTAACAAAAATAAGAATAACTGTTAGCCCTTAACAACCAGAGTTCCCTTGATTAAACATATTACTTACTGCACTGATCAATAACTTAAAAGATTTCTAGATCTTTAGAAAGCAGGAGATTCAGGGTGACCAATAAGACTAACTGGACTGGAATCTCCAGCACTGGGATTGGAGACTCCTGTTTGAATCACACCGGAGGAAGCTGGGCCACTTACAGTTAGACTCACAAAGGCCAAACGTGCTTCACCTAGACAAACCGGACATGGAAATAGAATCGGCCCAATGTGAACGGGGGGCAAGCACTCAGTGAATGTATCTATTTCTGCCTTTACAAAGTAATTTACATTTTCACATACTCAGTATAAAACTAGTCAATTTGTTGAAGATTATAACTACCATGTGCTAGATTGAATCAGCATGCAATTACCTTAAAAGAGATCATCTTTGTCAAAAACATTTAGCCCAAAATAACGTCATCGAACAACAACAAATCAGAGAATGATGCTGTGTGAGACAGTGGGTGCCAAGTTATACTGTATGTCTGTGATTATATCCCAGTTCTATATTTAAAAGTGTATTAAACTGAAGAGCTTTAAAATCTTAAATTTGTTTTCAGGTTTATGAACTAAATGTGGTCTGGAGGTTTTTGCAAGTAACTGATGATATGCAGATAAAAAAGGAACACCTTTTACTACAGGTTATTTGCAGAACTGAGCACTGTAAAATTATTTTGCTCAAATGAACGAAAAACTAGCATGGAGAACAACCCAGTCTCACAGAGCAAGATGGCAACACAAGGAATTCACACTAGTGTCTCACGAGTGTGGTCTACTGCAGAACTGCACAATAAGGGTCAAATGAAGTTCTATGTATTACAATGACCTACATTCCAACATCTAAATTATTTCTCACTCAGGTCAATATTTTCCATTCATCTGCTCTGGCACACTTTGGCTTGAAAAAAAATAAGGAAATCAAACCACAAGAAAACGTTTAATAACTTTAAAAAAGACTCTCCTCTACAATCCCCGTGCTTCAAATTAAGTAAGAATACAAAAGAAAATGTTATTTTATATTGACATTTCTTGGCAATTCACATTAACCTAGGCATTAAGGAACAAACAACTTAATCCATAAAATTTAATCAATAAAAAGTTATAGTGGTGAACATGTATACAGTACTACCCATAAAGAGAGAATGAAAGAAAACTTGGATTTTTGTCAAAGATACTACCTTTTATGTTGCAAACATTTAGAATTATTCAAAATTAGGATCTGAGTAGGCTTACAGGTTGCTGACAGGAGTACACTTAATGTAAATGTAACTGAGCAGAAGAGTTGACTAGATTACAGGACATACTCAAAGTCAGTGCATGGGCTGTAAAACCCTTTTATGTACTGTATATTAAAAGCCAAAAAGATTTAGGTTTTTAAAACTGAGCAAACATTGATAGACCCCTTTTACAAACCAACTATTTAAAATTCAGGTTAAAAACTCCAAGGAAATTACCTGGCTGCAAGACATTTTTGTGGAAAAGCAAACAGATAGGTTTTCTATGCACCAGAGTGAGAAGCACACAAAAACCACACAAAGGTAAAAAAAATGACCAATATACCTGGTTTATCTACTGTAAACTGAATGGCACTATCAACAAATGCCATTGGTTGCAACACTAGGGGAGAAAATGTAAGTTTAGAAAATGAAGAATGAATTTATAAAAAAAATATATTTGTAAGTCACACGTTTCATGAAAATGATCTGAAGACGATGGTATTATAATTCTTTTCATGAGGTGAACAGAATCTCAGAACACACTGTAAAAAGAAATTGATGCAGAACTTCCAGACCTAGTGATGACTAGTGACGGTCCTGCAATGCTACAGAGGTTACAGGAACAAATTCATTAATCACATTTTTAAACACATCTTACATCGGAAGTAACATGAGGGAAAAAGACACAGTTAACTTTTGTACCCTGAGATATATACATATATACATATATACATATACCTGGTATATGTAAAAGTATACACAAACAAAAAGTAAACCTCTTATTAACCTCTCTGCAATTTGCTTTTTTCTCGAAAATGCGTTCTTCTATTTTTTTCTTCTATCACTGCCTTACTACCTGAAATGTCCAAAATGTTCTTTCTCATATCCATTCTCAAACAAATGTAATGTTTAAAGGAATGTTTTAATGTATACTGTTAGTATTTGTATGTTATGGAAGCAACATCCAGAAATACAGTAAACCTATAGTGCTTTAGGGTGAAATAATGGAGCCAGAAAACACAGTTTTAACAAAACATGCTTAAGTTAAAGTTCCTAACATGAGAACAGACAGGATTCCCGTATAAAAGAAGGAACTGACTTAGTTAAATAAATTCTAGCTTGTTTAATAAGTGTCAAGTTCACACCCATACATTAAAATATAGAAAAATACTGTCACAAAAATGCCTCCCAGGCCAAATCTACATTTTATAGAAAGAAATGTATAAGATTTATTACTTCACCGAAGACATCTCCATTCATGCAGTAGAAGATAGAGCCATTCAACCTTCAGACAAATCAGACACATAAACCGCTACATTTTCATAAAGAATGATAAAGAGAAAAAAATCGTACTATTTACTGGAAGCTTTTGGAAGATTTAACTGAGATCTTGAGTGAAACAAACAAAAAAATCTGTAGTTAAAATGGCTTTCCTCCCAAAAGCCAAAACATAAAATGTGAGTATGGTGAGAAACAAATCTCTTTCATCTCTTCACACTCAATTCATTGACTATACTGCATCACGTCATGTGACAATGCTGGTGACATGCTCCATGCTCCAGTTTAAACTGCAAGCAATCCCATTTTGAGCCCAGGTACTTGTGGAGTGAGGGTTTTTGCGGGGGATGTACAAACCCATCATTTCACGTTCCCTGATCTTTTCATGTCTCTGAATTTCAATGGTGCTAAAAAGTGGCTGCTATGCCGTCTGGAGTCAGGCGGGTCCTCACGTCAGCAGGGTGTAAGCTGCTCATCAATATGATGCCTTGTATCTTGAGATCAAGGCAGGTTTAATCCCAGATAAAGGCAGTACATAAATAAATACAAATACCAAACACACCCACACAGACAAACACATGGCCTTCTCTCAGAAGGGAAAGAATGATTTTCGACAGTGTAAATTAAAATTTTCCAATGTATCATTGTGCTGTGCCCAGTGAATCATCCTTAATTTTTTAACCATTACCCTGAAGAATTCTAGAGAGAAAGGAGTTTGCTGCTGAGACATTCAGCCATACCCGTTCTGGGGCCCATGTGATCAGATGTCTGTAACTGTGGAGGCCCGGGGTCTAGATGGAATTGAGATGAGAAGATGTAAGGGAATGCAGGAGCCAGGTAGAAGCACCAGACAGTGCACTCCAAGACACGGTGCTGAGCGGCACCATTTTTTCAGGTTAACCCTTATCACGCTAGGGCTCCACAAGACCTTTTAAAAAGGCGTGTAGCCCCAGTTTGAGGCTCACATCTCATTAAGGCTTTTACCATAATTTGAGCAGCTATAGTCTTACCGACCACGATTCAGTCTCCGCTCGCAATGTGCTGTGTTCTCTTTTCTGCCCTTCATTCTGTATGACCCACTCTGCTTCCAAATGGCACTCCACTCCAGAGGGCACTGCTTTCACTTAACGTTGGACATCTGCAGACTTGCAACATGTAATGAAAGGCCCTGTGTTTAACGCAGCATTTAAAGTGCGAAATACCCCAGGAGGAAGAATGCAATGTACAGGCCTGGCTTCAGTGAAGCAGAATCCGACAGTCATTCACATTGCACGCGGGCACTGTACTAAACGAATACTGTGACTGAAAACTGAAACCAATGCAACCGAGCAAGTTTGTCTTCTTCATCTGATTATTCCATTTTGTATTTGAAGGTAAAACCTTCAACGGTTATTACACAAAAAAGAATTATTCTCTTACCCTTTTCAATATATAGCGAATCACATGTACCATATAAGTAGACACTTGAGACACTTACATGATTGAAAATTTAAAATTAAACAATGTTGACTTTTACCATTGCAGAACTTTATATTACTTATGATGTCAACTTGCTAGACCCCTTACCCTTTTTTAGACTTTCCTATGAAATTATGCTCCATTTTAAGTGAAGCAATCATTCTTAACTGTGTGTTATCTTGGATAAAAATTTGTTGATACCATTATTCATAGTAAAATCACCAATAATTTCATACACACATTCACATTATTTGTTCACACATTTAGGTTAACTACCAATAACCACCAATTAATACCAATATTAACAGTAAAAACAATAATAGTTTCATACACTTATTTACAGAATCATTCCTGACACTGTTTTGATTCACCAGGTGATTCTGCCTGATGTGCGGCAGCAATTTCTGAATTCAAGAGGGCTAGCGCTTCTAAAAAAATCCTGATTCTGTGTTTAGTGTGCAGCACGGTATCCTTGCTCCCTTCCAGCTCTGGATTAATGGAATATCACAATCGACCGCACATTGACGGTACTCACAGGACACCCTCAGAGGTAGTACATCTCAATGGGCTTGGTTTGATTACTTAAATAAGTAAATAATGAATAACAGCATCCAGGGCAGAGACTGCAAGAAAATTCAAACAATATGAGCAAATGCGTAAATTGACATTTACTTCTATTTCCAGAATATCAGGGTAATGTTTTCTGCAAAAGTTTGGTCTTGTAACAACCTAATCACCTAATGGATCTCTGATACAGTACAAGGGGACACTCGTTATGCAGGATTGAAATGCCTCCCTCCCACAAGGCTCAGTCCCATTAAATCCTTCAATATTAAGAGCCAGACTGCTGACATTTGTCCCTGGCCTTGCCTATCTCCCACCCACCACCACAAGCATGCCTGGGGTCTGAGGATAAACAAATTGCTTCACTCCAGCAGGGGTTCTGCCAAATAGAAGCTGCTGTCCACTACATCAAACAAAGGAGGCAGTATTTTTAACTTGCATGTGGAACATAATGTCCTGGGTGGATACTTAGAGTTGAAGAAAAAAAAAAAAGAAAGGGGGTTCAAGCCTAGCAGGAAGATAAACAGCTCTGTCTTTATCATGAGGCCCAGGAACACTTTCAAAGGCCTTCTCTTCTTTCAGATTTAAAGGGACAGAGTCCTCTTTTAAGACCGAAAAAATGATCACCACATTAATGACGTGTCAGTTGTAAAATTAAGTTGGACTGCAACTACTCCTCAGTTTCAGTGGATCTACTCCTTCAAAATTGTCCGAAATGCCTGCTATGCTTAAAGTATAACTTCTTTCTGCTATCTACAACCAATGGTTTCTTTTCACATGCCTTTGACCCTTTAAACAGAAGTTTCAGTTCCACCCTGGGGGCACTTCTAAATGCTTATGTACTGTACATTCCCTGTGTTTGTATTTTGTGAGCAAAGGTTTTAAAATACATACCAAGCACTGGAGCACAAACAGAAGCTGCCAATAGTGGAGACGAATCCTTTTCATACTGTTGCTGAATGAATGGGCAGAAGCCAAAACAAGAACAGCAGGGCTCTTCACATGGAGTTTCTTTTATTTCATCCCATTAAGATGCACAGTGTGCTATTTGGAATCTGGGATTGGCAAACGTAATGATGTAGGAATGAAATACGCAACACTGCATAATCACTGAGAGGGTCATCTTTATTACTCCCAGTTTCGGCTGAATTATTCGAAGGTCACCAACTCCAAAGGTTCCACTGTATCGTTATAGGACAATTTATGAATTTCTACATTACAATATATGAGGAGCACTGATGAAGATCATTGTGGCCTAAAGGTTCCTGGGGTTTTTTTCAGGACTGTTCTTTATAAACCTATAAAGAATGAATATCTCAAATACTTGATCAGCAGAATTTCCTGATACAGCTACACCATTTCTAGAAAGAGGCTACCATGTGAGTACTGCTAAACAAACATATCATCCAGCAGCCATATCACTCTGCAACTCACAACTAGCAACCCACTGAAGCTCAGCAGGTGTGAGCCTGGTCAGTACCTGGATGGGAGACCTCCTGGGAAAAACTAAGGTTGCTGTTGGAAGAGGTGTTAGTGGTGCCAACAGGGGGCGCTCACTATGCAGTCTATGTGGGTCTTAATGCCCCAGTATAGTGAGGGGAACACTATACTGTAAACAGGCGCCATCCTTCGGATGAGACGTAAAACCGAGGTCCTGACTCTCTGTGGTCATTAAAAATCCCAGGGCGTTTCTCCTGACTCTCTGTGGTCATTAAAAATCCCAGGGTGTTTCTCGAAAAGAGCAGGGGTGTAACTGGCCAAATTTCCCATTGGCCCTTACCAATCATGGCTTCCTAATAATCCCCATCTATGAATTGGCTTCATTATGCTGCTCTCCTCCCCACTGATAGCTGATGTGTGGTGAGCGTTCTGGCGCACTATGGCTGCCGTCGCATCATCCAGGTGGATGCTGCACATTGGTGGTGATGGAGGGGAGTCCCCATTACCTGTAAAGCGCTTTCAGTGGAATGTCCAGAAAAGCGCTATATAAGTGTAAGCAATTATATTCCATATCAAGATATCTTCTTTACAAAAATATTTCAATTCATCGCTCAATTCCCAGAATACAGTAAACCCAAAGTCCCATCTTCACAAAGCTAATTCAAAATCGCTCTCCTGTACCAGTCCCTTTTTGTGTTTGCCTTAATTTGACTGAAATGTTTGATGGTTTTAATTGGACAGGTTGAGATACACCCTGGATGAGACACCATTCCAACACAGGGCACAAACAGACACAGACACACACACAACTCACACCACGGTGTCACCCAGGGCCCCAGTGCTGAGAGGCAACAGTGCTAACCACTGTCCCACCATGCTAGCCTAATTACCTATAAGATATCCACAAATTACTGCACTCTTTATTTAATGTCTTAAATTAATTCCTTACACTTTTATACTGTAGTGCTTTTCTGGACACTCCACTCATAGCACTTTACAGGTAATGGGGATCCCCTCCACCACCACCAATGTGTAGCCCCACCTGCATGATGCGACGGCAGCCATAGTGCTCCAGTACACTCACCACACACAAGCTATCAGTGGGGAGGAGAGCAGAGTAATGAGGCCAATTCATAGATGGGGATTATTAGGAGGCCATGATTGGTAAAAGCCAGTGAGAAATGTATCCAGGACGTCTTTACTCATTTCTCAAATTAAACTCAAACACGTGTTAAAGTGTTCTTGAAACCATTATTTCCTCAGTGAACCTTTCTCCCCTCTTTGCTAACTAATCCATCAGGTAGTTCTGCTTGCATCATGCTAGGAAATAGCCACTCACTTTGGTACCAATTAATGACTCTTCAGAGCAGACTGTGAAACAATGTCACAGCAAGAGACAACACACAAGAATACTTCAAGTCTGAGGACATGTGAATTTGCTTTTCATCACTTTTGATTTCTGTGACTCAGCGATAGTCCTTTACATTGTAACTGAAAGAAAAATTGATTGAAATTGTGAGGGAGTGGAATATGTTGCTCCTTTTCTTTACATAGGATTATTATGGAAAAGTGTCGTTAACGAACAACTATAATGGCCATTTTGTAGTGTATGATAGACACACCAGGTGATTCTCCTGAGGTTACAGCCAATATGATGTTTTTCAAACAGTTTCGATGACACCAGCTCCACACTAGAGATTCAGCTTATCTTTCAGATCGTCTTAGGAAAGGCTACTGGCTTCCCTTTTCCCCATTCAATGTCAATGTAGACAATCAACCTAAGACATCTGCATTGAGCAGTTGTGCGTCATACACCCAGCGGATCAAACAACCACAGCTTTTCATTGATACTGGCAACAGCATTGCCACGCTGCACTTAGCTTAAATGCACATATAAACATTTAAAATGTGTTGAAAAATTACAAAAACAAAACAAATTACAAACAAATCTATCAGCTTTGTATCACTGAAAACATGTAGGAAAAACAAAGCTTCACAGGACCCTCATGCAGAAAGTTATATTAAATAGCCATATCACCCTGCAACTCACAACTGGCAACCCAATGAAGCGCCGTCCTTCGGATGAGATGTAAAGCCGAGGTCCTGACTCTCTGTGGTCATTAAAAATCCCAGGGCGTTTCTCGAAAAGAGTAGGGGTGTAACCCCGGCGTCCTGGCCAAATTTCACATTGGCCCTTACCAATCACGGCCTCCTAATAATCCCCATCTATGAATTGGCTTCATTACTCTGTTCTCCTCCCCACTGATAGCTGATGAGTGGTGAGTGTTCTGGTGCACTACGGCTGCCATCGCATCATCCGGGTGGGGCTACAGATTGGTGGTTGTGTGGAGTCCCCATTAAAGCGCTTTGAGTGGAGTGTCCAGAAAAGGTGTAATTATTTTTTTAAATCAATGCATTTTTAACATGTTGTTTCACTTACCAAAGATTTATGTGTGATATTCTTCCATACACCAATTTTCAGTTTTTAAAAAAAAAACAAGCTACTGTAAGTACAGAGCCTCTCACTTTTCTGAAAATAGGGATAGTCACAAACAAGTGGAGGCCATTCTAGTTTTTAGCAAGAAGATCAGTAAAATTCTCTGTATGGCCATCTTGTTTGTTTAGTTTTTAGCAGCTAACTGATCGAAAGATCACACTTAGCCATTTCATGAAAGACATAATGCATTCGGTACCATGACGGGAGAGGCTATCCGGGCTCTCACAACTATTGCTGGGCTGACTGCTGCAGTAATATCTTTTCTATAACAGGGTGACCAATAGTGTACACAATGTCCAAACTGAGGCCTTACTATTGTGTTTTGTATTGCTCTCCCACACTGTGTGGAAAGTAAAAGTCATGTGTCAACAGAAACATCTCAATCCTTTTCGTAGGTAGAGTGTCCCAGAACATCCCAATGTGCTGAACAGACATTTTTTAAAAGAACTGTACTACTAAGATATAACAATATGCATTTAAATGTATTTAAATTAAGTCTACATTAAATAACACCTACCAGATGTTTACCCAGACTAGAATTCTATATTTTTTTTCTGAATTTCCTTTGTACTGTAGATGTTAGAGTGTGTTAATCCTATTTTACTATCATCTGTGAATTTGACTAGTTTAAGGATGATACAAGAATCTGGATCATTCATATAAATTTAGGCAGGATGCTGGTCCTTGTGGTACTCCTCTAATTTCAGCACTCCAATCTAAGTATTAACATCTTAGCCATACCTGTTACTTCTTAGTTGTTCTGGGTCCTACTGTCTTACATTTCCTGTCCAATTTGCATTTTAATAATCTTTTATGAGAAACTTCACCCAAAGCCTCCTAAAAATCTAAATACACCATATCATATGCTCTGTGTCCATTACTACTGTTGTATTTTCTAATTATTCTAATAAGTCAGTTCTGCTAGATTTACCTTTTCTAAAAACATTTTACCTATTTCCCAGAATCCTATAAGCCATATAGATCATTGAGTTTAAATAACCTCCAGTCTAATTCCATAACAGTAAATAAATTAGAAATAAGATGGACTGTTCTATAATGAGTCGGTTTAGTTTTGACATCCTTTTCATGGATGTTATGACAGTTGCTATCAGTTGCTATTAAGTGCAATCAGTAGAATACCATTAGGCCCTGGAGATTTGTTGTATTTTAAGTTCTTGAATACTTGAAACCTGAATCTGCATCTTACTGTATATACTAATAATCTTTAGTATAGAGCTCTGTCCTTCCACAGGCTGAGGCATGTTGTTGATTTATCCCATGGTGAACAGCTGAGTGAAACAGTCACTTAATACATCAGCTACTGTATTTCCCTTTCATCGTCTAAACTGATCATCCACTATGGAAATGCTTAGTACATTTTTGGATGTCGAAAAAAGGATATGACCTATTTAAAAACAGAAAAAGTTGTGCGCAAGGAATTAAGCCAAACACTGCATGCTGAAAAAATTGAAAGTAAATAAGCACTGAATAGAACTGCTGGTGCCATCTATCAGCTCTCCCAGCAGCACTGTTCTGCTGGCAGGCTTACTCCATTACCTTTCTTTTTAGACCATTTAAATCACTCTGGGAGAGCTTTTTATCTCCTTTGTCATCAGCCCTGTAATAAACCTCTCTGGCGTCTGAGTGCCAAGCCACAGGCCCTGACCACTGGTTGTCTGCAGACTTCTCTCACAAGTCTGTCTGCTGACTTCCCACATCTTCTGCGTGATGAACTGAGTCAAAACTAACCTATAGCTGCAACTACTACTGATCGCTCAGTCTCCTACACTTTGATCTGTCTAAACATTGCATTCTTCAGACGCACAAGCGTGCCGTTTCACTGACATTCAGCAATTTTGTAAAGATTGCTGTATCTTTGGTGATGACACAGTTGACCACATTTATGTATGTCTTTGTACTATGAAGCATTCTCATTTGTCTTATTTGTTAATTAGATACAAAAGTCTAGCACATCAAAGTTACTGTAAATCCTTTATAGTGTGAGGGTAGTTGATTATTCAACTTGTTTTTGAAAGATTCCATAGCACATCTGACATATTCAACATACAAAGGACCAGAGCTGAAATTATTCCAGATAACATCTTGTACATTCAAAATCCTCAAGGGCATTGACAACCCAATAGACTTCTTCAGAACCAAACAGTGAAAGATGAAGTAGAGGACACAACTACAGGGAAAGCACATTTAAAACTGAGGACAGGAGGCACTTCTTTGCAAAAAACGGCAGTAGGAGCATGGAACAAGCTGCCCAGCTATGTTGTGAAGACAATAACATTTTTAAAAAACGTCAGGAAGAGATCCTCGCACTTAGCACCTAGCAACCAAACAATTAGCACCTAGCAACCAAACAAGTTAGATGGACCGAATGGCCTCTCATTCTTATGTTCTTTCTTCTACTTTGAACCAATGATACTAATTTCATGTTGATCATACAAACTATTCTATTAATGTGCCTATTGTTTGACAAAAGGCATCCACAAAATGTACGAGCTCAAAAGTTGGATTTCATTTTGCAATGAGGGTGCGAGGAAAATACTCAACGACAGCTATGAGAGCTCCACTATGATAATCAGAATGGCTTGATTTTGCATTCTCAGCTTCACCCTCCAGGTTATTTACTGAGGAGTCTTACATGGTAACCTCATTTTCCAAATTTGACCACAAGCACTGCTCTCTGTAATTACCTCGGAGACTTCTTACTGTAAGTGTCTATTCCAGTAAGTCTCCAGCAGGGAGCTCAGAAAACAGCAGCTCTTTCCAACAAACACTGACCTTTCTCTCAGAGTGCAGCTAAACTGTCCAAATACAAGAATCAAATTATACAACAAACAGGTACAAGAGAAAAACTCCACACAGCGAATGCCAAAGCAACAAATTTGCTAATTTAAATAACACAGGCCAGTGAGAAAATCCATTGTCATTACACTGGAAGAGTTCAGAAGCTTCCATTCATTTTTTAAACTGCTTTATCCAGTACAGGGTCAGGGGGGAGTTGGACCCTAAGCTGGCAAGCAACAAGCGCAAAGCAGGATACATCCTGGATGGGACACTAGTCTACTGCAGGGCAAACACAGCCACAAACACAAATACTGTACACTTATACCAGGATCAGTTGTGCAGAAGCCAATTAATCTACCAGTGTCTTTGGACTGTAGGAGGAAACCAGAGCTCCTGCAGAAAACCCACATGAACACAGGGTAAACATACAAACTACACGCAGATAGCACCCCAGGAATTGGGCCCCAGCACTGCAAGGCAGCAGTGCTATAACCACTGTATCACCGTGCTGCATCGAGTTCAGAAAATTTAACTTCACTTTTCTTAAAGTATCTGCAAAAGCCCAGGAAATAAAAAAAATCTAGCAATACACAACATGCATAAAAGAAAGAGAAATAATGAAGATAATGAAAAGAGAAGTTACCTTTTTTCCCCAACATTTTTTGAAAATCTGCTGGAGATTAGTTAGGTAAAATGGTTTAACAATTATAATCAAACACTCCAGTGGAGAAGGTTGTCTGGAGATTGTATTATTCACAATTGTGTTTATTTCACAATACAAAATGCCTTTCAAATATGATAACCAGTTAAAGAGGGAAAAATCTATTGTCACATGCCTCTTCTAAATTCCTAAATCTGCTCAGGCTCTCTTTATTAAGAGAGACATTCTGATTTTTCCTTGAGATTAATCATGTTTTATAAAAGCTGGCTTCAGGGCAGAATGTTTATTGCTCTGCATTTAAGACAAGTTATGTTTCGGCCATCATGTTTACTTCCTTCTGCATTCCAGCAAGCCTCGGAGAACATCTGGGACAGTTTAGTCAGGGGGCCCTTTTTGAAATATTTTTCTGCAGATCTCTAAAAATATATATAAAATATTCTACTTTGCCAGTATTTAGTCTGTGAAATATTGAAATATGTCAAGCATATCAGTGATGGTACACAACAGACAGTGTCAGAAATCAAAGCCAACCCCTGCTTCAGCAGCAGTGGTGTACCTGCTTTACGTGTTATAATTTGTTCCAACAGTAGAGAGCTATGCAAGATTTTCATTGTTCTTACAATAGCGCTTCCCTGTTCTATACTATAATGGATGGCCATGTGCATCAGCAAAAACTGGGTTGCCAAATCTAACCGGAGGGCACCAAGCCCTGATTAGAACACGCACACAAAAAAAGGAAATTCCTTAGAAAGCTGCAGACTCAGCTACATTTTTAAAACTCTCGTGTAAATCCAGCGCAGTAATCAGATCAGATATGTCAGAGTATAATAAGATGTTGCCTCACTTCACCTGAGCTTTTTAAACAGAAAAAATGAAAGATTGAATAGTTCTTTACCAAACAAAAGCCACTCATTGATTCCACTGGTATTCATTTTCCAGAAAGAATGACAGTAGCCTTCTTGCAGCATTATCACTATCCCCAGCCACTGAATGGATGGAAAATGTGGAAAACAGATTTTCTGGAAACCATCTGCATTGAGTTTTCTGTGACGGCTACAGCCGAACAGATGCAATATGTAATTTATTTGGAGAATTTCGTAAGCCGTATGTAAACGATTACTACTGTTTACCAAACACTATGACCATCTTTTATTAAGGTGGAAAACCCGCAAGCAATTATCTGAAATGTGTTTCTTTTCTGAGGAGGACTTGTTTGGATGGTCAGTAAGCCAAAAGGATTAGATAATCGAGTGAAGATGTGTTCATTTCTGACGCTGTTATCTCAGGAAAGAGGCTGCAAAATCTTAAGGAATAATTTAAAGCTACACTGCTAGCAACAGAAAATGCTAACTCAAGATGAATTACGTTAAAATTTTCCCACAGTGAACAAAGGACAATTAAAAGAAATGAAATGAAATGGAATTTGGTTTCCCAAGAAATAAAGAGGGATATTTGAGAGAGTAAGAAATAGCTTTAAGAGGAGTATTTGAGACTTTTATAGCATGAATCTGAGCATTCATGAACATACAGTACCCCTGCTCAACATGTTTAGTCTCAGAATTTTTTCTGAACTCCCACAGGAAGGAACCTTCACTGGAAGCCAAGAGTCACAGCCAGGCAAACTCCAATTTCCAGCGCGAGCTCGAACGCCATGTACTATAGACTTTTTTACAGCAGGGTGGGACTGAGGCACTGGAAGGTCAAATGTAGTAAATGTCTTGCCAGGGGACATTGTGGTACAGAACGGATTCCTGGCCAGCCGGGCTCCTTGTTTTTTGTTGTGCTTGAAACCACTAAACTTCACCACCACTGTAATCAGCATCCTTTAGGAAAAGATGTTATCTTCTCTCTCCCCTGGGTTTTGCTGCAGCAATTCTAAAGCATGGAAGAAGTACTGTGTGATCTTAGCTGTGCCCCCCCACAAAAAGAACAAACTTTTATTAGATGTCACATGAACTTATTATATGGTATATGTGGCCTCAGCAAGGCCAAAACCTGTTAAACATATTAACGGGTACAGCATGAACCCGTCAGAAGACAGTATCTTCAGTACAGGAATTCAGTCTGATCACAAAACCAACTCACCAACTCACAGGTGATTTCGCACCACAAGATCAGGGACACTTTTTAGGGTTCTGATGGGCGTTCAGTCATAATCTCACACATGGTCGATTTATACCACAGGCTCCTCAGCCAAGCACGGGTGCTGCAGGTCTGGACCTGCGGTTCCTCCTGTACCAAACAGGCCTGCAACTGCACCAGAGCAATTAGCCGTGTTAAGAAGGAGACGTGCTACTACTGTGATTCCTGCTAGTGTCACTTTCTTCTTTGTTTCCAGGCAGTTCTCTTGCACCTGCCTGGTTCAGCCATGATACTCCATATTGTTTCAGCACTGGGCACACCTCAGACACACGTCAGAGGGTTATTTTGGTTCACTTGCTGTGCTTGTCTGGCTGGGCAGCACTCTAGGAAGATGTCTACCTCTGACAGGTGCAACACATTTGGTAAAACTCAAAAGCATCTAGTCCCTGAAGAGAAACTACATAATGTGTTATTTGGATTAAACAAGCAGCTTCACACATAACCCTAGTTTTATTGTAGTTTTGGTAGCTCTTCTTAGTAAACACAGGAGGACTATAATCGGCTTCGGTGTAGTACATTCCACTTTCAAAATTAAAGCTTTCCTTGCTATTTATTACCCACTGGCATGCTTCTGCTTCTGTGACCCATTTTTCTGTTGCTCTGAAAGGTCTGAAGGATTCCCTTGAGATGCTCTTTAGCCTTGCACAGATTGAAAGGGCTTGTCTACACTGAAGCTCAACTGATCTACTAGGCTACAGGAGATGAAAAAAGGGGAAAAGCCATCTGATTCTCAGCATTAAAAGCCCCCTTGATGGAATACGAAAAATGAATTTAATAAACAGGAAAGGCCCTTGTTGCAGAGTGGCACGTGCACGATTAGAGACTGTGGGTCGGCTTCAGAAAGCGGTTATCTAAACTCATGCTTTTTATTTTTTCTCTTCGGGAAAAACACTTTAAAACCGAAAAAAAGAGACTCCTTTGAATGTAAGAGCCCTGGATGAAACTCCCCGAGGCACTAAAAAGGCGATGTAACACAACATTTTCTGTATTTGATTTAGATTTCTTTTGATTTCAAATGAGCCTTCTGAGCAATTTTCAAGAAAGTTTAATGCTTTTCAAATCTGCCCATTTTGGCAAAAAAAAAACAATCAGGGGTGGATAAAATGCCATATCCAATCTTTCTCAAGATTCACATGTACCCACACACATTTTTCAGATCTGCCTGTGCCAGCTTCCATTACTTTTTTTTTAAATCCCCTTTTCTCATTAGGATTTGAAATCTACCTCGAAAGCAACTTATGGCTTACCAAAACCAAACGCCTTAAGACCATTAATCACATCCACATGATTCCAGAGAAGGTGACGTGCTGCTGGCAAACGCCAGGTCTTGCGTATACTGTATATGCTCCACTGCAGCGGTGAGAGCAGTAGGCAGTACTCTGGGCGCCTGGTGAGCGAGAGAGCGCACCGCCACGTGCGCTGTTTCTCTCTCAGCTGCCTCCTGTGCTTTGAGAAACACACAAAGACTCCTCTGCTCTTCTTCTTCTTCTGAACAGTGTGCACAGTGTGTGTTCATGTACAGTATGTGCAGCCCCTAGTAGAAGCCCCTAGTGCAGAACCCACAGCCATTTGAACTCCCACGCTTTGCAGGCGGTCTGTTTGAACATTGTGGGTGAGTGTCTATGATACAAAAGGTTTTGGAAGTGTCAAAGGAAGTAAAGCATCTAGAGGGAGGGCCGCCCTCCTCAGAACTGGCTGGTCTAAGCATGGCTTGTGATTACATGCTCAGATTTATGAGCCAGCCCGGTTAGTGACTGTAAGAGATCCGCAAGGGCGCACAAACAAGAGATCTCTTCTCCTGGAGCATTTCCAGATCATAAAGACAAACCCAAACCTCTGCAGTACGACAGAAGCAAAACCATGAACCAACGCTGCTCGGGCTGGCTAATTGTTTACAATGCTTGGTCTTCCCAAGAAAGCAAACCAAAAGCATCTGTAGAATTTTGTTCTCTGAGTAACCCTTTAGAATGCTGCGAATCAATGAGGACAATGCATTCCTCTGAGTTCAGCATTAACAGGCAATTCCATGACGCTTGTGAGATTTGTACAGCTGAAAAGCAGCGTACTTCAATCGCCTGTGAACACAGGTCTTTACAGTAAAAGCCAAGGAAGAAAATGTTATTTAAATCAATAGGACTTCAGTCTTGTGACATAAGCAGGATGGATATGTATTCCAGAAAAGGCTGAAGAGGAACATTAGTTACAGCACAACTTCATATAAATCAAACAGTGATATTCACAAGATCCAAATGTATCCTGACACCAGTGCGGAGGAAATCTCAAAAAGGTTTTATCTTCACTTTTTTTTTTGTTTTTCACGGTGAATTGAAGACCGTATGTTCAAGCATAGTATACTCTTCATGGCACTGTTGGTGGCACAATTAAAATGTATAAAACACGTTACTTATGAATGCATACTGTATAAGAACATAAGAATGTTTACAAATGAATGAAGCCTGTCTAGCCTGTTTTTGTTGGTAGTTAACTGATCCAAGAATCTCCATCCAGCTGTTTTTTGAGGGAAGCCAGGGTATCGGCTTTAACAACATTGCCGGGCAGCTTTTCCAGACTCCCACAGCCCTTGACAATGTCACATGCTGTCATCTGCCTACATTCTCCAGGCCCAATGCACAGCTTCCGCAACCTAATGCTTAACCAGTTATTATGAAATCTCTCAATCTCTCTGAACGCACATGACAAGCCAGGCCTTCCTCTGGAGTGAGCCCCTAGCTTTAACAGTAAGACGCAGCCTCCTTGGTTCCTTTGCTTCATGTTCAAAAAAGGTACTGCACTTGAGGACTATGATGTATTACCAAACAGACAGCACTCTGCGTTACCAAGAGACCTTCAAAGAAGCACCAGAAGTACCATGAACAAATTCAAATACACATATGCACTCACAGCAAGCCCTGAGCACTTTCGAAGTCAGGCCTCAGGGATTGAGATCAAACACTGTTACAATCTGGCTGTGCTCACCCTAACCCCATGCCAAATCTTTTCAATCTGACAGATTACAGCTGTTTTAAACAGAGTTATGTCTAACCCTTTCGGACATGCTCTGGCTGTGCAAGTCACCACACTTTACCAGCTCTTTTCTTGGCTGACACTTCAGCTTGAAATCAATTAGAGTCGATAACGCCTACATCATTAACTAGGCTTTCTTATCCAGAGCACGGCTGTACAACTGTCCAGTCCAGTCTTAGGGGCTGTCAGAGTTCTTTTCCAGCCAATCCTTCCAGGTTGTGACCATTGTGACTAAAGGTCGCAATGCCGTCTTGACTGGACATCCAGGTTTTATGACATAAAAGATAAGAGCAATGTGTATAAAGACCTCTTCCTTTCAAGACCAAACTGAAGCTCAGGAAATGTTACTGAAGGTAAAAACAGCACTTTGCAGAAAATGACAGTCTAGTCTCACATTAAGTCAAGGCCATCCATTGTCTACATCCCCTTAAGCATTCAGAAAAATGCACTTAGTGCTGCTGCATGCTCGTGCTTTATTCCACAACTTGAGCACCCCAGGAAACGGAGGCTGGTTCTGCTTTTATAGCTAGTTACGCCCTTCCAGACATTTCTCGAAATCGGCCACAGACGTTCGGACCCCCTCAACACAGAATGAGCGGGGCCTGCGGGGACTCTTCATTCGGAAGATGCCGAAGCGCACTTCAGGAAGACGCTCACAATAGCAACGCTTACAGCTAAGCTGTTAACTGGTCTAACCTGAGCAAGAATCGCTGAGCTGCGCACCGCAAGTTCCAGAACGCCTTCAGTCACCCCACCCCTCTGCCTCCCTGGCGGCTGCGCTGCCACAGTCACACCGGAGAGCTGCCGCTAACCTCCAGCGCAAGTCCATTATGGGATTAAAGCTATCAAGTGTATTTTTAGGAGTCTAGGGAGACCTTGTCTTGTCTAATGCTGCTTAATCTTTTAAGGAAAAAAAGTCAAGTGTTCTGAATTGTCTGTGCTGCTTCAGAGCCTTGATTGGTTGTCAAATACAGCATAGACATTGTCAACCACATCACATATGTCATTATTATTCTAAATAATAACAAAATATAATGTGGATTTTTCATTCTTACAATCTATTTTCAGCTTTTATTAGATTCACACCATTTTATTTATATTATATTATTTTATTTATATTTATTTATTTATAACCAGATAAATCAACCGAGGAGTGAAATCCTTGCTCTAGTAGTATTGCACACTTGAAGCTATACTGCGTTTCTCACTGCCATTCTGTCTTTTGTACTAATTGTGTTGAGACCCTTTCCTCTTGTACTGGATATAAACATCTCAGAAAGAAACGGGCGCACACCCTGGATGGGACGCCTGAACACCGCAGAAAACAAGGAGCAAAAAGGATAAAAACGCGTACTGATGTGACAACAGAGGAGACTGGTTGCATAAATTGGCAGATACTAACCTATGTATGTGGCATTTGTGCATCAAGGAAAACACACGTGTATATTCACTATGTGTATACCATGGAGGCTAATGAAGACAAGAATCTTCAGAAAGAAATGTCGCGAGCGAGATTCAAGGCTACTTAAAAATGGTTTAGTGGCCGTGCCTCAGTTTTTGTTTCTCAGACACTTAGTCTATAGCACATCTGCATTCAAGTTGCTGTGAGTCATAACACACATACGTGCAACACTAATACCCATTTTCACGGTGGTGTGGCAGTTAGCTCTGCTGTCTCAGAGCTCTTGGGTCCCGAGTTCAGTTCTGGACGGGGGTGTCTTCTGTGTGGAGCTTGCATGGTCTGTCCACATTTATGTGGCCATTGTCAACAGCTCCAGATTTCTTCCCACCGTTTTGTCTCTGAAGTGCCCCACATCCCAACCCAAATGCTTGGACAAGAGAAAGCTGTGGTGTGTACAGTGTGTCTGATGATGGCCTACGATGGACTGGCATCACGTCCAGGCTACAGTCCTGTCTTGCACCTTGTGTCTGCTAGGTGAGGCTTCGGCAAAGCCAGTTTTAGTGCAGCTGCTGAAAATGGACAGATACTGTAGATATACAATACTGGCATTCACTGATCAGGACACCAATCCTAGCTCTTCTCAAAAGGTAACGAACTCAGTTTTCTGACCCAATCTACAATTGGCTAGCAGTGGCTAGCAGTGCTCTGATCACTTTAGCATCAGAAACACCAGAGCATGTTGCAGTCTTGACTTCCTAATTTCCAGAAGAATTGTATTTTCAAACCAATTTACAGTTCTGTACCTAATTTGTCCCTGTGAACCCCAGCCTTGCTCTTAATGCAAGACACCCCAAAGGATGTCCAAACATTAAGACCAGTGTTCTCAGTTTTTTTGTCATTATCCTTCAAAATGTGGACAGGAACAGTCTCTCTGATAAAGCTGCTTCTTCAGTAGGAGGCACTTAGATGATAATCTTGAAGATCCTACAGCACAGCTATGAGTGAGTTCATATCATCTAGAGATTTCAATAGCATAAAACCAGACTGCCTAATCTAAATCTACGATTTAAATGGGTATGCAGTTGAGTTTAATCTGGGATTCATTCAAGGCATCAAATGTTTTCATTACGGTGGTTTCAAACACAGACATTGGGGTTAGGCATGGCGAACATTTCTAAACAGAGACAACAGCACAATAAAGATGACTAATCTGATTTTGCTTTTAAGCAAGGCTCCACATTTAGTCTGACATTTTTTGGAGAAGGTAGAAATTAAGATTTTACCTTCTTTTGTCTGTTTACATTACATACTATGAAAAGTGGGATTTTGAAAGCCTGGGTTTTAGTAATATTGGTACATAAAAAAACTGTGAAAAATACAGAATCTATGTTGTTAGTTGATCTACGTGATAGAAAGTAGAGATAAGGCAGTCTAATGTTTTTAAAGTTTTATATTTTTTTTGGCATTCTTTAGAAGAGCATTATGCATTATTCTGGTTAGTGTAGATTTTATCCAAAAGCAACATAAATAATCAACGAAATAACAAATTAATAGTGTAAAAACCACATGATATAAAAATGCATATGGCAAAACAGAATATTCAGATTTGCAACAGCAATTGAAAGCTAGTTGACACTGCACTGAGGTCAAGAAACTACCAACAAATCCTAATGTTGGACGTATACCAAAACCTTCCTGGTCATCTCCTCTTGAGTACATATCCACTTTTTAGACATCCCATGATATTCTTGATATTTTTGCTCGATCTTACATTATTTTAACAGTGAACCACATTTATTTCTGCACAAATCTCCTTACAACCAAACCCATTTTGTTTTAAATACTGGCAACATTTAAGCATATAATCAGTTCAAAATGTTATCACAAACAAAAAACATACACATTTATGGGCAGATATAGAATTTTATGTCATAGCAGGTTGCACTGAGAACTATTCTGAAGAAATAATCAAACATCTGTCAAACCTACAGGACTGTGGCCCACTAGTAGGAGTGTTCTAGACTCATGATTTATCTATAATAGTAAAAACTCAAGTATTTTAACTCAACAAGAGGACACATCTTTGTTCATACAATTAGACTTCATATTATTTAGGGTTTTAAATACTAAGCTTGCTGGATGGAAACATTACTCTGGTGGACATCTAAACTGTCCACTGACTTGCAGATATAAACACTGCAATCAAAACAGGAAATTTACCAAAAAACTGCTTCAAAATTTTTCATCCTCAGTCACCTATACTGTAAATGTTTCCTTTAAGCAGTAATAAGCAGTGATAATATTCGAAGGCTGTAGCTTACTACTATAAAACAGTTATTTGAATATCTTACTTTAATGAATATGCCTCCTTTACATTTTAGTTCTAAATTTTGTAAGGTCCTGAACTTTCAGTATACAGTACATTTGAGTTCTCCTTAATGTGGACAGCATGCACATCAGGGGAACAATGCACCAAGAAATGGGTTACAAATCTCTCCTGACAACTGCATATAAAAAGCCAACTATGGTGGGATCATTTGTCACCCCCTATAACCCCATTAACAAACCCTGCCTCACCATCCTTCTCTCTTGTGTACAGTATGTGCTCATGCACCTTGTGAGTCAGACACATATTGAGCAGACCACAGCGTTGCTAGTGCCTGTAGAGGTGGCACAAGCCAAACATAAAAAGCCATTCTGCCTTGTCATTGCATTGCCTAACCTTGGCAGCTGTATAGAATTCATCCCATCACCTCTCACCTGTCCCATGGCATTCGTACAGCAACTTTAGTCAGAGATCCTGAGAATCACTACTTAAGCACTGTAATTACACTGTCTTTGGCAAACTAAAGCACAGTACTGATTATTATGCAGTCAATTTCATGTGTCACTTAGAAGATCTAAAATGTCAAAGAGTCAGAGAATACCATATACTACAAGCTGAGAAAAACCCATCCCATGAATACAGAACACCTAAATGAATAGAATTACATTCTGCACTAGATTACAGATTGAAAATTACACTTTTGGTTTGATGTACTAATAAGGACTCTTTTATATATGAAGACAAAATTTAAAAACAAAATGAGAATAGGCCTATTTAAAACCTTTTAAAATGAGCATTTTTAAAAACGCAAATTTCTGAATCATATGTCAAACAGAATTAACAGAACACTGACCAGCAACGCCATCTGCAAACAAACATGACAAATGATAATTAAGGAATACAACAAACTGTTTGATATGTCACAGATATTTTGAGAGAAAACTTCAAAACAGGGCACTACTGCGGAGAGCTTTACAGTTAGGGTCGACTGCTTCCCCACTGCTTTCAGGGCTCAGGTATAGTCAGGAATCTGAGAGCCATACTCGATCCTCTCCAGGCTTTAGAACGCCACATGAAAAATGTGACTAAGACCTCTTGGAAATATTGCCCACATTAGGCGATTTCTGTCAATGCCCGGTGTTGAGTGCTTGATCCATTCATTTGTGTCATCAAGGCTTAATCTCTGCAACTTTTTGTTCTATGACCTCCCTAGCACTCCTGTCGGTAAATTGCAACATGTCCAAAAATCCGCAGCTAGACATCTAACTCTTGCTTGACTCTGCCAGTATATCACTCCTGCATTGCCATCTCTACATTGGCTGCCTATAAAGTCACGTATGCAACATGAGATCTTGTTATTGACTTTTAAGGCTTTTACTAATCTGGCTCCATCATACATCTCTGAACTCCTCCGTGTTTACACTTGCTCTTGTAAGCTCGGCCCAGGTGAGGCTGGTCCTTCGCTCACTTTAACCCAGGACTAAATCGCGGACTTTCATGCCTTTTCTGTTGTTGCTGCACTGTTATGGAATGCCCATCCATTGACTGTTTGAGAGACAAACTCTTTAACTTCAAATCTAAACTTGTATTTTTTTCTCTTTTTTGTTTCTTCATCACCATATACAGTCACCCTGGGATTGGCTTAATTAATAAAAGTTATTATTATTAGTAGCAATAGTAGTACTGTCAACTGTAATGAGGTAGAGTATATTGTGCTACAAATCTAGTGATCTGATTAATTTAATTTATGTAATGTTTTATAAGCGGCAATCAGTTCTAAAAGACATCTTATTTAATTCTTGAGCAGCCAGAGTTTTCTACTAACCTATAGCTAGACACACCTGAAAGGTCAACCCAATCACAGAGAAAACCACAGTGACCTGCCTCAAGTTTCTCACTACAGGCAAAGAAGTATCGTGACACCTGTAAGATCTAGGATTCTTGAGCACTATGTAATGTCAGAGTTTAAACTAAGGAATCGTTAAAGACTTTTGTGAACATTGCAACTGTCCAATTTTCAATGAAGGCTCTTTTACATTTGCATATGCAGGTAAGACAAGTACAGAATCGGATGTATTTAAAAGTATGTTGACAGAGTAGTTTGTTTTTTTACTAGGAAACATTAATAATCTGTATCCACATTTCCATCACTTAATTTAAACATTGCCTAACAGTAATGTAAATTCAGTACTGAAGGTCTAATACACCTTACTTAATCACTTTAATTTTCAGTTACAGTATGTCAAAATTGATTAAATTAAATACTATTGAAGTGGGATATGTATACATCTCACTTTTCCAGCATCGCAACATCACCACTTAAGCACATTGTGAGAGGTGTTGCTGGGGTCTGTTAATTTAGCCTTCAACAAAAGTTACGCTAAGATGCCATAAAGGTGGCTTGCTTTAGCAGCCCCAGTGACTTAACGCTACATAATAAAAGACAGGACCAACACCCACAAACAGGATAAAGCAGATCAATGTCTGCACACCAAAGGACAGAACCTAGAGCAAGACAGAGTAGGACAAGAAGTAATTACATATCAAAGAACAGGACAAGCACTCAGATTGTGAAACAAACTTTCTTCTGACTGTATATAAGAGCTGGGAAACCCTTGCAGTTTGTCTGTTCTGAGGGGCAGACCCAGCGCGCGTTGTTGGACTTACTGAGCTCAATAAAACTGAATCTGCACAAGACTGTGTCCTGCTCCTCTGATGAAGAATTTCCCACAACACTATGTCCAACCCCCAAAACCAAAAGTTATCTAGCAACAGATGAATAATGTACACATTACATAAATGCATCATTACAGATTAACTTCATATGCTGTACATACTTGTATGTTACTCCACAAAGAGGTATTAAGAATATGAGAATATCTTTAAATATATCTGTAGAATCAAATTATGTTTATTTCCAACTACTGTTTGGCAAATACATTTAGAAAAAATAATTGAAAATGCTTTACATATTTGACTAGGGTCTGAAGTTAGCAGTGCTGACAGGCAAGGGAACTTAAGACACCTGGGAAGACTTAACATAAAACATGTTGTGCCTTTTCTTACTTTCTACTTTTCAGTGTGGAATTAATCTCTGCTTGTTGCTTTGCAGCAAACACTGCAACTGATGTAGCTCCCTACTCAAATCAAAGACCTATTTAGCATATTTTTAAATGGGGCCCCATCAATACTTGTTAAGTCTGGGGGAAAAAGAAGAGGTTCTTTCAATACTTCAGATTTTAACAACCATTTAGCTTTTCCAATATTTTCAGAATGGTTTAGTTTATAATACTGCTTGATAAGTTTAATTCAGATATAATTTGAAGGAGGTCACTTATTAAGTTGCACAGTGTAAGTGTAGTTAATGGAGTGTTTACTATCCAAATGGATCTTCTGTGTCAGTGCAGATTGAGTGCAAATACTTTAGCAGTTAGGACCATTAAGATAAAGCAAAAATAAATACTTGGGAAGTGATGAGACTCTAGAAGAGACTTTCACATATTAAGTACAGTAAATACAAAATACAGTAGATCATTTCTCAGTCATGCCCAAGCACCAGGGCTTTTCTATTTGAAAAAAAAGGAACAATTTGACCTCATGTATAATTTATTTTCTTTGAATATTCCTTTTCTTCAGAGACATTACACTATATTTGGAGTGTTTTATGGCACAGCACGTGTATTTGGAGGAATATTCACTTACTTTCTAACCACTTCTTCCAGTTTTTTTTTTGGGGGGGAGGGCCTAGCCAGTGCCTATTCTGGTAAGCAAAGGGCACAAGGTAGGGTACACCGTGGACAGGACACCAGTCTACTGCAGTATACTGCAGTATAGGATATTGGACAAAATACACTATAAAGTATAAAAATATTTCTCTGAAAATTGTAACTCACCGATTAACACACTGTGTATTTAACGCGTCCTCTTGTCTCATGCAGCCCACAGGGCCAGAGGACGAGCTAACCCATCCTATTCAAAACACTCCACAAACAGACATGATGTCGTTCTTTACGAGCCGGTGACGGCTTGCGTGCAAGCAGACAATTACTGCTGGAGACACGGCAGGATCTGTTAAGGGCACCAGCCGGGGAAACGTCTACATTCCACATCAAGCGGTGCTGAACAGGCTGAACATGCTGCATAGAAGTTTGACGACACGTTAGTTTCCCCTGCGACCTCTGTAGCACAGGGGACTGAGGCTTGATTTCTGGGTAAGGGTGCTTTATCACTGTTTATTTATTAATACTTTACTTCCTATTGTGTCTACAGCTTTTAATGTGTAATTTAATCTTCCACTTGGTTTCACTAATTGATTAACATCACTATGTTTCTCTCACTCTTTTTTCTTACCTTGTGCATTGTGTGCGCTGTTGCACAATGCTTTCATTTTTTAAAAAGGCTCATAAAAAATGGCATTGTTGTAATTTGTAATTTGGTATTATTCTAACTACTGTTTCTGTTACTCCTGCTTACAGCAAGAATAAAATACATCCCAAAGCAAAATGTGCTAATTGTGAGGCTCTTCCTGCACATTATATCATATAGCTGCCCTGGTTTGAAGTATCTTTTTACTTGCCACTGTTGCACATTTCTGATGTTGTGAACTTGAATCTCCCTGGCAATCTTACATTTAAACCCCACAGTGATTAGAACACACTGAAGGAAAAAGGGTTTCTGTCATCATACAAATGTGTGAAATACATTTTTGTGCCCTTATTTCTGCCTTTATCACCCTTATCTTTTGGTGCAAGTGACCGATAACAATCCCGCAATTTCATGGTAACTCCTAGCCCATAAAGAGGCAATCTTTACTTGGTGTTATCTGTACGCACACATCAGAGCCTGTTAAACTGGTACTGCTGGCTGTATTTTATTTTCACTCCATGACAAGCAAAGTATAAGAATGGAGTAATGATTCAGAACATGACACATCAGAACCTGTGTTGATTTTTCCATACTTCCTTCAGCCATAACATGGACATTTTGAATCCTTCAAGTACAATACACCCACCACATAAATGCACACTTAAATATTAATTGAGAAAGTCTGTATCTCCTCTGTGTCTCACTTCCTGGTCTGTGAGCATGCAATTGATTTTGCATTGCAAAGACCTGAGCTCCTGTCAAACAAAATAAAGTTATATTTGACATTTCACACCCGAATGTACTTCAGAAGATGATAACTGCAGATTTCTTAGTTTCCAAGTAAGCCCTGACAGCTACATTGTATGCAGAAAGAACAATGTCCTTGCACTGTGTGTGACATTACAAAAAAGGAGATTTCCAGCCAACTCCTTCGAATGGCAAACTTTGAAATTATAGTGATTGGAGTCAGCTGGGATTTACAAAATTTATTTTATTTGCTCTTCTGTTAAGTTCATTCACAGTTTAAATTGGCCATATCTCTAAACTTCTGTAGCAGCAAAAGGTGAAACAAGAGATTTATATCTTGGTGATGCCACTGCAATGCAAAAATTATGTTCTTGATAAAGGGTAATTAATTATTTGAATAATACATGAGGTTGCATGGGTTTTAGCATATCTCAATTTCAGCTGCTCCCAATAAAGCTGAGGGAAGAACAGGCACAGTTGTTATCTTAGGAGCTCGGCCAAACACTAGAAAGACACTTTTAGATAGCTGACAGTGTGGCTCTGGTCAGTATTCACTAAAATAAACAAATTGTTCATTTTGCATTGCTTCCAACCTAATGTATAACCATAGTGAAATCTTTGACTATTTGTCCTTATTGGAAGGTCAAGCTCTGGCCTTCGTTTTAATCAGAATTTCCAAATGAACCAATGGGGCTTTGTGCAAACATGTACAATCTGTTAGCAAAATATGAAACAGACTAAAAAAACAAATGGAGCAAGTGCTGACTTAAATGATGTGGCAAGTTCTTTGTCTGAGATCAAGATGCACAGTCAGGGAAATGAAGATTTGATCACAGTCAGCGGCTGGCCATGAACTCTAGCTCTATAGTGCAGCGTACCTGCAGGCAATTTGAAAAAGCCCTGTAGAGGAAAGTAAACTCGTCGTTTTGTGGGGAACTATTGTTTTCACCCAACGTTCAGTGTTGCACATGCCTTAAAAACAGATTGTTTTCAAAAGAAACCTTCAAAAAGCATTCATTTTCAATGAGTTGCTCCACTTTTTGCTGGAGAGTTCAACAATCACTTTGTGTCTAGCACACAAACAAATTAACTTTTTTACTTTAGGACCATCCTGCAGTTGATCTAAGTTCATAATGATTGATAAGGAGATGAACTGCAGTTGGTCAGTTGCCAAGATCACAAAACCAGTACTTCTGGGCTGAGAAGGAAGCACATCGTTAACAGCAGTACTGCACGTCACCATAGGGTTTTTCTGACAGGAATAACTACCTGATTGAAGTTTTTTTTTAAATTAGGTTATAATTTATAATTTTTTTTAGGCAGACAAATCAAATGAAGATGCAATCTTACATGTAAAACAGGCTAGTTTTGATGCGCTATGTGTTAGGCCAGGTGTATTTTTTGCAGGAAGTTGTGATCCTTTTGGGCTCACCCATTGCCATTTAGGATTACCCTTGTAACATTGCAGTGTTCATGTAATGTGATTTTTAATATCTACAGTATGTTAAGCATATGGACAAGAGAGGGCAATACAATCACAGCTCAATCAGTGTATGGGAGTCATTCACCAAACCAGCCATGAGCAATTCTCTCATACAAGCCAGTACTTCAAAAGAGACATTTAGATAGAGGAGTTTATTACCATATGCACATGTACGATGGGATTCTTACTCACACTGTTCTCTCAGGACATGCACAGTACAGCAGACGACAGTACAACAGACAACACCACACAATGTAGACTGCACATTACAAAACAGTAAATAATAAAAAGTGACAATAAATAAACAGAACAATAAATGAATTCTGAAATAATTTGGGGGGGGGGGTTCAAAATAAAAAAAGGAACCGTCCTTTTGGAAGATTCACACACATTGTAAAATAATAATTTAAAAAATAGAGATAGGGATAAAAAAATAATATAGAGACACTGCTGTGGTCTTTTTTTTAAATAAAAAATACAGGAGATAAAAACACCTCATTTGTAAGATGTACTGTAATAATTTGTTGTGCCCAGAGAGAAAATGAGGTGTTAATGCTATAAGTTCTTCCAAAATGCAACCTTTAATAAAGAGAAATGAAAGGAAACGACTCTGAGCCGGATTTGACTTGCACAAACCATTAACCTCTGAAGAAGAGCAACTGTTCAGAACGATCCAGTGTTCTGAAAGTTACTTATCAACAGTGCACGACAGTGTACCTTTAATACAGTGAGCACAACCTCCAGGCAGACAGAAAACTTTGCCCTCCCCTCCCCATTCCAGTCACGTTGCAGCTTCTCCTGGAGTAGTTAACAGGAGCTGGATTGCTGCCAGTTTACACAAAGCCAGTTCAGGGAGTAAGAACAGCCAGGCACTTTCACATTGCTACACACTGACCTACATAAGCTTCCAGTCAGCTGATTGATTCTCCTGCTCAAGTAAGCGGCCAATCAGCTATAGGGGAGGAGATCTTGGCAGCCAATGGCAGCAGCCGTAATGAAGTCAAGCTCACGGTTTCTATACAGTTTTCAATAATCGCTAGGCGCACTCAAATAAGTACAAATGCTACATAGCTTAGGCAGGGGCTAATCTAAATTGATAGTTCCCTTTACCTTACACCACACTGCTGGAAAGGGACTGCTAAATACTGCTGCCTTCCAGGAGGATTAAACGGCAATTTCAGTCCTAGCCACTTGTATGTTACTGCTCTTATTGTCCCTTTGTACAAAGGTAGAACTGGACATTCCTTTCCTCTGCTAAAATCCTGCGCATTTGATAAAGTCCTTCTTTGCTTCTTTTCTTTGGATTTTACTGTTCAGATAATTGTATATTGTAATTTGTTTTCAGAGGGAAAAGCTGAAAATGACCTCTGTATAAATTGCCAAGACTGCTGTTTTACATAGTTTTTGTGGTGCAGCAGCAAATAAAATATTCATTACGAAATGATTAATCAATGTATTCTCACAGCAGTGCCCACATTCGCCCATCTAAAACTATTAAAATTAAAAAGGCAATTGCAAACTAAATGTTTACCAATTAAAGTTGTGCAAATAAAAAATACATTTACAACAGAGAGAAGCACCAGTTTTGGCCTATTTTCTTGAAACTTTTATGAGTTAATCAAATTCACATGTGTTCCATCAAATCCTGAAGAATTCATTTCTTTTTTTTAATCTCTAGCCAATTTCGGAAAACCATCCAAAAGATCTTTAGCTTCAATTTCCACTGGCCAGCTCTATCTTACCCCTGTCACCTCTTGTGCCACAGGTGCTCTTCCTGTGAACCCCCAATGTAACTGCAGGAATGACACTTTCTTACAAGAATTAGTGCACGTGAAACAGTAAGTGAACTTCTACTTCACTTGTCATAATGAAGGAGGTAATTAGAATCAGGTGGTTTAATAAATCAGGTGGTTAAATATGAGGTAATAAGTACACAAGGACTGAGTTTGGGTAGCCCCGTCCTTTATAATGATCAGAATCCTTGTGTGTTTGGCGATCACCCTACAGATATACCATGCCACAATTAGAGAACCTTAGACAAAAGACCAGTTGATGCTCATCAGTCTGGAAAGGGTTACAGAATTCTTTTTAAACATTCAGTGCCCCATCCATCCACTCTCTACAAATGGAAAATATTCAAGGTCATAGTCACTCCACCCAGGAACAGTCGTCCTGCCAAGATCTCCCCAAGAGTTACCCAGAAAATCATACAGGAAGTCACAAAGACCCCCCGAGTAACATCTAAGGATCTGCAGGCCTGTCCTGCTGCAGCTCATGTCAGTGTTCATGCCTCAGCCATCAGTAAACCACTAAACAGGAACAGCTTTCATGGGTGGACGAGCAGAAAAAAAGCATTGCTCTCTAAAAAGAACATTGTCATTTTCATCATAGAGCACCTTGTTGGATGATCTACAAGAATTATGGAAAAGTGTTCTTGGGCAAATGAGTCAAAAATTAAACTTTTGGATACAATTAGAAACATTTAATAAATGGCAGACCAACCGTTCAGCAGCTGAAGTTGAGCCAAAAGTGGCTCATGCAGTAGAACAATGATCCCGAACAAACAAGCGGATCTACAACAGAACGGCTGAAGAAGAAATTCTGCAGTTTGCACTGGCCAAGTCAAAGCTTGGACTTAACCACACTGAAAAGGTTTGGCACAGCCTGTCGAGCTGTTCGTGTGAGGACACTGACTTGAAGCAGTTCTGTAAGGAAGAAAGGGACACATTTTCTAAAAGCTGGTGAGAGACACTGAAAAATGGTTACTGGAAACAAAGTCACTGCTACTGAAGGAGGGGCCACCAGTTATTGAATCTAAGGGTTAACATACATATTCACACAAGGATATTCCTGTTGGATCACTTTCTTAATAGAATAATTTAAATATAGCTTAGGTCTTTTATTAAGATTTTCATGTAGATCTAATTAAGTTTCAGGTTTAATATATAGAATATGGATCAACCTAAGGGGTTCACAAGCTATTTCTTTTATTAACAAACACATGATGTACAGGGGAAGTGTTATGCTATGGGCATCATGTCCAAGAGATTCATGTACAGAGTGCAGTGGGCCAGGGCAAGTGGAATATTGCTCAGCTGAAGATAGCTGTAACGATATTAAAGAAGGGAAGACAAACTTTTGATTGGTATTATTCCCCAGGTCTGCCAGATTACAGCTTTCACTTAACATTAACAGGGACCTCTTCTACAGGAGCCACTTTGCTGAAATGGCTTTTCAGATGTCTTTTTTTTTCCCCAAATCCCACCGCAAATGTCAGATTCTGCCAAAAGGCCCAGATAATAGCCAGCAAAAGCAAGGGTTGAAGTTATTAAACTAAAGCCTCCTCTGTCCATCTGCTCGCAACGTGTTTGTGTTTGCAATGGTGACAGTTGGTGCTGTGACAGGCAGTGCTCAGGGAAGCTTAAAATGGCAACACACTTAGAACAGGGGCTTTAAAACAACACATGTAGTGCATTCTGGACTCCAAAAAACATTCTTCCCTTCTGCACCAAACCTATCAGTATATTCCCGTCAGCGATACCTCTGAAGTTAATCCATTGAAAAATACTGTTAACTGTAAAGTAGGTATGTGTCATCACTGTGTAAGGATACTTAACCCCCTTGCCATTTCCATAAAAAAAAATAACCTCCGGGTTTCTATAGAGAATTAGGACATTTCTATAGAAACTTATAGGTTTCCTGCAGGTTATTTTCCTAAGGGTTCAGATTTACTCATCTTATACCTACAACACAGGCAGCACAGTGGCACAGTGGTTAGCATTGCTGCCTTTCAGCACTGGGACCCTGAGTTCAATTCAAGACCTGGGCTGCTATCTGTATGTTTTCCATATGTTCATGTGGGTTTCCTCTGGGTGCTCTAATTTCCACAATCCAAAAACATACTGGTAGGTTAATTGGCTTCTGGGAAAATTGGTCCTAGATGTGAGTACAGTATGTGTGTGTTTGTGTCTGCCATGGATGTACCCTGTTCCTGTTGCTTGCCGGGATAGGCTCAACCCTGAATTGGAAGATGCATTTAGAAAATGGATGGATGGGATATCTACAACACCTAATGTTCTGTAGGATGTGGAAAGGGCTTTATAGCCAGCAGCCATATCACCCTGCAACTCACAACTGGCAACCCACTGAAGCTCAGCAGGTGTGAGCCTGGTCAGTACCTGGATGGGAGACCTCCTGGGAAAAACTAAGGTTGCTGCTGGAAGCGGTGTTAGTGGGGCCAGCAGGGGGCGCTCACCCTGCAGTTTATGTGGGTCCTAATGCCCCAGTATACTGACGGGGACACTATACTGTAAAAAGGCACAGAGATTAGATGTAAAACCGACGTCCTGACTCTCTGTGGTCATTAAAAATCCCAGGGCATTTCTTGAAAACAGTAGGGGTGTAACCCCAGCATCCGGGCCAAATTTCCCATTGGCCCTTACCAATCATGGCCTCCTAATAATCCCACTCTATGAATTGGCTTCATTACTCTGCTCTCCTCCCCACTGATAGCTGATGTGTGGGGAGTGTTCTGGCGCACTATGGCTGCCATCATATCTTCCAGGTAGGGCTACACATTGGTGGTGGTGGAGGGGAGTCCCCAATACCTGTAAAGCCCTTTGAGTGGAGTGTCCAGAAAAGCGCTATATAAGTATAAGCAATTGTTATTATTATATGTTCTTACTTCACAGACCAATAAATGAGTTCACAGGCAATCTTGGGAGTATATGATGCATTGTCTGGACCTTATTTTCTCTATGATTTCAGCAGAAAGATTTTTTTCCATGTCACTTTTTTTATAATGCAAAGGATATCATCTAATTTTCCATGTTTCTCAGTACCAGTTTTTCTGCACAATTACAAAAACAATTAAGAGACTACCCAGTGATGTTTTCAGAACCAAATCACAGCCATTCTCTTCCAAGAGCCTAATGTTTCTATATAAAATCTGCTATTGCAAGACAGATAAACTATGTACTCCTAAGCCAACCTGTGCCAAACTTACTGTGAAATGGGATGACCATTTAAACGTATTACATTTTGATGCATCATTTTATGTCTTTCCAAGTAACAATCTATTGTAAATATAGAAGGGACTCACACAATTGTAGCGGCGAGGCTTATTAATAAGAAAGAATTAAGTGTTTCTGAGCTTTCCCAAATTAGGCCTCATCTCTCTGTTCATCTCTGTGGTGCAGCCACAGAGAAACTATTCATGCAGGCTGATTTAAGGTTTCTTTTGATAAGGTTTCCTAGGACAGCTCCCAAAGGGGGATGCACTTAGCTAAGTCTGGCTATCATGATCAATGGTCATCCATTGGCGCCTATCTGTCTAGGGAGTGCCAGATGGACATCTGGACTGCATTCCTAGGTGTCAGGAGTAAGTGACTCATATCTCACCTTGATCAACCAATCAGGGACTGGTAGGGCCGAGTAACCCACGTGGGACTCTGATGCCCATGGAACTTTCAGCCAATCAACGAGCTGAAGTTCCTCCAGGTAAAAACAGGCAACACAGAGAGCCTGAGAGATTCAGTAAGATTTTAGAAGAATTCTGTGAACTTTTCTAAAGGGAATTCAAAGGAGAATTCCAGGGCAGGACGGCCCAGGAGCAGAAGGCTCCCAAGGGCAGGACATTCTCGCAGCGCGCCTCCTGACCATCCTGAGACTCAGCCCGGACAACCACGGAACGGCCAGTGTGTCCGAGTGCCAGAACTTTCCTTTGTTCTAAGAGTCGAGAGCGGAGGTTGCCAGAGAGTAACCAGAGGATCCACCTGAGGTTAGCATCAGCAGCAAGCCTCGTGAACAGGTTGGAACTGTGGACAGCTGAATCACTATTCAGAACTAGCTCTTCATCAGAAATGAACCGGTCCTCTTCCTGACTTGCTGGGACCCACAGTCATCTTTTCTCCTGTGCACAAACTTTGCTAGTTAAAGCCAACACTAACTAGCCGGTCAGGGAGCATCAGCAGCGCACCGTCGCAAGCCGCACAGCACAGCCTGGCACGGAGCCAGAGAGCGCGGACTGGACAGCAACAAGCCTGCAGCTGATTCTTTGTGCCTGCAGGAGATCTGAATCCCCAGAAATTGGATGAGTATTCAACTTCACTGCATTACGGCTCGAGAATTCAATTGTTATCCCAACCAGTTGATATCAATTTAATTCCTAAGAGTTATGTACTTGTTTTGAGTATCTAATGTAGAAGTTATAACCAAGTTCATTTATGAAACGGTCTAAATGAATGATATACTGAACGTATGTCCTCTTGATATGTGTAACACTTCGTAACTGATTGAATATATATCTTTTGTATTCTGATAACCCTCTCGATAAGATCTGTTAGGTTTATATGCATATTCTATGTATTAATAAATGTATCCTCGTGTATTAGTACCTGTGTGTGTGCGTTGTTTGAGTTATGTCGCATGGTTGGATTCTAAAGCCATCAAAAGAATTAACTTTGTGATTTACTGCTACAATTAATAATTGTCACAGTAAATGCCCAAACCCTACAGAACTGGTGCCTTCAGAGAGCCACTACATTTACATTTTGGCTATGGCAACGTTACACAATGATAACAGGTTTTCCAGCTCCAGCTACATTTCTTCTAAGACAAGGAAAGTAAAAAACTTCAAATGCCATATTTCATTATTTAGAATCACTACTGACTTCTAAAAGAGCTTTTAATTTAGTCCTATTTAATGAGAAACATAATGTAACACATTCTTAACAAACTCCACAAATCTATCCTGGTAAGGATGTTGCCATGGTAAACCTGAAGGATGAGAAAGAACTGATGAACTTAGTAAGCACATGTACTGTACCTACACCCTCACTTTTAATACCCCAAAGCTGGAGCTCTGGGAGTAAAGGAGATTTGAAAGGTGCTGAAGGTGTTGAAGTTAGTCGATGTACAGTAAGTTTGTATGACTCATATACTGTGGGTCCTTGTTATTTATAAATGTGGACTATACCATGTAACACCAGAAAACAAGAATAGAGTTCTCAGTTTAAAATAAATTATTCCATGGACACAAAATTAAAACAAAATTCAAGGTAATACATGTAGATAATAGAATAGAGCTTATTAATCAGTTCTGGACTTGTTAAAATTAACTGCTGGAAATGCAAAGCCTACCTCTCAAAACTACTAATGACTGCTATTTTCCTAACTCTCCCTAGTTGTACACACAGGGCTATGCTGCCACCCTATATAGCCTAATCCCCCTCTTGTTTTGCCACAAGAGCCATCTGTCTTACTCATCAGATTAATACAGGGGATTCTCTACATATTTTGTATGTTGCAAGTTCCCCTATTTAGGTCTCTTTAAAAGCAGTGATCTACAGTAGATACTGCTGCTGTGGTAAGACTCCAGCCAGTAAGGTACTGAGATACTCCCCTCCAGCCAAGTGGAAGCAAAAAAGAGGGACGTCTAAGAATTGTTTAGTAGGAACAACTTGCCTATTTCTTTCGGTAACCCTGCAGATATTCATGCCCTGAAAAAAAAAGCAGAACACAGACTCAAAACAAAAAGTTAGTAAACCAATGCAATATTCATTACTTGCCCGTATGGAGACCTGCACAGTAAAGTTGCAACACAAAGCACATTTCCACCTGTCTCTCACTGTAAGATCACAGCACGGTGAGGCCACTGCTCCAAACTGACCCCGCTAGACACGACTAATCCCACACTGGTCACTATAGCTCTTCGGCAAAGAAAATCCAGTGTCTGGCTGTTATAAACAGTACAATATAATGGATTTGGGAATTCATGCCAGCTCTGAAATGAACTCCCTAAAGCTTCTTGTTTCTTGAGTGTCTTCACTGTGTACAGCGGCACATTGAATTTCCGACAACAAGAGCTCACAGCAAAATGTAATGTGGTGTGATAATGTTTAACAACACTAGCCTCCAACTACTGGCCAGTTCCTTCATTTGAAACCAATCGGTGGTAACTAAAAAACATTCTTATTTCTTTACGTTTCCTTAATGCTTTATAAAATAAAATTATTAAACCCTTCAATATTTTAAAAATATTTCAAAATACAATCTGAATACTAATTAGACAACAACTGTAACAGTAAATGTTGCCAAATGTTTGTCCTAAAGAACAAGGCCCAATAACCTACATTTAAGTTCATGGATGTAAATTAAAATGTCTGTGAAGTAGGAACAGTTTAAAAGGCTAACACTGAAGGCTATATTTTTTAAAAAGCAGAAGCTATATAAAGTCACCTCTTGTATTTGAGGCTCCTCTGTGTTTCTTCAGGCTCTACTCTGAATTAATGAGTCTAAAAGCATTTTGGTGTTTTGGTGATGTAATGCTGTGTGATAATCAACAATCCAGGCTCCATGGGACTGACGTTCTCTCTCTTTCTACTGGGTATCAATCGCTTGCTCAATCTGGCAGGAGAGTGTGTGTGTGAGGTGGGGGAGGCAGTCCTGAATTATGCATTAGTTTGCTGAAATGATCAATATGTACTTCTGACTGATATTGACATACGTCCTGAACCCGTAACGCTGGCTTCACTGATACTTTACCTACTGCATTCAAAGCTTGGTGTTGGGACACTGTTTCTGGTTTTCTGGTCAGGGTTCTTTGTGTCACAAAGGAAGATCCATTTCTCACTTTCCTTTTCTTCCTTCCACAAGTTGCAGTCACTTGGCATGTGTCAGGAAACATGTGGCCCTGACCGCGGTCATGAATATGACTCCGCCGATACAGCAAGGCACTGGTTATGCATTAGCGGAAGTCAGACACATACCCCATCCTCCACCCAAAAAAAAACTCTTCCCCAGTCCAAACACCTGTTGACTGCTCCGTTACAAACATGTCCAGACACAACTTCACAAGCCAATTTAAGTTTTACTTTCTATTCCTGAACTGTAACAGCACATCTGCTCACTGAGACCAGCCTGGCCTCCTGAAAACCCAGTGAGAAATCTTGCTGTTCTCTACCCTAATGCTTTGTATTACCAGAGTGTGGAAGCCCACAGGTCATCATTACTATCAATTTGAGAAACGAGTCAAGGTTAATGCCACACATTCTTGAGACTCCTTCTGTTTTCTTTGTTTGCTATTACAGCCTTTTGTGTGTTTTTTTTTCTGGATTTTGTTTGTTTTGGCATCACAGGACACAACCGATGAGAAAATCCTACCCCGAATGCCCATGCCACCTCTTACTCGAACAGTTAAAGGGGATTAAAAACCTATTTACCGAGTTTCAGATTTTCCCTCCAAAGCCCAGGCTTTCATTAGAAGGGGCTCGCCAGCAGATAAATTGGTTTTCCAAGCCAAACTAATCCCCCGGCTGCAGTGTTCGAAAATCCTAGCACGGTAAAGGGCTGCGCTCTGCTCTGACGTGTGTGCTGCTGAAGACATACGCCACCCACCGCGACCCAACACAGGCTGCGAACGGCTCGAGGAAGACAAAGAGCGCAGACACACAGAACACCTCCGTCTGGGGGCTGTGCCAGAAATGAACTGTAGTGATCATATCACTGCCATTACTGCTCACTGAGGAACATTTAGAAGAACTAGGGGTGCCTATTTTGAAGGACCTACTGATTCTGCTCTGAAAGAGCCAAGCAGCGCAGATCCTGTGTCCCACTCTACAGTAAAAGAAGCGAACGGCTGTCAGCGTCGGCCCACAAAGACAACTAACAGCAACGCACAACCTGCATGAAGCTTCACGTTCTGCATTTTGAATCAACTTTCAGTCAAAAGGCCGTGGTTCATAATGCTGACTTTGCCCAATGACCTTTCACAGATGAATGTCTGCATGGTGTGAGACAGCCTAAAGAGCTTACAGTTTTCCTAACCAGAAAAAAATAAACTCTGCAAACGCTGCTTTTGAATTTTACTATGACACACTAGGCACTCTGTAAAGACCAGGTTCACATCTACAGAGTCTGTTTGCCCCAGAGAGAATCTCAGTGTTGTTTTCACCCTCTGTAAGGGGGCCCCAGCTTTCTGTCACTGCTTGTCACCCAGACGCGTGTTAAACAAACACTGCAGGATTTCCCTCTAAGAAACATGCAGTAACACACCCAGCCTCCACTGTGGCCGACCTCTTTCCATTCCACGCTTGCGGGCCTCTTTCTGTTCAAAATCCAAAACTTGTCAGAGGACAGGCTTTTAGCTTTCACAAATCAGGAAAGCTGCTCCCTAACAAGTCGCAGCTCTCACACGTGCAGTTCAGATGGATCCACTCCGGTCTCACAATCCACATCAGAGTAATTTGTAATAAAACTTCCCGATCAACGGTTTCCCTACATTTCGGTCCAACTATGCAATTGTTCTTTTTGAACATTTCAGACAGACAAACCATTACCGCCACTGGACTGTGTGGTTTGTTTTTTCTAAGCCTCTCACAATGCTAAAAGGCACATTTGCCACTTATTTAAACACAAGTGTTTGTGGTGCAAGAATATTACACTGGTTGTAAATGTGTTGACTTGATTAAAACATCTGTTTGCTTTATATCCCATAAGAAATCAATGTATCAGAACTGTGCTATGGCCCTGACGCTCAAGATACATGAACCCTTGGCTGATCTGTGCACAAGCATCCCAGTAAACCAATTTCCTAAATCCGCCAACAAACCTGACTGATCAGCTGCTGAACTTGGAAGCATGCAACCAGATCACGTAGATATGAACATTCCTGCAATCAGGGGTGAGTTGTCAGTGTGGACGTTCAATCTGTTTCCTTTCTGAAAATAACAAGCAGCTTACAGAAAAAAAACAGATTAAAAACCCAGTAAGTAGCAGTGAGCTAGGGGGAAAATTACAGAAAAACAAGCAGAGACATACTCTGGCAACAAATGATCAAACTGGGAGACAGCACAGAGCTTCCCTTGCCAATAAACATGGAGATACTATAACAATCAAGCCCTCAATGTTTAAATGGGTGTTATCTGCTTAAAGGCGACGCATTGTGATAAAGCAATCATCTGACGGAAATCTTGAAATTATAGGGATACTGTACATAATCATATATTATGAGTATTTTTGTCGGTGCACGTGGGTTTAGAGAATCCTAATGTTGCTATCAAGCAAAAGACAGAACAAATAAAAGTAACAGCTATCAGGGATGAGGCAGCTGCGATAAAAAAATAACTTCAAACACCCGAGGGCTGGTGCTCACCCAGCTGCTCAGGTGCAGAGAAAGTGGAGACACACAACTAAGAGTGGCGCACAACTGCTGGCTTAGGCCTGGGTGCAGCTTAAGGAGTCATTAACAAAAACTGTCATAAATGGAAAGCAATCATGCAAGCTCACTCACAAAGTTTAGAAGTGCGGGGGTGCCTTGAATTATGCTGTGTCACCATAAAATACTGGCTTGTGATATAACAAGCTGATATACACTGCAACAGAAAAGAAAACGAACAGACCATCCATCTGGCTTTCTCCAGATGCACTGGACACCCCCCGATACAGACCTGTTTACCTTTCTACTACTGCTCATTCTTGCCATAGTTTATTGCTGTTTCAGAATGTTTAAAGCCAAGTATTTTCTCTACTCTCCAGCTGCTTTCAAAAGATCCTACGACATCTCTCCCCTTTCACCACCATGTACTCGTGTAGAGCAACAGCAGCAGAGATTCGACATCCTGTTCACAGCGGGCAGCTCCAGGAAAGGTGAGTAGTCGCGCCAGAATGACAAAGTCCTGCTTTCGCGGGATGAAGAGTTAAGGGCGTCAAACAGTCCCATCCATTTTATGGGCTGAGCCGGGACGTACAGTGAGCCCCCTCTCCCGAGGTAGCACATGTTCCAGGGGACTTGGCAGGGACAGGTGCATGTGGGACACAGGGCGGACTTGGGCGACGGAGCGTCTCCGGTCATCTCAGGCGGCACACGGCATTTGGCACCGCAGCTTCGACTGCCTATGCAAAACAATATTAAAAAGGGGTTTCCTAAGCAACTTTCCTGCCAAGCTTCGCCAATCTTGCAAAGCCCCTTTG
The DNA here is from genome assembly GCF_055471065.1 of Atractosteus spatula. Lineage (NCBI taxonomy): Eukaryota > Metazoa > Chordata > Actinopteri > Semionotiformes > Lepisosteidae > Atractosteus > Atractosteus spatula. The sequence continues at coordinate 45,512,037 of NC_142707.1, read as the reverse complement.
AGCTGTTGCGCAGTTCTGTCCCGCGTCCTCAAAACAAAAAGGAAGGATATGGGGGGAAAAGTGCTGGCGTCATAACTTCAGCACTGAACTAGAAAAGAGGCTTCTTTGTGTCGGGCAACATTAGTCACACACACAGGACAAGCGTTTTTGTTGTTTTCTGCTGTGCTCAGTGGAATGTAAACCACTCCACTGGCAATAGCAAACTCTAGGAACATTGACTACGGTGACAGCTTTGCTGTCAGGCTTTAGTTCACCCACCAGTACAGAAGATGTGGACCAGCTTAGGTCGGTGTGAGGGTGATGCACACAGCTTTGCCAGCAGAGAATGCAGAAGCCTCGCTCAATTGAAATTCATTGTCAAACAGGCGGATCATCCAGGTGGGGCTGCAGATTGGTGGTGGTGGAGGGGATCCCCATTACCTGTAAAGCACTTTGAGTGGAGTGTCCAGAAAAGCCCTATATAAGTGTAAGCAATTATTATGATAATTATTATGATTAAACAGGAAAATCCACACAACGCTACGCTAGACCCAAACCATACCCACCTTTTGTACGGGGAGTTCAATTATTTAGTCTAAAGAAAAAAGCCGTCTTATTTCAGAGGAAGCCTTTAAACTCGGCAGTAATTTAATGCTCCCCTAAGCGCTGAACACTATACAACCACACTTGTAGGTGATTCCAATAGCTGGTGCCGAAGACCTGGGAAATGACCAAATGGAGACCGCTACGTGATGGTCAAATCTTCACTTTGGGGGAAAAAAAAGGTGTGACGCAATTCTAAGAGTTGTAGATGAACTCTCCGTTGGAGAAACGGATAAATTCACAATATGTCATTGTAAATGGGAGGATGAATAAGAACACAAAAAAAAGTTTTGTCTGATAAACCCACATATACTTTTACGATGACGCAGTGGAGGCCCAAGGTTAGCGTGACAGAATGCACTTTAAAGCAGTAAATCAAAACCGAGACCCTGATTTCGCTCGGTTTTTAAAACGAAAGCGAAACGCGCAACAAGAAATGCAACCGAATCTGAACAGAAAATGTTTCCCAGATAAACGAGAATGCTTTTATCCTGTGCTTTAGTGAGGAAATTCCCTCACCTGGATATATTAAAAGATGCTGAATCAAAAACAAAATATCAGTTACTGGTTGGTACAGTAGAAAAAGGCGGTTTTATCCAAATGCAGAACGCAGAAATAAATTTACTAGATAAGATCACAATCTGAAAGATTGGTTATGTAAACTTAGATCCTGCAAGTCAGATTCTGAGCTAAGTTAGGAAACAAAAAGGATAAGTTCTGCACTAGAATACATACCTCCAGTTTGGATACAAGAGAATTAGAAAAAATGTTTTAACAATGAAGAACATCACATTAAAGCTACCCAAATAAAGAATTCCTTATATTTGGCAGTAAACAAAAAAAGGAAGCAACGTGACAAAGAGGATAGCAGAGATGACAAGATAAATAGAATAGAAAATAATAAGTTTGATATTTTGCTCATAAGTACCTGACATTTTTTTCGGTCAAATGACACAGAATTTACAGTTTAATATCATACAGTAGGGGAGGCCTGACATTTTACTGGAAATGAAGAATTGTTTGCTTTTGTTTTGAAACTCTTTGAGAGCTTGTCTGGCTCCTGCTTCATTTTTTCTGTCCAGCACACCAGTAAATGGTTAAATAAGTTCAACTGCAAACAGAAAACTTTAAAGAAATATTTGGCGTCAATAATTTTCAGTTGCAATGACAAACTTGTGCTTCTTTAATCATCACTGAGGCTTCTTCTGGACCTACACATTTTCATATCCCAGTTGAATCTATTTTTTCTCCGGAAAAGTACAGTATACTCAAACAAAGACCTATTTTAACCTGCCAAAGTAGTAGTAGTCAGTATACTATTACCACTTAAAGAAGCAGGACTGGCAGTGAAAGTCAGGTTTCTCTCTAAAGAAATGATGTCAAGAAACATCTTTTGTGATGGAGTCCTGAGAGTAACAGACCTTTGTACAGAAAATACCGACACACTGCAGTCAAGCCATCATTAGCAAGGAAGTGTGAGCATTAAACTCCCTTTACTAATAATAAATGCTGAAAGAAGCTAAAAAATATATATTTTCCTTCAGCATCCTCTGCAAAGCATGAATAGTAAGTTTCTGTTTCAACATATTTGTCTTTTTTCTGAAATTAGTGCTTATACTGTAGTTGCTGTTATACAGCTGTCAGGAAAGTGCAGTTCAGCTAAAAATACCATATAGTATTTTATAAAATATGTTTAACTCAACGAGTTAAATAGATTAAATTGATTAATTTTCTTTCTAACCTTTCTTACTCTTTGATGTATGTATTTAATTTGAAAAGCGACTACAATTTACTCAAATGAAGAAATCCAGCAATTATCCAATGACAAATTTTAAAAAGAGAAAACAATTCAGTACAGCCAAGTAAATACCACATACTGTAACTGGAGCAAGGCATAGTAATTAATTCATTTTCTCCTTAGAATTCCTTAGAATTGCCCAAAACTGTAGAAATTAGAAAAGAGACAAGCAACGTGGAAAACTAGTCATATTTTCACTGCTTCTTTGGAGAGTAAATCATACACACTAAACCTCACATTGCTTTTTAAGTTGTCTTCACCCTTGTAAATACAAACATTGGCAACTAACACAATGAACAACAGTATTTTAACATAAAGACAGTTATATTGTAAGGCAGGGATGTACAGTGTTCCCTTGAATAAAAAAAGTACCTTCTGTTTCGAAGGCTTGTCATCTTAAATTACAATTTCTTGCGGTCCAATTCAGTGACACAGAAAGCTATAAAGGTAGTCAATTAAATTTTAATCAAGAACAATTTAACTTCCCACACTGGTGAAGAGAGCTGAGGAAAAAGGCACAATTGGAAGAGACAGCCTTCTCACAAAACAATTTAAAGTTCAAGTCCAGGGCAAAGAGTCATGACATCACCCAAAACCTTCCAAAGGGGAGAGAAAAAAAAGGCCAAGAGTCTCAGTGACCTTTTTGACAAACCCGCGATACTTTTTTAACACAACAACAACCACAAAAAAAAGGCATCCCTTGGGAAGGCTGCGGGAATCAAATGTCCAGTTTATTTTCTAATTGAAATCATCCGCAGAATACACTTAATTTAAGAAACTCTGGCTCTCCTGTGGCAGCTCTGAATTTGAGCGAATCAAGGGCATCTTTCAGAACAGCCCGGTTATCTGACGCAGCACCAGTGCTGTCATGTTATCTGAGACAAGGAGCTCCCAGCTAGCCAGCCAGCTCAGGCCGTGGTTCCCCAGGACAGGCGTTATCAGACAGCACCCATGCGGCACTCACCCCTGCTGCTCATCAATTATACAGACCTTCTCTCAGATAGCCAGAGGACACTCAGCCTGCACGCACGCAACCGTCGCCGCACTTCAAGGTGTAACCACGGCAGACACAAGGTGGTAAAGAGTCTGGCCCGCCCCTTCATCTTGTGACACAAACACTACACTCTGGTGAATGTTGCACAATGGCTTATTATGACACATTTAAACCACTGGCATGGCACCACAGCCATTGAGTCACACAGTGATACAATGCAGGGGGAGCCTTCCCATGTGGCCTAGAGGCAAAGGCTGAAATTTCAGACAAGACCGCAGAGAACGGCTGCCGAAAAGGCACCAATTTCACACCGATCAGGAAAACTTTGAAATCCCTGCCAACCTGCAATTCCAAAACAGGCTCCCACCTTTCCTGAATTCATCGTGTAGAAAAACAGTGCAAGAGCTGGTCTCAATACCTCATACTAAGAAGGAGGTGAGCAGCAATTTAAATTTCATTTGGCAAAAAAACAAAGAAAATGGCACTTTTCTGTCACAAAAAATCCATTTTGAGACTTATTTAAGAGATGTGCAGCTCGACAAGATACTAGCGAAACAAATTTCACCGTAACTCTGGAAGGATAAAAAAAACAGGAATTGGGTTGCGACTATATTTAGCAGGGTGCAGAGACCATAACTTCCAGTATGTAAATACACATATTATAGTTATTTACATGATAAATATCTTGAATTACAGTAAAGAGTATCCTAGAAAAATTACCATAATGATGTCTCCTTGGGGATCTGAAATTGCCCTTGGAAAGTGGTTGTGTCAACAGGATTTGTTTATCTGTACACATATTACTGTACACACACACACTTTTGATTTATATAATTAGGTAAATTACAGGGTTTAAAACAAACAGGAGGGATGATGGACAATATGCTTCGGAAAAAGTAGTTGTTAACTCACTTGCTTCTAAAGACTGTCACCAGTGCCTGGCAGACAAGACTGTTCAACTGGATAAATAATGGCAAAAGAAAACAATGCATTTTACTCAAGCTGAAAGCATTGCTAGAATAGTTTTTTTTCCTAAACACGCATTAAAACTCATTTCAAGATTCCTGCAGTTCTCACCCCTGGACCTGGGGCCCCTAAATCTAATAGTTTGTGTTCCAGCTTTGCTTTCAGGTACACAGTTGTACACTTAACTGACCTAAAAACAGGACTCATTTTAACACTACTGTATAATCCTTGGGAGTCTTAAGAATGCTGGAGTTCTGTCTGTTAACTACTGCATTTCAACAGCAACTTCAGATCTTTCAAGTAAAAAAAATCAATTTGCAAAGGCTCCAATCAAGCAACGTGGTACCTCTAATTAAGGATTTGATTAAGTAAAGAGCTGGAGAGGTTTCAAGAGTCCCAGGACATGGTTAGGGCTTAATATGTAAAAAATTAGAGTGACGAACCTGAGCTGCACTTGTTACACCTATTATACCAAGGGGTCTATAGTGAGAACTGCTCAGCTTCAGACACTATCAAGGTAGAGACTTCGTACAATTTACACAGTGAAGGGTTCACAGACCCTTAGGATATGTAGTTCTCAAAGGCCTTTACAGGACAGAAGCCTTCAATGCCGTAATGTGTCAGGGGATGTGACAATTTAATGGAAAGGGCCCTTTTTCACTCAGTGCTTTAAGGGAATGGTGACCAATGAAACGTTACTTAAGCTCTGAAGAAGGTTCCTAAAATATCGTCTTCCTGCTTGTGTTTCTGCCTTGTATTTGTACCACTTACTTTATAAAAGGTCTTGTAATTCCATGTCTTGAGTTTTGTTGCAAGCCTTGCTACTGAACAGACTTTTGCTAATATTCAACAGAAACCAGCTCTTTTTAGTTCACAAATTTCTGAAAAATAGAATAGAATTATTTAAATTTAAATATTTTTTAAATGAAAAAAAATTACAGGGATGTCTTGAGGTCTCGTGAAACTCTCAGGCTCAAAATGCCTCCATTATAATTTCACTTCACAGACAATATTATCTACTATACAGGTTAACCATGCACATATCTACTGCCACACAATCACTGTCCTGTTTCATAGAAAAGCTTACTTTTACAAAACTATTGTCTTACTCCAAGCCTTCTCCAAAAGTCTCAGTTTCTTTAATATATTAGATTAATTAGGCCTGAACACTAGAGTTCTGGAAGGTAATTTGAAGCAACGGAATAAGAATTTTTCCTGTGTATAAAGTGCCAATGTTTTAGTGATGACAACTGAAGAGCCTAATGAAATTCAAGGAATTGTGTTTGCGCATCTCTGTTTAATGTCAGTCACTGCCCTGAGCAAATGCTTATCATCAACAATTACAGGAGGTGAGCTGAACAGATTCATGGTCAGGTTCAAAAGACCTGCTTGCCAAAGTGGTCAGTGAATTCAAATAGATATTTTTGCTACATTATACACCTATTAAATTAATCATTAAAAAGTTAGTTGAACCAATGTACATACATGGAATAAATTGCAAACTTGTGTCTGTGCAGAGATGCAGCCTTTATTTAAAACTGACATTTACATTTAAAACAATGCAGTTACTTTCTAACAGGCACTGTAGAGTAATGGCCAGAACTGTGGACTCTTAACCAGACAGTTGTGGGCTCAATTATCCGCTACAGTACATACATTATTGATATCCTTGATTAGAAACCAGGACCAGCTGTTAAGTGCTCGGCTTCAATGCAGGCTTCAGTTTCTGACACTACTGTCTTTCATTAACAACCTTCTTGTTGTTAACATCTCATCCAACTAATGTAAATTATGAATTCGCCGAGAGGGCCTAAACTTGATCAGTTATTCTAGAACTTTAAGAACCACTAATTTACAATGTGCAACATTGCTTGAGCCCTGCCTGATTTCCTTTAATACAGTAGAAAAACATAAATGTATGACATTTCTCATTGGAATGCAAGCTGTGAGTCACTGCTGTCCTCTTTAGCTGCAACTCTCTATAGAATAATCCCCCTACGCCACTGTATCACTCAATATGCCTCATTAAAGAGTAGAAAGCACAGGAATGGCATTTTGATGAATTCAATGTGACCTTTCCACAATGTTAACAATCTTTCCTGTGTTTCCCCATTTTTACCCCTTTCAGTATTGGTATCTAATGAGCGGTTGCCACTTTGTGGTCAGTCATTTTGGGCCTGTCCTTCTCTCCATGATTAAGAACTACCTGACTGCTGAACAGAAGCCCATCAGAAAGGTCAGAAACAAATGATGAGAAGGGCTTTCGGGTGTTGTGAATCATTCCAAAAAGGAAGCAATACGAATGCTGCAGAAACATGCGTTATTTTTATTAAACATTTTGAAACAGCAAATGCACCAAAGCCGTAGACAGGATCTCAATTTTGATAACAAGACTGTTGAAATCCACCTAGGAAAAATGTAGACTAGCTCTGTGATACATTTATTAGTACAGAAAGCCTAATAAATGAACTCATTAAATAACAATTAAGAAACTAAGGCTTTCTACCATTTTCTCCCTCAAAAAACAGATTATCCTTTCCGACAAAAAAAGGCTTACTGCCCTGTCTTTCTCACACCTGAAGAAGGCTCCATGGCTGAAACATTGTGTTTTCTTTCTTCTCTTTTCAGCATGGAATAAACCTATTACTGGTTCCGAATAAAATAATGTAAATTTGTATAAATGGCTTCATTTCTCTGCAAAAATTCACTGGAACGAAATTTAAAATAATATGAAGTGTGTGAAGGGAAGAACATTAGATTGTACTGAGGCATTCATATAATTCCCTTGATTATGATTCATTGCCATTAGATTGTTCTTTGTTGCTAATTTTCATCCATTATCTTAAAGGATCTTCTCCACTTTTTCATCTGTCTCTGATAAATCTTCAATGTTCCAGCCTGCTGCGGCCAGGGCTCCAGTAGAAAATGAGCTCCTATAATTATGTCCTCTTAGAACTAATGGCATTTATCTCATGATCTCGGGGAATACGCATCCGTAAACCTGATTGGTTCAGAAGGGAAGGCAACTTTAGAATGGGTCCTGATCCACAATGGGCTCCGTCTCGGCTACATTTTCATTCATCCATCCATCCATTTTCTAACCATTTTATCCAATACGGGATCGCTGAGGAGCCAGAGCTTAACCTGGCAAGCAACAGGCACAAGGTAGGATACATCCTGGATGGGACACCAGTCCATCATAGGCCACGCACAGACACACACACTCACACCAGGGATAGCTTTCCAGAAGCCAACCAGCACATCTTTGGACTGTGGGAGAAAACCCACACGAACACAGGGAGAACTTACAAAACGCCACACAGAGAGCACCCTAGGAATTGAACCCAGAACCCCAGCGCTGCAAGGCAGCTAGGCTAACCGGTGTGCCATCATCCCACTCTCTTTTTTACTCGCTTTAAAGTTTATTTTGTATGCCACACATTTCACAACGCAAAGACATTTCAGTGTCTAAAAGTATGCCCTAAGCTGCAAAAAAACTAGAGGGAATCCAACACAATAAACACTACATATGAAACACTGTCACTGTAGGAATATCTGTCAGAGAGTTGGGCCCACCATTTTATGGGATAGCCTTCATAATACCTGTGCATTGCCAGGCATGTACTGTATGGCGCAATCAGAATACCATCAGCCTTTAAGGTCTACAAATTCAACTCCAGTCTATGTCTACAAACAATATATAGATGGTTGCACTCTTACTCTGAACATGCAGTTCCATTTTTCGAAAATTTGCACCCTTGCAAATTTCAAATGTCGCCACCATTTGGAAACACCACAAGGACTGGACCTCACTGAGGTACTGACTGCTGATCCACAGGGAATTTCACACGGTCGCATTCCTTCGTCTTCAGCAGAGAGCCCCCCTAAAATAAGGCCAGCAGAGGACTCAATGGGGAGAAGCACATTCAGCCACAGGCTTTTCAGAGTCGAGCGATTAACTAACACGGCTGAAGGGCCCCTCCTCTGAAGCGCAAGGAGCGGTGAAGAGGCAGTAGCACTGAAGGGGAGATCGAGGCACACCTGAGTCGGCAGTTTGATGGGATTCTAGCCCCAAAAAAAAGAGCTGCCCAATGACGTTCTTACTATTTTAACTTGGCTGCTCACGTCCGCCTTTTAAGGCATGACTGAGCTCAAAATGAAAAAGTAGGCCAAGGAAACAGATGGTTAAAGGTTAGGCTTTTGGATTCAGGGCACATCCCAAAAACAGTACAAAGAAGACTGATGTGCTAAACATTACAATAATGAGACAAGGCACTTGCAGATGCTCCAGAAAGTGTCCTTTATGATGGCATGTATCACACACCTTCTAAGAACAGGAACCCAGCATTTACGTGCTCTCTATATCATTTAGCCAGCTTTAGTGCGAGCGTGGGCAGCATGGTACCGCAGTGGTTAGCGCTACCTGGGTTCAATTCCTGGGGTGCTATCTGTGTGGAGTTTACATGTTCTCCTTGTATTCTTATAACTTTCCTCCAGGTGCTCTGTTTTTTCCCCCCCCACAGTCCAAAGACATAGTGGTAGGTTAACTGTCTTTTGGGAAAATTGATCGTGGTGTGAGTGTGTGCATGTTTGTGTCCATGTGTCTGCCTTGTGATGGACTGGCATATTATCCGGTGTGTATCCTGCCTTGGCGCCCGTTACTTTCCGGGATAGACTCCTGCTTCCTCACAAACCTGAATTGGATAAAGAGGTTATAAAATAGATTGATGGATAGTATGAGTGTCCTTACAGATGAGTACCTTGGTATTGTAATGGCTGAACATTTGTGAAAGCACCTTTGTATACCAGTTAAAGACATTATTGAACATTCGCTAATGCAAAATTATCTAATGGTCCCAAAATAATATGCATTCATATGTACATCTATTGGGTGCAATATAGAAATAGCACTGATACTTACTGATCACAGTCAAATGATTTTGATACAAATCAACAAAACATCAGGTTGTGATCTGAACTGGGATTTTCACAGACTTGCTCTGCAGAAAAACAATGGCAGGTATAATTCAGATATTTTCCCCTCCGACGTTTTACTTGTGGGAAATAATTGATTTTTCTCTTCAATCAATAACTTTATAGCTTCCATGTTCACAACCTGGAGGTAAAATCCACTTCAGACATGGTATAATTCACTGGTCTAGATATGCACTTGGGCCAGGTAAACGTTCATGAAATCTCCTGTTCTTCCAGAAAAACACCACAGTAAGCTACAAGAATTACAGAGGTACAAAACTCCACATTCATTCCTATACCTTGCGAGTCAATTCCTTCTCATTGACCATCTGAGGACATTCATATCATTACAATATGAGAAGAAAATGTTTTTTCCCCAACTCACAGAGAGCTAGATATTGACCCGAGCTGACATTTAATTTATAATGCACTATGAATAAAACTTGGGGTCTCCCATTTGATAGTCTTCCATAACGCGTATTGACAGTAGACCTCTTGCTGATCTTTTCACCTGCCTGCCCCACTGATGACTTCAATTTTAACCATCTGAAAAAATGGAATAAAGAAATAGCATGGAGGTGACATGCATGCCTGACATCAGTCCCAAGATCGTTATTTCCAGTGTTATTAATCAATAAAAAAATCTCCTTCCTGCCCCCATCGCTTTTGAGCTATGTGCACATTTTTAAGAAACAAATGCATATCCATGAGTTTTTAACACTAAAGCAGACTCTTCATCATTCACTCTAGGTAGCTACAGTATAACTCTTTAGCCTGTGCCACTGTGAATCCGAGACATTACAGCCACTCTGTGATATTCTGTTCATCCTGAGCCTCGTACAAAAACCAAATAAGTTTGTAAAATATAAAATGGTAGAAAAATATCCTACTGATGCTAATAATACCATAAATTGTAGCATATGAAATTAACACAAAATTCCTTTCATCCTAACAGAGGAGATAATTTAAAAACAAAAACATAAGCCACATTCATTAATTCCTTCACAGTTCACCTTCTACACACAGAGTAAGAAACCCAACAGGACTTAACGGTGCAGTTTGCATGTATTCTCCTGGGCACACTTCAGACGAAAAAAAAAACAGCCTCTTTTTTCTTCTCACAGCACTGCAAATTTGAAAAACATGAATGCAGTCACCCACACACTTATTATGTCAGTCAAGTGTTAGCCTTGCTATTTTCAACAAAACTGCTATTAGGTTCCTTACTCTCTATATACAGTTTAATATAATAACTTTAGTTACATAAGTTCAGGAACAGAGTTGGGTACAATTACCTTTAAAAAGAGAAGCAAGAGGGATTACTATTTTTTAAACTGATATGAAAATAAAAATTATTTAAGAGATGATGGGGTACTCTGCATAGACACTGTACATGTATTACATAAAAGTAGTCGACATAAAATTGAAATACTGATGTAAAATCAATTAAAAGGCATTGGACCACCATGTGCGACCAGTGTAGCCCATCTGCTCTATGACACAAAGGCTACCAGCATCAGGAATTCGACAGGAGGTCAATCAAATCAGGCTTGTTAATGGAGGTTCTGAATTCTGTCCCAGGCGACTTTCCAGAATAACCCATAAATGCTTGTGTTCAGATCTGGTGACTGAGAAGATCATGACGTGGTTAACATCAGTGTCATGCTCATCAAACCACTGGACAACCACATGTGCTCTGTGATGGGCTTATTGGCATCCTGGAAGACACCCCTCTTGGCAGAAAAGAAACACTGCAGCATGAGGTGAAGATGTTCACTCAGTACCATTAATTAGAAATGATCATGGACCTTGACTTCTGAGGGAATGAGAGCACCCAAACTATGTCAGAAAAATGCATCCTACAACATTACAGAAACCACCAGAACCCTTCAGTGCACCACTGCCAAGTGTGATAAGTGTTTTGTTTTTTTCTGATGGAGATCCATGTAATTTCAGAAGTGCAACCTGATTGTTGTATCCTGCTCTGTGGAGTTATTGGTGGGCTGCTTCTGCTGAAACTGGCTGCTTGCACCCAGTGTTGAAATTTGCAGTTAGTTGTGCTGCAGTTCAAATCAAGGTGCAGATACCACAGTCCACACACTTTCATCCTCTGCTGCCCTAAGCTGTGGATGTCCTTCCCTCGGACATCAATGTCAACATCACCTTAGGAACCGCTACATTCCTCAAATTGACATTACCGAAGCTCCAGCCAAACACACCCCAATAGTCACCACTCTTTCAAAGTCTCTGAGCTCTCCTCTTGCTATCATGCTGGCCAGAATTAGAGACAACCAGGTCTGTCCAGCATTTTATACATGACACAAAAAACCCTGGGATATTTACTTAACACTGGAGTCACGCCTGAATGGAAGCCCTTGCTTTCAATAAACTCAGTGTCCCTCATTTTACTAGACGTTTCCAACTGACTACTTTTCAAAATTACCCCCCCTCCCAACTTGCTATTCATCCATTACAACAGCAATTTGAAACTGGAATGTTTTAATATTTGTACTGTAATTCTGATATCTGTCAACTAATTTGATTTTTTATAGTAATTTATATTCTTTTTAGTTTTGAGGTCAGACTCATCTCAATTCCACTAATGTATGTTTACACAGTTTAAATCTGGGGTGAAAGTACACTCGAATGAGTGCAACTCATTTTGGGATGCCATGAGGAATTCACCATGCACTGTAATCCATCCTTTTCTTCTGCTGTAATTTCTTTATTGTGAACAGTCCTATATGATACGCAACTTTTCCATGGCCAGTAATTTCTGGTTTTGGCAAATTCAGTAAGATATAACTTTTACAAAACTGATTAAGAAAAACATTGGACAGTGGTCTCGATTAAGAAACGACGTAAAACGGATACCTGGTGCAGCAGCATGGAAACTGCATGGTTCTCCACGAGAATTTCTAGAACTACAGGAAACTCTGGATGCTAATAAAATCACAAAACTGACATTTCAAGCCAAAAAAATGACATGAACATCTGGTGATGTTTAAACTTAATATGCCTTAGCCACAGCTTTTGAAAAAACATTCAAACAATTCATATTTCTAATCACTTTCCATACTCCCATGACACTTTAGGTAAAGAGGGGCGTCCTGTTCTCGGTGTTAAATGCACTTCCACATACATGCCATTTGTGTCTTCTGGTTCTGTGAAGTACAGGAATTCAGGAAGACATGTGGAGTCCCTGTTTTAAGGAAAGAAAAGCCCTGGGAGCTTAATCCTAATTCTGCCCTTAGTGCTGCTCTGCCTGTTGCACACAGCATCTCGGGGAATCTTGTCACAGTCAGCTAGTGACACGACTCAGGCTCCAGCCTGTGACCCCGAGACTTTTGAGCTCAACCTTCCTGTGAGTGAGCGCTTTTACCAGGTGGCTTTTACTCGGCAGCCTCCGAATTACGTGTCCAGTCATTCCTGACTAGAAAATGTTAACTTATAAGCAGAGATATTTGAATTGAGATGCTGACGCACCTCAGTAAAGCATGAAGCGACGTGGAATTTTAAATATTACCTATTAAAAACTCCTTGACTTAGAACCATTATTGAGGTATCATCATACACTGCATTGACTGTATATGAATTTAAAGGCACACAGATTTACAGTATTCACTTTTTAAATAAAAAAAGAATTGTCTTAAGATGTCATCCCATGGATCATTCTTGTGTAAAATCTAGCTTCGAGCTCCCTCAGTTTTAAGAGCGGTCACACCATTAAACAAGGTGTTGCATCTCATTTAGTTTATTATTGTAAAATCTGGAAGGATATTAGTAAATGAGGCAAAGGGATGCAAGACACCAGTGACAAAATCACATACCTTCTCTCCCACTACAAAAGGACATACTGTAAGAACAGAAGAACAGTAACAAATGAGAGAAGGCCTTTCCGCCCGTCTAGCCTGTTTGGTAGTTAGTAGCTAACTGATTCAAGAATCTCACCCAGACGTTTCTTTAATGAAACCAACATATTGTATCGGCTTCAATCACACTGCTGGGTGGCTCGTTCCATGCTCCTACTAGCTTTTGTGTAAAGCAGTGACTCTTATTCTTGCTTTTAAATGCACTTCCACAAACGCTGAAAGGCCTCCTCTCATTTTCAGACTGGGTAGGACATTTGGATTTTACAAGCTAAATGATGCCTACACTGTATAAGCTTTTCCGTGGAAGTTTAAAGGCGTGTACTGTAGGCCGAGAAGCAAGTCTTTGGTATTTAAATTACAGTACAAAAATACACATGCAAAAAAGGTTTCTTCGGCCCTGCCTAAACCCTAGTTTAACCAGCACAGCAAAACAGAATCGTGAACTGAACTTTCTTGCAGACAGTTGTAGTGACAGTGCATGCTGCACAAATCAGGTCTCCAGCAGATAGTTTCCCTAGCTGCCAGATTGGATTACTCTCTTGCCCTGATAATTTATTGTGCTTTCAACCAATGCAATAATTCAGGAGCCCTCCTCCCACGCTACATGCTGACAGTCTTAACCTTTCACCCCCCAACCTTCTGATGAGGCTGAAGTGCCCGGTCAATGTTGAATGTCTACAAGGTTAACAACTTTCACTTAGGAGGACATTTTAACCCCTCATCTGTCACGCAGCCAGCAGGTCCTCAAATCATTCTGTCACCAGAAAGCCCAGCTGTGTAGTACAAATTCCACAACACAGTCTTGCAAACGTCAGCTTTTTAAAAAATTTCCCTCAAACCTTTAAAAAATTATCGAACATGCCAACATTACATAAACAGAAAAAAAACTAAATATACGTCAACTTTTCTCAATGAATATGAAACGTTCAGAATCAGAGGCAATTAATTCTTTCTAGAATTAATTTAAGGTTGTTTTTTTTTCTAGCAAACAAGGAATACAGTGGTTAAAGCTGGGTTAAAACCTAGCTCATTTTTGAACGATTCCCATCAGCTGCAGCTGTTGCTATGAAACTCAAATAAGGCGTGCGGCTTGTGAGCAGTGTGACAGAACCGCACGCACACCAACGGAAACGAGTCAGAGACCCAAAGCCATGTGTTTGTTGTTTTTATTTTGGTGATCAGCACTGCGGGCTCGTTCTTACCTTCCACCCGGCCGAGCTGTTGCTGTCGCCTTTATCCTTAAAGTACGGGACACACCTGACCATCCAGTCGTAGATCTGGGACAAGGTGAGCCTCTTGTCCGGCGTGCTCTCTATGGCTTTGGTTATCAGGTCTGCGTACGACAGGTTGCCCCAGGCGTTCCGGCGTGAGGAGGACTTCCTCGGCTGCTGGGACCCCAGGCTGCCGCTGGAGCCGCTTCCAGCCGTGCCCGGGGACTGGGAAGAGAGCGGGGACCCTGCGTTCTCCTGGCCAGTCGCCGCTGCACCTATCGCGTCCACTAAGAGGGCGCTTGGACTGTTTTGGTCTTCCCTTGTCGTGCTGGTGTTGCTCAGGGTGCCATTGGCATTGATGGTCATAGAATTGGCAGTGTCGTCCTCATCGTCCTCTTCCTCCGGGATAATGTCCGTGTCAGTGGCTTCGGGCTTCTCCACATTGGACTGCAAGTCAGGTCGGGGTAAAGGCCAAGTGCAGGACCTTGGCCTCTTCTGTGGCTCGAAATCAGGGTCTATCTCAACGTCCAGCGGGGAAAGAGGGTCAGGGGGAGGTGCTTCTGCCATCTTTTCTTGCTCTCTCGTTAGTCCCTGCCACAAAACGATCACTCAACAAATCACTACAGGATGCCTGTCAAAGTCGCATTCCATGAATGCGTTTCACACATTAGAAGTTGCGTTCACGGGGAAAGTAAACGTAAATTTAAAGCCTAACGAAATGCAAGTTCTAAATAAAAAAACTCGGTTGTGAATAATAAAAAGAGGCGATTTGTTTTAAAAAATGCAAATTGGATAAAGCAAAATATTTTTTTCCCAGTAAGTTTCTTCCAGCTTGAGGCGTTCTTCATCACCATACCCACATCCAATGTTAAATCCCATATGCTTAGTGTGGTGTAATTGCAGTACGGCTGCAAACCACAGGTATATCCCAGGATGATCTCGAGTTATTCCGCTAGGTGTTCGCTGTGCAAATTAATATTTACAGGCCAGACACTGTACTTCTCTGGATCCAATGAGTACTACGGCGTATACCACCAAAGAGTCAGTCCTCGTAGTAAAGAAAAGAAGGATCCAACGTCGTACCAATGCGATTTAACTACAAATCTTCTCCGCACCTCAGCACCGTACAGAAAACAAATATGTAATGTACATTTAAAAAATAAATTACAATTGCGTCTGTCTTTGCTGGTCCGTATTTATTCAAAGATCCATTCTTCAGGCTCCAGGTAGACTGCAACGCTGAAAATCGCTTTGGGAAAAAATAACAGTAAAAAACCCAAGATTACTGCCAGCACATTCCTATTCCTCCTACCGCTGCCATCTTGACAATTTCCCCTTCACTCAAGTCCTTTTTAATAACTAGACAGGAGAAGGACACCCGCTTCCCTGACAGTTTTGCATTTAAAAAACGAATATAAAAAAAAATGCAAACATCTCCTCTTCTCGCATTTCGGAGGACGTCAACCACAGCTTCATACACAGATGCGAATTCACAGTGGCAGTACACTGCACCCCCTACCACTTACGTACATCATTATCCTACTCCACATTCCGTCTCCTGACAGCCTGCTGCAAAATCTAACTTATACAGCACAGATAGTGAGACTCAGCCTAACCCCAGCACTAAAAAGACCTGCCCCCTGGATTCCACGGAAGGCATCGCCTTTTAAAGAGACAAGGTGCCAAATGTACAGTACGGGCTGATTACAGAACAAGTTGGGACATGCGCAGATTCTCCACATGCTTCGGTGGTCATTTGTCTTTCACGGTCAAGTCAACGTGTCACAAGGATTGTTACTTCTTTTTAGATTTTCCAGGCAAGCCTATAGTAAGTCTTGTGCGTGAATGTCAAAGGAAACAGTTTCAATGCGGGATGTTTCGTGGATGTGACGTTATTTTCATGATGCAGTCATACATGAACGGATTTTAGAGACATATATACCTTTCCACTTTTTAAGAGTTTTGCTAATTGAGAGGAAAAGAAAGAAATCCAATTTGTTTTTGGTGTTTAGGGTGTAGGATCACTAAACATTGTCTATGTTGCATTTTTTTGTGTCCGTCTATATTTCTATGCATTTAGATTGTTTAAATAACTAATTGTGAATGTACAAGTGCAATGTTGAAAATGTAGTTGCTGTGGCACAGTTCCTTACCAAGACAGATACACTTACAGAAAAGCAAAGTGGAAGTGTGGTTAGGGCTCTAGATCGGATGGTTCAGTCGTGGGTTCAAATCATGGATTGAAATAACCTTGAGCACATTCAGATTGCTGCAGCCCATGCTCTGCTCTACGAATGTGTCTTCAGAATAAAAAATTAAAGTTAAGTAAATGTAGAGTTTGTCAAAAGCAAATGAAAATTTGTTCTTAATTGATTCTCCAGAATAGTACGTCGTCACAAATTACAAATGGAGTCTAACTGTGTAAAAAGTAGCATATTCTGTTCATTTTAAGATCATTTTGAAGAGTGTTTCCTAGACAAAAATAGATATACGCATCACACTGATGGGCAGTGCAAACCAAGCTCACCTCTCACCACATTCTTGACAGATTCAAGTATAGATTCAGATTTCTAATCCTATAAATAATGTAGGTATGAAGAGGCAACACAGCAGTCAGTTGTAAGTAGGAAAAAAGAAAAGGTAAATTAATTTAAAAATTAAAGTCTTTAACCTAGTCAAGGCAGGGCACTCAACTAAATAAAGAAAATCAACAATCACAGATACCAGACAGTGTAACTATTGCAGTACAATGGGAGTTTATCAGAAAAGGGATCAGATTAGTATGTATGCCTAGATTATTTTGTCAAACTTTGATCAAAGCTAGTTGCATATTGTGTTAAATAATGTCAGAATAAAATGAACCGTGGGTAGTGTCTAAGTTTGGCACACATGAAATCTGCATGTGTTTAAATTGCATACATGTTCTTATTTTAAATGTCGAGTTTTTGCCTGTGGCCTGTTTGCTACTCCACACGGCTGTTGTATAAGAGATGAGATGCTTGATGAGATGCATTAAGGTTGCATGTTCCGAGGTATCAAGAAAAAAATGCCCACCTTGCAAATAAATGTTTCCCCTTAACAAAAGCCATTCCAGACTGGCTTGCATAGCAATCTTGAGTTATCGATCAGCAATATATAGACTGTACATCATGCTACTGGAGATCAATGCTGAAGCTATCTGCAGTCCATGTGATAAATGTGTCAGTGTAAGACCACACTGAAGAAAACGAATGATTTATAGATACATTGGGGATGGGTTTTCTTAGCATCAAATTCATTGTGACTTGAAGAAATGCACACATAGATAACGTAGCATGAGAGGGAAACAAAAGGACCAGGGTTTAAAACCCGATTGTCACAGAAATAGTACCACATAAATACAAACACATGTCAAGACAACACTAATAACTTTCATCAACACTTATTAGATGATAATCGTGGATCAAATGAGGGAAGGTCAAATAAACACAAAGACTGAAGAGGAATTAATGGATCCCAGGTCTGGAAAAACAATGTTTGTTCTGGAAACATCGGCAGCTCTGGCAAATGGTGAGCAGGGTTCTTAGTCCACAGTGCCACTGTTTGTGTCATGCAAGGCAGCAGCTGGCCTGCACATGGTCTGCAGAGCTGCAGCCTATTAGTGGCACAGTTTGGCCTTTTGTGTTTCACTGCTCGGCCATGGGCTGGCTTTTCCCCGGATAATACCCTCACGGAACAGGTGCTGGGTAGCCTTGACCCGTCCCTGAGAAAGCATGCCATTTTCAGGAATCCTTCACACAGATCACACGGGGATTGCTGGAACTGTCCACACAGTGGGTTAAGTACTGAACGTCTCTTCGTAGAACAAGGCAAAAACAAAAGGTAGCACAACACAACAAAAATAAAAAAAATTTATATTTGAAAAATATTTTCAAAATAAGCAGCCTTGGCTTCTATTTAATGAGGTCTAGAGCAGTCTTGTTCTGTAAATACATGGGCTGTTGAAGACGAAAAGCCTACTCCTTTAAGATTGCAAACCGCGCTTGCCCTTCGAGTTTCCCTTGTGGTTGTCAATCCTCGTCATTGCAGACAGGACACGCCCCCTTCAAGCTTGTTTGACTTCCTCAAACATATGACGTCATTCTATTTCTAATCAAAGAGCCCAGAGCGAGATCCTCCGCGACCGAGTGTTGGCTGGCTTGACGCTGTCTCCGTCCCTGCTCCCCCCCCCCCCCCCCCCGGTCTGAAACACACCACTGCAACGCTTTTGTTTTTCGTTCGCTCGAAGAGAGAGAAGTTGCTGTCTGTGAAGTGTGAAGCGGATGTGTGCTCGTGTTTTGTGCAACGGAATGCGCTGCTGAATCCTCCAGATAAATTACCGAGGCGTGGGGTTTTGATTTAAGGATGCAGACATAGCAGAACCTCAGAAAGTAACTTTATCGTTATACATTATTTAAATTGTTCCGCTCGCATGGTTATAATGACTTGAATGCGTACTGTATCGACTGCACTAAAACAGCTGTCAGTCATGATAATAATAATAGTAGTAATAAACCCTTATTCGGTATGGATGTCAGACAAAGAGCCCAAAGCACTCGTGAATATTTATCTAAATTTGCTTATTTTATATTTCGAGCCCACGTTACCCGTAGACATGTGCTAGTTAATGTTGTTAGGCGACTCAACAGAAGGTGAGGGAAGAGATGGTGTTTCTGGTCCATACTCGGCATCGGTCCTTGCTGTTCGTACGGGGAATCGAGTTAATTAGTAAGAAGAAGCCGTTCTTTATAATCTCCAGAATTTGTTTTTTACACCAGTGTCTTTCTCACTGCAGAAAAAAAAAACATCGGCCGCGTTATCGGTTAACAGTTCTAGACTATTTTTGTCGATCGACCTTAGTTCTTTGCGTGATTATCTTATGAACGATTTGTTTAAATTTTGCACGAGTGCTTAACACATACAGTACAACTAATAATACATATAACGTTACGAAATCCATCACGGAAACAGGGTTTTCACTACCTGGGACATCAGTTCAGGTGCAAAAGAAAATTTTGAAAGGTGACAGAAGTAGTCTCTGTCCGTGTGTAATCAAAGTGCTTTAACTTGTCTCCGGAGTAAATGGCTTTGTCTCTCCATGCCCCCTCAGACAGATATTAAATTTCAAGCTACAGTTCTCGTAGTGATATAACAAATCAACCATGAGGAGCTTTTTGAGACATGTCAGGGATGAAGTGGTAGAGAGGAACAGATCAGGAGAAGGTGATTTGTCCCTTTGAGTGCAGTGACATGCATCATTATGAACTGGAATATGGACCATTCCTGCAGGGCACTACCTAGAGCAGGCCACCCTTATAATAATAATATTGTAACGCTTACGGCCGTCAGGTACTGTGTAAGAGCCGGCGTACCAGAGCAGGTGACGTCACCGCCCTTCCCTATGATAGCAGGACTACAGCTACTGGGCTGGAAAGAGATCTCTCTTTAGCTCACGGGGTTGGATCGCTGCAGAGAGACGCGGAAGTCCCGGGTTCGAGCCACCTATACTTTGGGCCGACCAGATGCGGCAAGGGCGCCCGCCTGAGCCCCCGTTGCGTTACATTGGTGTCAGAAGTGGGATGGGATAGCCCTTCGCCGGGGACGGCGATTTAAGCGGGGGAGAGTGTAACGCTTACGGCCGTCAGGTACTGTGTAAGAGCCGGCGTACCAGAGCAGGTGACGTCACCGCCCTTCCCTATGATAGCAGGACTACAGCTACTGGGCTGGAAAGAGATCTCTCTTTAGCTCACGGGGTTGGATCGCTGCAGAGAGACGCGGAAGTCCCGGGTTCGAGCCACCTATACTTTGGGCCGACCAGATGCGGCAAGGGCGCCCGCCTGAGCCCCCGTTGCGTTACAATATACTGTAATTGCTTACACTTATATAGCGCTTTTCTGGACACTCCACTCAAAGGAGAGAAGAGTAATGAAGCCAATTCATAGCTGGGGATTATTAGAGGGCCATGATGGATAAAGGCCAATGGGAAATTTGGCCAGCAGGCAAGCAGACATTTTGTCACAGATGCCACTGTGCTGCCAACAGTGACCTTGAAAGATCTGATTGAGATGGTATCCACTGCTTATACAGTATATCAACAACATCTTGGTCTCAACAGCTAGCTGGCCTATATAGATGTGTGGCGAGTAATAAGCCTTTACTGAAAAAGACTCGTCTTAAATCTAGAATGAAGCAAACAGCAGATACATGGCAGAATGGGGTGGCAAGGTGGTGAAGTGGTTAACGTTGGTGCCTCACAGTGCTGGGGCCCTGGGCTAATGTCCAGCCCTGGTGTACTACAGTGTGTGGAGTTTGTTTGTTCTCCCCATATTCATGGGGGTTTTCTCCAGATGCTCTGATTTCCTCCCACTGTCTAAAGACATACTGGTAGTGTGACCGTCACAGTTCCATGCGGGCTCATGCCCTCCACCGCTCCACCCCGCCCGTTTCGTACCCCAACTTGTGGGGTGCGAACCCGGGTCTCCGGCCTAACGCAACAGGGAACCAGCAGCATGAGCTAAAGGAGACCTTCCTCAGCCCAGGCGGCTACGCGCAGGGAGGGTGATGACATCACCGTGTCCAAACTAGCTCCGCTACAGTAGGTCGATTGCCTTGGAAAATTGTCCCTGGTGTGAGTGTGTGCATGTCTGTGTCTATGTGTACCCTTCGATGGACTGGCATCCCACCCAAGGTGTGTTCCCCTTATCTATACAGGGTTGTGGGTGAGCTGGAGCCTGTCCTTGCAAGCAGTGGACACAAGGCAGGATACACCGTGGATGGGGTTCCAGTCTGTCGCTGGGCAGACTCAGGAACAAACACAAACGTGCACACTCTCACAGCAGGGCCAGTATGGCAGTAATCTAAATTTTATCCCAAAGAATCCCAAAGCACATCATCTGTAGGAGAGGACCCTTTCATCTACCACTGAAGAGCCTGACCCACCTGAGTAACTCATGGCGGTCGTTTTGTACCAGAAACACCTTTACACCACAGATGAGGTACAGTGAGAAACTAGTTGAATTAAAGAGGAACTTTGTGAAGGCCAGATTGAGCAAGCCAGAGAAATGTAACCAGGACATGGGGGTTAATTTCCCTACTCTTACAAACGGTGCCATGGGATCTCTAATGACCAAAGAGTCAGAACCCACAGCTGATTAAGTCCGACCAGTTTGGAAAATTATTATCATTTCTCTGTCTAATAGAATAAAAAGATCTTAAATGAGCAGAGATGGTGACTCATGCTGCTGCAGGTAAAATAAACATCAGGCATTTTATTGGATATTGACATTTGCTAGAGGGGGAATTCATTCCAGTCCTGACTGTGACTATGTTTCTATATTTTAAGTAAATCACCCAACAGTGAAGAACACGCTTAGAACTCCAAGCCTCAAGGTTTAGGTTGAATAAAATTGAGAACTGGTAAGTGAACAGAAAACTGATAATTTACTAAAAATATAATGTCTTTGCCATGTCTTGCAGAAAGGAGTGTAATACTGAATAGCCAATGTTTCACCACAGAATGTTTATCAAACACAAGAAATTTAATAATTAGCCAATCTAAGACAGTTCGGAGTCAGAAAGGATGTATCTATTTCAGTGCCAGTGCCCTGTTTCAAGACTGATAAAAGAGTTCTAGAAAAAACATTGATTTCAGACAAGACATAACAGAAGCTGGTGCAGTCAGCTGCTGAGCACGTGACTTCAACACATTCTGTAGTGTGATCGTATGATAGGAAATTCTGCAAATTCATTATGTATAGACTCTAAAAATGTCAGCAAGCAAATTTTCAGAACTGTATGTGGTATCAATAAGAAGCAGTTTGTTAGTCACAAAGGGCAAAGATCAGTTCCACATTGTCAAATGTGAAGTATCCAGCCAGAGGCAGATCCACTAATATATATTTGTGAGATATAATGAAGACACTCAAGACACTATCCACTCAAGGAAGAAACAGACATCCACCCACCATAAGGTTAAAATATAGTGACTTTAATGTAGATATAGAAAATTAGGGGATGAAGAGACCTAGATTTCTTACAATAACTGATTTACAAAATAAACAAATCACAAAACTGCTGCCTGCTAGGCCAGAAATGTATACCGATGGAAAAAAGAAACACAACATTTTCTGGAACGAGAATACTATAGTTATGGCTTTTGTACTTCCACAAAAAGATATCAATTTGTTTTAAGCCCTCTGACCAACAATACAGCTTGTGCAGTGAGGTATTGCAACTTGCCAATCACACGAAGGCTCGTTAGGTGCACTTTTACCCAACGAAGTCCAGGTGGAACAATGCCTGATCAGGTCACCTTTAAAAAGGCCTTAATTCAAAGCTTAGGTCACTGCAAGAAAAAGGCCACACTTATTTAGTTTTCTGTGCATTCCGTAATGCCTCGAATATCACCAGAAGCAAGGGAGAGGGCCATTGGCGTGCTGCAGGCAGGCATGTCATGTGCCGCTCCACTGTGTCCCGACTACAGAGAAGGTTTCAGCAGACCAGCAGGACAGATGACCGTCCAAGATCCGGTCGCCCTCGAGTGACCACACCAGAGCAGGACCGACACATCAGACTGGTCCATCTGAGAGATCATTTCAGATCTGCCTTCCATACTGCTGCTGAAACTGCCAGCAGACACAATGCCTGCATCAGTGACAGGACAGTGAGGCTCAATGCTGCTGGCCTTACAGCAAGGTGACCTGTCAGAGGCCCTCTGCTCACACCTCGTAGACGTCACACCCAACTGGCTTGGGCCAGATAGAGGCTGCGATTGGACTGGTCAGAAGTGCCATCAGGTCCTCTTCACGGATGAGTCGCTCTTCAGCCTGTTCCATGCAGATGGGAGTCACAGAGTGTGGAGGAGGACGTATTGTGTTTCTTTTTTCCATCAGTATATTTCTAACTCGAAATGTTATTCCTTATTAATAGACTAGCCATATTTATAATCAGATATTAAGTCTGGCTTTAAAAGACTAAGAATTTTTCAGTGCTCTTGGGGCTAGAGCATTACTCAACAAAAATATATATTATTAATAATTTTGTAGACTTTCATCATTTTTTAAAAAATTACCACATATTGCATTTCCTTTCACATCTTTGTGGAATATACAGTACAGTACTTGTACAGCTGTATGTGCTGTATAAAAACACCTGTGAATGAACCGTGCAATTGGAATTCTGAAACATAAAATGATTAGTAAAGAGTAAATGTTCTGGCATTAACAAAATACAATGCATACCAGTACACAGACACAATAAGGAAGATGTCAAAGTTATCATTTTTCACAGTGAGTGCAAAATATCATGGCTCAGTTGTCCCCAATGATTACTGTGATAACACTCTGGAAAAAGTTGTTTGTGTCTTCAGTACTGATGGTATTTCTGCTCTGTTGATTTTGTTTTGAATTTGGAATTATGTCTTTTTAGGGTAACATTGATTACTTTGAAGTTTTGTAGAACTTGTCAGCCTGTTAATGTGTAGAGTGGGAAAGAATATTTTTCTCTCATCCTGTATTCTGTGTTCCTGGTCTTAACATATTAAGCATCCACATACGTTGTGCAATATATACCCTTACAAACAGAGTGTCTGACAATACATTTGTTTTTTCCTAATGGAAAAAAGAATGAAATACTATTATGATTTGCGTGAGATATGATTTTGTCATTCATTCTTGGTTTTAGAACATTAAAAAATCACGTCTGTATTTGGAGAACTGCAAAGAAAATTCAAGTAACAGAGCTCAAAAATATGAAATGTGTTATGATTCTGATACAAGGAGAACTGCACATTCTACTGAAACCCGTGAGATACACAATCCATATTTCTTTCATCCATCTATCCCTTTTCTAACTGCTTTATCCAATAGAGGGCCACAGGGAAGCCAAAGTCTATCCTGGCAAACACTTGGCGCAGAGCAGGGAACATCCTGGACAGGACGCCAGTCCATCGCAGGGCAGACACAGATACGCACACACTCACACCAGAGCCAGATTTCCCACAGGCCAATTCATCTACCAGTATGTCTTTGGATCGTGGGAGGAAACTGGAACACCGGGAGGAAACCAGTGTGAGCGTGGGGAGAACATACAAACTCCACACAGATAGTACCCCAGGTCCAGAATCAAACCCAGGGCTGCAAGACAGCAATGCTAACAACCAAACAACTGCACCACCTGCCGCCCTCCTTACCTCATCCCTGTCTCTGAATTGTGCAGTTCAAGCTGCTTAACCTGTTTGTGTGTGCAATTATGAGAGACTGAAGAAAACTGCTAGAGCTCTTGTCCCCTTTCTTGCACACATCATTAGCTCCTGAGCACAAATGACAAAAGGTGTGACAGAACACACATATATGGTAAAAAATGTGTACCTGCAAGTTTTCTCTGCCAAAGGTAATTATTAGTGCTCATAAAAATACCAAGCCCACAGCTTCATTAGTTTCAATTGCACAGCAATGCCAGAGCTAAGTGAACAAACAATGGAAAATGATCTAGGAATGTTACTGGCAGGAATGTTGTGATATTAAGCCACTAAAGAAGTCAGGGCCTATTGGTAACTTGCCACAGAGAGGAAGCCTGACCCAGCCCCAGGAGACAACATGTTCTTACCTACTGTAGGAAGGACGATCTGAGCTTTCACCTCTGCACAGCAACACCTGAGAGATGAGAGTGCAAATGGAACTGGGCATCAGAGATGATTTTTGTGTGTTTTCTGTTTCTCTCTTGATGATGGAACGTCATTTAATATTTCAACATGATTATGCTGATCCCCGTACAGTAGGAGTCACTACTTCAGTCTGAGGTCAATGTCATGTAGTATAGAGACTATATCACCAGCTCTTCACCTGGCTTAGCGTTAGATAACATCTCTGGTCTGGGAGCTACTTTACTCATGGAGCCTTGAGTTCTGGGTTTTGTAATTTAAACTAACAACGCATTTTTCACATTCTGATCACTTTTAAAGAGTTACCTGGCCTGAATGTACCCTTTGATTAATGCAAGATGTCACTACCTTGGTCATAAAAATATTTATAAGGTGTAAAGGGATGCCATTGCACCATGACAAAAATATAGAGAATAAGCCTTAGTTTGTTCCATCTGAAGATTATTGTGAAACTAGGGTTGTGTTTCTAAAGTATTTTAGAATACTTATCTTATTATTAAGCTCACTTACTATTGTACATGGTTGTATTTGTGAGTATTGTGTATTTTTTTAGAAAGGCCAGGCATTCCAGCACAATCCTGTGACAGTCAGTAACTGACCATGAGGCTGCTGTGTGCCTGAGAGATGGGCTCAGCTGTCTCGTCTGAACGTGATGCAAACGCTCAGACGTGGACGCACTCTGGTCTTTTAAACCATCTATCTGACAGTGTTGTGTTTCCTTGTGTTTATTTCATTTAACAAACCACACTCTTCACTTCAAAGTGACTGAGCAGACAGTTTATTCCTGATCACCTAATACATCAGAGGTTTGGTCGCCAGTCACACTCCAATGACTCTCAGAGTGACCTGCCCTGGACAAACCGACGGAGATCAGTGAGCAGGACTCGGTCCTGCCCTGGCCAACCCGACGGAGATCAGTGAGTAGGTGAGATCAGTGAGCAGGACTCAGTCCTGCCCTGGCCAACCCGACGGAGATCAGTGAGTAGGTGAGATCAGTGAGCAGGACTCAGTCCTGCCCTGGCCAACCCGACGGAGATCAGTGAGTAGGTGAGATCAGTGAGCAGGAATCAGTCCTGCCCTGGCCAACCCGACGGAGATCAGTGGGTAGGTGAGATCAGTGAGCAGGACTCGGTCCTGCCCTGGACAACCCGACGGAGATCAGTGAGTAGGTGAGATCAGTGAGCAGGACTCAGTCCTGCCCTGGCCAACCTGACGGAGATCAGTGAGTAGGTGAGATCAGTGAGCAGGACTCAGTCCTGCCCTGGCCAACCTGACGGAGATCAGTGAACAGGACTCGGTCCTGCCCTGGCCAACCCAACGGAGATCAGTGAGTAGGTGAGATCAGTGAGCAGGACTCGGTCCTGCCCTGGACAACCCGACAGAGATCAGTGAGCAGGACTCGGTCCTGCCCTGGCCAGCCCGACGGAGATCAGTGAGTAGGTGAGATCAGTAAGCAGGACTCGGTCCTGCCCTGGCCAACCCGACGGAGATCAGTGAGCAGGACTCGGTCCTGCCCTGGCCAACCCGACGGAGATCAGTGAGTAGGACTCGGTCCTGCCCTGGCCAACCCGACGGAGATCAGTGAGTAGGTGAGATCAACTTGAACTTGAACTTGATTGCCATATGTAACCGGTACTGGTACAATGGAATTCTTACTTACAGAAAGTCTCTCGATTGTAAAACAAGTGTAAAAAACAAGACAGAGTGCAAACAGTGCATCAAGACAATATACAAACAAACAGTAGACAATGTGTAAGTAAACATGTAGACAGTTTGAATGTAAACAATACAGACGTGTAAACAATGACTGGAGATGTGCAATAGATAAGAAATCATAAAGAGGTAGATGGTGATGGTGTAGGTGTGGTCCGAGGGGGATGGCTAAATGTGTTCGCCAGTCTCACTGCTTGTGGATAGAAGCTATTGAAGAATCTAGTGGTAAGTGTCCGTATGCTCTTATATCTCTTGCCTGAGGGCAGTGGGGTGAAGAGCTCATGCCCGGGGTGGTGACCGTCCTCTGTGATGGCCAGAATTCTACCACGGCAGCGGTCCTCATAGAGCTGTTTAATCTCGGTGAGACCGCAGCCGATGATCTTCTGGGCCATATTGACCATTCTCTGCAGTGCCTTTCTTTCTCGCGAAGAGGTGTTGCAATACCACACGGTGATCCCGTTGGTGAGGACGCTCTCGATGGTGCAGCAGTAGAAGTTCACCAACACATGTATTGGCATCCCCCATCTCTTGAGGCACCTCAAGAAATAAAGGCGCTGCTGAGCCTTCCTCATGATAGAGTCAGTGTTCACAGTCCAGGTTAGATCTTTAGAGATGTGAATTCCCAAAAACCTAAAGCTGGTGACTGTTTCCGCTTCTGTTCCATCAATACTGAGTGGGCTGTGAGTGTACGGCCTGTGTCTCCGAAAGTTCACTATTAGCTCTTTCGTTTTCTTTATGTTCAAGTCCAGGTTATTGCTATGACACCACCTAAGCAGCTGTACAACTTCATCCCTGTAAGTGGACTCGTCATCATCACTGATCAGTCCTATTATAGTGGTGTCATCGGCAAACTTAATGATGCGGTTGTTGCTGTGTCTTGCTGTGCAGTCGTGAGTAAATAGGGAGTACAACCTTGGACTCAGACAGCAGCCTTGTGGGGTTCCAGTGCTCAGGGTGAGTGGTGTTGATGTTTTATTGCCTATCTGCACCACCTGTGGTCTCTCGATAAGAAAGTCCAGCAGCCAGTTGCAGATAGAGTTGCACAGACCTAATCCCCTGAGCTTTGTCACCAGTTGACTGGGAATGATGGAATTGAATGCTGAACTGTAGTCCACAAACAGCATTCTCACATACGAGTTCTTAGTGTCCAGGTGTTCCAAGGCTGTATGCAGAGCCAGGGAGACAGCATCATCCACTGATCTGTTGTTCTGGTAGGCGAACTGCAAGGGGTCCAGGGACTCTGTGATGGAGGAGTTGATGTGTGACAACACCAGCTTCTCCAGGCATTTCATCACCACAGATGTTAATGCTACTGGGCGGTAATCATTCAGGCATGTCACTTTTGTCTTTTTGGGGGTTGGAACAATAGTGGTTTTTTTAAAGCAGGTGGGGACCATGGACTGTGACAGGGAGGAGTTAAAGATGTCCGTAAGCACTGTGGTCAGCTGGGCTGCACATGTCCTTAGGACTCGATGTGGTATCCCATCAGGCCCTGCAGCCTTATGGATTTTCACCCTGCTCAGAGTCTTCTGCACGTCCTGCTCTGAGAGTTTCAGAACAAACTCGCCCTGCACACTTGGGGTCTTCTCAGCATTGCCCGTGTTCAGAGCATCAAAGCGGGCATAGAAGTGGTTCAGCTCGTCAGGCAGGGCAGTGAGCAGGACTCAGTCCTGCCCTGGCCAACCCGACGGAGATCAGTGAGTAGGTGAGATCAGTGAGTAGGACTCGGTCCTGCCCTGGCCAACCCGATGGAGATCAGTGAGCAGGTGAGATCAGTGAGCAGGACTCGGTCCTGCCCTGGCCAACCTGACGGAGATCAGTAAGTAGGTGAGATCAGTGAGCAGGACTCGGTCCTGCCCTGTCTTCCAATGGTTTTATTTTGCTCACGCCATACCTTTACTTGGCATTCCCTTCTGTGGCACACTGTTCTCTGTGCCTGGGCATGAAGGGAGCTATGTCCACGACATGGCCACTAGAGGCCGCCAAGGAAGACATGAAAAGGTTTTTTCCATGGCTGGTAGATCTGATAGATGGTGGCTACAATGGCTGTGTAGTTTGGGGTTGTGTTTGAGCCCAGTACAATAAAACCAGGAGCCCTCTTGGACTGGTCTTGCTTAGTGTGTTCATGTTTGAAGGCTCCCAGTGGCTTCTCATCTGTACATAGGCCTTCCCATAACTTGCATCAATTTTTAAACTATCGATGTTGCTGTGCTTGATTACATTATACTACAATGCAGCTCACTGTTAGCAGATGAACTGACCAGAAAAAAAAAACAAATACACTAATATAAGGACAGAATGTTTCCACAGTAAAAAGCAAAATGTCCAGCTCAGATTTTCATTCTGCTTTTTTGTATCTCAGGTATGAGCAAAATGCATTGGTGACTGTTGGCCTGATTTAATCAATGAATAAAGAAGTCACTTGGCTCTGCTGAATTGTGTTGAACTTTGGCATATGTCCTATGAATTTACCTCCTCAGCCCATGCAGTGACTTTTGCAGCTTACAAAATTGCAAGTAAATCTGTAACTATACTGCAATAGATGTTTATAAAAACAGCTTGATTGCCTGCTCCTCTGGCATTTGGGAATGTTGCTTTTGAGTTTGATGTATGAGTGCATGTAGGAGTCTATAAAGGATTATTCAGTATAGGTATGTCCTCCAAATTTCAATATCGAGTAAAATGAAATAAGGACCAAAAGCTTAGTACAGTTTAATCACTTTATCACATTTTTTTCTGTATGTTTGGCACATGATGACCAATTTGTAATTAAGAATCATCTCAGTAAGACTGTACACATTAGAGAAAGGTATTTGGGGGCATACTGTATTTTTTTTATATGCTAAGTGAGTGAGCATTAGAGGTCTGCACGGGCATGAAATTGAAGCCCGAACCCGGCCCGTACCGGAGACCTTGAGACCCGAACCGACAAAGCCCGAATGGTACTGCCAAATTTGAAACCCGAAACCGAAATCGGTCGCTCTCTTTTCCTCTCAGAGCGAGTAGACACACCTGCACACACGGAGACAGATTTTCGCAGACTTTACTATGCTTTGCTTGACTGCTATGCGCTTGAGTTGATAGAAAATGCAGTGCGCTGAGAAAAACTGGTATTTTATAAATCCATAATACTTTTGAAAGCTGTGAACGTCTGATGACCGTAATAGGCCTACTAAAAAAGCTAGCGCTATAAGCAAAATGAATATGCGCAGGCATGACTGGTTTAGCTACTGTACCTTCCGCGTCGCAAGTCAAAATAGCATAGCAAGCCCTACACTGTACGTGACCAGTGAGCTTTTCATCTGTTACCACGAGGTCATGTTTCCATAACGAAGCCGTTCCCGACTCATTTGGCATTTTGAATAGTTCTCCCTTTGTGAGTTTTCGTTTTATTTAATCCTTTGCGAAGTTAGCTACAGTACGTACTGTAGGCTCTGTTACACACAGAAGAGAGAGAGAGAGCGACCAAGCGAGCGAGCGCGCAAAATGAGTTACGAATTTCTTCTAATAAAAATACATTTAAAACATAAAATAATAATCATTAATTTTCACTTATTAGAAAACAAACCCCAACCTGGCCCGAGCCAAGAAGTTGTACGTGAAAAACCGACCCGAACCTACCAGGGTAATGTACTAAGCTTTTGACATGACATTACCCATCTTTGATTCCCTGAATACAGAAGAACAGCTCAGCATGCCTTTCATTTCCTACCACACCTGTTCGTCTGAGAGATGTGCTCACTGCTAAATTCATTTTTGGCCTTTTATAAGTGCACAGTATATTGATTTCTTGCGACAGATCAGTGTTTCGTGAACGCATAATTTGTCCTGTCAGTGCAGTAGTACAAACAGTAAAATATAAGAGGTAGAACAGTATTGTGTTTTAATTTATACTCAACAGACAATCAAAGAAGAAAAGCCCCAACTCCACCCCCTCAGAAGTAAGGTAAGGCTGTCTGGTTTAGCCTTTAAAATTAAAACAGATAAATTACACAAATGATTGTTGAGTACCGAGAATTCCCCTGGTTTCTGTATAACTGGTTTCCTGGAATGACGCCGCTGATTAAGCCACATCAGGTAATATTTGCATCCCTCTCTCTTTGTCATGGTGACCAGCCATGCACTTGACATTCCAGAGAAGACGTCATCAGTGCAAGGCACCAGCTGTTTCAGAGAGTGTCATCTTCGCTGCTCTTTCATGTGTACAAAACAGAATGTACACAAGAATATTGTAGACAGAAAAAAGAGGTTAACCACAGGTTGAAAAAGAGAAAGCAGGGACGTTCTTTGCTTAGCAGTCAAAAGTTTTTCAGGGTGGACTGAACCTTTGCAGATCAATAAAGATGTTAACAGAAAGCACCACAACTCTCATCTTTTCGGAAAAGTGTTCACAAATTCGATACAATATTGTCCGAGAGACACACTAGTTTGTTACTCCTTTAAAACGTGTCAAGATATCTAAAAATTAAAATTCCTGACTCTCCCCGGTGAATTTGTTTTTTATGTAAACCCAAAGCAAGGATTTGCATTGACTTTGCAACACATGCAGCATACAGTATCTACAGTATTAGAACTGAAGATATTCCCCAGCCTGTAGTAGTTTCTCCGGGTATGAGTGCTGTCTGCAGGAGCTGGGAAGTGAAGGTCAAAGGTCTGTTGGTAAACTGGGGGGGAACAAAGGGGGCTCTTGTCTACATGCATGTCCACTTCTCCGATTGAAGCAGAATTTGATCATCTTTTCCCAGCCGTTCTCCAATCGCATGCTCTCCCGACACACACCCCCTGAAGAAGCCCCACCCACACAAGGCTGCTTGCTCCAGCTCAGTTTTTATTGGCGGGAAGGAAATTGATTTGAAACAGCTGATCTGTTGTTTACACACAACACCCATGTGCTTCCGAATGGTGATCATCTGAAAACCTAGACGCTCAGCGTCGCCCAGGTGAACTCTACTGCCACCTTGTGGTTTTTCAGGCGACTTTTCCAGAACTCGCAAACCTACTGATGGGCACAGCATAGCAGAACTATTCCTCATTGATATTACCATGACTTCAGCCATTTCTGGATACGGACTCAGAAACAACTGAATTTATCATACTTTTAACTTGGCTTGAAAGACACTAACGATTAAATTATCATCTCTTAAATAAATTATGAACTGAAATCTTCAAATACATCTAAGCATCAAAATCTGTACAGTGACCTTGTTATGTTAGCCAATGTACTGGCTGCTCACTGACAGCATTGTCTGATACTGGCATCTGTTACATGTGTTCTTTCCAGCTAGTTTTCCATGACTAGTCACATAGTGCCAAGCTGACTTTACTGTAAGTTCCAGTGTATGGACAGCATCAATTATACACATCCCGTCCCAGCAATTATTTTGCAGTATTATATCAATTTACAAAGCAAGTGATAAGCAGTGCCATCTCACTTGTGGAAAAAATGTGAAGATCAGATCTACACATACACATTTGTCGCTGATCTCTCTTCTAATACACACAAACCAATTGTTTCTTTTACCACCGTTTTTTACGTGATATGGGCTAGGAATTTACCTACGTTTTTATTGTTCAGTGCTGAGGTTAAGGGACAGAGCATAAAAATCTATGAGCGCCCTAGATTGCATGAGCATCGCTTAGGGACAACAACCTCAGTAGAAGGCATAGAGTAAGTGTGCTAGTACAGTATGCAGCAGATGTTCTTAGTCAGCAGGACTGTTCATCTAATATTTTGAAGAGACTCTGCAGATGTGTATTGTTCTGCTTTTCTTGCAAAGTCACCATGTTGATTCGATTCAGAAGTGTTACCTTGACAATCTGTGGGGTTAGCTTGGGTGACGTCTACAATACCATTTGCCTCGACAGAGTCTCTGGCCTTTACAGTGCTCTTACCCTGCTTAGGTCTTGCACTGGATTTGGTCTCACTGTATGGCTGTACTGCTACAAGAGTCATCAGCTCTACTTATCATCCAGGTGGATGCTGCACTTTCGTGGTGGTGGAGAAGAGGCCCTATTACCTGTTAAATGCTTTGAATGTCCAGAAAAAGCTCTATATAAATGTAAGCCAATTCATAGATGGGGATTAATGGGAGGGTAATAATTAGTATTAGTATTCATAGATGGGAATTATTAGTAGGAGTAACATCCCTACTCTTTTCAAGAAACACTACAGAAAGTCAGGACCTCAGTGTCCCCATCACTATACTGGGGAAATAAGACCCACACAGGCTGCAGGGTGAGCACCCCCTGCTGGCCCCACTAATACCTCTTCCAGCAGCAACCATAGTTTTTCCCAGGAGGTCTCCCATCCAGGTACTGAGCAGGCTCACACCTGCTGAGCTTAAGTGGGCTGCCAGTTGTGAGTTGCAGGGTGACATGGCTGCTGGCTATAATATTCATCATATTTTTATTTATTCCCAATAATTTGATCATTATTGTTGTCAAATATATTATTAAATATTAAAGCTGACCAAAATTACATGATTCAGTCCTTGTGTTTTTAGTGTTTTATAGTTCTATTTGTAAATCTTACTGTATTTTGTGTTGTTCCAGGTTACCAT
This sequence comes from Atractosteus spatula, assembly GCF_055471065.1. Lineage (NCBI taxonomy): Eukaryota > Metazoa > Chordata > Actinopteri > Semionotiformes > Lepisosteidae > Atractosteus > Atractosteus spatula. The sequence goes on along the minus strand of NC_142707.1, from coordinate 45,478,689 downwards.
GCAGTGACACTGGTCAAGAGGGAAGAGCGCCATCTACTGGTCTCACCACACCTCTTGCAGCAACAACCTGGCTTTTCCTAGAGGTCACTTGGCCCAATACCAAGCCCAGCCTTGCTGAACTTCTACCATGATGAGGGTACAGGATGGAAATACTGCTTTACTCACTGATAACTCAGGTTTACATAAAATCAGACTTAGACTTGCTGAGAATTACAGTTTTGTTTTAGTTTTAGTCGTAGGTCTGCATTAATTTAGGTAGAAGCAGAGACGAGGGTTCTGGCTGCCTGTCTGGCTGATAGGTCAAACAATGGAACAGAGGAAGGATTGGTAAAGGTTTAGAGCTCAGTTAAGAGTCTGATAAGCTATACAGTGAGTATTGGTCCATTGCCTTAGCTCAACCTTCATCCTGACCTTCTGAACACGAACACCAAAGACACCTTTACCTCAACACTTTCATAATGGTAGTTTACCACTTTCAGTTCAAAACCTAAACCTTGAACATCTGATCCACCCCTGTCCTTAAGTCACCATTTGTCTTATTATTTCAGCCTTCATCTAAGGCAGCTTACCAACAAGACAAATTGTCAAGCAATAAAAAAAAACAGTAAAAATAAAATAAACGGCATATGAACAGAAATTATTCATAAACGAAACAAGGTACAGAAATTATGCCAATGCTATATTTGAAGAAAAAGCAACAACACAAGCTACAAAAGTCACATCCATGCAGGATCTAAAGAAATAGTTTGAATAGCTGAGTCTTCGGGAGGCTTCTTAAGGTAGTCTACAAACAGGCCTGTTTGGTTTCTATGGCTAACAGATCCAAGGTTCGCATCTAGTTGTTTCTTGAAAGAAGTTAAAATATCTGTATTTCACAACATTACTGGACAACTTGTTCCATACTCCCACTACCCTTTGGGTACAGAAATGCCTGTTGTTCTTGGTTTTAAATGAATACACTTCACCATCCTGTAGTTTTCTCCTGTCCTCTTGTACGTTTCAGTGTTCATTCTGACAAAATGCACTGGGCTGACTTTGCCAGTGCCTGTTAGGATTCGGAGTGCTTGTACCAGGTCCCCTCATAATCTTTTCTTTTCAAAGCAAAAAGATTTCAGTTCCTTCAGTCTGTCAGTGTGTAACAGCGCTTCCCTTCATTGGTCCTGAAGGAACACTCTCTTCTCTTTTTTGCCCCCGCCTAATCATTAATCACAGGAATTGATTTAAGTTTTTTTGGGTACATTTGTAAATTTGCTCCCTCAATGGGTCAAAAGGGATTTGTAACCCTGGGCCCCTATCTGAGTTTCAGAATATCCCTCATTCAGGTGTGCTCAAACACTAACTAACAGCATTACCTCTGAATTCAGCCCATCTACAATCCTGACAGAAACTCTGCTAAATATAAACTCAAAATGAAGTTATAATCTAAATCCAACCCAGCCTAATTCAATATGCATTTCCAATTCTCAAAGTTCTCAGTGTAACATGAAATGGTAGCATTACCTCCCCATCTTTGTCAGACCAAACCTTTAACTTATTGTCAGGGCTGTAAAAGACTCTAGATTAGAATCAAGGCTGGTTATGGTCAGAATAATCTATTTATAATAACACTATGCAAATAACATTTCAGATATTGAATAAACTCAAGAATTAGTCACACAATAATACTATTATTTCTATCAGTGAATATTTTACAAGTAAATGTTTTAGATTTTGGCAAATACAATCATCTCGGTAACCATCATGTACAATACAGAAAAAAATATTAGAATATGTTTCCATTTTCCCCATTGTTTTCCACCCATGCAAGCAGAGCATGAGTATTCAGGTTTTCATATTCCTGTGATGCTCCAGACACATCAGCCATGTACTAACATTAATTTGTTGGCTGGTAAGTGACTTACATCTGCACCCACTTATACAGCTCAAGGATACAACAGCAGGGTCTCAGCTGGGATTAAAACCCACAGGGCCAGAAACCTAACAACTGCACCACTCACTTCAAAAAGCAGAACCCTTTCTGCTGGAACAACAAAACCTTGACATGCTAAAATGAGTGGCTATTACTTGGGGAGAATATGTAAAGCAACAGTTTGGACAATTCATCAGCAAAAGCACAGAAACATCACCCTTTGTATTACAGTTCTGGTTTGAAAACTGCCCCTTTCAACAGGCAACAGCTGTGTGCATAAACCTCAGCTATTCCAGTAGATGGCAGTAGTTTGTTTCTGAACCAGCCCAAACTTCTCATTACCTTCAACCAGCCTGATGTTTGAATAATCTGCCACAACCATATTGAAAATAAATATTTAACTACTAATCATGAAAACCTGTTAGTTGAACAACAGACTGATTATGACACTTATCAAAAGGTGACTGGGATTTCATAGGTACTATAAAGTTAAGGAAATCCTGCAAATGTAAACCTTTGACACAGTTTTAATGGCTCACCATCCGATATCTCCGGATCAAAACAAAGATGTTTAAGATCTATCTGTATAAAGGATTTTACATGTAAAACGAACATTAGATAAACACTCACAATTTTTAGTTTGGTACATTTTTTAGCAGGGTTTTTAGTAAAAAACAACTTTTAGGTTTAGGTTTGATTTGAAGTACTGACACTATCAAATGGAAAAATGCTCACAAACACAGAAGTGATGATTTCAAAGATATTTTACTTGTGTGTTCACCAGTCAGTGACAAGTCTTACAGATTTAAGGCAGTTTTTTTATTTGTGACAAACGAACAACGGGAAATTCTTATAAATTCCATGTTTAAATACCACACCTTTCCCTCATCTAAAATGTCATCAAGGAATATCGGGTTTAAACATCTGTGCCTGATGTCTAAACAATTTCATTATTCGAGTATTCAGAATATTTTTAGAACATAAAACATTATTCACTGTACATCTGGAAGATACATTTTGGAAACTGGTAATTGTAACTTTAAGGTAGGACATTATGAAGTTTTCATTATGATAATAAATAAATTGCACTGCTTCCTTCCTGGGCTGTATTTAAAAACATCTGTGCTTTCCCAGTGCATGCTGGGAGCTGATCAGCTAAGAGCCCTCACAGGGAGACTCTTGTTTGCTCCTGTCACCTTCAATCCAGTACTGCTCAGTCTGCATCTCAGTCAGACGGGACACCGTTCTCTGGAATGCAAAGATCTCCTCCTCACCGGTGAAAATAGACAGTTCATGTGCCGAATCCTAGATAACACAAAAAAGGATCTTTTTAGGACAGGGACGATCATCATCAAATCTGTTGATTAAAAAGTGTGGAGGTGGCTCTTAACATTCAGAAGTTGAAATGCTTGAAATCGTTCTTGATTTAGGCAAGAAAGAACTAAATGGGTAAGAGGATCAGTAACTTATGAAGAGTATGGGCTGGTTCTATCCATATGTAAAAATGTTATTGGGTATTTAGGGTAAATTTATTTCTTATTTCGAGAGCTAAGCAGGAATTTGAAGTGCTGACAGGTAAGTCTAAGGGGAAATCCTTGTTTGAAGCCACAGTACTGTAGGTCTTCTCCAGGGCACCCCTCCAGTAACCGCTGGGTACCTGAGGGCACTGGTTACAAGGAGGTGCTAACACCAGCAGTGGAAAGGAAAACAAAACCTAAGAAAGAAACATTTTTTTCATGAGGAAATAACCTCGAAGGGAAAAACAATGTCTCCCATCCTATATTTGTTCCTATATTTTCACACGTATAAGGAGAAAGAAATAACAAACAAGAAACTGAGATGCTACCACCCCAGACAAGGGCTTTTTCCTCCTCCTCGGAAAACGTGTGGCAGCCATGGGCTCTGCCACTTCCTGTTCTCCCTGAGCCTCACTCCTCTGCACCCAGCAGCTCTCCAGTCTACTGGGTTATTCTCCACTGGTGCCGAGATACAGACAAAGGGAGATACAGGACACTGTCCAGCCGCTGACATCTCTAAATAACTGTAGCTGTTTGCAAGCTAACCGAGACTACTGAAGTCAGATCTATAAGGACACAGGAATCTAAATATTTCTGTTTAATTCAAATCTAGTTTCATTTCATTTGCCCTTCATGTTCAAGAATGTAAGGTATATGGTACAGTTTGTCTATTTTATGGTATATTCACCGTTTTACTTACGTTTTGTGAAGCCTTGAAACACAAAACCGAAAAAGAAAGAGGTCATACAGTACTTGGGGATTGTAGCTGTTGTGATGGTGTTGCTGGAAGAGTTTAGTACAGGCCTCAAATCACAGACTGACTCTGGGAGGATAATCTTAGAGGGACAGGACATTCACTTACAAGGACAGTCTAAAATCTATCCTGAATACTAATAATTGTCCTGTTCTCTGGTCTTTATTCTTGTCTGTGTAAGCTGAGTGCTTGATTTTATAGATATGATACCTTTTATCAACATCGAGCGCACTATCAAAGTATCTATCAAAGCTAAGGGGTACAAACAGCCACGAACTTGCTATGTGTACATTTCAATATAACAAATACTGCACACCTATATACCCATACCTATAATTATTCATTCATGTGCAGATGTTTTTTAAAATTGACTTCACCCTTGCACTCTTGCATGTCATTGATCATGTCTAGTTTGCTTTTAAAATGAACATTAGTTAATTAAGAGATGTGCCACACTAATTACCTGCGATGTGAAAAGCTTTTAGGTTTAGATAATATTACAGTAATTATTATAAGCCTGGAATGTAAAGGAGGAAGAGTTAAAGTGAATGGCCATACACTCATACAGGTATAAAACAGAATGGCAAAAGGGAATCATCAGTATAGAGTACTTCAATAGCCATGTAAACGTACATGGAAGCACAGTAACTGAATAAATGTATCTGGAGGTGAAGAAGTAAATACTGTAGATATATGTATTAAGTGAAAGAAGAATGCAGCTGTCAGGAGTTTTTACATTTTTCTAACTATGTCATTGCATACGCCTCCGAAACAAGTGCTGTATTTGCCCCGATATATACTGTAGGATGGAACTGTGCAAAGAATATCATTATGTTTAACTGTTGATATACTTGCATACAGTAGACATCAGCTGGCATGTTCAAAGCAAATTGTTCTTTTCAGGTTGTCAATGTTTCTTTGCCATCCTCTTTAAAGCATGACAAAAGTCACAAAGGAAAGGCTTCAGACTCACAGATAGGCAAGCACTTCTGATGGCCAGAGGAAAGAGCAGTGAGAGGAAAATTGCTCACATGGCTGTTGGGGAAGGACATTTCAAGTGTGCAGACGAGACCCCAAAATCTCTTTGCGAGTGCTGAGATAATTCATGATAAACAAACATTTGAGATAAATAGCAATACTTCCCTTTAAACTCCCCTTGGTCTTGTTCTCTTCTTTAGTGTTTCCATATCTCAACTGATTATGTGTATATGCTTGAACATGTATTTTCACCAGTTGTTGAATGATATGCATCAATAATTCTTTTTTCAGGTTAATGGAGATATAATCAGTGTATAATAATATCTTAAAAACCTTTTATAATGATAAAATAACAGTTAAAAAAATTGCAAAACTGGATGTTGTGAAGATGAAAGAAATGCTAATTGACTTTCAAAGTGAGGTATGGCATTATAAAATAAATGTTGAAAACACTGAATGCATTAATGCTAGTAATTTGGTACTAAATGTAAGGAAAAAATGCTGAATGCATAAAATACTTCCAGAAGTACAAATAAGGCTTACAGTCCAAAACGTAGGCCAAGTTACAAGATAGGAAACTACCACTAATTTATCTTATTTTGCTTGTTTGGCTGTGAGGTGTTTTTGATCCAAGAATCTCTGTGGTAAACAGTTAAAATGACAATTCCTCATGACTTAAGACATTCAGTTCCTGTAAACCGTGTGAGATACCCTTCAGATAGAATATTATTCTAGGTGCTCTCTTCAGTGTAGCTATTTGTGCATCGTCGATGTAAACTGATGACCAAGAACTGTAGATAGAATTCTGGGTGAGACTATCCAGATATGTGTCCCATATACTTTTTTTACTCTGCATCTTAAAATGTCCTTATTGCTTCCCCAGATTATCTGGATGAAAACAAACAAGTAAACAGAGCCACCTACTGTAAGTCCTTTCTATATGTAGCACATTCACATTCAGCACCACCCATATATTTACTTTATAGATTCATGCTACCCTTGTGTAATACTGTGCCCTTATTACCATTAAAATTCATAGAACATGAGCCCATCTACAAATGAAGAAAATCAAATGTATTTACTGTAGTTATTTTTTATTTTTGAATCAGCAGTTAACCACTGTAAGAGGCACACCCAAGTGGGGTGTCCCTGCTCCCATCCAAATCACCAGCTGATTCTTTACTGTACTGACATTCACGTCTTGGCCTGGAAGATCACGGTTTCTTCTGCTTTTCATTTCACCCTGATGTCTTAATGACTCTGAATCAGTTATTCACTTAAACTCACGGCAATTTATTACCACTGCTTCCATGTCTTTTGACATTGGATGAAAGGATGATAAAAAATGTGATGGACTGCCGCCCACCAGGAGCAGCAGTTAGGATCAGTGGCTCCTGTACCCACTCAGCCAGACTGAGGAAGGGCAGGTAGGTTTCAATGCACTCACCCCTCTAAGCCATTGATCTATTTTTTTTGACACAACGCAAGGTCTGCAGCACCTGACAGGAAAGGAGCGTCCTGTGCCTCACTGACGTCACCAGAAGCCCGCAGGCCTAGGCAAGTCACAAGTGGGCTGTTGTGCTGGGTGCTGAAAAAATGCTAGCCAACTCATCTCTGGCAGAATCATGCTAATTATGTGCTCTGCCGCTTGGGGAATCAGGGTTGCAGTCAGCAAGTGTTGTGACCAAGGCTTGAACTTGAGATATCTGGAGTATTTATCTATTTTCCAACAGAACATCTCATGCACAGAATTTGTCATTGTTCATCTCACAGGAAAAAGGACTATTACCTTAGGATACTACAATTCGATTATTCATTTGATTATTAATGCTTCTAGCTGCAAACTAGAAATGCATGAACCACTGGGTACAACAGAGCCTGAAATGAAACACTAAAGGATATTTCCTATGCAGCCCTAGACATAATGGCAGCAAAAGTTCTTTGCATGACTTGGGGCATTAAGTGGACATGGGTCCCTTTTGTTTGTGATTAAAATGTGCTGATGAACATTGGTGATCGGTAAACTGAAGAAGAGTCCTTGTTTACCCTGCTGAGCCCAAGGTCATCCATGAGTATCCTGTGGGCCTCGTCATCACTGCCTTGCTGGTCATGAACAAAAATGCTCTCCAGCGGCGCGTTGGCTAGACACACAACCCGCACCTGGAAAAGGCAAAGACACCGCTGAGCTTCGCAATCGCTTCTGATTCCAGTGGGATTTACATGATGCTGAAGCCACTACATTTCCCTCTCTCCTTTCCACCAGTTCTTCATGTAGCTGAGCTTCAGGACCCAGGACACACATGACTCCAAACTGTTGCAATGGGGTGAAAAGGCAACACCACAGAAACCAGGGTAAGAAGTGAGTTTCTAGAATAGACTACATGGAATAAGAGAAAATTGAATATATATATCTGACAGAAAGATAGGCTGATTCTGAGAAATAATACAAACCTCTTAAAATGCAAAGCCAGGAGAGAGGATTACTAATGTATTGCTGAAGTTCTTGTACGACTGACAAACCCAGCATGTAAAACATATTGTAACAGAGAAACATTGTAGAAAGAAGTACAGAAAACCAATCTTTGTTAGTTTTCTCAAAAAATTGATACAAGTAACTAATAATTTATCTTTAAACCATAAACAGCAAATAAAACCATTTAATTGTAGGAATATTTATTGAGGAGGCATAAAGACACTTTATGAACCTGCTTAGCTGAGGGTCAACCACTTGGCTGAAGGAGTAGGAAGTTAGGACCCCCATGCAAAGTAAGGAGTTAACCAGGGATGCAGAAGAGAGAGAATTTGACCATAGTATTTATCATTTTTCTAGGAAGTGACATCATGAAGAATGAGGAGTCAGAGTAGCAGAGCTGAAGCACACCTTGGCTGCTGTCACGCCTTTCCAACTGTTGTTACAGACTCCATTAAGAAGAAAAGACATTACAGTGAAATAAAGCCCCTTACTTTGTGCTCGTAGAAGGCATCGATGAGGGTGATGAAGCGCCTGGCTTGTGTCTTCTTGGCCAGAGTCAAGAGGGGTATGTTTCGGATAAACACTGTGTCAAAGTGCCTGCACATCTCCAAATAGTCACTGGCACCCAGAGGCTGCAATGCAAAGGTTTATAGTTTTAACAAAAAGGTCCAGAAAAATATACGAAACCTCTTTATAATGAAATGTCTAAAAATAAAACTTAATAGAGTAAGTTGTGAATAGACCAAGGAGAGATTATTTTTGAACCTTGTGAGGGTCAGTATTTTATCTCTCAATTTCTTGTTCAGTTTTTCAGTTCAGTTCTTGGCCCTGGAAAAAGCTTAAGGTTTAATAGCGCAAAAGGACTGAAAGCTTCTTTATCTTTGATCAATTCTGATCCTGAGTCTCAAAATTGCTAAATTGAAGTGAAGGCAGCTATTCAAAAAACCTCACCACCACACACAACTCTTCCCTGAAACTAAACATACCTCAGCTACTTTCTGCTACCTCTGTGAATACCTACAACCATTATTATACATTACTGGTGCTAAATAATGTATGTGTCCCATAAAGGAAAACAATGAGATGTATATATTTTTGCTAAGCACATGTCTGTAATTTTACCAATTTGTTCTAATCCAATAGAAAAGTGAGTAGACTGAGTAATGGGCGATGTGGTGGCTCTGTGGGTAAGGATCTGCAACTGTGGCTGGAAGCTTGCTGGTTTGTATCCCGTGGCCGGCAGAGGAACCCTACTCCGTTGGGCCCCTGAGCAAGTCCCTTAATCCCAACTGCTCCAGGGGCACCGTATAAATGGCTGACCCTGCGTTCTGACCCCAAGCTTCTCTCGCTTTCTGTGTGTCTCATGGAGAGCAAGTTGGGGTATGCGGAAAAATAAATAAATCCTAATACAAGAAATTGTATATGGCCAATAAAGTGATCTTATCTATCTTAAGTAGCCTGTGTGTTTTTTACTCTTTTATTACCTGATAAAATAGTTAGGCAGTCTTCAGATAGTATGCACATTATGTCTGGAATAGCAAAATCTAGACAGTTCATAGAGCAAAATGCATAGAGCAACACTCTATCCATTTACCCTCTCTTATCAGTGAAAGGCATATTCTGGGTGAAGGGCTGAGGCAGCTTGACATCTGTACTAAGAGCAGGGGGTGCATGAAGGAATCACACCCTAAACAGGACACTAGAGCATCTCAGGGCACACACACAAGCACAATGGGACAATTTGGACACTGATTGACCTAGGCAGCTTGTCTGGAACAAGGAAAGTTTTATGAGCACAGAAAAAGATATCCATAAAAGCTGAATTATGTAATAACACATTAAATGTTGTACTGTATGGAAAATACATATTCCTAAGTGCAGTAATGAAAGTATCTTTGGTCCAGCAAAAATGTTATTACTTTGGAAATTATTCTACAAAGTTGCTCTTTCTCAACAAAATTCTTTTAAAACATGAAATTATTTCAATATCTGAAATGGGCAATTATGCTTTTTGTTGTGTACAGTACATTATTTCAGTAATGCCTGAGAACATTTAGGAAGTTTTGGAAGTGATCCTGAATGTCATTGGGTTTTCAAGGAAGCCGAACACACAAGCAAAACACTCATTATCACATCATCTTTGGTATGTACAGGGAATTGTCTGAAGAGCTCTTGTAAATGATTATCAATTTAAACTGTTTTGTGGACAGTTATAAAAATCCTATATACATTCCTGTTTTGACTCTTGTGCCTACCAACAAAAAGTTCAATGCATAAGTTTGGCACTCCAAGAAACAGTTCATAAGAAGATTAAATGGCAATTAACTGCTGGATAGTTAACTGAGAAATTTAGAATGATGGAATAAAAATGTGGAACTCACTTCATTCTCTTACCAATTGGTAACAACACAAAGAAAATCTGGTTAAAATTACTCTAGTAAACTGTCAGTTGTTGTGCTTTTGAGGAAATAAATCTTCTTCAAAGTCTTATACATACCAATGGGTGGAACACGAAGTTGTTCCAAATGATTCTTTCACAACCTATTATTTATTATCAATAACCAGTTGTTGACACCACCTTGTGCTATCATGACAAGCCCACCCTCTCCAGCTTTCACACTTATGGGTTTCTCTCTTTTTACTGCAGTTGATCCCTACCTACGTGACTGATTTGGAAGCTAATGAGACCAACTGGACCACCTGTGCTACCTGTACTTGGCTTCTTTGCTCTTTGTCCATATGTTACTAACCTCATCATTGAGTCCTTCAAATCTGGACCTCTGTAGGCTTAAACTCTGCTGCTACCACACCTGAGTAGAAACAAAAAATACCATACACCCCCAAATACTTTACAATTTACAATATTGTCCTGTTTCTAACATGTCCTTCTTTGAAAAAAGTCTTGAGTGGACAGAAGCAGCAAAATTACAATTTAATCTAGCATTTAATGAGGCACCTGAAATGTTTCAGTGAGGTTTCAACCCTTGTAGAGGTAGTTAATTGTGCTGATGGCTTCTGACTCTGGGTTGCTTAAGATTTTTGTCTGCTTCTGGATTTAAAGGAGAACTCTAGTCCACATTTTTCAGACTGGTTATTAAAACTCAGTAACAAAATAAATTAACCGATGGTATCGGAATATTTTACAAATTCTGAATTAAAGAGAAACTGCTGTCCCAATTTCTCAGACAAGTTATTAAATATTGGTAACAACATAAATTAATTGATGGTATCCCAGAATTTTACAAAATCGTGAACTTTGTGAAAGTACTGTGTGGTTGCCATGTTGTCTCACCATGGGTGAGAGCAAGGGCTTGTGAGATTTATATACATAAAACTAGCTCGTTCTGCTCACTAGTCACTGTAATGACTAATGTAATGTGATGTACAAGCAAATATGTGCAGCAGACATTTCACTGAAGAAATGTTCCAATGTGATCTGGAGGCAGAGTTAACAAGTAAAAATTATTTGTTGGCAAAACCATCTCAAAGTCGGTATGTTGAATTCAATTCAGTTGCAGTCTAGTTAAAGTTAAAGTATCTAAAAAACGTATATATAAATTAATATAGTAGCAAAATTTGCTTTGGTCTAAAGTATGTGCTTTATTGCAACTGACAATATTTGAAATATTTTCTATTTGGGATTGTGTATTGAAATTTTTGCTGCTTTAAAGTTTACATGATTATGAAGCCTGACAATTCGTAATATGAAATATATTTTCATTTCAGATACTGAAACAAAACGTCCCCAGTCCAGGTGCCAATCCTACCATTTTGTCCATAAAAAGCAACCAATGAAAAAAGAACAGAGTGATATCAGTGCTTCATATAAAAATAGAAAATCTACAGTATCTTCACAATTTAAGTAACCTTTTTTATCATAATTATGATTAAGACAAGACCCAAATTAAGATCTGCTGAATGATATTCTGATTATTTGTTTTATGACTAAGAGCAATATTTCTATTGGATTAAAGGAGATGTATTCACAAGTGTGCTTGTTTACAATGAAATAGGACTGCTTCATGACACCGAAGTTTTGTTGCCTCGTTCTGAATCACAGACAATGATGGCAATATAGCACTGTGTATATCTGGAAATTTTGTCTATTTTGTGATGTAAATTGAGGGTTTTACAGGTTACTGTGTAAATTGTACTTTCACTGTGGTTTCAAATGAACTCATCAATGCTGATTCTTTATAACTCCAAAATGTAAAAATAGTGTTGCAGTTCCCCTTTAAGGGCAGCTTGTTATATGGTCAAACATGCCATCCTACTAGAAAGCATGGAAAATTATTTAAGGATCACCGATCCTTTCCATGACTGCTTTAGCTCCTACTTGTCATTCAGGAAGAGATTTGTAATTATTGGCTGTTTTAAACCTGTTGTCCCACTTACTGCGGGTGTTCCTCAGGGTTCTGTGTAGGACCTTTATACTGTACATTAGGATTTGCAAGTTGACACTGGTAATTCAGATGAGTCATGTTGATTACTGAGACCATGCTGACCAAATCAGATACTACTACTGTGGTTTCTCAAACTTTATACAAAACCACCTTTGCAAAACTGGATGACTTGTTAAATTTGGTAATATCAAATACTTAATGGAAGTTAAAAAACGTTAATAATACTATTATTCTGTCACTTGAAGTGCGAGTTAGAAATATTCAAAAGGTATCATTCTTCCACCTCTGCAACACTGTGTATGACCCTAGGTCTGCCCATCTGATGGTGAAATAATGATACATTTATTGTATCAAGAATGGACTAATTAAATGTCTTATTTACTGAATCTTCTCAGATACTAATAATGCTCCTGTATGTCTAAAAGTCTGCAACTTGTGTGCTAACTAAAAGTACTCTACATCAGGGTTATATAACTCCTGGTCCTTAAGAGCCCCAGTCCAGCAGATGCTATAGGTACTGTACAGTACCTTCAAATGATCAATTTCTAAAGGTCTGGAAGAAATTAGCTATGATCAATTAAACATGTGGTGTGCTCAAATAACTAATTCATAGATAATTGAGAATAAAAATCAGAATATCATTCAACACTCAATGGTCATAATTCCCCTAATTAAAACACTACTTGCTTACTTGCTTAATTGATTAATGACCAATAAGAATGACTGGATTGTGTTCTGTAACAGATCTCCAGAACCAGGGTTGGACAGCTCTCCTATACTTCAATATATAACTCCTGTTTAATGCAAAACTCCCTGGAAAACGGAAAATTGACTTTAAGGCACTGAATGGTCCAGCTTCAGGTTATTTTAAGATTTTAGAGTTTCACTGCAACCCTTAATCCACGCTCTGTGGATTCAGGCCTTCTTCTTACTCTACCAAAGACTCAGCCAAAGCTTCCCACATTGGGTGATAAAGCCTTCTCCCCAGCACCTCATCTGTAAAACCAACTGCCCAAACTATTACAGACTCTGAGACTACTAGCATGTTTATACCTTAATTAATTGGGTTTTTACTTAAGCTTTTAATGGATAATTTCATTTTACTAGGTAAATTATTATGCTTGCCTTTTAACTTCTGTGATATGTATTATGTACATTATGTGCTATTGCTCAGTGCAATGGGTTTCGTGAAGGGGGTTCATAAAAAAATGTATTATTATCCATCCATCTATCTAAAGTTGGCAAACACTTTATTTTCAACCCCCTCACAGTTACCTAAATCAGTTTATGGTAACCTGTCACACTGGGACAGGGCATGACGGTAAGGCAAACACACCCTCTAAAATTTGCCCTGTCTGGGCATTAACGTTCTTTTCACACTGTGAGCCCACTGTGGTCAGGGCTATAGGACAGGTGAAGGCAAATCTGTCTGTCTTCAAGCCCATCCAGCTCCACTGGAGCTGAGACAACTATGACCCTCAGCTGATGACATGTGTCCTTGCAATTTACAAATGGGCTTTAGCGTAGTCCTGATTGTGAAGGTGCATGTGTCACAAGTGACTGGACAGAATTTGGAGGATAGCTGTATCAGCATGCAGCCTGCAAAAGGAAAAACTAAAGATAACTTCCACAATGGGAGGAAATAGAAAGAGAGCAGCTGAAATGTTCTGTACTTCACTCTCTTTCATCTACCTGTCGGCGTGAAATTCCACTACTTGTCTCTTGATGGGATTCAGTCTACCATCTCTCCATCCTTTGGGTTACAGCAGCATTGATAAAAAGAGTTTACCAATACAACAGTATCCTACTTTCTTAGGAATAGAAGCAACAAGTCAGTTTTTCACTTCATTGAATTTGGAGAAGCCTTTCCTTATTAACTTTCTAAGGACAAGTCTGAAAAATTCAAAAATGAGACAAGAATGCACGCACAATGTAATTGACGTGCTGTCCAAAGAAAATTCTTCCAATAAAAAAACAGCAGGATGCACACTCTTTACTCCATTATAACTTACAGTATTTTACACTGTCAAGATCAGGACATGCACATTTGGCTCAAATCAGATCTTATATCACCTAACACGAATTATTTGAAAAAGATACCATGTAAAAGGAAGCCTTATTTCCCAATTAAATAAAGTTGAGAGTTAATCAATTACTGCATAAATATGCCTATTGAGATATAGACATCAGAACATTAAAACTGTCAATTAGAGCACAATGCCTGAAATAAAAATAATAATTAGATGTACAGTAGATATAATTGTATGTGAGAATATATGGAGATATAAACACATATTTGCATTTAATAAAATATTTAGGCTCTCACACAGCTTCAGATTCTGTATTACATCTTAGGTGAATTAAGATCATGATAGTTCAGGTGGGTAGCTGCGTCAGCATGCGTAGGCTGCAAAGGAACAAGTAATAGGTTTATTCCATGCTGAAAAAAAGAAGAAAGAGAACACAACGTTTCGGCCGTGGAGCCTTCTTCAGGTGTGAGAGAGACAGGGCAGTAGGCAAAGGTAAAGTAGCGGGAGAACAAAGGTTGGGAGGGAGGAGGAGTGAGAGGCGGGAGCAGGGGACAGAAAGATAGGCCAATCAAGAGGTGTGAAGTCAGAATGGGTGCAAAGAGGTGTGAAATGAAACTTCCAATGAATGGAGAAAATTTAAAAGAACATTAGTCTGTCGTTAAGGGAAGGGAGAATGTGTGATCCTAGCTGCAGAATAATTTTAGTTTCGGTGGTCTTTCTGATGTATGAGTTCGGAAAACCATCTTTGAGAACACAGACGGAGAGATTAGAGTGGTCATGGCCGTCAGAGGTGAAATGAGAAACAATGGGCTTGGAGAGATCTTTAATCTTCACAGCCCTGACGTGTTCTCTGAAGCGGTCTCCAAGTCTCCTTCCTGTTTCTCCAATGTAGATGGCTGGGCATTTACTGCAAGAGATACAGTAAATAAGGTTGCTGGAGGTACAAGATGCTGTCTGGGTGATCCGGAATTGTCCTGAGGGGCCTTGAATGAGTGTGGTGGTGGCTGTGTACTTGCAGGTGATACAGCGAGTTCTGTTGCAAGGAACTTAACTGGGCTACCGTATCTCTAGTCGCTGAAGATCAAGGCCTTGCAACAGAACTCGCTGTATCACCTGCAAGTACACAGCCACCACCACACTCATTCAAGGCCCCTCAGGACAATTCCGGATCACCCAGACAGCATCTTGTACCTCCAGCAACCTTATTTACTGTATCTCTTGCAGTAAATGCCCAGCCATCTACATTGGAGAAACAGGAAGGAGACTTGGAGACCGCTTCAGAGAACACGTCAGGGCTGTGAAGATTAAAGATCTCTCCAAGCCCATTGTTTCTCATTTCACCTCTGACGGCCATGACCACTCTAATCTCTCCGTCTGTGTTCTCAAAGATGGTTTTCCGAACTCATACATCAGAAAGACCACCGAAACTAAAATTATTCTGCAGCTAGGATCACACATTCTCCCTTCCCTTAACGACAGACTAATGTTCTTTTAAATTTTCTCCATTCATTGGAAGTTTCATTTCACACCTCTTTGCACCCATTCTGACTTCACACCTCTTGATTGGCCTATCTTTCTGTCCCCTACTCCCGCCTTTCACTCCTCCTCCCTCCCAACCTTTGTTCTCCCGCTACTTTACCTTTGCCTACTGCCCTGTCTCTCTCACACCTGAAGAAGGCTCCACGGCCGAAACGTTGTGTTCTCTTTCTTCTTTTTTTCAGCATGGAATAAACCTATTACTTGTTCCTTAAGATCATGATGTAAGGGTCTCAGTTCCAGTCCTACGGTACCCCTGAGCCTACTATTCTTTCTCTTCCAGGTGAACTGTCACTTACTTCACTGAACACTGAATTCAACATGTATCAGCCTTGATCTTCAGCGACTAGAGATACGGTAGCCCAGTTAAGTACTCAATAAGAAACTGAAAGCATAGCTGGAATGAAGACAAAATAACTAAGATTATTTTGACCAAGACTGGTAGACTTGGACCACTGGACCAGTGCTTTTGTGTTTCTCTATTTCTTCATAGACAGAAGTAAAGCACAGCCTATGCTCCATTGATTACATACAGGCAGCTGTCATGAATGAAACACTCCAGCAGAATTTATCAGCATGGGCCATGTCTCCATAACAGTGGCCTGCTGTCCTTACAACAACCCTAGCCACTATTTTTGAATTGACTAATTTGTTGTCCCTATAAGAAACACAATATAAAATAACACTAGAAGAGTTTCTAGTTGGGCCTAAGCAAAGAAGAGGAGAAAAAAAGTGCTGAAATGTGTCCCTTTTTGTGAAAAGTGTCTTAATGTCCAGGCACACTGCGGGAGACATTTACTCACTCTGTCACACAGCTCCTCAAATGTGCAGTCGGCTACAGTCCCACAGGCTTTACTCAGTCTCAGCTTTCTGCCTTGCACTTTCAGAATCCTTGGCCGAGTAACTATGGGAACACGAACAAAGGCTAAGTCTTGCCTGGGTAATTACAACAACAATAAAAAAAGGAAAAAAAAAACATCTCTCAGCACTAGGAAATGCACGGCCTGATGAATAATAGCACATGATTCAACTAATAAATAAGACAAAATACTGATACAATAGCAGCCACTTGAGTGTGCGGCATCAACCCATGTTCACCAATGGAACTTACTAATTGGTCAGCGGAGATTGGGCATTGTGTTCTAAATGTATGCTCTTTCAAGAGAAATTAACTTACGTACTATCATTTTGTTTTTGAGCCAGCTCATCAAACAGCTTATCCATGACAGCCTCCACATCAGCTTCACTTGTGCTACAGTGAAAAGAAGAATAGAATATGAAATTAATAACACTTGAAGCCAACATCAAACAGCTGCTGGGGCCCGCTTAGCTTTTTGCCCATCAAAAAAAGAACAGGATGTTATACTCTAAATACAAACATTAGATTTAGAATACACATTAAAAGCAGGGAATAGTAACTCTCAGGTAGATGATTCTGCCTTATTTGCATACACTGAAAGACGTCCACACTTGAAAGCTGAAGCCAGTAATGAGGCAATAGAGGCAAAGCAAATCCATTAATGCTATGTGTACACAATGAGAAGAAAGGCCGCTGCTTTTCTCCTGCATGCAAAATAAGAGCAAATAGGCAAAACAGTCAAGCATCCGAAGCAGCCACCTTTGAAATCTGCTCTGAAATGGTGTGCGAGTGTGCGTCCGCGCTTTGTGAAAGTAACAACGGAACTCGCCCGCTTTTCAAATGAAAGTTACTCGCCTCAGAAGTTACATATTCATGGTTTTGCCTTTTTAAGCATGATTCACCAACCAATCTCCTTTAAAGGCCAATAAAAAACCTCGCATTTTAGTAACATTAAAGTGACTAATTAGAAAAAAACGACAATCACACCTCGGGCCGAGGTGTGAACACTCTGAATACGGCAACGAAGGTTCAATTGTGCCAAATGACTGATCGGGACAACTGCTGGTTTTTCTGGATATATCTACAGTGACTGGGCACCATGAGAATCGGTTGTGTTCAAAGCATCAGCTCTGTGTTCTGTCGTGACCCCATGAAGTTATGGGTAGAGGGCTAATAACCCTCCCAAGAAGGTTTATATCTTCTGGCTTAACAGAGGGAGGAGCTCAAGGGCTTAAATGAAAGCTATTGACTAGTGTCGCCTAAAGCGTTACCCCACACAGAGTTCTCTGAAAGTAGACTGAGAAAGAAACTAATTGATACTGATGCTTAAGTGTTAATAATTCATTTTCCATTGAGCAATTGAATAATATCAAATCTGCTTTAAAATAAATCAGCAATTTAAAGCAATGCTCTTGTGGGGCATGTTGTAATTAACATTATTACAAATGTTCTTAAAGAGAGTTTATTTCATTTCACTTTATTAGTGACAAAAATATTTGAATTGTGTTCATTGTAAACACAGCACAAGTCTGAAACTTTTCTTTTTTGTTTTAAGAGTCACCTCAATGATTATATTGGGAGTGACAAGAGTTTGGGGATTCACCAGAAAAACAATCTGTCTATAAATACTTTCCCTGAAAGTGTAGAGTTTCAATTGTCTTGCACCACAAGCCCACTTTCAAAGAATGAACAGCAGCTTGTGGAGGACAGAAGATCTCAACTGTTTTCAACCACTTGAGCCTGGTTTTCATATTACCGTTTTCTCCTCATTTTTTTTCCCTTCATTTTGAATGTGGTTCTCTATTTAAAACCAATCATCTAAGCCAGGACTATCACTGCTGTGAAAGCTGTGCAAATTTGTTAGAAACAGGTTATATACCCAAGTTGCTAAGAACTGTACATATAAAAATAAGGAATTATTTCATTTACCTATTTGTGCAGATAATCTGGGCAAATTAGTTTAAGAATTGCATAATGTGCATAAGGTTTAATGTGTGTTGTGTGCTCAATAATGGAAAAACACTTTGCCTTTCTTACTTTTGACGGGCAACTGAAATCACCTGATATGCACTATTTAAGGTGCAGTGCCACTTCAGTGGAACTTACAGACGTCTTCAGGCATTTATTGAGAGTATTTCATTTAGTGTAGGTGATTTGTTTTCCTGTTTCTCAGCTGGGCCCTTTTGACAGCCCTATAATACATGAGCTGCAATATAAGAACATTTATGGATACTTTAAAAAAAAAAGACCTGACCAAACTTAAAGAAATCCTAAATAACTATGGTATAAATGGGATATTCATGGTATGGTAAAGTTTTTCTTTAAAACAAAACTGAAATGCACAGAATGCTGATTTTAAAAAGGCAGAGAACAAGTGCATTAGCCTACACTGTCATCCAAGGAAAAGCCTTCATGAACATGGGGCACTTTTCTTCCCTTACCTCACACACAACACACAGGGCCAGCTCATTTTGCAGGAAGGACACTGTGAAGGAAATCTAGGTTGCCACTGTCCATGGTGTTGGGGCACCAGTAGGTGGCGATCTTCCCTCTGTACCAGAATTTTCAATAAATTCTGAATCTCAATCTAAAGTTCCCTCTTAATTAATCCAACTGATCAAGCAATTTCTCACTTCTGTCCCTGTGCTGCTGCGTACCAGGACTGCTGCCAAGCAGTAGCTTACGCTGCTCTTTGGGGCAGAGCGGTGGCACTGTGGCTATGTATCTGCGCCTGTGGATGGAAGGTTGCCAGTTTAAGTCCCGCGGCTGGAAGAGGAATCCTACTCCGTTGGGCCCCTGAGCAAGGCCCTTAACCCCAACTGCTCCAGTGGCGCTGTACAATGGCTGACCTGTGCTCTGACCCCAAGCTTCTCTCCCTGTCTGTGTGTCTGTGTCTCATGGAGAGCAAGCTGGGGTATGCGAAAAGATGAATTCCTAATGCAAGAAATTGTATATGGCTAATGAAGTGATCTCTCTATGTGAAGTGCTTTGGTAGCATGAGAACACAGAGTTATTAAAAATATCAACATATATATGTACAACTCACAGGTAGTATAGTTTTCCTGCGGTGGGCATGTGTCTTTTCCGGTAGTCTATTCCAGAGTCCAGCTGCAGTGATCGGCAGTGTTCCTTGATATTAAGAGAAGAAAATGAGGGGTGAACACAGTGTGTGTTGGTAGTGGAGACAGGGTCTAGACAGATCTCAAGTTCAAGAGATTTTACAGAGAAGTCACTTAAAGTTGACCATTTTTAGCAATGCTGTCAGTCACACTGAATTAGACAGCATTTTCCCTTTTAGCCTTTGCACCTCTTGTGAAGTGTTGCCTGTCTTTGAAGAAAAAATCGTGAGAACTTAACCCCATTAAAAAAATCTATTTTATAACAAGTTAATGGGACACACAAAATATGTTTCATATGACAGAAAAACTAGTGCACATCGCAACTACCAAATGTGAATCAGTATTCTACAACAGTACTGGCAAATTATGGAATCAGTGAATTTCTGCTATCATCCTCCTTGATCTGAGAATAATTAGTAATCACTACAAAGCTAGAGGACCGAAATATTCTATTCTCCTGTGCTGTCAACTTTTACCTTGATCTATGCTTAAATGAACAGAGTTCTCTTTCTGAGGCAATTTGTTGAATCAGGCATAATTACAACCTGACATGCTCTGAATTGCAACACAAAAGGAGATGTCATTTCATCAACCTCTGCAACCTTGCACCATTCTGGGATGTAAATAGTTTTAACGCCACATCGCAATATCAGGTAATGTACATTCTCTTTTGTTTCACGTACTATATAGCTTGACACAAAATGCATTACTTCACGGCCTATGGAAGAAGCAACACAATCAGTCATAATTTCATCTGTTATTTATAATCAGATGTGCTCCACAGAGTCTTCATGCATCATTACTTGATTGTAATTTTATTGGGTTCATTAAAACTTTATACCCCTCGCTGATTTATTTTTTTCCCTGCCTTTTGCACATGACCTAACACAAGAAATGAACCCTTTTTAAAACAGTTCTAATCGTGCTTAGTGCAGTATGAAACGTATAAAACAAAAGCAGTCCAGGGCGTCCAGCCTTCTGATGAGAGGGATGCCCATCCTGCTATACTGACATTAGTATGAACAGAGGACGGTTCTGAAGTTGCATGAGAACACAGGTCAAAGAAACATGTCTTCTGATTACGTTTCAGTCAGCTTTGAGACACTATGGGAAGCTCACAGGCTCCTTCTGTCAGCACTGATGCAGTGGTTACCAGATTACACCGGTGCAAGCAACACTCACTCCTTACAAAAAAAAATCCAAGCAATCTGACATAATGGCAAAACATTTTAAAATGCAACCTTCCTGTCCACAATATTAGTAATTAATTTAGTAATTTCAGACAGAATTCAGTTAGGTTTAACATAGGCTCACATAGTGTATTCAGGTCAGGTAGCACTACACAGGTGATCAACATTTAGTATGTCCTCTACGAGTCACCAGAACACACACAGTGTGCCATAGACTGGCCGAGACACTTCTAAAGTATCTGAACCAGAACAATGTTCTAATTTGTCTGTAAAACAACTTTGAGATAACCAACATTATCTGAATGCATTTGCTGCTCTTTGACATTAAGTGTCTATCCAACTCATTCCACAGGGAAATGAAAAGGTGACGATCTGGTGGCACAGAGGACCTGTGGATAAAGTTAATGTCCCCTCTGTGTGGAAACACATTATTGTGTTGAAAGATTAAAGGATGCATTGATGTTGTTGCTGTAACAACAGGTAGAGCGGTAATATCAAAATGTCAGCCTAATGCTTTGTGAAGAGAATATCTTTAACAACAAGTTGTCTTTTAAAAGTTGGCATTAATGGACCCCCACACCATTACACTACTTCCACCAAAGCAATACGATTGTCTATGTATGGGTTTATATACAGTATACAGTATAGCTAGATAAGACACAGAAAAATGATTCATCTGAGATTTGTTTTACCAGAAATCAAGTGAGCTGCCATCCATACTGAAGGACAAAACGCACAAGGACAAGTCACACAGCTCTGAGACTCTGCGTCATGATGGCCGTTTGTCTTTCTATATTCTGGAGCTAGCAAGGATCACAGAAATGATGCAGGGCTGCTAACACAGTGCACACATATCACTACATCTCATTGTATCACATTCAATTGGGTTAATTAGTTAGACTTGCAAAATTCATAATTAGGACTAAAAATGTAAAAATGTTTCTAAAATGGGTCAATGTGTTCATATAGTGAGAAGAAGAATACTGAGAGAAAAGATTTACAGATTAACAGATTTTTATCAAATCTCCAAAGAGAGACAATGGGAAATATCTATTGAATCAAAGTGATTAATTTAAATTTGACAAATTTTACAAATCTACAACTAAGCTTCACAAACAGCAATACAATAACACTCATTTATGTTAAAAAAATAACCAATGCTGTGTAAGCATTGTATAAAACCATGTAAAGTCAGGCTTTTTGAGGTTTTTACCAGTTTCACTGGGTTTTACAGAGAAGGCAGTGTTTTGCAGGATACACACACACATCAGCAAAACTTCCCTAAGGCACTTGCAGTAACAACCTGGGCCCTGGTCAGTTTCCTTAACTTCACCATATTGAGCCATTGACCAAACAAATCCACACCAGCCCGGCAAAACCTCATATACTGTAATCAACTCTGAGCCGATGCCATTGCCTAGAAAAGAGCAGACCTGGCTGGACTGTCCGACAGGGGCATACAGAAGCTATTGTTGTTTTCTTTTGCAAACATGCTGAAAACAGTAGTGAGGTAAAGTTGGAAGCAGGGATTTCAAAACTAAGACCGAAGGGAGAAAACCAGAAATAAACTAAATACAGTTTCGCACTGCACACAGATGCAATGCTGTAAGGATACAGGATGAATCTTGCCTTTCAATTCAGAAATCTTAAAGGAATCCAAATGCTAATAAAAACACAGCCAAAATCATGAGAACAAGTCTTTAAAAGTCAGCTTAATGCACATTTTTCAACTTACGGCGCTCCTGATTGTCCAGACTTTCTGAACTGCAATTAAACGTAATAATGAGCCTTTTTTTTCTTCTTAAAGTAAGATGCTTTCGAGTTTGGAAGAAAAAGAGCCATTGAGCTCCAACAAAAGCTAAGGATAGCTAACTATTTTGCTCTGATGAGGTCCACTGCCTCATTACTAACAGCAGAAAACATTTGATGCTTTTTTTGTTTGGGAGAGAATTGACTAGCCTCAAAGAACTTGGGGTGGGAAGCTGTAAAAGAGAAGGGGGAGTGAGGGGAGAGAGGGGAGGTTGTAGTCCATTCACCAGTTTGTGTCTTACAGCCACTGTGAAGGGGAAAGAAAGGAAAAGAAAGCTTAAAACACTGCCTTTATGCTGCCAATCCAGGACGACTCCTCTTACATCAAAGTGTTTTCACTACCATGGCCTTCTCTGCTAAACGTATTCAGTCCAGGGACAGGGAAGCAACAATGCATACACACTAATTATGCCTAATTATCTATTCCCTTTAAGTGTGACCAGCTTTGGCCAGGCCTGTTTGTTATATGGGTTTCTCACAACCTCCCCCCTGCCCTGTCCGGTGCTCTTAAAGAAACATCTTTTGAAAGCTGTTACTGCCTTCAGTCAACCACCCCCGGCCCCCCTGACCTCCTCACTCCTCAGTGTCTCTCCACTCCTGGATGAGCTTCACCTGCGCTAAAAGGCTGACTGTTCTATTATTAGCAGCAACTGAGATGCATGTAAAATATAAGGACTTCCTTGTTAATTTGGCAATTCCCAACTGTGCTGCCAGCACAGGAGCCTCTGAAAAACAACCCGTCCTGTGGGTCTTGTCCTCTTGCTTTCTTTTCATGATCTAAATGAGACGTTTATTGGATTAAAGTTCTTCTCTGCGGAGCTCCAAGGTGGCCTGGGACAAAAAGCTTAAAATCTCACTGGCTATACTAATTGCCTTGGGACTTCCAAGCAAAAAAAAATGATTTCACATTACATCAGAAGCTGAGCTCATGGAACTTTAATAGGATTTGTAATCGGTTTCCTTTCCTGTTTTCACTCTCAAAAGGTGAAATTTCAGAATGGCACCGTTAACGCACAGAATATCACATGCAATCAAATGCTGTGGCATGAAAACGAATATAAACAGAAAAAGCAACAACAGAAAAGCCCATCAGTAAGAAACGTAGTAATGCAGTTTCAGCATGTGACTTGCGCAGTGCTAATCTTTCTTCCTTTTTTGTGTTGAACCTTTAAAGTTTCATTCACTTAACATTGGTTTGTGGAAAAGAAGACCTTCAAAGACAAGCAAATATCAATTTTGTGCTTTTCGCTTTCTCATTACAGACCGAGTTTAACTTGATTCTTGCTTTCTTCAGGCAAGCTGATGCAGCAATTAATACTCACAATAGAGAAAAGAACAAATGAAAGAAAGAGCCCACAGATACTTGAACTGAAGTACGGTTATCATATTTCCGACATAATAACTTAATATTGTAGACTACCGCCCATCAAAAGGTAAAATAAAAAAGTCAATCCTTTACTTGGGTTTGGAATACAAAACATGACCCTGAGCAGTCAAATGGAATAAACAGAGGCCTTTAGAAAAAGAAGAAAAAAATACCCAATGAGATTTAATAACATGTTCGAGTTCTAAAAATCCATGTGTCTGAAACTACCAACTTTAAGTCCCACCGACAGACGCTTCACGTAGCATACAGCATTCTAAATATGAACGCTTGCTGACACAGTATGCGTAAAGCACCAACTAGGATGAAGAAACACTAGATGAGCACAGAATGATGCCTAGACTTGTATGCACTCCTGTAATTGCTCTCCGAGTATTTCAAACACCTGGCCCATACAAGCCTTCTTCAGGACTGACACTTATTGATAAGTCTTACTTTAAATAAGGACACTAAACAATTTTAAAATGTATTATCTTTTTATATCACCGATCAACTAATGTACGGACACCAGGATTATATCTTCATGCAAAAGCCTTAATTAGCTGGCGAACAATAGGAGAAAGTTAGGAGGATGTGTCTTCTTTTTTTTTGTATGTCTCCTTAACACAGCACCAGTTCAAACAAAAGCCCATAAGCCCATGCTTTTTACTGTACATCTCTTTGTTTGACAGAACAAAAGTGATTAAACAGCTGCAAATGTTTACACTAACATTTAACACTTGTTTAACTCCAAATGAACTTAGGTTCATTTAACTGTACGTCACAAATATTTAAATCCACGTTTTCAAAGATCAAAAATACAAAGACATCTTCAAATGTTTCAAAAATACATTTGCTCTGTTTAACGTTTTTAACTCCTGGCACAGATAGCCGTATTCTTCCAAATACCAATTTTTTCACTGAAGATGTACTGTAGGTCCTCCACCACTAATTATATAAAAGGAATGTCTCCTGTCATAATGAATAACGTACTACAAAGGATATGTGTTTTTGAATACAAAAAAGAAAGCACATAAAGAAATGTACAATATTGATTCTAACTAAGTAATCTTTAAATTGACTGCACTTAAGTTAAGTACAAGGATCTTATTAACTTCAGCAACAATTTATTACTGGTTTAAAACCACAAATCTAACAACAAAAAATCGATCCTGGATTCTGAAACAAGGTATAACATAGTGCTGTTGATAATTTCAAATTAACAATCATTTTAAAGATAACTAATAACTAAAATATGATAAAGATGCATTTTCACAACACAATAATGTCAGTAAAGAGCTGTGTAGAAAATGAAATGTTCATAAAATATGGTGAGATGTTAAGATTTTACCAGTGCTACATGTGCAGAACTGCTGAAGATTCACGTTTTAATTTGTATTAATAACTCCTAGCGGTATAATCCCGGATTAACAGAGAACAAAGGGCACATCATTTCCACAGGAACAAGTGACACAGAGATACGGATTCAGGCTCTTTCTGCCCAACATATCAATGGTTAAACAGATCAAGGCCCCTCAGCCTCACTTTACTCCAGGTTGATTTCCCATTAGCCTCTCTACTTTTCTCCTAACCACTAATCATGGTGATTTACCACAAGACTACTTCATTGTGACTGAAATCATTTTCTGCCCAGTGGGAACTCCTCCTCCACACACCTCTTTAGAACAAGCCCTCTGCGGCAGCAGCATTGTGAGGCTCTAGAGTGGACGGCAGTCCTGCTGTTCCTCCTGCAATTCTGGTAATAAAAAGTCAATTGATAAGTAAAGACATCACTGGGGGGATTAACCCTGGCACTCCAGCTCAGGTGACAGCTGAGCAAAGGTCAGGGGGGTCCCGGCACTGACCTCGGGGCCTGGCCCATGCCTATTCACGCCATAGAAATGCTGCTGCATTTTCGGGGTGTTACGAAGCCGCAGCCTGACAGCTCTAATTTTATCAATTAAAGTACACCGCTGAGCAAAATGGCCGCTTTCCACTACAATTGGCACTGCTAGAATAACCCTGTGTTACTAAAACAGATGGCACGACAAAGGGAACATGGAAACATGACGGGGCTTTAAAATGAAGTAAAATAAAAACAGAATGAAAAGCATTAATTATTTCAATCAACATGGATTAAAAGACACTCTAAAAATGACTTCTCCAGGCAATCAGATTTATATACCGAGTTATCAAAGAAATAAACTCCCAGTGTGCTTTTCAAAATTCTGTAATTAAATCTTGCTAGGAATCTGCATTTGCCCTGCATTGTCGAGAAAATCAAAACTGCCTGTAATTTCTTCAGAAGCAGCTCATAATTAAGGGCCATTTAACAGTGATTTAGACATATGTTGAGACATTTGGTGCCACAATTTGTTTCTTTTCATAATTCTGTACAAAAGGTAGCTCACTTTGAAAAAGGACATGGAAGCACAATTGATTCAGCTTTTATGCCGCATTTACTTTGTCTGGCATGGAGCGCTAAGTGAAACACTTGTATATCTATTACCAGGGGTACAAAATGTGCTAACAAATTACACCATTGGATCATAAAAGTTTTAAAAGCTTAAACAATCAATGACTCTTTTATTTCTCCAAGATGTGCAGTTATCTAATTTTATTTCTTTTTTTTATTTTCTTAAAAATATTTATTTACTTAGAGCTGGCCACCAACAACACAGAAATATATTTTTATATATATAACATGACATGTTTTGATGAGATCAAAATGGTCAAGCAATTAGAGAAAACTTGACATGTGAAAGAAAACAATAAAAATATCTCTTCTAAATGTGGAAAAATGTTTTATTTGTGAAAATTCATGCTAATCAAGCATAAAATCTATTTTTCTACTAAGCAATGATGTGTAATGATGTGTAGAAGCAACAAGCCATATAAAGATATAAAAGCTTAAATTAATATAATTAAATTGCAAAGCTCTGGATCGCATTGCTACACCTTCTGCAGCTCACATGCTCTCTAACTTTGAAATGCAAGCAGGCTAATAATTCCCCAGACTAGCCAGCTCTTTACAGGTGCTACTTATTTCCTGTTTTAATTACTAGCTGGATTGTAATATTAGTATCCCAGGGAAGATCAAAGAAATCCTGCAAACCAATATTATAGACAGATGGAAAATGCATAAAAACATGACTTTTCATTACCTTCAGCACTGCAATGAATGGCACAAAGTTAGCCCTCTGAAGCCCATTTTTATACAGGTCTGAAAGAGAAAATTTGTATTAGCCTTGCTGTTTAGCCTTAATAATGTCATTTTTCCCTCACAGATTGGCAAACAAAGCCTCTATTGAGAAAAAACATGAAGAGAAAACAAAGGAGATGAGGAAGAGTAGAAATTGATTTCTCTACTGGCAACACATGAAATTCATTTCATTCGCAAACAATGATTGAGAAAGAAAGGCTTTGCTGAACACACAGCATCTAAAGGCCGAATGAAAGGGGAACTCAATTAGCTCTGTAAAATGCACTGCATTTGAAATGCAGTACCACAAATACAAAACATCATCAAGCTGCTTTCTACAAATACTAGCTGTTGGTGTTTGTTCGAGTCAAAAAAGTTGCTTAAACAAGGGAGTTTTATGAATTAAATAAGGGCATTTTTTATAATATATAAAATTCCACACTGATCCTAAGAGTCTAGAGACCAAAGTCAGTGACAATTTGGCTAATTGTATAATTGTAAATTGAAATTGCACCATATTCATTTCATTCTGCTTATATTTCCATACTGGTAAACAGATGAGATTGACTCGATAAGGAATTTCCAAAATCTGCAAAAATATTTTATGTGAATGATGTAGCAAACATTAATCTTTATTTACGCTAAAGCTAAATTGGATTTTTTAACTTGACAAAAACTGCAGCGTGCATACTGATGTCTGCAACAAACGAAAGCATTTACCCATTCACTGATATCTTAATATTTGAATAATGGCCACTCTGTTTTTTCATAAACTATAGTATTCACTCAGAAATGAAATAGATATACTGTAAGTTGACTATATTTTCTCTATGTATAAATGTATTCATCTAAATATTAATCATGGACTGATTGCAACTTGAATGGTTTTAATTCCTAATACACTTTAGTAAAAAAATATTTTTAAAACAAAATTGTATCTAAGAAACTATATAAACAGTGCTCAGAATGTACTGGTGTACCTAGACATCTCTCAGAAGGATATATGATTTTGTATTCCCTTCGTAAGGAAGGTTACTAATCTTTATTGTGGAGTTATCCACTGAATAAAGCTTAAAGACATACTATGCTATGTAGCAGCAACAAAAACAGCACAAAAGATTTCCACCCCTCTCTCATGACTGTCTGGCACAAAGCACACCTGACGTTCTGTGCAGAGCAGTCTGCTAGAGTCGATCCAATATTGACAACACGCATAACAGTATTTTCTATGCTTTGCAAAAATCCCACACAAGTTGTTGGGCACTTCTATTTTGTGTTAACGTGTAGCATTTCAGTTTCTGAGGTTTTAATACTCAGAGTGAAGTTAATTCATGCTGACCCTAAAAATATAGTCAGCACCAAAAATTAAATAGAAGAGCTAAATGTCTGACATTTTAAAGCACATGTGAAAATGCACTTTTTTTAAATACATTTTTTAATTCGCCATTAGTTTGTTTGGTGGTAGATGACACCCTTAGTACTTTCATTAACTGTAAATGGAGATGGTTTGCAGTCTATTCTGGTTTGAAATGTGGTCTGCCCTTTAACTTTCTATCTCATTGTGGGGACTGACTGAAGATATAGCTATCACAGCAACAAATTTTGCAAAAGCAATATTTAAATGTGTTTGTGCAAAGGTCTAAAACACCTATTTCAACCAGTCTGAGCCAGAGGTTGAAAGTGTTAACAGATTGAGACTTTGACACAATGGCATGGAGACCAAGACAACTGAAGGTTCTATTCTGGTGAAGGCTTCATTCGCCTGAACAGCCGTTGAGATATTAAGATACTTCTGGTGGTTCATCATTTTTAAACTGCCATGGAGGACTCGGCTGCCCCTGTTTGCTGGGAATGGAGGACACAGGAAACCTAGCAGGCCTTCATGGTAACTGAAGTGGCTCCGAGGCTGAAGGAGTTTCTTCTCCGTAACCCTGTTAAAAACAACTCCTCAGAACTTATTATCCAGGTTCCACAGCGGGGACAAGGGGATTGACTTTGGAATCCACACAACACCAACAAAAAAAAATCGCCTAAAAAAGTTGCCTAATTTGTTAACGATAAAGATATTCTGACCTGAATTTCAAAGGCCAATAAAACTCAATTCAAAACTGGTTTTCTGTAACGGCAAACTAGCGTGCCTCTCTAAATGACAGCTACCAGACTTGCAGGGTTACCGAACGCTGGCTAAGAAACTCATTTGTGGTGTTAACTCTCAGAAAACATTATCTTTTTTCTCTTGAAAAGCTCCGTTTGTGATAAGATCTGTGTTGAAGCACCAGAAATCCATTATTGTCTTTTGTAATTATGCTTAAGAGTAAGTTAACCAATAAATCACCTACTGTAGAGCCATGGTTCAACCCTAAGGTATAGATATCACAGGTTTTCATCTAGGCTGTCTTGTTAATTGGCCATGACCTGGATCTCCAAGTGGTGGAGCATAACTGTCCACATTAACTGTCCAAATCGTCCACTTCACTAGGGTCCTGAGTTAATTCAGTATGCATTTCCACAGGGTGCCATGTAGCAACGACACCTGTGGATTGCCTCACATACATGGTCTGGAAGTACCATCAGAGAGACCTGCATCAGGCTCTCTTCAAGGCTAACTCTACAGTGGGTAATGTGGACCTTGCAGCATGAACAATGGAAGGAGGTGGCCTTCTACTTCCACATGGTGCTCATTCCTCTTGTGTTGACGTGCGTGAAGTGACAGTCAGCCAAACTCACTGATATTGATTCCATAAATATAAAACTGATTCCAGAAGTATACAAATCCAAAATGTAAACAATAGATACAGTTGGAGGTATACTGTCTTGTGGATGATGGTCTTTAAAATGATCAAAGCAAAAAAAAGTCCAAATGATAAGCAACACATTTTATTAAATTTGGATTTGATAATATGGTTGCTGCGATGTAATCACTGCTAGAGTCAATATTTATTCAGTGACGATATACTATCACCCCCCAGAGATAAAAATTTAGAAAGTAATGTCAGCTCAACATTTTAACTTGCACAGCTGTCTAGGATGTTAAATAAGTGTGCAGTCAAAACTAAAGAGAAGGCAAAATCTGATTATGATGGCAACATTTTCTGTGGGCATTACTGTCATGCTACCTAGGAATCCTGTACTTACACTTTTATATTTGGCTGATGCTTTCATCCAAAGAGACTTACTTTTGCACCTAGATATTTTACCTGAACAATTAGAGTGAAGTACTTTGCTCAAGTGTACAACAGTAGCATCTGACATGGGACTGAACACCTTCATACAGTATATGATGATGTTACTCTGTTTCTAATGCCACTCCTGCTTGCCTGCAATTTATTTTTTAAATAGTTGTAAACTGTAATACGGTTTATATTAATAAATCAATACCACATGTAACCTTATTCATTTTTGCTTCTCATCCAGTTTCATTTACATACTTTATACAACTTACAGTACTGCTTTGAATGTTCAAAAATATTAAGATATAAAAAAGTATAATAATAAAGGCACTGATAACATTTTCAAAAATTAACACAAATTTTAAAAAATACACTACATTGCAAAGTAAAACACAGTAGCTTTCTGAAAACAAGCAAATCTCCAGGGTCTGATGGTATTCTAACAACAATACTGAAGAAAAACAGACACTTTTCATAGGTCATTAATAAACTTCTTCCAACAGTCACTCAAGACAAATTTAAAATACACAGACTGGAAAACATTTAATGTGGAATTCATCCACAAAAAAGGCAATTAAACCAAATGAATTACAGACAAATACTGTAAATCTTATTTCTACATTTCAATTTATGGAAAGAGTATCATAAATACAATAGAGGATCTTCTGTATGACAATACGATTCCAGGGGATCGTGAACATGGATTTAGAAAAGACAGGTTTTGCTCAACTAAGTTTCTTGTACTTTGAACAAGCAACGGCAATAATGGATACAACCAGAGCTTAGGATGTGGTGCATTTAGATCTTCAGAAGGGTTCTGATAAGTTTCCATATAAAATATTAATTCTGAAATTCAAAGCAACAGCTAGATAAGGTTTTTGGATAGAGGTACTGGTTAATTGTTAGAAAACAGAGTACAGATTAGAGTGAATGATGAGATTGGTGTGATTTAATTAGCAGAGTGCCACAGGTACAGCAGCTGTATTAGGAGCACTCCTTCCTAGTTCAATCTTCCTACTGTAGTTCAATCCTTAGTCATTAAGGACCCCATGGCACTTTATAATTGAGTAGGGGTGCTAACCCTAAGATTAAGGCAATCCTAAAATTCCCCTTAATTCAACTGAAGAAGCAGTTTCTTATCACTCAACCTAATCTGTGGAGTGGTGGTGCTGCAGACATATAATAGCTGATGTGTGTCACCCAGGTGAAAGCTGCACTTTAGTGCAGGGTGTGAATCCCCTCTTATATCCCTCTTCCTATATCACTACACCTACAGAAATGTAAGGATTTAGCATTATTACAACTACAACTGCTACTACTACTATTACTACTACAGGGGTTGTGGTACAATGGAACAAATTACCCACTGGATGAGATCGTTGGTCAATGAACTTCTAGAGACCAAACAACCTAGATGGGCCAAATGGCCCCCTCTCATCTACAGCCTTTTCTTGTGATCTTATGTTGCATTTTCTTTAGGCATAAAAATACAGAGTGTATGGGGTTTGCGGTAGTGCTTAGGTACCTTAGCGTAACCCTCCCCTTGCAAAAACATTAGAAATCTTAAGTGTCCACAAGACTAATTTGGTGAGGCTCAGCTGTTGACATGATTACAAATAAAGATATAAGCCAGTAGCAAAGGCTGCTGGTCTTGTGGCTGTTGTAATGTGGTTTGCTGAAGGGGTGACAGGTTACCTTAAGGCACCTGTGTAATTGCAACAGTATCCCCCAGACTGTTGGGAGAGGCAGGGATTTGACACAGATTAAAGCCTAAACACTGCTGAAAGCAGTGAGAGGTGCAAACAGATTCATAGCTGACATTTTGGCTTATTCTAAATGCCAGGTATTAGAATTAAATCAGCTTTGTATGTAAATTAGGAGAGTTGATGATCAAATATGTCTACTTCAAGCAATGCACAATTTAAAAACTCAATATAAGCTTTGAAAAAAAAACAGCCAAAAGAGTACTTGGGATAGAAGGACCAACTAAGGACTTCTCAAAGTTCAAGTGCAAACACGTAATCCACTTATACGTCCTGATATCACCTTGCAAATACACATGCAGATGAAATTTCTAAGCCTTTCATATAATGTATACCTTACTATGAAGTGGTTATGTATTTTTTCATGGTTTACCTTATTAATTATAAAAGCTCTTTATTAAGTTCTTATGGTTCACTTCTTTTTTTCTGATTATTAAGTGATGTCAGGAAAACTTCTCTGCATAAAACACTGTATAAGAGGCAGGGCACTTGAATGTCAGAATATTAGCATCCTCTAAGAAGATGTAAGAACATTATTCTACTGCCTCTCTTAAATATGCATAACAGCGTTCACCATGGACAAACAGATATGTTAATTAGACTTGCCCAGGTTTTCAACTGTGACACTTGAGGTAAGCTTTGAAAGGGAATATTCAGGCTGGCACATCTGCAGAAACCTTCATTTTAAAAGGGATAGCTTAAATAAACAATCACTTTTTTCTGAGGGAGTGGAGAGGCAACAGTAAAGAAGTATGCTGAGATGCTGATGTTTCAAATTCAAAGCCTTTACAATGTCACATTTTCATTTTAGTTTTTTTTTCTATACTTCAACGGAGTGAACACCAATTCATTCTTGTTTTCAAAAACTCATTACTTTCTGTTAAATTAAAGTTGAACAATAACAGGGCCTGGTCAGTACTTGGTACTTGTATTGAAACCTAGGTTCTATTTTAGAGCTATAACGTGACAGAAGTAAAAGAGAATTTTTTTATATTTAGGACAATATTATCAACAAATACCATAAATTAACAATGTGGTTAAATGACACATATATAAAGAATATTATGTACTTCAGTGAACACAAAATCATACCTTGGTCATTTATAAACTAGGGCAGAAGAACATCTGTCTTCCTTTGGCTATTAGTTGGAACAGTGTGGCTGTATCTGACAGCTTTGTTAGGCAGCAGCCTTAAAACTTGTAAGCTGATCTGGCCTCACTGAAGTGGCTCTGTGGCTAAGGATCTGTGCCTGTGGCTGGAAGGTTGTCAGTTTGTATCCTGCGGCTGGCAGAGGAATCCTACTCCACTGGGCCCCTGAGCAAGGCCCTTAACCCCAGCTGCTCCAGGGGCGCTGTAAAAATGGCTGACCCTGCGCTCAGACCCCAAGCTTCTCTCTCCCCGTCTGTGTGCCTAATTGAGAGCAAGTTGGGTATGAGAAAAGACAAATTCCTAATACAAGAAGTTGTATATGGCTAATAAAGTGATCTTATCTTATCATAAAAAGGTCATTAAGGCCGAGTCTGGTCAGTACTGAGATGGGAGACCTCTAACACCCAAGCTGTGTCGGTGGACCAGAAGGTGGCGTTCTTCCCCCTGGGCCAGAATTTCCAAACCAGCACCCCGTTATGGTGTGCTGTGCTGTGCCTGTGCTGTAGCAGGCGTTGTACTTTGGATAAAATATTAAAACAAGGTCCTTGCAACCTGACTGGTAGGGATATTAACCCTTATGTCAGTGGTGAATGAAGTGGATCTTCTCTCATGTGTAAAGTAATATGGGATCATTTGGGATATAAAGCACTATGCAAAAGCAAGAAATTAATATAATATTTTTATTAAAATATTACTGCTTTTAAAAATACAGACGGGCAGGTACTATTCTGTTTTTTTATGTTGCACCTTGAGAGAGAATACTCAACTGAAAAGAGGTGATCTTAAAAACTTTCTATCGGACAAGACAATCCTACCTCTGAAGGAAAAGGTAAAACTATTATTACTAAAAACACCAAATCTGCAATCTAAGTCTCTCATGGTATGATTTTAATTCATCCAAATTAAAATTACTTTGGTGTAAAAACAGAATTAATAATCTGCTTTCAAATGGTTAATAACAAAGATGAGAAAGAAAATAAAGGATTTTTTTAGGAAAAAAACATTATACATTTTCAAACAAAAGAAGTGCCACAGTATACTGAGAAGTATACTTACAACACTTATAGAAAGTATACCTTTACTGCTTCAAACGACTTACCTGTATGGACAGCTACCCATAATTATTACAAATACATCCGCATTCAAGATATGTGGGGGGGGGGGGGGGCATTATTCCAAAGCCTCACCTTCAGAGTCCAAAACAGAAGAGAGTGGTGGAGGCAGCAGAGATCATGAGAAATCACCCTTGCAGCTGAAGAAGATAGAAGCTCACCTTCTGCAGGCCGGTTGGTTGTTGCCACAACAACCACCCCATTCTGGAAGAGGTTTTCGAAGAGCTGCTTTAAAATCATGGCATCTGCGATGTCAGTGACCTGTGAGAAGAAGAATACTGAAAAAATATTCTCTTTACGCGATCTGTGTTTTTTTTCTTTTTGCTTCTGTCACAGGTAGAGCACTGTGCCTTCTAATTATCATTAGGGAGAAAAAAAGGCAGAAGAATGGTCAGGAGAGAAGGTATGACACCATCTTTTGAACTCACACATTTTCTTTACGAAACCTGTTATTTCCTTAAGGGTAGTTAAATGACTCAATCTTAACTTCCATTATGAGGTTACAGGTGGGCGCTGTAGAGAACACACCACCATTTCCTTGAGCTAATTAATGAGATCTAACATGAAGAACAAAATACCAGGTATTTTACATTTCTATAACCCTTTTTTGGCCAAGGCCTTTTTCCCCGAGCTGACTGTAAATGGTCACGAAGCTGCTTTCTGTTGAAATGAGGACAAGTAGCTGATGTATGGGAGCTGAGATAATCAACTGCTGTTGAAAATGGACTGATATGAAATAGAAACTATTACACAATGGCAGACAAAACAACTCCACAGATGGCCTAACACAAAAATAAGCAGCTTCATTGTCTTTTAAGTGCCTCACATTACTGTCTATGAATAATCACAGGCGGAGTGTTTTTTTTTATTTTTGCCTCCTGTAGGTGAATAAGAACTGAAACCTGTAAAAATACCAATAAAAACACAAATTATTTCACCATCAAACATGTATGTGGCTCCACTTTAGCTTTATAATATAAAATTAAAAAATTGTATATACAAATACACAAACTGAAAAAAAAGAAAGAGACAAAAATAGAGGTTCTTTTTCCCCCCTTAATACAGTACCTTAGAATAATAACCCTTAAGACCATAACTCTGTAGAGCTACATATGACTCAATAATGTGCACTGACAAAATCAAGGGCAGATCCATTTCTGACACATTGTGCAGTTTTGGAAAAACAGAGTCATCTATTATATGTCAACTAGCTGATAGACAGATGCACGTGAAACCACTCTTGTGCACACTGGTTGAAACAGATCTGAAACAGACTGTGCTGAATAGAGCTCATATGGCCCCATATTCATATAACCACACCTTGAATGGAGGAAGATGTGATCTGCCATTAAAAATTCTCTTCCTGAAAGAGCTCAGTCCTGCATGCGGTGTTTCTTTCCAAAACTGCTCAAGTAATAACTCCAACTTGAGCAGCATTTCAATTTTCAATGCAAGCAGCACAGTGCAGAATATGCACACACAGTGGCCCTTGCCAATATCTGTACAAGCTGGAGTCCCTGTTCACATAGACCATACAGAAGAGTGTACTTTGCTGAGTGAAACTCAATTCAGTATTGTAGAAATGTAACTTAATCCTGAGATATGCCTTATATTGATTCCCTACCAGGACTGGGATCTAACGCACCTTGTTTTTATCATTTTCTGTCATCAGAAATGGGTATAACCACAAGGTGTCGACCAGACTCATATTCTATTGATGCATTGTACTTCAAACCTTATATCCATTTTCTTAAGCTTTAAATCAATACATATTATGTACATATACTGACATTAGCAAAGCTTTGTTTAAAGACTTTCAAGCTTAAAGTGCTATGTATATGGGAAAATTGGAAATAATAATAAACTTTATTTTAAATAGTGCTCTTAAAAGAAGTAGTGGAAAACAGTAGGAAAGCAAAAGGGAAGAAACAGAACCACTTAAATAAAAGCCCTTCTAAACAGGTTTTGAGTCTTGATTTGAAAGTGCACAGGGAAGGTGACTCTCTGATATCCAAATGTATAAACCTCCAGAGCTTTTGGGCATAGCAGGAGAAGGCCCCATCACCCACAGTATGTAGGGGTACAAACAGGAGACCAGCATTAGATGAACGAAGTTTGTGAGGTGGGGAGTAGGACTATAGTAAGTCAGACAGACGTCAAGCCATGTAGAGCCTTATAAGAGAGCATGAGGATTTTGAAGAGACCTGATAGGAAGCCAATGCAAGGACTCCAGGATAGGAGTAATATGATCACTTGCACAAGACCTGGCCAGGATTCTGGCTGCCAAATTCTGTACATAATGAATCTTGATTTAGATACCCCAGCAAGAAGGGCATTACAGTAATTAATTTGAGAGAAGAAGTGTTCACCAGCTTTCTTAGCAACAGTTAGCAAGAATATAGGATGTAGTCCAGTAATATTTCTAAGGTTGAAGAATGATGTTTTTACAATTTGTTGCAGAAGTGGATCAAACCTCAAACCTGGATCAAATATCACCCCCAAGTTATAATTTTAGATTAAAAAATTCAAGTACAGTGACTTCCACAGAAAGGATTACTGTGTTGGCTTTCCCTAGCTGAAGGGAGGTGCCGAGAAGTATGACTTTTTTCTTGTCATAGTTTAAATGAAGGAAATGCAAAAAAAATACATCTAAACTAAACAACAATGCCCTTCAAATGTACTCATATCCCTGACAACACAGGAACGATAAACTAGAAATAACAGCAAGATTTTCAGAATGGACGTTTCTTGCTTTCTACAATTTAATTATTTATGACAAATATGACTTTGCGCTTTGCTATGCTATTATGATTCATATTGTTATGGGTATGCTAGTATTCGTAAAATGTATTAAGTGTGATGCAATCCATAACTAATTCTGCTATATATAATATATATTGAATTAAAAACATAACTATTAAAAGAGATTAATGCAACAAAACAATATGATTAAGCTACAGTATATGTCCTTAAATTTAAAAAATGCAGCTGAAAGTATATTTCTAACAGAAGGTAGTTAAAGAGTCAATAATCTCAGAGTATAATAACAGAACTTATATCCTTATTCTAGCTGACGTTTGTACAGGAAGTAAAGTCTTATTCAGGTTAATTTAGGTTGCTAAGAAGGTAAAGTCTAATTCAAAGCCAAGTGCCATACATGTGGTGTGTTTCTTACCCTAGTAAGAACCCCTGCTGTTGTACTCTGCACAAGCTGTAATATTGAAAAGGCATAGCATGCAAGATGGAAAAGTAAAGCACTGCAACTATCCAGTCTAGATTAAATAAAATAAAATAAGGAAGTAATTTATCAGTCAAAGAAAGAAAATCTCCAATTCTATCAACATTTCAAAATTGATAAAAACAGTAATATCGGACAGATTTTTAATGTTTCTCAAAATGTAAATCAGAATCACATAAAACTCCCACATTCTTCACCTCAAAGTTTAACTTAGTGGCCAGACTACATGACTAAACAGACTAGTCTATTTTTGTTAGTAACACAACATGTGTTGTCTGAGGATTGAGAATGGCAAAAATAAAAAAAAACACTGGAAACACTGGACTTTCGGCATCACCATTTTTGTAATTACTTTGAAATTCTAAGCATCTGCAGCACATCTGCATCAATACTTATTTAAGACACTGTACATGTTAAATAATTACTCTTTGACAAAACATGAGTCCAAAAGAAATACACAGCAGTAAATTGTTTAGATTTAAAAGGAAAATGTGCTCGGATGTGAGACGAGGATGCGTAATCTGAGAATGAAATATGAGATGTCTTACTATCTTTCCCTGTATTTGTTTGGAAAACCTTAACCTTTCAGAAGGAGCAAGTATCTTACTTGACTAAAAAAAACACACTTTTCACCCTGGAAAAAGGGTGTCTGCAAATAAATAAATAATCATCTTTG
This sequence comes from Atractosteus spatula, assembly GCF_055471065.1. Taxonomy (NCBI): domain Eukaryota; kingdom Metazoa; phylum Chordata; class Actinopteri; order Semionotiformes; family Lepisosteidae; genus Atractosteus; species Atractosteus spatula. Next base: position 45,440,438 of record NC_142707.1, on the reverse strand, counting down.
GCAATAATTAAAAGCTTTAGAGAGTATATGGTACTTTTACAAAACAACAATAATATTTAAATCAGCATCCAATTACTAAAGCAAGAGTCACTTTGTGTACTGTATACGGGTGCCAAATTAGGATCTTTTGATCTTACAACCTTACTTACACAGCACTAGAGAAGAGTAATTTCACAGTCTAACTAAGCACAAGACAATAGCCGAAGCATTTTCTTATCCTGAGCTCTTTCAATACCTAGCATTCATTACAAATGGGGACAAAGGAGAAGGCTACAAATTACTGATAATGGTAGTCTGCTAATGAAGAGAATGGAGAAATTTCATTAGCATTTAAGAGAAAAGATTTTTATGACCTACAGTTGCTTTCCATTACGACTCACTTTAGAAAGAAAGAGAAAAAAATCTAATACTTCATTTACATGAGTGAGTGCCTGGGGCTCAGTCATCTGTTGATTGGTATGGACTCTTGTAATGCATTACAAACATAAGCATGTGTTTTCACTAACAGTATTAGCACCAACAAAAAGGAGCTTGGCTGTAATTTAGACTTTTAAATCACGGCAATCTTGGAGGATGAAAAACAAGCCTGCAGGGGAAAGTTTCAGAGCACTTGCACAAAGATACCTTTGATAATCCCTAAGAAAAACTGATATTGGGCTGTAGCCTGAACAGAAGGAGATAATCAGGGCCAATTAAATTTATCAGCACCAAGGTAGTAGAGAATCCATAAATATTAGCCACCGATCTTTCCTGGTAGGGGGAAAATAGCAGGGATGGTAACAGCAGAATATAAGATCGGGATTCTAATTCAAGAGGGCCACTTTCTTAGGGAATGATTTCTAAGGGGCCATAAGTGGTCCTAAAGGCAGCTAATGAGGACCTCTGAAGTACCATACGTTGACAGAAAGGTTGAAATGCAGCTCCTAAAAAAGTAAGAAAAGGGGGAATATAAATGAGCAGGCGATGTAAAATATCAAAAACACAGAAAGGATGAGGAACTGAAAAAAAATGAATGTTTGAGTGCTAATGCCATTTATCTTTTGGTACCTACAGTACAAAAAGCATGCAAACATATGCCTCTCTGCCTGCCTTTCTGTTTTCTACATTCATCTGCGAAAAAAATCATTTCTGTTGTAAGAATCCTTCTAGTTTTAATAGATAAACAAGACATCCCTGAAGATAAATACACTCTTGTCTCAGAACACCAGAAACCACTAGAGGGCTCCAGGTTTATTGGACTTACAGGCAATCCATTCTAGTTGTGTTTACAGCATAATCTGGTTTCTCCATTTGACATTGAGTTAAAATTATGTTGGCCCAATTTTTTCTTGTAGCCTTTTCTCATTATTTTGTACAACTACCTTTAAGTTCTGGTAAGAAAATTCAGGGGGTACATTAAGCATTTCAAAAGCTGTTGTTACACTAGTATTTCAAAATTGATCTTTGATCGGTTAGACAAAATGTATCAAGGCAATCAAACCAGATCTAAATATGAACTTACTCCTATAGTTTGCTACATTTGGCCACTAAAAAGAATTAAACATATGTGAATTAATCATCATTACAACAGGGAGTCTCACAATCGTCACTACCAGATCAAAGCACTAACTTGAAATCTCACTTTTTCTCTTCCTTCTCCTCTGTTGATCATGCATGCAACAAATCCGACCCCTGAATTTCAAAATTGTGACTAACTCAACAGTCAAAATAGCGAGTAAAAGCACTCAGAACATGGGTTGTGAGCTTTCAGATCACCTGTTAGAGTCAACTAATGCCACCACATGCACTTTCTGCTTTCATTAACCTTAGAATTAAAACCACAGAGCAGATGACATCTGTTTTTACGTTACTATATTTAAATGCATTTAAGTTGAAAGTAGATCATCCTGTGCCTGCATTGCGTTTATTTTCTTCTGTCAGTCAAGTTACAAATCAAGTAGAACTGTTTCTAAACATCTTTGGATTCTGTTATTTACAGACAGTGATAGGAAAAGATGTTTTACAGTTGCAAATTACATGCATAAGAGATTACTTCTGAAAAATAATAAATCGAGAGGAAATAAATTTAAAAAGGAATCAGTCACAGTGATCTATTTAGTGTGTGTATAGTCACTGTATAAAGGAATACATTACTTCTTAAAAGCAACTTCCCATAATCCCTTATACGTAACTTGTAACAGTAATATACTGTATTTCTTTCACTGACATAGTCTATTCGTTTTAAAAGACAACTTAAATGAAAGTTACTAAATTGTATAGTTTAATAATTTGACTCATGGACACTGCAAATCATATCAGGAACAAAAATGTCAATACTCGTTACAAAGCAAAACACAATTAATATGATCTCTAACTTTTCGAACTCAACAACTGTATCAGAAAAACAGAACACTGTCCTACTGTACATATAAAACAGCACTGGACTCAAGAAGAAACCTGAACTAAGAGCTGTTGATAGTTTTACGATGGGGGATTCCAGTCCTGGTCCTGGGGCATGTTTGTAAATTTGCTTCCAGTGTCTACAAGGTCAAATGGGATTTGTAATTGGTATCAACCTCTTTACAGTTTTTGATTTGTCTCAGAACTGCCCTCCCTTTTGGTGTGTCAACTGACATAGTTGTATAACTGCACCCCTGTACAAGAAAAACACAGAGGGACTGTCTGATACATTGTCTTTTCTACAATGTCTGTTCATCATCAATTGAACTCTTTTTTAGACCTGTAAAATTGAAATAAGAGAGCAAACTCTTAAAAAACACCCCAATGACAGGCATTCTTCATGCTGACATTGCTGGAACAGTACACTTGAAAACACATATTCTAAAAACCAAGTGCAGAAGAGGACAAGTAAAAGACCAAACAAGCTAGCAGAAGAATTAAAGGCGGCAGTCAGAATCAGGGGTTAACAGCTCATTTGCAATGAAATCCAGCCTCCAGATACAAGGTTGGGAAAGACAACTGCAAATTTGGAGTAACCATCTCTGTGAAAAAGATGCAATGTTTCTACCAGAGCCAAGGTGGCACTAACATACTTTGTCACTTTTAATGCTGGTAGATTTCTTGGATTAGTGAACAAGAGCAATTGTCACAGCTTCTGCAGTCGATAGTTCCCCTCTTGAAGAGATTGATTTACCAGAGTCAATGTGACGTGCAATTTACTGGTCATGAACTCATTGCCGCTAACAGTAACAGCACACTAACAATATTTCAGGTGGGTAGCTGCGTCAGCATGCGTAGGCTGCAAAGGAACAAGTAATAGGTTTATTCCATGCTGAAAAGAGAAGAAAGCAAACACACTTCACTTCGGGTGAAGAAGAAGGCTCCACAGCCAAAACGTTGCGTTTTCTGACACATGTGAAAGTTCTATTTTAGACAAGCTCATCAAAAAACTGAAGACTGAATGGTCAATTCTGGAATTTCAAGTTTGATTCCAAAGCCAAAAATGTTTCACTTTAATGGTCACACCATGGAAAACTCTCAGGTTTTCTCAGAGGTCCTGTGTTAATGTGTCCATCTTATCATCAGGACAAGCTGCATGCTAACAAACATCAACAAACTCTCTAAGTACTTTCGTAATTTTATTATATGTGCATATTTAAACCCCCTCAATTACTGCAATGCCGACAGTATTACAAACTCTTTATGCATTCCAACTTAAAGTGCACAATACGTGACGTACAGTATTTAAAATACTCCCACATGAGATGGTTCAGTCTACTTCAAAAAACCCAACAGCTGCACTTCAGCACTTCACATCAGCACACCAGTGGGCACTAAGTAATAAAAGTGGAATTTAAGGTATAAAGTGCTTCGTTATACATTATTCACATATATTAATGAAACATGCAAGAAAGAGAAAAATCTCTCAACACATGTGCTAGCATTTAAAGAGAAAAGTTTAAACTTTAACATTGAAGTAATGTGTGATGTTCACAAACCTTAAAACATCTCAACATGAGCACCAACTCCACTGACCATAATATGAGGCGTAAAATTTCAAGTTTGCTCTTTGCAACACAAAGTACGGCTCTCCCTACATCGACAGTTTCTGCTGATTCCTGTATTTGCTCGTTGGAAATTGAATGAGCATGAAGACACCAACTGATTTGACAGTCAGAATGTGATCATGAGGCCTTATAACTTTTACCAAACCGCTTATTTTTTCATATAGAGTATACTGTATGATGACAGGATTTGACAAAACAAGCTAAGAATCACGTATCATTTGACACAATTGTGTGGTGTATTCTTATCTTTAGAGATGACAAAAAAAACTTTGAACTGACATTGCATAGCATGTCTCATTTTTGCGGTGTTAATCTAGGACAGAAGCAGTTAATAAGACACCTCATACTGTAAATATTTTTAATACAAAGTTATTTTTGCATGTTTATATCCAGAAATACTAGGCAGGCAAATGAGTAATCCGTGTTTATTATTTATAAATAATAAAATCCAGTTTTGACCAAATGAGATGTTCATTCTTGATCTGTCAGGATCTCAAAATAGGGACTTCACCGATTAGGAATATCTCCTTGTGTCCTCACCTGAAATTCATCAAAGCACAACAAGCACGCTTCCTCACTGATCTCTAAAGCTACTGGAGCGATGGGGTCATAAGATTTGGCCATTAATCCAGGCTTCCTCTTTGGCAGAGTTTGTTTAAGGCGATGGATTCCTATGAAATGACAAAGACAGCTCATCAGTTGGTTATATCTTCATAGTCATAATAACACTAAAACACGTTAAAAGGAATTCTGCAGATTCCTGCATTACAAATAAGAAACAATTTACTGCAAGCACAATTTACTACAAATCAATGAAGTAGAACTGTAACTGTGAAAGCAATACGCCTCAACACTGTATGAAACAAAAGGTCTTAGCTTCCAATATTTATTAATGATGACACCACTGGCCTGTGCAAGACTAGGATTTATGTGAAACATATTTAATTACTGCAAAGGAACAAGTAATAGGTTTATTCCATGCTGAAAAAAAGAAGAAAGAGAACACAACGTTTCGGCCGTGGAGCCTTCTTCAGGTGTGAGAGAGACAGGGCAGTAGGCAAAGGTAAAGTAGCGGGAGAACAAAGGTTGGGAGGGAGGAGGAGTGAGAGGCGGGAGCAGGGGACAGAAAGAAAGGCCAATCAAGAGGTGTGAAGTCAGAATGGGTGCAGAGAGGTGTGAAATGAAACTTCCAATGAATGGAGAAAATTTAAAAGAACAGTAGTCTGTCGTTAAGGGAAGGGAGAAGGTGTGATCCTAGCTGCAGAATAATTTTAGTTTCAGTGGTCTTTCTGATGTATGAGTTTGGAAAACCGTCTTTGAGAACACAGACGGAGAGATTAGAGTGGTCGTGGCCGTCAGAGGTGAAATGAGAAACAATGGGCTTGGAGAGATCTTTAATCTTTACAGCCCTGACGTGTTCTCTGAAACGGTCTCCGAGTCTCCTTCCTGTTTCTCCAATGTAGATGGCTGGGCATTTACTGCAAGAGATACAGTAAATAAGGTTGCTGGAGGTACAAGATGCTGTCTGGGTGATCCGGAATTGTCCTGAGGGGCCTTGAATGAGTGTGGTGGTGGCTGTGTATTTGCAGGTGATACAGCGAGCTCTGTTGCAAGGGAAAGTGCCTGGTGTGGATGGTTGTTGAGGGCGGTCAAGGGAGCTGTGAACAAGGAGGTTACACAGATTAGGTGGTCGGCGATATGAGATGATAGGGCGATCAGAAAAGAGGGCCCCAATGGAGGGATCATCCTGTAGGATGGAAAAGTTGTTGTTAATGGTCCTGGGGATAGGAAGTGTGTTAGGGTGGTAAGGAAGCACCAGAGGAATGCGGTTGTTACGGCGGGAGTTCCTGATCGGGTTGATGGTCCGGGGGGTGTTTTTGGCTCGGGCAAGGGCCCTGTCAATCACACTGCTGGGGTATCCTCTGTTGATGAAAAATGAGTACATTTCGAGGGCTTGGTTCTCAAAGTCGATGTCGTCGCTGCATAATCTTCGTAACCTAAGGAACTATGAAAAAGGAAAAGAGAGTTTTTAGTGTGGTTGGGGTGAAATGAGCTGTACAGGAGGTAGCTGTGTGAATCCGTGGGTTTGTAATAAACTGAAGTGGACAGTCGGGGGTAGTTGATAGACAAGTGGATGTCTAGAAACGGAAGAGTAGTGGAAGATATGTTAATCGTATATTTGAGGGACGGGTGGAAGTTGGTGAAATGGTGCAGGAAGAACTCAAGCTGATCGTTGGAGCATATGGCGGCACCGACGCAGTCATCAATATATCGTTTGTAGAGGTCAGGGACATAGCCAGTATAGGAAGCGAAGAAGCGTTCTTCTACCCAGCCGACAAAAATGTTGGCATAGCTGGGTCCCATTCTGGTGCCCATGGCAACTCCACTGACCTGTTGGTAAAAAAGATTATTGAAAGAGAATGCGTTCAGTGTGAGGACCAATTCTGCAAGGCGTACCAGGGTATGGGTGGGTGGATCAAGCACTGTGCGTTTGTCCAGCATGTGCTTGAGTGCTGTAAGGCCGTCATTATGGGGAATGACGGTGTACAGAGATGTGATGTCCATGGTAAAAATGTAGCATTCGGTACCCTGAAATTGGAAATCATTAAAAAGTTGGAGTGCGTGGTTGGTGTCTTTGATGTATGAGGGAAGATCTTCAACCAGCGGTCTCATGAGGCTGTCGAGAAAGGCTGAGATGCAAGTAGTTGGACAGTTACATGCTGATACGATGGGGCGTCCAGGGGTGTCCCTTTGTCCGCAAACCAGCGGACAAAGGAGGCGCTGTTGTGCGCTGTTGTGGTGTGGCGCTGTTGTGGTGCGCCAGGAGGCGCTGTTGTGGTGTGGCGTAAGGATCTATATATCTTTGAAGCCTCTAGACAACTAACTGACACTTCTGCCTACCTCCCTCTCCAACAGGACCCTACCACTGACTACCAAAAGGAAGTGGTATCCACCATTTCTCTTCTGATCAGCAGTAATGAGCTCCCCCAGGAGGCGAACCGGCTCATCATGGAACATCCACAGGTATCTCAATTTTACCTCCTCCCCAAAATCCACAAACCGGACACCCCTGGACGCCCCATCGTATCAGCATGTAACTGTCCAACTACTTACATCTCAGCCTTTCTCGACAGCCTCATGAGACCGCTGGTTGAAGATCTTCCCTCATACATCAAAGACACCAACCACGCACTCCAACTTTTTAATGATTTCCAATTTCAGGGTACCGAATGCTACATTTTTACCATGGACATCACATCTCTGTACACCGTCATTCCCCATAATGACGGTCTTACAGCACTCAAGCACATGCTGGACAAACGCACAGTGCTTGATCCACCCACCCACACCCTGGTACGCCTTGCAGAATTGGTCCTCACACTGAACGCATTCTCTTTCAATAATCTTTTTTACCAACAGGTCAGTGGAGTTGCCATGGGCACCAGAATGGGACCCAGCTATGCCAACATTTTTGTCGGCTGGGTAGAAGAACGCTTCTTCGCTTCCTATACTGGCTATGTCCCTGACCTCTACAAACGATATATTGATGACTGCGTCGGTGCCGCCATATGCTCCAACGATCAGCTTGAGTTCTTCCTGCACCATTTCACCAACTTCCACCCGTCCCTCAAATATACGATTAACATATCTTCCACTACTCTTCCGTTTCTAGACATCCACTTGTCTATCAACTACCCCCGACTGTCCACTTCAGTTTATTACAAACCCACGGATTCACACAGCTACCTCCTGTACAGCTCATTTCACCCCAACCACACTAAAAACTCTCTTTTCCTTTTTCATAGTTCCTTAGGTTACGAAGATTATGCAGCGACGACATCGACTTCGAGAACCAAGCCCTCGAAATGTACTCATTTTTCATCAACAGAGGATACCCCAGCAGTGTGATTGACAGGGCCCTTGCCCGAGCCAAAAACACCCCCCGGACCATCAACCCGATCAGGAACTCCCGCCGTAACAACCGCATTCCTCTGGTGCTTCCTTACCACCCTAACACACTTCCTATCCCCAGGACCATTAACAACAACTTTTCCATCCTACAGGATGATCCCTCCATTGGGGCCCTCTTTTCTGATCGCCCTATCATCTCATATCGCCGACCACCTAATCTGTGTAACCTCCTTGTTCACAGCTCCCTTGACCGCCCTCAACAACCATCCACACCAGGCACTTTCCCTTGCAACAGAGCTCGCTGTATCACCTGCAAATACACAGCCACCACCACACTCATTCAAGGCCCCTCAGGACAATTCCGGATCACCCAGACAGCATCTTGTACCTCCAGCAACCTTATTTACTGTATCTCTTGCAGTAAATGCCCAGCCATCTACATTGGAGAAACAGGAAGGAGACTCGGAGACCGTTTCAGAGAACACGTCAGGGCTGTAAAGATTAAAGATCTCTCCAAGCCCATTGTTTCTCATTTCACCTCTGACGGCCACGACCACTCTAATCTCTCCGTCTGTGTTCTCAAAGACGGTTTTCCAAACTCATACATCAGAAAGACCACTGAAACTAAAATTATTCTGCAGCTAGGATCACACCTTCTCCCTTCCCTTAACGACAGACTACTGTTCTTTTAAATTTTCTCCATTCATTGGAAGTTTCATTTCACACCTCTCTGCACCCATTCTGACTTCACACCTCTTGATTGGCCTTTCTTTCTGTCCCCTGCTCCCGCCTCTCACTCCTCCTCCCTCCCAACCTTTGTTCTCCCGCTACTTTACCTTTGCCTACTGCCCTGTCTCTCTCACACCTGAAGAAGGCTCCACGGCCGAAACGTTGTGTTCTCTTTCTTCTTTTTTTCAGCATGGAATAAACCTATTACTTGTTCCTTTGCAGCCTACGCATGCTGACGCAGCTACCCACCTGAACATATTTAATTACTGTTGTGTTCACTTCAGATTTACAAAAACAGTTAATAATGAATAATGAACTTGGAAAAATTCAACACGTTGATGTAGGAAAAGATGATGTAAATGAGTACTCCTGTTCTTATCTTTTAAAATACAATCAGCTAGAGTTAAACTGGCACTTGTTTTCCTCAAACTTTACAGTGAATGCACTGAATTTCTGAATTAGTATTTTCTATATGCAGGTAGACCCCTTCTTAAATGGATTTACGGTAGACCCATTCAAAATCTAGAAGAATGTTTTCTAGAAAAATTAAGTATGTCTGTTTGTATCAGCCATAGCTCTGCTCTCAAGGCAATCTTTCTTGACTTAATTTGGTGTATACTGTAACAGTAATTTTACAATCAACTAATAATGAAGTAAACTGGAACAACTACAGTAAGGTGGAAACTAGCACTAGCCAAGGGTATGTGATCAGATATGAAATCCTGATTTAGCTAATCCCTGACTTTAAGAAATTTCAGGTACAATCCAGCTCTGTGGTATGATGAAAAGATGAGAAAACTCACTTTTATGGACGTCTAACATAAAACCATGAAAATGGACCCTCTTTTTCTTGTCCACCGCAGCATGAGAATAAAACATGTCCATTACCATAGTTTTCCCTGTACCTGGAACACAAACATTGAATTGAAAACATGAATTACGCAGAAAGGAATTAATAAATTTATTTTTTATAATTATAGATTTTTATGTATAATATTTTTTTAAATATATACAATACTTCACAATGACAGTATTTGTACAACAGTATAAAATGTTGAGATATAAAACTGTTCCCTCCTGGGTTATAGCACTGTCAGGTGGTATCAAGCAACACAATCAAGCACCTTTTCTGAGAAATGTGTGACAATCTCTTTATTTATTCAGATTTAAACAAGTAATAAGTAATGGCACATGAAAAAGCACCTTCATGAATATATAATTTAGGACTAAACCGAAACAAAACCTTAGTTTCTCATTCAGATACCCAAGAAACAAACTCGTGATCTTCTGTTCAGTCTTGTGAAAGTTACAAACAGGCTTGGATATTCTGTGTGCACACATAAATGTCAACATCGCTAATTGCCTATTTCCCAGCAAGGAATAGCCTTATTGCAAAGCACTTTTGCAAGTAAAGAAAGCAAAATGAAAGCACTGACATCCTAACTTGCTCTCAGTAGCTGTTGTTACACCTGGTCAATTCAGTGTAGCAGTCGCACCCATTCGTGAGGTTCTTTCCCAAGGAAATAAACATTGTCAGATAATTTTGGGACCGCCTATCTGCCACTGACTTGCCTTTGTCTTCTTGGATAAAGCATCTATATATTGTGATCTCAAGCATCCCATCAATCTCCCTTTATTGAGAGGCTATTTTCCACTTTTGAAGCAAACAGCCTTGGAGGTTTTGCTTAAGTGGCTGCAATTAGAGTCACTTTTTTAGGAACAGACCCCCTTCTGGTGTTCAGCATCAGAAAAGGAGAAAAAGAGGAAACTTAAAAGCTGGTGCTGACTCAATGAATAGGTGGAGCTCCGGGGCAAATACTGAACAGTATCCTGAGAAACTACTGCGCAATGATCTTCCATTCCTACTTAACTTACCCACATCGCCATAGATATAGAAACCTTTCGGAGGCTGAGGTTTTGTGAAAAGCTGAAAAACAGAAAAGACAGATGAAACTAAAAATCCTTCCTTGCGATTTAACATAAATATAGTTCAATACCACATTTTATTTCTTTGAACTTATCATTCCAGAGGCTGATGGGTGTTGTCGCTTAAGTGCGATCCAATATTATTGCATTGTCTTCATGTCTAAAGCACAAAACATCCCTTTTTTCAGTATTCCTCCCGTGTCAGTTGAGGAACAATAATAATAAATGTCTGTCATGTGTAATCAATAGCTTATATCAGGCTTTTTATGCATGAAACACTAACAATGAACAGAAAGACACAATATTCACAATCCTGATTAGACATTTTAACAGAACCAAAATAAATGTAGTCTAATGCCAAACCTTTCACAGGCTACGGTTATATTGACTGAAACAAAGTGATTAAAAGGAGTTAAGAGGAGTAAATTTAAATTAGTCAAATTTAAAAACTCATTGAGGCAGTTAAAAATGGTAAAGACATCAGGAATCAGCCATCCGGATTGTGTTCCGGAAACTGTGGCACCCCAAAACAACAACTAAGTGGAAGAACTACTGGACTCACTTTGCAAAAACTATAAAAAGACAAAAACATCTTAAAAAACTAATAAGTTATTGCCAGTCAGAAAGGCTATGATACAAAACCGAAGAGGAAATGATCTCATGGCACCACTTACAGTGCATTTTGATTCAGATAAACACTTGAGCTGTATTTAAATTTTCTGAGCTTTAATACGGTTTTAAATTGAAAAGTGGACATATCTCTCTGTAGCAAAAATGTAGTAGGATCTGCACCAGAACAATACTACAATGCTTTGAAGTTCCTATGTGGCTCTGTGCCAATAGGGCAAAGCAAGAAAGCGGTTCAGAAGAGGGATATGGTTGAAATGTTTCCGACAATCATTTTAAATAAGACGAACTGAGAGGGTGTGCATGAGTGGAAGAGAAGGCAAGCAGAGAAACATCATGAAAAATATCATTAAGGTACCCATGACATTCCAGGAATATCAGCTGGGGAAGACACACAAAAAGTGTTCTGTAATGTGCATGAAGTTGACAGAAATTAAACGTAGGAATTTAAACTATTGCATGAGCTTCCCATCAATGCGTTAGTTGGTTCATTTAAGAAATCATTATCCTGGATGCTGAAAGTCATTCCCTTCGGGGGGGGGATTCTAACCAGAACATGTTTAATGAGGTCCAATTGTTTTTATGAACTCTTCCATGACCAGCTGGTGGCTGTGAAGGACAACAATGAGCAATAACGAATCTCTAAAGTCACTCAAAGTCGCACATGTTCCAAATCCAGAAGAAATCCTCGAAGGAAAAAGCACCCGTTGATTGTTTCTCTTTGGTGTGATTTTGGACTGTTCTATCACCGATTCACTTCTGAATTCTTGTTTATTTGCTATGTACCCCAAAGGATCCTTTTGACTGATCCTTTTAATGCAAAGTAACTTTTGCGCAGACTCTGAACACTTAATCAAAAATGGATATTTGTTATGATCTCTTTCTTCAGCTCATTCTGCTACTCATTAATGTATCATAGCTGCCTCATGTTTACTAGTAGGAGAACAGATTTGATGCAGTGCATTTGGTACTAATAATGTCTAATTAGGGGATAAATACAAACATGCTACCTACTCCTACATTAGAAATGCACAATGACAATTTGGTCAATATTTAAGCAAGTGCGTTGCTGTTCTCCAGCAATGTCTCTAATCAGAGTACAAAAGCTGAGCTGCAGAAGTGGAGAGCAAATTAAAATGGCAGCAGCATGACCTAATTCAAACCAGTGTAATTGCTAAAGAACTAGAGTTGGAAGCATAATTCCAAAGTATCGTTCAGCATTTAAAAGCAACGTCCAAACAATAAAACCCTCTCATTATAACTGAAAGACACAATAAAATTTAAAAAAAAAACAGCAGGAGGTCATTTTCAAAATCTGAAGTCCTCATCTTGAGTACTATCTGCAACAAGCTTGCTTCTAAAAGGTCTCATCTTACATATAATACTTATCTAAAGACATACACAGCATTTCTGGTCAATTATTTTTTTTAAGTAGAATTAATGACATATACACTTTGTTGGATTGCAGAGACAAAGGTTCCTGCATTCTCAAAAATGTCTTAATTACAAAGTCTTCCATTTAATTTACAATTAGTGTCCCCTTTGTCAAAAAGCTTTACATCTCCTCAATGCAACTCAGTAAAATGCATTATGTATTTTTTAATGTATTGGACATGTACTGTTTTTAAAATAAATAACTACAACTATTACTGCAATATTACTTTTCTTGTTATTATGTGGTATGATCCATAATAATACAGAATCGTGAAAAGTAAATTTAATTCAGCAAGCAGAACACCTGGTGATGCTTTTAGAGTATCAGGTTTGAAGTGGAGTTACTCTTCAGCAAGCACAGAGGCTGGACACTGCTGGAAAAACCCGCCTTCAATTAGGCAAGAGAACACAGCCAAACAAAAGACAGTCCTTGTGAAAAGAAAAATCACTTTGACCAAAGGTAGATGGCAGCTAAACACAGTAAAAAAAGCTGCATTTCAGGAGTCATATTCAGTTTTAAGCATGAGCCATTAGATGTTTGTTTATTACATTATGAACAAAATGTTCAAGCCCAATTCCAGCTGGTACAAAGGAATGATCTTAAAAAAGTGAAGTTCTTACCGTTTTTATTTTGTGTACAACATAATTAAAGGAACACTATTTTCTTACAGCCTTCTCAACTCTTAACTCTGAGATATGCCATTATATTTCTCTAACACACTAACTTTGCTAATGGCGCACATTTGTTTCCATATCTGTAATAATTTTCAATAGTTTTTTATTTGTTTACATTTCTGATGTAATATAAACATAAACTGAAAATTGTCTACTTTACGATATCAGTTGGTTTGCTCAAAATGTGTACACTTTTGTGCATCCATTAAATACAAAGGCTTCCAACAATCTTTCCTTTTTCTTAGCCGAAGAGTTTTTAATCCACCCTCTATGTGGTACGCTGAGTATCCAAAGTGACTATAACATTTTCAAAAAACATACAGCTTTGCCAGGAAACAAACTATTATAATCCTGACTTGCATGAGTAAGTGCAGAAGTGCACTTCATAGGCACGGAATTTTTCTAATATTCTGTCTATGTGCCTCAAGAGCTCTACCTATCAAATCACTGTGCCTCATGGAATGGATGAGAAACCTTTAGCTGCTGTCTGACCAAGATATTCTAGATTTTAGAGCTGATGATGCGACATGTTTAACTCCTTCTCCACCTCTCATGACGTCCTTTCTGTCCTTCCCTAAATGTCGGGATCCTCCCGAGAATCGCCTCTCCTGCTTCTTTGGATGGACCAAAACCTGTTGAGATCCCTCTGGCTTGTATCAGTGACTGTGCTTCTGAGACAGCTCTCACAGACTACATTCTCTTCTTCAGTAAGATCAGCAAGTGTGTTTCCCCTCCACTTGTCCCTGACCTTCTTTCCTGTTGCTCAGCCACACTGCTCCTGATACAAAGCGAAACACAAAACCAAGGGGCCCCCAGCGTGAACAGCAATCCAAAATATGGTTCTTCTTTCAAAATATTTTGATAGCATAAAATATTGCTCCACGATCACAAGCACATATTGTATAATAAAAAATATAATGAGCAGATGCTTTATTCTTCAGAAAAACAAAAAATAACAAATCCATGACACGAGGCAGCAACCTCTCCTGTAGCTGCTCCAGCAACACTTCCATTAGCAACCTCGAAAGTCCTGTAGTTCCATCTGTCCCTTCTTTCTCTGACAACCCTCCACAGCCTACTTGACAAAGGCTCATCTCCAACCTTTCCTCTTTATCAGTGTCCTGCCAGATCATTACTGAAATGAACCTACAGTATGCAGGACATGGGACTCAAAGCCAGCAGTGGTCACTGGTCAGCATCCCTTTAATCATTTCTGTCAACACTGTTATTTCTCAATTTCTCCTTTAAAATGATTGTAGCTGACAGAAGCCACCTTTTTAGGATTTGTTCATTACAAGATGAGATCTCTCGACGTTCCAGATGTTGAAGTATTTTTAACTGTTTGAATTCAGCTACGTTTTCTGGCTAACTTATTTAAAGATCAGCTCTGAAGTTGCCAAGTAGTTTGCAACAATAAGGATAATTAAACTATAGCATATTTATTTTTTGTTCAGTTTTAAGCTACAGCCTGCTTTAGAAATCAGTAATATCTTTCAGAATAAATAAATGTGCATTTATTAGCTTCTCATAAATGTGCATGTACAAATTATAGTGCACCAAAACAAAATAATGTACAAACAAAATCCAATAGGAACAGGTGATTATATTGATGACTAATCAGAATCACTTCAACTGATGCCAGGTAAAGGCAAATTACCTTTGTACATGATTTGGAATGTGGTTGGTTAAATCTGATCACAGTTACAACCCCCTTTATAATGGGTGTCTACACTTATGCAACAAAGGCAGTGAAAGTTTTTTTAATTTAAATTATTTTTCCTAAAAATTATGCATTTGTTTTTCACTTAAATATTGTTGGTTACAAGATCTTATTAAATGTGAAAAAAAGGTTTGACATGATTTGACTTGATTTCAGCCTTTACATCAGCAAAAGCTGAAATTTCAATAAAGGTGTGTAGACTTTTGATATCCACTGTAGGTGGCTCTAAACAAAATTAGATTATAATTACTTTATCTAAATGTCTTCCAATCAGCACATTTTAATATGTATGTGCCTGTCATAAGTAACTGGAGGCATCAAACACTGTAAAAGAGAAATCTGATAACAATACTGTGGTTTAAATAAAATGTGGTGAATACCAACTGCTAATGCCAAGCCCTGCATATGATGTCACACTTTCAGCCTCACTCTACAGCTTTTGTTCTCCTAATCACAAATATCCAGGTTGTAAAGTCTAGTAAAAGACACTCTATAGATAAGAGTAGTACAACTTTAAGCTATCAATCTTTTTTCATTATCCTAGATTCCCCTGAGTGGTATACTGTATTTGTCTCCTTGGTATAGAACATACTTGCATGGTTGATAATGTATGTGTTTTACCTAACAAGTACAGTTTTGACACAAGTACTAACCATACTGCAAAAGTGTAATCTCATTTCTTTCTTTCACATTGACTAATATCAATGTGTGCTAGGTCCACATCACCCAATCACCTCAACTTCACCCTACAGTAATGCTAACACCATATGGATCTCATGTAACTCATGTTTTTAATGGTAATATGATTTTATTCACTGCAGACTTGGAGTGTGTACCAGCATCATGTCTATATTACTGCATTGTAACAGCACTGCCACTACACGCTGCTATTAAGTACTTAATAAATATTTTTTTTTGTTCTTGTTTTAGTGAGGAACTTGTTACACTTTCAACATTTTTGAACTCACCTTATTATAACTTTGCTATTTTTATTTTACTACACTTGCTTACAATATTTGCTCCCTTTAGACTTAAACTTGATGCTGTGTAATGCTGTTTAAGTTGCACTGAACAGGCGCATATGTTGAGCAAATAACTTATAGCATCCTGCGGCCAGTACAAAGCAGACTGCCCAGAAACCTGTCTTGTATTAAGTGGAATGAACACATTTCCCCATTCCAGAAACATTAACACAGTCAACCATCCTGTATCAAACTCTGGCCTATTCTTATGATCTTCCCAGAACACTGTAGCGTTGATCCAGGTTGGCACTGAGATGCAGCGATATCTGTGTCATACATGGCACTTAAAGTCATATGATTCTGAGATGATATATTCAGAACTGGGCTATTGTTGTTCGACTGTGACTGCCTCAGTCTGCAAATCTCTGCTGGTCCCTCACCTTTACTGGTTTTCCAACCTAAAATGTTCATACAGTAAGTCTGCTTGCACAACTGTCACTATGTTGCTGGGGTTTAAGTTCTTCAAGCTGTTCCCTTTTTTCCTAAAAGTTTAGTTTGTCGTACATTGAGTTTGTTGTACATTGGTTCTCGTAGACTGATTGCTTTTTCGACTACTACTTGCAAGCTTCAAATAATCTATTTTCACCAGTGTTTTTCTCGATACTTTACTTTCTGTAAAACGTCTAACTCTTCTGTGCTTTTAGACATGACTCACCCTGAAGAGCTGGGAGACTAAAAAAATGCATAGAATATATTTTAAATGTCTCCCACTTTCTTAACCAGAATAAACATTTCCCCCTGCTGCAACACATTTCCTATAGTGAAGACCAGTTGTGATCAATCATTAAATCGGTTCCTATTCCAGACATTACCTTGCAACTCACTGAAGCTTAGCAGGAGTAAGCCTGGCCAGTACCTGGATGGAAACGCTAAGGTTGCAGCTGGAAGAGGTGTTAGTGCAGCCAGTAGGGGGCGCTCACCCTGCTGTCTGTGTGGGTCATAATGCCCCAGTATTGTGACGGGGACACTATACTGTAAAAAGGGACTGCACTTCAGATGAGATGTAAAAATAAGGTCCTGACTCTCCATGGTCATTAAAAATCCCGAAGCATTTCTTGAGAAGAGTAGGGATGTAACCCCTGTCTGTATCCTGGCCAAATTTCCCCATAGCCTTTACCAGTCAGGGCCTCCTAATAATAATATAAGAAGTGCCTTCATCACTCTGTTCTCCTCCCCACTGATAGCTGATGCGTGGTGAGCGTACGGGCGCACTATGGCTGCCATCACATCATCCAGGTGGGGCTGTACATTAGTGGTGGAGGGGAGTCTCCATTACCTGTATAGTGCTATGAGTGGAGTTTCCAGGAAAGCACTATACTGTATATGTGTAAGGATTATTTATTATTTATATCTTACCTAGGTAGATTTTCTAGATTGCTGAATGTGTGCTGCCCTCAGTTCTCACCTTTGACAGGAAGCTCAGGGGAGTGTTGCTGTATCCTTTCAGGGCCTTGTGCAGCTGATCTAGATGCTGAAGAGCAACTCTCTGCTGCTGATCTTCTCTCAGTGCACCTGCTTGGATAAGGCGATTGTAATGCTCCAGTGGGCCACTGAAGCTTGAACAATCACCAGGTGGCCGGCTTTCAATGGTCTGTGTAGCTGCAGTGTTTGCAACATGGACTGCATGGTCTACAATAAAGAAAATGCACAAACACTTTAATTATGGCATTAGTATTAGCTTGAAACATGCATGCTTCTGAAAGTTAACTCAATAGGTTGTGCTGGCATCTTAAAAACAATGTGGATGTCCCCACTACTAAAAAATAATAATCTTTGTGTGTGCGTATAAAAATGCATTATAGCCTGCGTCTCCAGTTATTTCATTTTTGACATTATGCAATAAAATAAAAAAAAACTTTTGTAAAGTA
Source organism: Atractosteus spatula (assembly GCF_055471065.1). NCBI lineage: Eukaryota > Metazoa > Chordata > Actinopteri > Semionotiformes > Lepisosteidae > Atractosteus > Atractosteus spatula. Next base: position 45,422,518 of record NC_142707.1, on the reverse strand, counting down.
AAGAAAAAACTTTTGGGCAGCTGTTTTCCTGCCGTGATTCGCCGGACAAACAGAGGAGAATGTTACTGTGCGAAAGACAAGGGTACTACGAAACTAGAGTCCAAAATGGTGTCGTCACATTCTGTCAAAGGCTCAGTACCACTATGTTATACTACTAGGTCAGGTGGTTTAATGAGTTTTTAAAAACACGTTACTGGAATTTGCTGTCTGGAATATTGTAGTGGGTGCATAATGTCTCGTACAAAAATATTTCAAACTTGTCGTTACGCTTAAACTTTAATTGAGTAAGGCAATACTCCTTTATTTGTTCAGTGGCATTCCAAAGGACTTTTCCTTAATGAATATCTGTTTTGAAAGGACGATTTGCCAAGGATCATATTAAGAACTTGTCAACTGACATTTCAGTATTTTAGTTATTTAAAAGCCTGGAATATTTTATATACGGTTTGCTACACCGCTGCCATCAACCCGCAAGTTTTATTCCATTTTAATCCGTACGCTAAAAAACACTTCTGTCAAGTGACAGCAGCACTTTTAGAAAATAGAACATGTTTTGTTTGAACAAACATCCAGAAAGAAAATAGGTGCTCACCACTTAAGGAATTCCGTGATGTACAGAAGAATTTCTTTTGAACTAAAATGTTTTCTTTATTTAAAAATCGAATGAAACATCTCACTGTAGCCAAGGGTAACAAGGGCGCAGCCATTTTTTTTCAAATAATTTCAAACTTTATTAAGAAACAGCACAGGGCAGAGTACATCAGAAAATGTGTTTGTTCAGCAATTTCTGTAATTTTGTATTTGTAGATTTTTTTGTTCAAACGTTACATTTTAAGAAAGGGTTAGTGTATTCTGTTTTTCGTTCACGATAATTTACGTCATAAGGACCAATTATGTTGCTTATTTCTAAATGATTCTAGATGTTTCTAAATGATAACATAACGTTATTTGTAACATAATAACATATAACAAAAACATCAAGCAGATTCAGAAATAGCCAAATAATGGTGAAAGTCTTATACGTAGTGACAAAGCTTTACCTACTGGAAAACGACTTAATATGGGAGCTATTTTCCCAGAATCAATTAACACTAAGTCTTGCTCGTCAATCTCGTTCCCCAAAAATGTTTAACACAAGGCATGTGATCTTGATTTGACATCGTTTTATATTTTCAGAAATAATATTAAAGCTTTTTCACTATATTATTTGTGAATGTGTTTTCATGGGATTCATTTATTGGCTGATTTCATTGGCTACAGAAAGCGCCGACAGATCAGCAAGCGTTCCTCAGGCTAAAACTACATTTCCCATCGGACCTTGCGATGCGAGCCCGTTCGTAGCCTGCAGTTTGTGCCAGTCAGCTGCGCCTCAGCTGATCGGAAACAGAAAACGGATCCTTCAGGAGGTTAGAGGGAGATCTGTGTGTGAGCAATGGCTGAGGCCATAGCCGATACCAGGAGGTTGTTGTCCAAGCCACAGAACTTGAACGACGCCTATGGACCCCCTAGTAACTTTCTAGAGATTGACGTGAGTAACCCACAGACGGTCGGAGTAGGCAGAGGCAGGTTTACCACCTATGAGATCAGACTGAAGGTGAGTAAGACAGACCTGGCCTTCTGTGGGCAGACTGGGGCTGGAGAGGAAAGCAATCAGATACCTAAAAGAGACTGCGTGATATTGCTGTTTATTCCTTCTTCTTCATCTACTGTAAGAACACCGGCATGATATTGAAGTAAATGCAAGAATGTCAGCTTTTTACTGGTGTTGGGAATTTTCCGGTTTATCTTCCATGAGCAACATTTCTTGTGACAGTTCTATATTAATCTTGTATTTCTATGTTATAATACGCTATGTAACCTAAAATAATTATGCAAAATTCGAATAATTCTTAATATTAATACTTTTAGTATTAATCATAGTAAACAGTTATTTAGTATAGCTGAGGTAGGTGGGTATTGGAGTCCCTCATTATCTAACTAAAACAAGTAGAAAGGGAGAAAACCTAATGCAGAATTGTTTTGTTAATCAACAGAAAATTATTCTAGAATACACTTAAGGGAGATATTAGCACTTGTTTCCTGATGTTACACTAAATCCTCTCTAGTTTATTTGTAGCCACACCCAGTTCATTCATAATATGACTAAATCGATTTGCGGACAAAGCCTTTATATTTCTGAACTACAACTGTCACTCACTGTGGCATGTTGAGAGAAACAGTCCTGCAATTAATCAGCAGTGACATGCTTTAAGAGGGATAATTAACAGAATTTCAGCAAATAATCATCTAGGTCACTTGTCATAAACTACTAGTGATTAACACTGCCAGTTCATAAGTAATAAATTTATAATAAATAAATATTTTTAAATAAACTTGTTTGAAAAATGTTTTTTCCTTGATACGAAAACTCAGGTTTTACCAAAGACTGGAAAGGCATTGAAAAAATGTTTTGAAATTTGTCGAGAGAAATGTCTTGTGTGCACAAATGAACCTATAACTATCTGTTGAAGTGTGTATATATATATAGCCTTTACATCTAGTGCACATCCCTGAAATCTGTCAGACAAAGTGTCCAAGTTTTTGCCTGCTGTCAGAAGTTGCAAGAAAATAACTAATCATGCAAATGATAATTAATGATAATAATAGAACTAGTACAAGTGTATCATACCAGTGTATAATACGAGTGTATCAATGTATATATATTTAATTTACATGTATGTATGTGCATGTACCTGTATGTGTACTGTATATGATTACGTATAAGAACATACAGGATATGCATACTTGTCAGGTACAAGTAAGCTGAAAAGCACAGGATAGGTCCAGAGACCAGCTCACTCTTGTCACGTTTTAGAGCGAAAAGGACTTGGATCAAGTGTTCCTGCACCCACAGTTTGGGGAAATATAGCTGACAAATTAAATTTTTTACACCCTTGATCAGAATGCAAAAACTGAGTCGGAAAGGATGATAAGGGAATTTAGACATTAGTGTGCGTCACTCAAAGGTCCTGATTTGAATACAGTGGAACACTTGAGCAAGTTTTACAATTTTACAGAGAAAACCCAAGTCTGAGGTAAATTCTGCTTGATGAGAATGGAGTAGTTTTGACTTTCTTTCAGAACTGACTTGACTTGTACCCCAAGGAGTTCAAATGTAAAAAAAACATATAGGCTTATTAGTATGATTTGCTATATAGTTTTATTTAGTTGTGAATGCAGTTGACCTTGATCATCTTTTATAAGTGGCTAAAGTTATCATTTAGTAAATCTTTAACAGGCCTCTCAAAAGCAGTAAGTACACTTAAGACAATGGAATGTCAGCCTTACAGCAAATGTAATACCAGAAATATGATCAAGGTTTTGCCATGAAGGATAGGGTAGAGTTCTTGTAAAGCTCTGTAAGGCATGTTATCAATTAAGATTTTACGAATTCCAAAGACTTCAAGCACAGTATGCACCATGGCGTCCACTATAATGAAGGTCACATTTCAAACATCTAAATGGAATAACCTTTTCTAACCAACACTTTAAAATATGATAGATAATAATTTACTAGGAAGACTTGCATTGCAGCATTTACACATAGGAGAATACAAATTCTTGGCCTTTGCACCAGAGTAAAAAAAAAAGAAGCCAAACCACTCATGCAGAGTATGAGTGACTATGGCAGTCAGGATGTTTTCACAGGATGTCTTAACAGGAAGTAGTATTCCCCTCCCACTCATTTCCTTCCTTCTCTGTTGAAATTGGAAGGGGAGCTCTGAAATGAGTGCCTTCATCAATCCTGGTTCCATCATTGGTAGGTCAAGGTTCAGGTGAGTATTTAGGTTATTACTGATGACACATCTCCAAGGCAGATGAGACACAGCACCAAGGTGATTATTTGTGGGATAATGGTGCATTTGTGTAATGTATGCTTGAGCTAAGTAAACCGTAATATTTTCATATTTTCATATAATGCAGTATCCCCTAGGGGAAAATTATTTTACAACATAAAAACATCATCCACAAAGAGTCCAGGACAACTGTTTCAGATGAGAAAGTAACTGTTTTATATTATTCAAGAGTGAGATTGCATGGGGCTGAATGATATCCTAAGTCTATTTCTTTCATGGCGGGGGACACAGAGGCATTCCCCACATGGCAGGAATATAAATAGACAGCGGAGGGCGTGAGCCACACACTTCATAATACTGTTGTAATGCTCAGACTTTGCACCAGGTGAAATCAAAACTTCATCCCAGCTGCATATACAACAAGACGCCTCAATCAACAAAACACTACCCTCCAGTAACTTACAGGGGTTTGATACTGGTGCAGAGTGGTCAAAAGTCTGATTTGGTCCTATAAGACAGTCTTAATACAGAAACATACACAAATGAATAAAACAAATTAAAGACTGCTAACAAGAATGGGTTAATTACACTGAATGATTGCAAGTGTCAATGTAGCAGGGTGGTGAATTTTTTAAAACAATTTATATGCTACATAACTTCTGATTATATAACTTTTGCAGCTACCAAAACAGAGACAAACTACTTCCGACTTGTCCTTTTCATTCTTTGTATTGGAAGGCAAATAATAGTTTTACTTCTCAATGAAAGCTTTGGTGCACGCTGGTTTTTCTGTTTTGCACATTTATATGGTGGTGGCAGCTTTGAGTCTGTAATTAAGGGAAAAAAAGTTGGTGCTTATGAACTGGTCTCTAATCTCTTGTAAAAAAGAAAAAGAGATTCTGTTACTGCAGCTGCTTCATTAGTACAGGATGAACATCGTCACGGCTGCATGGACAAAAATATAACGGGGACTAACATAAAATGCAAATGGCCGCATTCAGTTTTGTTATTTTTTTTAAAGGACCTGTCATTGTGGCAGATTTGTCAGGAAGATTTGTTTTCTGGTCAAATCTTATACAGAAGCGCTCAGACAGGTTTAGATCTGGTTACGGCGATGAGGTGACTGAACATGCCTACAGTTCCCACACCAAGGAGTGTTTGAAATGCTGCCCTCGAGTTGCCCTTCTGTTTTCACGTGTATGTGTGTGAGTGATATCAGCCCGCATTGTAAAGAATGAAGAGATCTTGGGAAGCTTATGTTATCTCAATTGATAGCAGAGTCTCAAAATTGCAGATTATGTTGTTGACTTTGTACATGAAAAGGCTAGTGCATGAAATCTAAAGCTTCGTAGTAAAGTGCCTTTTTGGGGCGGCACAGTGGCGCAGTGGTTAGCACTGCAGCCTCACAGCGCTGGGGCCCTGGCTTCAGTTTCTATAGTCCTACTTGCCTGCGGTCTGTTTGTGCTCCCCTTTTTTACGTGGGTTTCCTCTGGGTGCTCCAGTTTGCTCCCACAATCCAAAGACACACTGGCAGGTTAATTGGCTTCTGGGAGAATCGGTCCTGGTGTGAGTGTGTGCGTGTTTGTGTCTAGACTCCAGCCCAGAGTTTACCCTGCCTTGCGCCCGTCGCTGGCCAGGATAGGCCCTTGTGACACTGCATTGGCTCAGGCTGTTAGAAAATGGATGGATAAACTGCATGTTGGAATACCAGGCTTTCTCACCATGCTGTTCAGATCTCAATTCATCATCCGTTTGCTGAAACTGTGAAGGGCTTCTCTTTTTCTGTGTGTCAGAGATGTATTTAGTTCCAGCCTGAGCGTTCTGCAGTTCTTGGTGGCAGTATTTACAAAAGAAGCTCAAGCAGGGAGCTGGAAAGGTGTGACTTGAAGAAGACTCCACAGCTGAAACATTTTTTCTTTTCCTTTCAGTGTGGAGTGAACTTTTACCTATATTTCCAACGGGCAGAGGTCCTTTGTTGCTCACGGAGACTTACAGTTTTCCGCCTTTTCTTTGATAACCTGTAGCCATTTGTAAAGGTTCAGATCTAAAAATTTTAAGTAACCTTCAAAATTGCAATGCACTAAACTGTTAATGGAAATATGCAAATTGTTTGCTGTTTTGCATTATTACAATTCTATCAAATTCAGAGTTTTTGTTCTCAATAATCATGACATTCCTGTCTCTGGGGGAAAAAAAAGTACAATAAGGAAAGACTGACAGTTTTGACTAAATAGCTGTTACATATTTCCGGTTGGGTGAGAATTTAAAACCCCTTTGCAAAAGTATTTGATTAATAAATTTATGTCACATGTTCCGCTGCTCAAATAATGTCACTTGCAGCTACAGAGAAGCCCTAATGCCCAGTTTATCGAGTCTTTTAGCTGTCCTTGACCTCTAGGCCTGTTCCTTTTAATTAAAACCAAAAACTGAGCTGTATTCATGCAGGCAAGGATACCATTGTCTTCTAGATTCAGTTGTGTTTGGAGGATTTGTATTACAAATGTTTATGCTATTTGACTATACGGGAAGCATAGTTCTTTTTAAATTTGTTTCAGAGATCAGCTTGGAAATGGCAAAATGTGCTTGCATCATGCCCAGATTTGTTAACTTTACTTTAAACGTTATACTAATTTAAGCTCAAAGTAACCTTAATGAAGGTTACGTGATAATGCGTAAGATTGTGTGCTTTGCAGGACTACGCTTTATTTTAAACTAGGAGTTGTTTCGTTTGGTGCCTTTGGTCTTCTGAGTGAGAGGGCACAGGAAAAATAATGGGTATTATGAGCTTCTGTGCCAGAGAACGTTAGTGCTACTACGTTTTACATTTGAAAAGGCAGAACTTTGTAAAAAGGTAGCAAAAAAAAATTGAAGTCTGGTCTGTCTCTGAAAATATTCTGTTGTCTGGTGTGGAACCATCAGTGTTAACGGTGTTTTCCACAGTGGAAATCTGCAAATCCGTTCTTGTACAGAGTGCTGCGCTCCCAGGAAAGCCGCTGGATCAAAACCGTGACTGACGCCAGACGTCCTTGCATAAAATATTGGTGTCCTGCTTCTGGTTTTATATGTGTGACGTTGGCATCTTTTGGCAGCCGAATTCTGTGAAGAGGTCATTTTGTGTCTGGAGATGTGTCCCATTTTCATTCCTTTTGTGCCATCTTCCCAGTTTCCCAGTTCCCAGTGCCTAGTCCCAGGCACTGGGAAAAAAAAGAATGTTTTTGAAATAGCTAATCAGTTTTGGTTGCCAAAAAAGTGGGGTTTTTCCCTCGTTTTAACAGAAAGTAAGGTGTAACTGTTTATGAGGCTTATACTGTATAGTATTTGTTGAACCTTCAGCTGCAAAGCACATAGCACCAAGGTACAAGTTAAGCTTTGAAACAGTTTAATTTGAAAACTGATAGAACTCTAATATATTCTTATTTAATCAATTATATATATCCAGTTTCAATTCGATCTACAGGATCTGGCAGTGATTAGGTTAAATATAAAAGTACTGTACTGATTTGGGTGTAATAATTAGCATACGCGTGTAATCAGCATTATTGTGCGGAATGAAACCTCCTGTGACCCTGCTTTACATATGACTACAAGAAAAAAGGGAGCATCTCCCACAAGTAACTTAACTTTCCAGTTACTTGCCTCAATTCTAACTTTGAATTTTTGCATCTTATTTTTCAATTGCAGTATCTGGTCATTTCAAAGCAATACGGACACCGCAAGCTCAGCGTTTAGTTCAGAGCCTCAGCAAGTAGCAGTTCTGTGTCACCCAAACTTGGTAGCCTGTCTCTTTTCTCCTTTTTTTTTTACATGAACTCAAGACCGCTGGACTAAAACAGCTACTTTAATCCTCTCATTCAGGCGGGAGAATAATGAACTAGGGGAGAGATTTCCTTCCCCCTCCATCAAGGCACAAAAAAAAGCCTCCCCACTGAAACCACAGCTGTTTACAGTCACAGCCTGGCCAAGAGGCATTGCAAATTGGCTCTGTAGCCCTCGGCGCTGTTGCTAAAGATTCATACCTGCCTAGTGATGTGCCTCATTACTCCTTTAAATGAGTGTGAGGTCAGAGCCTCAACATGCATAATAAAATCATACAGTAAAACTGTAGACCCTAGCAGACATTCAGAGCAAAGGAAAAGCCACTCTGGAGTAAACTCTTGCTTAACATGTGCCTCTGACCTTAAAACGCCACATGATACAATACGACAAGCCAAAGAAATGGTGTGTAGCTTACCGCACCCACTGAAATTCGGTTGTGGTGGACAAGGTCTGACTGACCTGGGTACAGCTGCAAAATGTGTGCATGGTGATGAGCTGGCAATAAAGTGACTGAAGGAAGATGCATATGGGCTCCTGGGTTGTTTGCACAACACAGCGACTGTTTCTCCGACATAAATGGATTTGTGACATGTCTGTTACTGTGTAAATAAGATGCCAGTCTTTATTAGCTGTGCTTAATGGTGTGTATTGTAAAGAACACATACAGTATTTACATCCACAGATGCTTCCCCCTAAGGAACAAAAAACAGCCACACAATCTGCTGCAGTTGCATTTTAAATGGCTACTATAAATAATCTCTCTTGTTTTGCTTTTAAGTTGCTTATTATTGCTTAAATGACATGTAGCTCCATCGGTTTGATTATTGTGTTACTGTTACTTGCTGGGATTCCATTAGTACTTGAGGACCTGTTTTTCCAGGCAGTGTCTGGGGAGCAGTGTGGGTTAATTATCTTTATAAGTTCTATAAATTAATCTAAAGTTTATTTTATATGTGCAAGCGAAGGCAACTCTAAAGAGTATAAATACAATTTGAATGACTTTAGAGTGGTTTCCTGACAATTATCCTCATTTTGCTTTTTGTTTTGAGAACACATGTAAGAATTTCCTATATGCAAGAACAATTAGGTAAATCATTAAATAAATACTAAAAGGCTCAATATTAAAAAGATATCTGCTGCAGAATCAAAAATAATTTGCAATCCCATTTCTAGCATACTTGTTATATCCGTCTTACTATGCACTTTTTTATCCCTTACAATATATTTGAGCTATTCTAATATATGCAGTACCTCAACAAAACTTTCCTTGTTTGGTTTATAATCATATAATTATAATATCAGGGCCTGTATCAGTTTATAATTATATATCAGTGCCTGTAATATTCTTTGTCACCAATTCTGTTTTGTTTTTTAAGAAAAAAATCTGTATGTTACTTTCCACCCCAGGCATAATATGAATGTGAAGAATCATTACTTCTTTTTGTTAATTGGTAGCAATCATTAGAATTCATGTTATTCACGAGTTACCAACAGCTTTTGTAGATTATAAGTATAATTACAACAAAATATAAGTAGATTACAACACTTCCTTCAGTGCAGTTAGAATTGCATTCAGACTCATTTGAGTCCACACTTTATTAAGATTACTCCATCCTCTCATTACACTGACATTGCAAAATGGATGAAAACTTCAGAATTTTACTTTATGGAGAGGAACAGAAAAAAAAATGCTTCTCTGTTGCAGCTTTTCCTTTGTTGTTGTTTTGTTGTGACCTCTGTTCATTAATAAAAATGGGCAGCCTGTCAACCACAGTCAAGTGTAATCCGAACTATACAGCATCCTTTCAGGCAACTATTTTAATGGAAATGTGGAGCATATTGTATCAAGGCTACCATATCCTACTTGAAATGACAGTATTAAAAGTAGAAGTTGATACTATGGTAACAAAACAGCTTTCTGCAGCAGAATCGAACTCTGTTAGGCCCAGGAGAGTGCGCCGAGAGGCGGAGACGTTCTTCATTGTTCTTTTCTTTGGAATATGATGCGATGAGATGGCATTGTGCTCTGCCTGGCTTCCATTTTTTAATACTTGTATTTAGAGGGGACTCTTTAACTTGACTTGATCCATCCTGCTAAAAGCTAATGCATAGCCAGCCTTGAACTGTTCACAGATAAGTGGTGCAACCTCTCTGCTTTTTAATGAGTGATGGCATTGTTTCTAACACATGCATACATTTGAATGCCGGCTTCAAACCCCCATGTAAGCAATGTGGGAGCTTTTAACAGATCAGTAGGGGCTAGATGTTGAAGAAGTGAACTAAGTAGATCTTGGACAATGGCTATTTTTGTCATAGAGACGGAACTAAAGCTGGTCTGGGCTGTATTTCTCAGGCTGTCTTTATTAAATATCATTGTATTGTCAAAGCTATATCAGTTGGTATGTCAAGTGTGGCTGTGAAAGCTGCGGCTATGTAATCATATTATTTGAGCAGCCCATTTTTATAAAACATCACTATTTGTTTTCAGCTTTCTGTTTCTTAGCATTTTGGCATGTGCTCCTTCTGTGCTCCTCTCAGTTTCTCTTTATATACAAGGGGAATGTCGTCTCTTGGTCGTTTTGCCGCCTGTGGTAATTGCCATCTTTCAGGTGCAGGGAAAGAATTTGGTAGCTTCTTTTTAAGGAGAGCTTTCTTTCTTATTTCTTTCTGTTTTGTGTCCTGCTACTCCCTCTCCCTTATTTCGACTTGCGTCGGCTTCCTGAAGTGGAATACAGGCACACTGAAGAAAAAAATAAATAAAAAATGAACAGAACATCAGTAACGTGGTGGACACTGGAAGCATGTGATGTTTCTTGCTTGTAAAAGTGTCCTGTGTAGTTTCTGGATGCTGTTAGATTTTAAGTAAATATGCCTTTATGCAAATGGAGAATGGAATTATAACTCTATGGAAAGGTGCTACACAAATATCGACAGCGTGAACCACTTATAGAGTTGACTCCTAACAGAATGAGTTAGGAAACGCTTTTATAACTACTTGTTTATGACGGTCTTGTACAATTTCATGCTTAAATGTAGGTCATTCTGCATTTTTCATGGGCTACATTCGGCGTTAGCTTGTTGCTGTGTCGTACAGATAGAAATAGAAGTTCCACCTTCACTTGCAAAATGTTGCAGGAGAAATGTGGAAGTACTTCCAGTTGGCCACAAGCAACAGTTGATCTTGTTCACTGTTAAAAACTGTGGAAGGACTCGTGCAGAATTGTAAGAACTGCTGTACAGTATATGCTCTCTGAAGCTGATCTTGTAATGTCAGGCTGCCTCAGAGCAGACTCAAATTAACACTTATTGAACAAATACACCCTTGAGTATAATTTAACAACAAACAGTGTTTCTGCAGGGACCACATTGTGTTTTAAAACCAATTACCAATTTGTTTTTATTACTGTCATCGGTAAAATTGATCTGATGAAGATTTAGTGTGCTGATTGTAAAGTGATGGAGTTGTCACTGTATGGATGCGTGCCATTAATGTGGCATTAGTGTTGTTCAAATAAGCAATCAGCCAACATATCATAATATATCTGCATAAAGAGCTTCTGCCTGCAGTGGTCTGAGTCCTGAATGCGGAGAGGGCAGCACAGAGACAGACCTGTACTCTACCTAACTGAGTGTTAACAACAGTGCTACATTACAGAGTGAAATCATGGACTCCAGGCTGATTTTATGATTACACTGGGGAGCCTTATGGAGTGTAAGTGGGGTATTGAAGGGAGACTTTCTAGCTGGAAAATGTAAAATGCCCCTGGTCCACAGAATTCAGCTGGCCCCATGGTGCTTTACTGCAGACATCTGTGTCCTGGGCATCACCTCAGCCCTGTCTGGTGAAAAGAGCTTGTGTTTCATCAGTCTTTCACTGTTTAACGATGGGTTGAAACTCGGGGTCACTGCAGTAGTGTTTCAGCTCTTAGTAGAGCTTGTTAAAGCAGGCAAGGACCTATCAGAAATGTATCTGCCCATCTGTACTCCTGTTGAGGATTTCATTTTAAACTCAGAATGCACTGACATGTGAAATGTGTTTGGGATCCATTATTCACTGTGCACATCTTCCCACACAGGATTGGCCATTCTGTTGTTCTCTGGTGCATTATCGGCTGTAATCCACCTACACGCGAATGACAGAATTTCATTCTCTTTGCCTTCCGTGTTCTTATTTTTAGATTTCTGTATATTTTATTTTGTTGCCTGGAAGATGAAAATGACAACAAACGATTGGGGGAAATACTTTTTCTGAGTTCTTAAAACCTTGAAGTATGGGTCCTACAGTAATGGCTTAGCAAAAGGTGATTTTTAGTGCCGTCTGTTTAGTGTGGTGTAAGTGTGAGAAGGGATATTAGACTTCCCTTTTTGACATGTTGTCATAACATTCATTATGTTTCCGTGCTTTGAAATAACGCTTTTTATCCCCGAAGACCTCAAAACTCTTTCCACGGAGGAGGAGACCCACTGCATCCCCCATTGAAGAGCAGGATCTACCTGGGCAGAGCACAGCGGTGTTGTGCCAGCAGTCCCAATACACAACAGTTCAGTAAGAGGAGTGGGAGAAATTGCTTCCCCAGCTGAGCACAGGCAGAACTTTAGGATGGCCGTATCACATTGTAGAAGCCAAGACTGGAATTACACGTCTGCTCTTTCAAACAGTTCCACAAAATCTTTAATGACTCAGTCGTCAGGACCTCGATTTATGGTCTCACTGGGAGGATAGCAGCTCCTCCAGCCTAGCGTCCCTGAGCACAGCCCTGTGGCATTGGTTAGCTGTGCAGGAATAATACATGTCCTATTCTCCTAGCACTGGTGAAAGAATCTTAATTTTTCTGACCTCCGTGTACACCTGTACGTGGTCCATTTCATGCCTGAGTCTAAATTAGTTTGTTTGCAGCAGTTGCATGTAAATAAGAAAACAGACTCACAAGAATGATAAAATAAAGCATTACATTAAGTAAGGGCATTAAGTGAACTTCAGAAAGTGGATTAATCTGGGTGCTAATCACCCCTCTGCACTCTGCTACTCTCTATTCCTCATAACTCCTTCAAGAATTTGACTGCCGCATGTTAATCACCCTGTTGGGCCTCAGTGCATAATTGCCATAGCAGTGCTCAGTATGAGAAACAATGTGCCTCATACATATTCTAAAATAAAGCTGAAATGAAAACAATTAGTACTGTATGAAACACTTAAAGCTTTTTTTTTCTACCAGCGGTTGCCATCAGTGAGAAGATTCCCTTCAGATTTTAAAAGTTAAATTAATCGGTACGCTTTTCCAACAGGGAGTGGATTTGTGTCAAAAACCATAAATACTGCGTTATTTGTAGTTCATCAGTAAGTAACTGAAACAGTAATAATCAGTTACAACATCATTTGCTCTATATACAGTACTTCAAACCAAATAATTCTCAATAACATAAGATACAGTCCATTCTGCACAGTTTGTCAGTATCTAAGGCAGATTTCTATAGTCTTGCACTGGCAAAAACAATGTTTGCCCTTTTAGTTGTTTTGTATGTATTGTACCTTTTATCAGATGTTGTTATTGATGTTCTTTCTGTTGTTGTCTGCTGTGACCCTTACAAGGTGTACAAGTTGCCTGATTTTGGTTCAACAGCTTTAAATTAGCAAATGCATCCCAATAAATATACATTCAGGGCTTTCTGTGGTCACTAAAGCTCAATATGACTCTGTAATCATGCTTTAAACGTGACTTAAAAATTCAAAGTAAATATAAGCAAATGTCACTGTTTATAGAGAGAGAAATACAAGTGTTTGACTCGAATCAGTATAGAAATGGAGAAGTGGAAGTGGCTTCACTGCTAGAGCTCAGAGATTTCAGCGGCCAAACAGGAACATCTGGCACTGAACCTCCTGAGAATAGACAAGCAGTCGGGTTGAGATTCGTTTCTCTTTTCTTAAAGGAAAGAGATAAACACCTTAACAGCAATGCTGGATTCGATGTTGCTTTTTTTATGTACAAGAAGGAAAAATCCAACAGCGTAGCCGACAGACCGGTAGAGCACACACGTCTTTGTGTTAACATCCCCACGTTTATGGTTTATTTGAATTTTGGAACATCTCTTGGGTATGGGGAGGCAGTGACACTTTGCGTGAATATCTGATGAGAAACCTGGTCTGCTGCTAGTTTTTAAACTTTGTTGATGCAACTACACTCATTAGGTTACATTTCAGGAACAAATGAACAATTGCCACTTCCAGTGTGATGAAGTACAGTGTGGTCTCTGCTGTGCTGTGGTAAGAGAAGTCTGGCTGCAGGACGGATGACCTTGTTCCAGGGAACAGACTGGAGCCCACTGCCTCCTGCTTTTCCATGTGCTTTTACAGAAGGGTGCTGTACATCGACGTAAGTGGTTCATGATCACAATACCCTCTACACCGTGCTTTGTCAGTCTTTGGTTGACCTTGTCTGGGTAAAGTTCTGTTCCCTTCGCCGCTGTCAGCACCCTCCTGTTGGGGCTCTCTGCCTTCCTTTTTCTTTTTGAAAATGATTGGAGTTTCATTTGAAGGGGTCCACTAAATATAAAATATTTCTTTCCCTTCTTTTCTTCAGTTTGCCAGTCTAATAAGAAATGCTAATTAAAATCCCCAGTGGGTTTAATAAGGACATAGGGGACTCAGTTCCTGCTGTACGTGTTGGAATCAGATTCCCCTTCTCGGGATATTTTCGGATTTTCCAGGATTTGTGTTGCTGTAATTCTCCAAGATAAAGAATGGAATGACAAAATAGAAGTGGATAATCAATGTAAAGCATAGCCATTTTACTGCATTTCTAGTTATTTACTTTCAAAACATCAGTTATACGTGTGCACATTTTAAAGTGTTAAACTAACAAGCCCTGTTTAATGAATAATGTTCAGCTTTAAAAAATGTAGTTCAGGTGGGTAGCTGCGTCAGCATGCGTAGGCTGCAAAGGAACAAGTAATAGGTTTATTTCATGCTGAAAAAAAGAAGAAAGAAAACGCAACGTTTCGGCCGTGGAGCCTTCTTCGGGTGTGAGGGACACCCTCACACCTGAAGAAGGCTCCACAGCCGAAACATTGTGTTGTAAAGAGGTGTCTAAACTGCTTTTCATTGAGTGAACCAGTAAGAATTTCATCTCATTGTAGTGTTTTTATCAACTTAGTGCCACAATTAAAATAAAGAAACAAAATCTTTTTTTTTCTTTCTTAATAACAAACACCTGGTAGTTTTGTCCTCTGTGAAGAGGTGAAAAACCGCAGTAGACCCAGTGGTAGTCGAACACGGAGATCAGCGGGAGGGATGAAGTGATCGGAAGAGACACAGTTTGTCTGGATGTAACAGAGCCTTGGCATTTTGTTTGTCTGGCGGAGCCATCTTTGCAGACTGCTTTCGCTTCCTTGCTCATATAGCAGATTACCATCAGCTCAGACTAAGGAAGTGAGAAAATGTGTGAAAGATAAAACATAAGGTGTTTGTTACTTTTGTGTGTCTTTAGAGTTTCATGTCACTGGAATGTACCAAGAGATCTTGTCTTCAAGAGGCCTTCTGGTTCTCTTTGGTACTTTTCAGATTCTACAGTCAATTATAGATATAAGGTCAGCCTTGACATTCACAAGGGTTTGGTGCAAGTCCACCCTATGTTGTCGCTACCGTATAGTATATATGGTTAAAAGACATAATTAACCTTCCCTTATTTGACAATTAAAGTACTAATGCATTGATAAACCAGAGCAAACAATAGTAATTGTTAAAGGAAACAACATAAATCTGTCCCTCTCGTCCAGCAGATATCTGCACTTTTTCTCTGTGCCTCCATGATGAGCCCCTCTGGTAATGAAAAGGGCAATAAGACTCTCAGTGTATAAAGTCGTCTCCAGCCTGTCATTCCCCACACTGCTGACGCAGAACCTGGAGTGTTCGTTACAATAGAAAAACAGGACCACACTGAGATGCTGGGTAGTGGATAGTGGGTAGGGGGCAGGGAGAGGCTCACTCGCCAGCTAGATTTGTCTTGCGATCCTAGTCTGTTGCGCAGCTAATGTGAAAGTTCGGTTTTGGTTCGGTTTCATACTGCTCTCTTCTTCTTCTTCCTCCTCCCCCATACATCCTGAATTCTGTGAAAGTCCTGTGTCGTTGCCATTGTTGTCAAAAACCTCTGGTCTCGCCATGGGCGAGAGTCAGAGTTTGCGCAAATTAAAACGCCAAGTAGCCCTTCCTGCTCCCTAGGCGCTGTACTGACTAATGTACAAGCAAATAACTACAGTTTATATAGCAAATATTCTACTGTGCAAATGTTCCAACGTGATCTGCATACATTGTTGTCAAGTAAGTTGCAGTACTCAGCATCGCCATCTTGCAATCAAGAGAAATATTTCAATTGGATTAAAAGAGATGTTTTCACAAGCCTGCTTGTTTGCAGTGTAATAGGGCGGCTTCACATCACCGGACGTTTTGTTGGTCCATCCTGAATCACAGAACATGGCGTTGCACAAACTTGGAAATGTAGTCTATTTTGTGATGGAAATTGGAGATTTTACAAGTTACTGTGCACCTTTTACTTTTATTGGTTTGAAATGCACTCATCAAGACTGATTCTTTCTAACTTCAAAATATAAAAATAGCCTTGCAGTTCCCTCTTTAATTATTCTAAACGTTTAGAGCTTTTTTGCTGTATTCAAGATGACGTTTTTGTCCATGTCCTTCAGTGTTTTTGTCAGGTTAGATCTTTCAGTAAAGATTTAAATGACGTATACGTGTGTTTACAGTCATTGCATGTCACTCAATATTCCATTGACCGTCTAGTTTAGAAACTGGATTCTTTTATTATTTGCGTCGTTGTTTATTTTGACTGACCTTTATGCAAGACAACTTGAAAGATTTGCAAAGCAGCAAATGCAGTTTTATAATGGTGAAAAGGAGATGAGATGGCAGCAGTGCAACAGTCGGTAGGTTTGAGGGTGGAGGAGACCTTAGGATCTGTGAAGTGCAGACTGTCTTAAAAACATTTTTCCTTTGGAAAAGAGTCGATGTTCCATTCTCAGACCGGAAGGTTGTGAGTGACAAGGGAAGAGTTGGTTAAATGCCTGCTAGTGCCCATTGCTGAACGAGGCCATGGTATTGTGACGGTGTAGAGATTGTATTGCCAGAGTAAAAAAACTGAGGAAGAAATATGGGCCTTAGGTGTGCTTGCTGGGAGGCCAGCAGCCATGTCACCCTGCAACTTACAATTTGCACCCCACTGAAGCTAAGCAGGTGTGAGCCTGGTCAGTACCTGGATGGGAGACCTCCTGGGAAAAACTAAGGTTGCTGCTGGAAGAGGTGTTAGTGAGGCCAGCAGGGGGCACTCACCCTGCGGTCCATGTGGGTCCTAATGCCCCAGTATAGTGATGGGGACACTATACTGCAAAACAAGCACCGTCTTTCGGATGAGACGTAAAACCGGGGTCCTGACTCTCTGTGGTCATTAAAAATCCCAGGGTGTTTCTCGAAAAGAGTAGGAGTGTAACCCCAGAGTCCTGGCCAAATTTCCCATGCCTCCTAATAATCCCCCTCTATGAATTGGCTACATTACTTTGTTCTCCTCCCCCCGCCCCCCCCCCTCCGACAGCAGGCGGAGCGACGCGCCGGTTGGATTATTCTTGGTCGCATTTAATGGCAATGTCAGCTCAAAGATTTGGTTCAAACCACCAAATGGAGACAGGCGTGCCGACAAGCGGACCCTGCTGATGTGGGATTAACGCTAGAATGAGAGAGAGAGAGGTGTGCTTGCTGGGGAAAAGCACCCTTCCCTTTCTGGAAAGGTGAGGGTAAGGTGAGGTTTGTTTTCAGTCTAACCTTACCTTACCTCAGTGGGAAAGTTTTTGAAAGTGAAGGACTTGCTTCCTGGATGGATGCCTGACCGTAGACCTGCATTTCCTGGAGTGCTCTTGGCGCGAGCGTTTGTGCTCACCGCATATGCCTCACTTGTGAAGTGAGAAACCTTGAGGACTTCATTTCCAAAGTGAAATTTTTATACGTTTCAAAGATGTGTATGGCAGGCTGTAAAAAAAATGAGTTTCTTATCATCAATTGGGATTATTTTGATTTAAACCATAATTACAAGACCAGGCAGCCAAGCAGCCCCGTAGTAAGCGGCTCTTCTGAGACAGATGAACAGTTAGTACAGTACTTTATATATGTGCAGCAAGTCATAAACAATTGTAGGAAACAGCATTCAGAGTGTCAGCCATATCAGTATACGACATTTCTTCATAGTCAGGAATGTATCTGGTTGATTCCTTCTGATATTATACTTCTGAGCAGCAACATCTTTTTTGTAATGTTGTGACCAAAATGATACCAACTATTGTAAATGTGGTTTTCTTCGTGAGTGAGCTTGTGAACCACGACACCGGTTATCTTAAATCTTGGTGGGTTACCTCACACCCAGGCCTGCTTCAGGCTTGCACCTCAAAGCCTCCAGTCATACTTTATACACCCACAGCAGGTCACGACCAGTTTGGTGAAACGAGCCATGCTGAGCTAGTTGGTCTTCTTCAACAAAGGTCCTCTAGCTCCAGATTTGGAAGGAATCATTCAAGAGGCGGTGCAAACATGTAGTGAAACAGAGCTCTTACATTAAGAAGGATGGCAGCCTGACCTCCGTTATGTTCTCTCGTTGGTATGCATCATGTAAGACAAACCGCTGCTGTTTGGCCCATTAATTCCAATCATGGTATGCATCATATTCCATACAGTATAGTTCACTTAAATCAGTATGAGGCTATTGCTTAAACCAAGATGGCTACCTAACTGCAGTTTAGCTTTCAACATTCAAATTGTCTTGGTTTCATCACGCCAAGACCTCTTCAGAACTGCACCTACAGGTTGCACCCTGTAGTGCCACTCTTCCCTTGTTAGAAAATTGGTCGGCCAGTGAGCCCCAGATGCGGTGGGGTTTGTTCTAGCTTCCCCTTAGTTTGCTCACAGCTCTCCCACGCTGGTGAGGTAAAAGTGGACCCGTGGCAGTCCCCTTTCAACCTCTGCCAAGCATTTAGAGCTTTCTTGCTCATGCGGGGTTTCATGTTGCACTGCATGGGTATTGACTTGTTTAAAAGGAGAAACTGCCTGCAGTTTTCTAGTCAGATATGTCCTTTTTTTTACTTTAGGTGCTACTGGTGTATAGACCAGGATTTCCAGTTCTACCCTGCATTGAATCAAACCCGGGCATAGAATAAACCCTTTACCATGGGTAGCTAAAAGCTAGATTGTTGTACCATTTCCATTTTTATCTAAATACCATAGTTTTGTGTGAAAAGAACTTCCAGTGCGGTTGCTGAGGTAGTGTCACGGGGGTGTGAGAGGGAATTTCTGGACACCCTGAAGTGGATTAGTGCCTCTTCAGTGGCCTATTACCTGTAACCATGATATGTTGTTTCAGGGATTAACTTTATAAACTTCCGTGCTGAGGTAACAGAACTCTGAGCGAAAGCCATTCACAAGCCTGATCCTAACACACCGGACAAAGAGAGCGCACTAATCTGCATCTCCTGTTACTGCAGAGGAGAGAATTACACATGCAGCGTCTCACCTGAACAAAAAAAGATCAGCGCTGTACCTGTTTATTAACGCCGTTGTGGGCTCACAAAGGCACAGAGATATTTAAAGCCAGGGAGGGCAAGCTCAGGTAAAAAGCTAATAAATGAAATAAAAGAGTAATCCAAAGCTTAGCTCCAGAGCGTTCTAATCTTTCTCTCTGGGGGAGTTTTCCTTTAAAGTCTTTCCTCAGAATCCTACTGCAAAGAAAAAAAAAAGTTTCCCCCCCCCCCCCCGACAGACCTGACTTTAAGGTAATTGGTTGTTCAGTGAAATTGTATTTCAATTATGAATTCAGGCAAAGAATTTATGTGCCTTACCTCTAAAATGCATTTTAAATTGAGTTTGGGCAAGAGCAAAGCACAATGTTCTTTACAACAAACAGAAATGAGGCTGCCAAGGAAACACTTCAAGGGCAATATACTAACTTATTATATTAGACATAAGTATGACCCACTGCGGCCCTTGTAGAACCACTTGAGTCAGAAGTCATACAGGCTTTTCTGATGCCAGACAATCTTCATAATGATTTTGTTTACTGCACTAATTTATTTATTTTATTTTTGCACAAGGCCATGAGCAGTAGCTGAATGCGGATGGTCTTGGCAAAGTGGTTTTCTAGAATTTTGGCTGTCATGGGTATCGCAAAAATCCTGTTCGAGCTGCAGATGTGTCCATAAACACAGATTATTAGCTTCTTTTTCTTATTAGTAAGAGATTGCCTCCGCCAAGTATGTTTTGCTTTATTTTTTGGTAGCGCTCTGTTAATTTCTTAAACCAAAGATGCATTTTCCCCTTTATTCTTTTGAAGAAATAAGGTGACTTGGGCCATAAAGCAAAACAGAGTAAGAGAAAAGGAAAAGAAGGACGGGGGGGGAAATTGATGCAGAAAAACTCCCGTTGGCAAGAGGTACATGTGTACCTGGTATGGGTGTTGCGTACACAGTGTGTCCTCAATCACTTTGCAGTTCTCACATGACTTCACATTTTAATTCTATTACCTCTTCCTCTGTGTGCAAACTGCTGTTCCAGTTGGCTCTTTCCTTTTGCACTTTCCCAAATGAAAGCCTCGTTTTCTGTCTCTTTTACAGACCAATCTTCCCATTTTCAAGCTGAAGGAGTCCCGGGTGAGAAGAAGGTACAGTGACTTTGAATGGCTGAGGAATGAACTGGAAAGAGAAAGCAAGGTAGGCTATTCAAATTTCACGCATTTCTCATATCATTAAATGCAAAGGTGTTATATATAAAGAAGGTCATCTTTCCTTTAATTAATTCCACTTTAATTGGCTGCAATCCCAGGGGCTTATTAGTAATGATCGTGATTACTTGCATATACGTCGTGCTTTTCTTCGCTAAGGATCCAAACGCTTTATACTGTATATACAGGAAAGGACTCGCTCATCCTGTCCCAGAGTGCAGCACACAGCAGATCGGGGAGAGGCAGAACTTTAGGAAGGCCTTATTGTACAAGCATCTGTACAAAAAATCTTAATTCTTTAAAGAATCTTTAATGACTCAGTCGTCAGGACCTTGATTTATGACTTCATTGGAAGGATGACGGCTTCTCCAGCCCAGTGTCCCTGGGCACAGCACTATGGCGTTAGTTATGCCTGTTTGTTGTGCAGTGATCACTGTGTGGGAACTGTACATGTTCTATTCCTAGCACTGGTGTAAGAATCCTGCTTTTCTAAGCTCCATATGCACCTATACATGGTCTGTTTGATGTCTGAGAGTAAATCCTACATTTAATGGTTTCCCAGGCTTTCCTTCATACTGCATTGTTTTAATCTGTTGTGTAGCGTGACCGCCCGCGTACTGTAGTTTCTTTGTAGTTTTGACATGTGTTGAGGGGGAATTATGTTTTTATTAAAACATACACTGGGATTGACACCCCTACTTTAACATCTGGATGTCGCCTCATACAGCACAATGTCTTATTAACCACCATATTCTGGTCTTGATGTAAGAGCGCCACCTACTGGTCCACCAGTACCACTTACAATAGGATCCTATTTTCCCTTCGAGGTCTCCCATGCGAGTACTGACCAGGCCCAGCCTTGCTTTGCTCCTGAGATCAGACAGCATAGTTTGATACCATACTACAGTACAGTCGCTGCCCTTGCATTTGCTTGGTCAATCATTCAATACGTCTAAACTGAAACAATTTATGTTTTTGCGTATTCCACCCTCTTGAAGGTTAAATCTGCAATAATTCAAGATTTGCTCCCAGTCCGCAATGAACAAGAATGATTTGAACATTAGAAATTTTTCAAAACGGGGGGGCCCATTCAGTCAAACCAGTTGGTTTAGTTTTCAGTGGCTAGGTTACCCAATGATTTCCATATTTTGAAAGGAGCGATGTTATCACTTTTAACACGTCACTAGCTCGCTTGTCCTGGTTGCCTGCAGCTGTTTGTATGAAGAAGTGCCTCCTATGGTCAGTTTTTAATTCACTTCCCCATAGTTACCATTTTTGTCCTCCGGTTCATGTTTCACTGTTGATTATGAAAACGTCAGTATGGTTAGCTTTTTGAATATTTGAATCCTGTTCCCAATAGTTTTCTCTGTTAAAACAAAAAAAAAGATTTTGATCTTTCAGCCTGTTAGAGGTTCATAATATTTTATTCAGAATAATGTTGTGCTTCCCTGGACTGGTTCAAGGGTAACAATATCTTACAGTATCATTTTTGTATCTTAGTGACAACAATTGTACACAGTATTCTTAAGGAGGTCTATACTAGAGCATTGCACAATTTTAACATCCCTTAGTTTAATTTTTGTGTGGTTGATTACAGTCTATAGTGTGTATACTATACACTATATAGTGTCAAGAATATGAATGTGTATACTTTAACATAAGTATTTTTCATAGATTATTTTGAGCTCAGTGTTTCCCAGTGTTCTCTTCTTTATAGTGTATGATTTGCTGCTTTTAGGTAACACGGTGCACATCTGCATAAAATGTCATCTACAAGTGTTGGCCCTGTATTGAAAGTTTTATAAACCTGTTTGAATTTTCTCTGTTGCTTCTACAGTGTCATCAGACTTTCTTCCTATGTTGGTATTTGGAAATTTCTCTGCTTCACTATCTTAAAATCTACATTGGTCATAGAAATTCACTGTAAAGTAAAAAAAAAGATCACTGTAGTACTCCATTAATTATATCACCCCCAATTGACTGCATCTTGGTATTTCTTGGCCTGTCAGGACAGCATTTTGTGTTTGGAGTGCGGAGTAAGGTGGATGTCCACCTTAACGCTTGTTTGGCAGTTCTGCAGTTTTCCAATCTCATAATATGATCAAACCAAATCAGTCTTCACTTCTGCTAGATTGTTTTGAGAGGTAGCTGGCTGTTGGCCTTGTCCTGCCATTTGGTAAGTAAGATGGGATGGGCATAGAGAGAGTTGTATCAGTTCGTTTTAGCAAGCTGTTTGTTTGTTATATCCCAGCTCTCTGCCCCATATGGTAGAACATGTATAACTGTACAACAGACGTATAGCTATGGGCATAGACACGACTTGAGCTTGCCGAGATCTTTCTGTTGTTCACTGCGTTGTGCAGTCCGTTCAAGGTTGCTGCTGCTCTGCCAGTCCGCACCTTGATTTCAGCTTCAGTGTGATTGTCGTCCATGATGAGGCTGCCCAAGCAGGTGAAATTGGGTGGAATTTCAAAATCTTGGCTGCTTAGATATATATGTGGATGTTGTGCAGGCATGTTGCTAATCGTGATTTTGATATTTTTTCGCTGATATTACAAGGCCTATCAGTCGACCAAGTCGAGCTAATCTGGCCATGTTCTTCTGCAAGTGACTGGCTAAGCTGCAGAGCAGAGTTATGTCATCGGCAAAATCTATGTCTTCTGGTTACCACTCAACCGAGTGGGTTTTCCATTTGATGTCTGTTGCACCAGCCAGATTATAGCCATGCCATACAGTACTGGTGACAGCACACATCCCTGTTTGACTCCTCTTGTCACCTTGTGCTCAGAGTGGACAACAACTGTACAAACTGGTTTAAGACTGCAATGACTCTGACCAACTTGTGACAGCTGACAGCTGTATCTTGTCATAGTCTTACCAGGAATGAGTGATAACAATTTGATCATGGATGGATGGGTTTCAGTTTCCTAACATTATTTCACTTCACTTGTGTATTTATATATATGTATGTTGTTTGGCAATATGTCTAGAAATAGAAAAACACAGTGGGTTGTCCCACAACTGGCAAATTGTGTCAGAGTGCCACAAAGTGACAGTGTTTGTGATACCAGCTTGTGGAACAGATCTTCTGGTAAGGGAAAATATTAGAGTGAATACTGTGCTGTTCTTGGGTTTCTTTGCAATCTAGGAAGACACACCCAGTGGCCTCTGTGTTTTTGCGTGCTTGTGATACCGTGAAATGTGCCTGAGTCACATTGGGCTCATTGACTTGAAATACCGTGAACCAAAAGATACAAGCTGCTCTGAATTTCATTCCCCTTTTTTACTTTTTCTGAGATATGGCCCTTAATAAATTTGAGCTACAGCCTCCAAAGCAGGGCAGTAATCGTTTTGTAGTCTAGGTAAAGCTTGGTCCAATACTGCTTACTAAACCAATTTTGATCCCATATCGCTGGCCTGTCCGATGGTCAAATGAAATCAAAGCGCATTATATTGTGAACCAAATTTTTATATGGTCTCTACCTAAGCTTAACTTGTCTTTTTTTCCAAATTTTCACAAAGGATGTTTCTGATGGGTTCAGAACGCAACTTCATCACTGTGACTTTGCTTCCCTCACAGTGTGTGTTGTCTCCTTCCACCTTCAGGTTGTAGTCCCTCCTTTACCTGGGAAGGCTTTGTTCCGTCAGCTGCCATTCAGAGGAGATGATGGGATATTCGATGACTCCTTCATAGAAGAGAGAAGGCAAGGGCTGGAGCAGTTTCTAAACAAGTAAGTCAGGGGAATCTCCATTGTGATGTGATTTCTGCCATTTTGTTTTCTTTCCCATGTCCCAGTTTACCTTAAATTAAAGATTGTTTTATAAAGGTCAGTTTATAGCTTTATCCGAGATTGGTTTTAAATTTAGAATTGCCAGCTTTTCGTTGTCATACCCAGCCAATTTGAGATCTCTAATTGAGCGATTTTACATCCCTTGCTCATGCCTGTAAACTCCACAGCCGCACACGGGGAAGAATGAGGAAGTGTAGGTAGACTCCTCTTCCCCACCCACTTTCAAGTCAAGCTTCTTTTAAACGCCTTGCATCAACACTAGCCTGTACAGCAGGTTCTGTGTCTCGGGCATTTCACCTACTGTATGCTTCCAGTGTCCAGGAGGCCCCAGGGACTCCAAAAGCAAAGAGAGCCCGGGCTAGAGAAGTGCCAGTCACAGTCGGCTAGAGACCTGACCCAGGCTCGAAAACCACGATCAGAGAGCTCCACCTACAACCAAGCAAGAGCTTTCACTGCTTGAGCCAGGGCTTAAATCCATTCCCAGAGAAGCCAGATCAAACTGATTTTAAAAGTGCACTGTGAATGCAAAATCAAATGTGTTGACCTAGCTTTATTTCATCTGATTTTCTGCCACCTGGATAGATAGTGGAGTTGAATGAGAATGTACTGATTTCTGCAACTACTTATGTTACTTTTTCCAATTGTTTCGTAAGGCCGAACAAACATTTGTTTGACTATATCCTGATGAGCCTCCATGTTGCAGAAAAGGGGACTTTTCAAGTTTTCCAAATGAAATTGCTTGCAGTTAACAAACACATATATCATTCATGTCATGTAGAATATATCTTTTTATAATTACCTTGAGAATGATTAAAATTGAGGAAAGGGCACAAGTGCATTCTACCTGAGTTTTAAATTTGTTTTATTTTCCATACGTAATTTATGCTAATTACTACTGAAATTACAGTACCTAATTCTTTGAAGAATGTTGTATGCACCCCAGCTTATTTTTGATCCAAGGGTGTTGTTCCTTTTTTTGCATGAACAATAAAAGTTATATTGTAATTGTAATTATTTGCTGTGATTACAGACATTGCTATTATCTTTGTTTCATGTGCAAATGTGGCAAAGCTACCCATTTGAATTTTAATCTGTAAAACTTGGTAAATTGGCAGACAGAACTGTAGAAATGTTTAGTAATTTAAGAAAAAAATATATGGGAATTAAAAGGTATTGTTGATCATGTAATTGTTCAGACTTAATAGCAGAGAAGTCTATGACAGTCTATAACCATTTGCAATTTTCTAAAGGTACCATTAAATGTTTTGTAAAGGTACAGCTTAACATTACAGCTTAATATTGTCTTCCGCTTCAAGGCCATCATTTTAAGCACTGCATTCAGTGTCTTGCTCATTTGGAATGATGATAAAAGTGAGAATGAAGATGAATTTCATACTATAGTTTATGTTAAGGGGAAGAAAATAGATTAAACTAAAGAGAATGACAACAATTGTCCTAATTGCTGGTGTTGTGTTTGTGTTCTGTATTGTGCCCCGATGAAACATGATAAAAACACTAAGGGATTATTTAGGGAGTATCGCTTGCTCTTGAGCCATGATCTCTGTCAATGCTGCAGTCCAGTATCTGTGAATGGCCGTCTTGATAAACAGCTGAATGGATGAAAGAAGGTAGAATAAAGCATTTTAACACTGCAGGGGACTGACCGAGGTTGGTGGAAAAAGAAGACCAGGTGTCATTTGATATTTCAGTTTTGGGAGGACGCATGTGCACTGACATAATGCTCAGATCTGCCAGGCTTCAGGGTATAAACGGCCTCCTCAAACGACCATGTGCCAGTTTTTTCAGAATCTGATCAAGGGAGTAATTTCGAGTTCATTCAGAACGCAGTTCATTTTGATTAAGGTCTTCTTCAGACCTAGAGAACCAGAGTTCCCTTAGCTAAAAAAATTACTGGCTTAACTGATCAGTATCCTACAAGTATTCCCAATCTTTGGACTGGAATGTTTTGCTAAAATGTTTTATTCTAAGATTTGGCGCAAAACATATATCTGTCAATCAATAGTAATATTAATATTACAGTCTACAGTACATTTATGTGGCATGCATTCTATGTTTCGTTGGTTTTATTTTAAAAAGTGTATACATATGCTGTTTTTTTGTAGTTATATATTGTAGGGTTTTTTGGGGTTTTGTCAGCCGGTGTATTGTGCAGAGCTGAATTGTAGATTTTAGACACTAATTGTGTAAAATCTGTTTGTCTTTCAGAGTGGCTGGACACCCCCTGGCCCAAAACGAACGCTGTCTTCACATGTTTTTGCAGGACGAGACCGTGGACAAAAATTACACACCTTCCAAAATCAGACAAGCCTGAAAGACACAGGGATGGATGCACACCAATAGTATCTGATTTTTTTTCCTTCACAGAGTTCAGATGTTATGGCTAATTTTATGGTTCAGAAAATGAATTAATAAAAAAACTT
The DNA here is from genome assembly GCF_055471065.1 of Atractosteus spatula. NCBI lineage: Eukaryota > Metazoa > Chordata > Actinopteri > Semionotiformes > Lepisosteidae > Atractosteus > Atractosteus spatula. The sequence continues at coordinate 45,395,873 of NC_142707.1, read as the reverse complement.
CACCGATCTGGATTTAATTCCTCACAGATCGCCTCAACGATGCTTATGTTTTCACTCTGTCAGCCTGAACTCTTGAGACTGTTATGCATAGTTATCTATCAGAAATCTTTTCACTTTAAATTCCACTAACTGCTTCTCATAATTTTCACTAACACTCTCTCGCAAACAAAACTGAACTCAGTAAAAGTATCAAATCGTTAGAAAAGAAACTCATCTGCTGTGCCCATGTTTAAACAAGCTGCACATTTTCACTTGTCTTTGGTTTTCAGTTTCATATTGATTTTGTGTTAATTACTAGTTAATACCTTCCACTAACTGAAATACTGTATGTGCACCAACCAACACTTCCTTGAAGCCTATAAATGATTTTCTACTGCAGAAACAGTGAGGAAATAACAGCATTTATACTCTGTACATTTAAATTTGTATACTGCTATGCCATTTTGTTTACATTGAAATTTTCCAATAAAAAAAGGTCAAACTTGTATGCATGACACAATGTGCGCGTCAAGATTTTCTTTGTACCTCTTCTCAATTCAGCTTTACTAGCTTTTGTCCACTAGCTTTTTTAGTTGTCTGATGTTTGCTCTTACAATCTACGACAAAGTCGTTCAGACTTCCAGTTGAGCACAACTGGGGGAAAAAAAGCTGGAATCTCAGATGCTGAGAAGGTGGAATAAATGAAGATGCCGCAAGTGGTTCTCTCTCTCTCTCTCTCTCTCTCTCTCTCTCTCTCTCTCTCTCTCTCTCTCTCTCTCTCTCATCCTAGCGTTAATCCCACATCAGCAGGGTCTGCTTGTTGGCACACCCGTCTCCATTTGGTGGTTTGAACCAAATCTTTGAGCTGACGTTGCCATTAAATGCGACCGAGAATACTCCAACCGGAGTGTCGCTCCGCCTGCCGTCAGAGTCGGGGGGGAAGAGAACAAAGTAATGTAGCCAATTCATAGAGGGGGATTATTAGGAGGCATGGGAAATTTGGCCAGGACGCCAGGGTTACACCCCTACTCTTTTCAAGAAACACCCTGGGATTTTTAATGACCACAGAGAGTCAGGACCTCAGTTTTGCATCTCATCCAAAAGACAGCACTTGTTTTACAGTATAGTGTCCCCATCATTATACTGGGGCATTAGGACCCACATGGACCACAGGGTAAACACCCCCTGCTGGCCTCACTAACACCTCTTCCAGCAGCAACCTTAGTTTTTCCCAGGAGGTCTCCCATCCAGGTACTGGCCAGGCTCACACCTGCTGAGCTTCAGTGGGTTGCCAATTGTAAGTTGCAGGGTGACATGGCTGCTGGTGCAAGTGGTTCTGAAACATAAAACTCAATCTGCTTTTTTAGTTTTTAAACAATTATGTTATCGCACCATTTCTGAAACAGTTTTCAAACTATTAACTGCTACCACATCACCAGATCTGCTTCATAGTAAAAGGAAGTTGGTTAATGTTAAGCAAAAGACATGAGTGTGTTCATAAGGCTCAGAAGATTAAATTATTGAAAATAATAAACAAGGGGTATTATATATTGCATGATGTCAGAATCTATGAATGTTATTTTGGCATTATTTGAATAAAACCAAATATTTAAATAATACAAAAAATTGTATTATTTGTGTTTTTTCCTGTTTTGGTCAATATATACAGTGCCCGACAGACCATACCCCCAATTAAATAAATCGAGGTTAAAAAAAAAATAATGTCTCTTGCATAGTAAAAAATATTTTAAAAAACATTGCAGCCGTGCTTTGCACAGAGCAATGTCATATTTGTCAGAATTAATTGAATTCCAGAAAACAAAAGTCACATTTATTTGCACCTTTAAAAAAAATCCATCAAAGTCACATCTCCATAGCATCCATCTCTCTTTATGTGCAATGGAAGCCTGAAACTATGCAGTATATAGAGGCCTCCAAAAGTTTCTAGGAAGGGATACAGAACTGATTCAGCAGCAGTGTGCATCATTATGGTTCAGCCAGAGACCTCTTTGAAGACTGCAGGCGAATGGCCAATGACCTCGACAAGTTGATGGGTGGCTAAAGAAGTCATCAATAAGCTGAATCTGGCACTTTCCTCTGTAGTGTTCGTTATTAAGACATTTAAGGCTATTCGCAAAGTGGCCACCCTGCTAGGAAGAGAGCTCAAGTCTATCTTGCCACCTCAGGCTGTGAAAGAAGTGGTTTGGGTGGCATCTCTGCATCCAAAGGCAAACGTTGTCTAAAATGCACACCACCATCTTCCAAAATACAAAGTGTGTAAAATGCAAAATCACAAAACAGGACTCCTATTTGCCAAACTATATCAGAATTCCAGCAGGAAACCATGCCTTATGGCCAGATGAAATTAAACTTTTTGAAAAGACTCACCAGTGTTGTGAATATGAAAATGGTTAAGATAAGTTTAGGACACCTTCATGTCCAAAATGTGAGGAGAGAGCAGAGTCTATTGTGTTTAAGACAGCATTTGCATCGATGGGTCCTAGTGCTTTAACATGTACCAGGACATTTCGGTGAAACACCCAGTTCCATCTTCCAGGAAACTCAGTAGCTAAAAAATGGACAGTCCAGCTTGATCCAAAGTATACACCCAAATCGATAAAAGACAAATTTACTGCACCATCAATAAATGTTCATGACGTAGTCTCCAGACCTCAATCCAAGTGGCCATTTGTGATTCTAACTCAAAATGGCAGCTCACTAATGGAAAGTGAAGTGGGACAAATAAATATTGCACATACCCAGCTATTCAATATGGTTACTTATCCTCACTTTGGAAAATATTAAAGCAGCCACTGCGGCAACTTATTTCTTTCCCAGGACTTACACTGACAAACACACACCATAAAACTGGACAAACAAGTCAACTTCTGTTGCATATCAAAGGACAGAGCAAACAGAAATCATAAAACAGGACAAGACCTGCAGGCAACAAGACAAGCAAAACATCTTCTGTTATATATCAAAGGAAAGAACAAGAAGTAATTTCATATCAAACAACAGGAGAAGCACTCAGACTGTGAAACTGTGAAACAGACTCCTTTCCAAGCCTGAATAAGAGTTGGGAACCCTTTGCAGTGTGTCTGTTGTGTGGGGCAGACCCAACATGCGTTGCTGTATAAAAACTATATCTGCTCAATCAAAACTATATCTGTACAAGACTGTGTCCTGCTCCTTCAATGAAGAACTTCCCACAACAGAAAGGAAAGGGTTTGAAGGACCTAGAGTAATTCTCTTTGGAGGAATGGTCAAATATCTCCCCCTCTGAAGTGCCACAACCCCACAGCACTTTACAGGAGGCATCGTGTCAGTTTAATCCCTGCCAGAAGAGGATTTACAAAACACTTATTACAGAGGTGTGAATAAATGTGAGCCTCATTTTATTGGACTTGATGATTTATGACAAATATGACATGGTTCAAAGCTTTTGATGTTAGTTTTGAAATTGCTCTCTTCAATGCTATTGATGTCACGGTTTTGAGCTTACCTCATTCTTAGCATTTTGCAGTAAAACTATCCAATCCATAAATTGTTCTATGATGTTTTGTAACTTCTTCATGGAGAATGTGTAGCCTTTATGTGTTTACTACAGGAATACCGTATTGATTTATATACACAGGCATTTAAATTTAAGTGTGATAAAATCCTTTAAAAAATCTGCATTTATTATTTAACGTAGATGATAGCCTTCATGGGATCTGTAATAATTTTGTCCTACACACATAATACATAGTGAATGAAGCCCTTCATTGATATGCAGAGCTAGTCTATGAGAAAAGATGATATCACCAAAATGTAATAACATTCTATGAAGGGTCTTGGCTACAGTCTTGTGCCTGGACAGTATTTTTAGTTCACATGCTCATAATGTCATAATGAAGCACAAGTGAGCTAAATGTGAGTTTTTTTGTGAAAAATAATTAAAAAGCAGAAAGCATGTTTCTCAGAAGTAGCTGGGCGCTGCTTTCTGGTGAGAACAATATTTCTCAGCATGCTTGTCTGCTGTCCTCTTTCCTCTTTTGTGTTCACAATGGGAACTGTGTTGACCTAACTGGGGAGTGAATGTGAAACTCCGTTGGTTGTTGAAATGAAGTGGGGCTTTGATTTCTTCACTGGTTTTAAGTTGCTGTGAATCAGCCCAATATTAATCATGCTGGATTTTCCAAGCTTTTTACTTTTAGATGCAATATTCATTATTCATTATGATGTTTTTAGTGACCGTATTGTATATCTTATAGTCCTATCTAGTTGCCTGTTTCGTTCCATGTTAAGCTATTTTAATACCTTTTTACAGACACACCTAAGTGAAAATATTTAGATCAACTTCAAATCGTATGAAAAGATATAGATGTGAACAAACTTGTTTTTCATATTTATTTCTATAGTATTTTAAACATTTTCATTACATTTTTATTGGATTTTTATTCTAATGTTTTTTTCAAGTTAAATATAAGGTATTTATATATTAATTGTGCTCCAACACAAATATTTTGCCAATGGGAATTTTATGCTGTCATTTCGCTGTCATTTATGTGGTGTTTTTCTTTTTTTCATTCTTATGCTTTTTAAGCTGACCCCTCAAAGGAACAGAGAGAAATCAGTTTGTTTCACTCATCTGGTTGATTGGACCACGTTGCTCAAAGGCATTCACAGTGCCTTTTCTTGAATGCCTGGCTGTTTATTCCGTATGGCCGAAATTCTAAGAATAAACAAGTTCTTCCTTTACGCCATGCTCAGGCTACACATTCACACTCTGGAGATGCAACTCCACAATTAAACACATTAGATGGAGGTAGGAGGTAGGAGGACTTTTTACGTCCTTTTTATGCTGCCGTGATTGTGAAAGTGTTGTTTTGTTTTCTTGGTATTAGCACCACTTTTGAAAAGTAATTCTGAACAGATGTTTTGTTGGGTTATGTTAGGTAACATCCACGTAAGAATATTCAAATGATTTTAAATGGAAAATTATTGTCATCATCATCATCATTTCCTAACGGCTTACTCCTTGTGAGAGTCGCAATGGTAACAGGCTGAGCAGAACAGACCAGACTTTCTGTTCCCCAGCAACAGTCTCCAGCTCCTCATGGGGGACTCCCAGGTGCTCCCAGGCTAGCTGAGAGATATAATCCCTCCAGTCTGTCCTGGATCTGCCCCTAACCCTAACCCTCTTCCCAATGGGTCATGCACAGTACACCTCCAGTGGGATGCTCCCATCCTCACCAGATGCTCGAACCACCTCAGCCGGCTCCTCCCAATATGGAGGAGCAGCTACTCTACTCCAAGGTCTTCCCAGATAGCTGAGCTCCTCACCCTGTCATGGAGAGTAAGCCCAGCAGCCCTACAGAGAAACCTCACTTCCTCCTTGAGGATAGAGAATTTTGTTTTTGTTCTGTCAATAAAACTAGTATAATGATATTGGATAAAGTTGTCATTTTCATTATAGTAAGAAAACTTAAGTAATTGTTGTGTGAAAGCTAAGTAAATTATCATTTCACAGAGCATTGTACTGTACATAGAACATTTTAATTAGCATTAAATTTGTAGACTTGTATTGTAATTATATAACACAAGCCACTTTTTATTAGATTATATAGATGTTCCAAACACAACAAGCTTCCAGCTGTGCATGTGGCCTTGTTTATTAATGTTACATTAGAAAACCCCTCCTTGTGAACATTCAGTTGTGTTGACTCTAGTGAGAATGAAGATTAAGACAGCCATCAGATTTGATAATTAAGTTTATTGTGGAGGTTTTTGTCTGTGAAATCATTCCATCATTTGTAAACTCATTTCTGGCAAACTCATATGTAGTGTGTGTCATATGGTCCATTCAGGGCACCTCTTCCTACCAACATTATCAATAACAGGTACAGTACATCTTTAACTTGAAAGCAAGGTGTTGTACGGATTGGCAGAGGCAATAATAATACTTCTCTGTTCAATAATGTCAGCATTTCTTTAGGTTAGACTACACTTTGACACTTTAGCAGAGCAGACAGAGAAATTGGTCCCAGAATGAAGTAGAAAAGTTTCAGTAAGCATTGCCTTGCGGGGACGAGCTTTATTGCATTTGAAAGAGTCAGGGATTACACTGACATTGTTGCTTTAAGAATAGAACTACTGATGTCAAAATGTGGTCAGCAGAGAACTGTGTAATGTAGCTCTAGGACTGCCATTGGTGCCAGGTCATACTGCACATTGCACTACCATTACCTAAAGAAGTGCCCTTCTTTTAGTCCAATCTCAGTGAAACATTTGTGTTCCTGTACTGTGATAGAATGAGTAAATTGGGATTCATGTGAGAGCTCTTTGCCAGTACTAGAGGGTTGTAGTCCATGTTGTTGGTTGCAGCCAAGTAACAGCTCATTGTGCCTGTAAATGGATCTCTGTGATGCCCAATTGTGTTAGCAACCACAGTTGTTAACTACCCTAGACTGTTCCTCAGTCACTCCAAGATTGGTAGAAATGGTTGATCAGTTGTGGATCCATCAAACCCCTGTGTTTCCTGGAGTTTAGTGGTCAAACATGAATGCCCCAGTGATGTTGTGTTACAATATTCCTGCTAGCAATATTCCCAGAAGAATAAAAGCAGTGTCCTGATGTGTGTAAGCATCAGGCCTTTGCAAATGTAACCTCATCAAGAACAGATAACACCGCATTTAACAATTTTTTGGCATTTTGCATTCAAGAAATAAGAGCACAAAAATGGGTGCTGTAACATTTTTACCATACATTGTATAGCACTACCTCTTTATAACCAAAAGGGTTGGCATTGCACAAATGTAATATCTGTGGCTGTTTGCTTTCTGAAGTGTTTCAGGCCCAATAACTTAATTTCTATCTGTATCCCCAGCTCATGCCTTTTGTTTGAAGGTTAAGACAAGGTAGTGTGGGTTCATAGCTTACAGGATTTTTCAGATCTCGATCACAACGACCTCCAAAATAAAGGTCCCTCCCCAGTCAAAAATCAAAACCAAGAGCTAGGAGCTGGGAGGTAGCATATCTGTTCACTATGTACTGTCTGGGGAATTAACATGTATCAGTTATGTTTTGTTGTTACTGGTTTGGTGAAGATTCCTATCACGTTAATTAGATAGAATGTGTTTTATTCAGTTTGTCCAGCCAATAAATCCTATAACAGGGTCCTAGTGGATGTTTGTACTGTAGGTATCAGTCAAAAACTTTTTTTTTTTTCTGGAGGTGTGCAGTTGAATAGATTGAAAGTTAGTGGGAAATTTTCACTATACTGCCAATGCACAGATCTTGTGAAAATGAAGCAGAGGATTATTTGAAACTATCTTATCTCTTTTAACTTTGAAAAAAGAGAACATTTTATTTGTATGACAAATGATATACAACAAGTGTTCTGTGCCCCCAAGTAAGGTTCACAAAGGCTCATGCAAAGGAAAACACTATCATTTAAATACATTGTTCTTCTTTAGGAATTTTTAAAATGTGGCTACAAATTATTTCCTTCCCTGGACTGGTCGTACATTGTGGTCAATAATATTTTTTCCAAATATTTTAAATAAGAAATGCTGTAGTTTACTAAGAGCTGTATTTGGATTCCTGAAGCACAATTTGACAACGTAATCCAAGTACAATACATACAGTATAACAAGGTACAAGTACGTATGAAGTTAAATTTTCTATATTTTGCCTATATTTTATTGCTCCTGTGGCCTATCATAAAATAAATGTAGCAGTACTTATTAGACTACTTAAATGGACGGACTTACAATATTTGGATTACATATTGTACCTCTTTTCATTTTTGTATAATTTTTGAAGAGGAGAAGAAAATAGATACACTGAATACTTTCGGGTTAATTAGCCATTTGAAATGTACAATTAATTTTGCTGTGCCTTTTGATGTAGCTGTTTTATTCGCTGTATTATCTATTATCATCTTTCTTCAGTTCATCCTTCATTTTGAAGCCCTTAATTCTGTTAAAAAACACTCAAAGGCTTGGGAAGTGGTTTGTTGAATAAGTTCCTTCATGGTTTTGAGTACTGTACTGTGCTACAGAAAGTACCCATTTATAAACAGGTAGCTTCCACGACTTTATCAGTTTCAGACACATCCCGTATAATATCTCATTTTAAATGTAACTGTCCTTATCTTGATTCGTTTCAAACCTAGCCTCCTCTAGACTTAAATTCCAAGGTGAAAACACGAACTTATATGTAAAAATAATTGTATTTAAATATTTTAAAATATGGTCATTTCTTTTTGAAATATTTTAAATAATTGAAGAACACAAACAAAAAGTAAAAGTAAGTAAAAGTAAAAAAGTAAGTAAGTAAAAAACCGCGGTACATCCAATTGAATATTATTTATTCTAATAATATATATCAGTACAACTTTCACAAAATTAAAACTTCACTTTTTACAACAGGAAAAATTATACATTCTATAAAAAATCCAAGTGCTGAATGTTTCGATGTTAGTGTCTACTTTACAGAACAAGAGTTTCAACGCCGCCAGAACAGAAACGAGAAGGCGGTAATTCCGCGGTCCTTTAGAAAACAAGTTCTTACTTTCGCCAGCAGCAGCCTTATCGGCCGAGTTTATACACTCAAACTCTGCACACGCAAGGACCGAAAAGAGCGAGAGCTCCGAAGTCAAGCCTGTCCTCAAAATATCTGTATAAATCCCTGCGCGCCGAGAAGCAGGTCTCCGTGGGGTCAGCCCGCGCCCTCAAGGTGTCGTGGCCTTTGGTTTCAGCACTGTGTCAGGGACAGCGACAACCAGTCTCGACCACTTTCTCATCCGTTTGGTTTCTTCTGCGAATTACAGACTGCACACTGCAAACATACACTGATCGTAAAGCTCACGTCTTTGAGACGCAACATCCTACTATAAACAGCTAACGATTACACACCTTCGATTAGAGTAACCCCGCAGGCTACTTGAAAGTATAAACCTTTACATCCGCAGATACTCGAAGACTAAACGTAAACCGTAAAAGCGCAGTTACAGTACAATCAAGATCCTTGAATTATCTTTTAAGTCGAAGCAAGATGCTTTTAGAAAGTAGACGTCATAAAATCGTGTCCTGTTTTGATTCTTTGTTTTGTCCGACAGAACCCCTTCCCCAGTTTCTGCTTCAGGACGGATATGCGGTGCTTGGCTGGAGAGGTGTTTTTCAAATTCTGGCAGGTTAGTTTTTTAACGTGCTCTAACATTGTTCCTTGGTGGTTCAGCATTCTCTTTAAATAGTGCCGAGCGAAAAGAGATATCACGATTCAAACGGTTATCGGGAGACATGAGCCCCCCCGTAAAAAAGTTCGCATTTAGATGTCACTGGATTTGTACATGTCGGAAAGAAGTCGTGTTATCGGCACATTTCCAATAGTTTTCTTAAAAAACACTTCTTCGATCGTTGAAGGACTCACTGATCGCAAAGCAGGCAGAAGTAAGAGTAGTTTTCCGAAACGACATGGCTGGGTGGGATACCTAAAACATAAACACACAAACAAAAGTTTCTGGTTTGTTGTAAAGACAAAGGATGTGAAGTTGTGACTTTTAATATGAAGAACAGGCTCAACAGTCTCGCTGGATAAGTTAATGGTTACAAAACTGATACAACCAGTATCCATATCTACACCCTTTCTGCTCCCCCGACACAAACATACAGAGAAAACGTAACGCAACATTTTGGTTTCGTTTTTCTCACTTTCCATTACATGAAGGGTTCTTACGCAGTAAAGTGGACAGTGAGGCGGATGGGATTTTTTTTTGTATGTTTTAAAATAAAAAAATCACAAAAATAAAGAGGACAATATTTTTTACCTGGAGAACCCGTCATACATACGACCCATCTTTTCCCCATCTCACACAAAACCCCTGACGAACACATGCCGTTTTCCAATAGGGAAAATTATTTGTTTTTATTTACCTGGTGTGGATGTAACTGTTGAGTGTCAGTTGCGCTTCGTCCTGCAGGGCTGCAATAGCCGCAGCGTTGCGGAAACTCCTCAGTTCTGAACCGCTGTGAGTGGGCACTGCAACACCACACAGCGCAACAGGTCAGAGAGCGGGTTCGACTGTTTTCTGAACTCGCACAAAACTTAGTAACTCCTGACAAACACACGCCGTTTTTCCAGAGGGGAAATGTTTGGGGTTTTTTTTATCTAGGATTGCCAAAAATATTGGTTCTGGGTCAATTCTTACCCTCATTATGAGCTTCACTTGAGTCGAGTTTGTAGGAATACATAAAAATATAATGGGAACGAACCCACAGATCCGGGGGAAACAAGGTTGGATTAAAGTGAAAGGGCACGGCCACGCAACACGAGTTGTGAATGGGTTTTCATAGGAGAAGTTAATTAGAAGAAAAAGTCGAGAATAATATAGTAATTGATATTCACTTGTCTACTTGTTCTAGAACCGGAATAACGTTACCCGAATTCCTTAGAAAACAGCTCTGAATTACTAACGTGAAGGCGGTAAATATGTATCATAAAGGCCGGAATTAACTGAAAATATTTTTTAAGGATTTTCATTGGCTATGGTATAAATAATTAAAGAATTCATTCATTTCATTCTGTAACTATATTTTTCTGTGGCTATAAAGAAACTTATGTGTAAAAAATTAAATTAAAAATGCAATGTTCTCTTTAAAACAATATCGGGAAATACACCAAATGGGCTGTTGGGACATTCAGCTTTCCCCTTGCGAAAACCTCTCAGCCATATATACTCACCAGCTTTAAAAGTGACAATGCACTTCAAACAGGCAAATTCAGTTGCATCTAGTCGCAGCTGTCGGAACCTGGCGACAACTTCTTGAAGAGCTTGTATTTCTGAAATAATTTTATTTAATCTCTGGGATTCTGTGTTTTCTGTGTTCATGCCTTAGAATAAAACAACAACAAAGAGGATCAATCATCTCTCATTTTAAACCCATTTTCAAATTTTCATTTAAAAACTGCATTGCATCCAATTTTTAAAGGAAATCCACACACTCAACAACGCTCCACAATAAAAAAAACGTTACTGCCATTGCGTTGGCTATTTGCATTTAAATAACAATTAAAAAGCTGTAATGAATGCAACAAAATAACGTTATTTGCATTTAAATGTGATTTTATAAATGACAGGTACATTCTATTGTTCATTAGGAATGTGCTATTCTTTGTGTGTTTCCTTTTTAACAAAACATTTTAATGCTAATTATTTACACAAAAATATAAAAGTATGATTTTTATTGGAGTCTTTGACAGTACGTACCAGAAACGGCTAAGAGAGTGTTTGAATCAACTGGAATCGCCCACTGCGCTATGCCTAGAACAAACAGTTCTCTCCAGGCATCTTCTAATAAAATTAACTGCAAGGCAAATGATAATTCACAATCATATACGGAGCTCACAAAATTATATACAAACGCAATGTTGCTATGCAAAGGTGAAATGATTTCCGTATGTAAGAATAATATCTGAAATATTCAGATGTAAAATGTCATCACTTAAAAAAGTACGCTTTCCTATTGCTTCTAACAAGAGTAAACTTTGAACATTAATAACACATTATTTTTTCTTCTGCGGCTAAATGGTTTCTTAGAAGTGCATTATACTGCTATGTTTGATGTGAAAACAAAGTTAACCATCTTTGCCGCCGTTCCCAACGCATATTTTCAATAAAATCTTTAAAACATTGCTTATTGTTACGACGGGTATATCACTACTCCTACGTAGAATCAATGACAAATTATTTATATTAAACTGCAAATAATTTAAATCACCAAAAAGCAGTAATCCTTCAGACAAAGCTGTGTTTCTCGTTTACGACCAGGTAACTGTAGATAGTTCTCCACTTGAAATCCCACCTGGTCTTGCAAGGGCAATGTGGAGAATGCTGGGACACTTTTCGCCCATTTGATGCTCATGAACAGAAGTCGTGCAGCTGATTCGCAGACAGATTCCGTGGCCACCTCGTAAAGGTACATTGGTGTCCCATTGACTTCGTGTGGATACTGAAATGAAAAACATAGTAGCATATAGAGGCTGCACATTGCAACTGGCCAGCTCACCAACTTTTTAACGAGTAACGAGTAACGAGCAACATAATCACTTTATATAGTATCACTAGTATTACTACCAGTTACCTCGTGACTATTGAAACAAATGTATTTTTCTCTGTTTTTTTTAAATCTATCCATTATTATTTAATCCTGCAGTATACACTCTTCCGGAGCGCTGGAAAACAACTAACCGCTATTTCTGAAAGTTAATACATTTTTCAATAGTTGAGGTCAATGCGTCCATTTAATGTATAGATATAATGGGCGTACATGTCCATACACATATGGGCTGACTTCCACAGGTTCACAAAAAAAAAACACTGTGCGTTAAAACACAATGGCCGGACATTTCATTCACCTTTGGGGTGGGCTGAGCAAGCCCCACGATAGCCTGCCGTTCTGGGGTGGAGGAAACAGTGCCCAACTCGAGATTATGCGGCTCCAGTTGTGTAACCGCCGTGAAGAAAGCTGGCCCCGGGATGGACGAGGCGGGAAAGTGGGTAGACGCTCCATTCACCTCCTTGTGTCCTCTGAAATACAGAGCTACTTGTTTCCGGATGGTGGACGTCCTGGGTCCCCGTTCGTGTTGCACGGCTGAGAGTTAAAACAGATTAACGGGAAAAAAAACTTTAAAAAATAGATTACACAAAAAAATGCGCAAGAATAAAAGTTTCTAGCTGGCGTTCCGCCATGTGCGATACACTAAAAACGTTGTGAAATCAATTTGCTTCTCGTTTAAGATACAACGATGTATTTGGTAGACGCAAGACTCCGTCCAAAAAACTCTGCTTTTAATATAGCAGTATTGAAGGTATTTTCCTTTGCTGTTCGAAATGACGATTTAAACACAGAGATTGTAGCTGAACTTCCTCGTTAAAATGCTTAAAATTGTATGTAATTACATGCAATCACATACATATGTACCGTTATTTTCATGGTATGTACAGTCATATTACAATAAATTACAATGCAAAGTTTTTTTTTGAATTAATGGTAGAGATGGTACAAAAGACTGAAGAGAAAATATTAACGGTAAAGCGCAGTTACTGTATGTTGTACAAATTTAAACGTTTTTACATTTTTTGCTCTGCACAGAAGTTTATTCATTGCCAAAAAGAGGTCTTGCTCTTGCAGTGCCATATTGGAGTTTTCCTTTCCGTCGACGGTCTTCTAGATTCCTGACGTGATTTCTAAATGACAAATATCGATCCATTTTCCGCAGTAACTCCAGCTAAAATATAAAACCTTAGAGGTTTGTATTAAAATTTTGTGATGTAAATAAAATATTTCTGTATACGTTTTTGAGCCAATTATGGTATCACATAGGTAGGGTTATTCGAAGTAGATGAGCGCCAAGGCTCTCCGGTTGGGACTCACAGCAGGCCATCGATTAACTATCCATTGATACGATACGATACAGCCGTGAGAAAGGTCGTTCCTATTTGAGAATTCATTTTATTTCCCAGCAATGAAAGACGACCAAGCTCTTGTCCGGGAAATGTGATTATGCATAAGACTAAATATACGTATTCCACGCAATACCTCAGTTCGGAAATAGGCACTTCAATTGAAATATCGTGGAGCGTATCTTTGGCACAACTAAAGTTGTTTTCTTCTAAGGGATTAAACGCCTCTGTCTCAGATACACGTAAATTGCAGCTTTTGATCAGACTATACGCTTTCTGTAAATATTTGGGATTAATTATATTTGCCCTAACTCGGTATCAATAAAACCGCAGAAAGAACGGATGCTGGTTTAATGAAGCTTCATTTACCGTCTTTGTTCATGTTTACTTCAAGGCACTTTTTCAATCGGCAGGCTCTGCATTGATTTCTGTGCGTTTTATCCACAGGGCAGCCTCCCTACGACAGGGGAAACAGGTCATTATAATTAACGCAAAGGCTGTGTTAGAAAATTTGTTACAAACAAACATTATTAAAGTTAATTTTTTAACTTTATCCTTAAAGGATTATCTTTAATTTATCCAATTAAAACCAGATTATATGATGAATTAGATCAAAATAAAAGCTTAATCGCAGGATTTTTTTTTATTTCGCTATATTTAATTTGCTGTGATGGTCTCATAAATGAGAACAAATCTGTACGCTGTAAGACAACACTTTGATAATTATTTTTTTAACTTCCAAGAATTTCAATCCCCTGAGAAGTTGCGTGAGATCCCATTGGCCAATTTACTTAGCGTTACAAAGACGATATCAAGAGCCAAACTGTAGACAGCTGGTGTTATTTCAATGCTATATGACCTTAAGACGAAATATGCTCACCGAACGAAGACAAGGGTGCTTTGTATATTAATGCTAAAAAACCAAAAGAAGTTTCAAAAGGCATGATCATCATTAAAAGGGCGAGCTGGATATGCTTTTAACAGAGTGATTCAGCACCTAAGACAGCGCCACCTTCTTGTCCGCAGCCTGCATCGGCTGAGTTTTGAGAGTACTCTGTATTCCAAGCACTAAGAACAACTTCCCCCACTAAGGCTTAATATTGTACTTAAACGTGAATTCATACCGATTTAACAACAGCAGCTAAATGCGTTAACACCTTCAATAAAATGAAGAAAGGAATGCCTTTGTTGGGCTTTAATTAATGTAATTTAAGATTTTATAGTTCTAAGCAATACACTGTACTCATGCCTTTGTTAATACCCTTAAATAAATACCTGTTACATGGGTACATGAGGTTAGAAATTATATAAATATATATATGTTGACCCCAAGCGATTTAATTAAATTCAGAAAGAATACCTGATTGCCGGATTTGCAGACATAGGTTCTGTTCCTGCGGATGCTTCGCTTGAAAAATCCGGAACAGCCATCACAAGCATAAACGCCATAATGTTTGCCCGAACTCCTGTCTCCGCATACTTTACACGGAATGTCCAGAATACGACCTTACAAAAATAATACAGAAAAATATTTAAGAATAGAAAAGGCTATTTGCTTGTTTACTATACCGCATCTTTTAAATTAAAGCCGTAATTTTAGCGAAGAATTTTACACATCAAAGTTAAACACTATGCATTTTCTTCAAAACTGTTTAAACAATCTTGTAAATCTGCGTTTACAATGTAAATTAGCTGCTTAATGTTAAAGCTCACTTTGAAATATTAAAGAAAATCGATTTTTAATGCAGTCTTTGGGAGAACGTGTTTCCTAGGAAGGTTAAACTTGATATATTTAAGATGACGATCTCATACTGTATAGTGACAAAAGCCGTTCATGTAATTTGGAGTTTACGGAGATGAGTGTGGTAAACTTTAACGTCTTAAAACGCGGTATTAAAACTAAAAAAAAAAATGTTTACATGTATAGGTTATATGCAGGCAGACAAATAAAAAATATCGGGTGTGAAAGTTTCATACTCATCTTTCCAACCCTTTAAAAAAACAAAATTATAATAATTTGAATGATGTTCCTCACTTAACGTTCTGTCCATGGGAATGTCTCGAACTGTCGTTTGTATGGTAGCTAGCGTCATATTCCGGGACTCTAAAACAATGTTTCAGGGCAGACAATGGAGACATTAGAGAAAGTGTTAACTTAATGATTTTCCCATTGAAGCTCGTCTGACTGCCTGCATCTCGACAAGCTGCCAGCTCGCTTTATAATGAAACTCGACAGCTGCCTTATACAACAGGTCTATAGGCTTGGGGATTAGAGAGTGACATAGCAATCGGAATAATAGAAACGATTTCTGTTCACAAACTAAAAGGAGGCAAAATTGCTTATGCATATGAAGTAGGATAGATCATGAAGTTTTTTTTTACTTACGATGTTCACTGGTATGATAACTAACGTTGCTCAAGAATAATCATAATTTTAGCAATAATAACATTTTGGCGACTATGTAATTACAATGACATATTGCCACCTGCCTATTGATTTACCAGTGACCCGTCAAAAAGGGTAGCATGGGAATTCGGATATGGCCTGATCAAGACAGGGAAAAGCAATCGACTTTAGCTTGTGAGCTTTGCGGTTATCTGCCTGTAGTTTTGAACTTATTCCTGGCTAGCTGCACGTTACTTGTGCTTTGATTCACAACAGAAGTGACCGTACTTGATAATAAACATGTGGCATAATTAAACAGCGTTTGCTCTGTATATGCTTTTTAAAGAGCAGACGTACGCATATCAAAAACGTAAATACAAAAATGACAAGGAAGTTACACTGGTAGGGTTGTAGGCAATCCTTTGTTGTAAAATTTCTCTCTGGATTCCATAACCATTATTTGCTAAAAAAATAACACTTGTTGGACCCAGAAAGGGAAACACATTTTTTGTAGCTTTGTTCAATTTTGCTCAGGAAAAGAATTAATTCCATCTAAACTAAAGATCAACCTAAACAAACATTTGTAGTAATTGTATTTATGTTAAATAATATATTCGTATACTTAATTTAAAATGGAAAAATATTCTAAGATATGTATATTACTGACAAACTAATAAACTAGTTTTAAAGTGTTACGTTACCAAACGACTCCTTAATACAGACTGGTGCCTCTGAAAATAAGTTATATGTTAATTACATATTCTTTAATTCTTTACAGAAATGACAATTTTACCGCAGCTATTTCTGTTTCCAACACTTTCTTTTTCTGCGTTTATTCATACAGTACGTAAAAGACTGATTGAGCACATCTAATTGTTTACAATTTAGCTTAATTTTAAAAAGATAAAAACTGGAATCGACTGATTTCGTCTAGAGAAGACTAAAGTGAAATAAACCACAATTTTATTCAGCGAGGGAAAGCGTCTTTAACTTCTCTCTGCAGGGAGTCCCTAGCCACTCATTGTGTGTCATAATTGCTTAAAGATATATGGCATATTCTATTACTGTAATTACCATCAACCTCAGAGGCTGTTGAAAGACGTTAGCTTGAATTTGAGAGGCTGTGAGGAACGGTTTTTACCACCCAAGCAGAAAGTGTATAAACCAAGATACTGCTGTACTTTTTTCTTAAAAAATGAAGTAACCTATACTTGTTGTAGTGGAATTAATAATTGCATCTATTTATATGGTAGCATTTTGTTTTTCTGAAAAACGCTATTCTTTGAAATAAGTAAGGTTTAGTTCACATACATATGCCATTTTACTGAAAAGACAATTTGTATGAAATTAAAACAGATTTAGATATTATTGTTATTAATTTTGATATTGACGATACATAACCAAATGAAAATATCTAGGCCTGTAGACGTGCTCTATTGCTTGGTTACAACAGAAAGAGATTAATTTTAAAAAGTTTCATTAACTTTACCCTCACTACTAAAGCAATTTAGATTATGTGATAAATGTAAAGTTAAAGTAGATACACATTTCTGCTTTGATATGGATTGATCTTAAAATTCTAATAATAATAACACCTAGAGGAAGACAGTTAAAAAATGTTACTTGTGAAGCTAGCTAACGTAGAAACCTGCAGGTATGTTGCATGTTGAAAGTAAAACTTTCAATACTTAAAATGAAGTATTTTCATGCGCAAATCCCCTTGGAAGAAAGTATCCCACAATGATGAAAAGATTTTGGTATTTTTAAAATCCATCTGACTTTTACATTTTCTAAACTGTTCAGGCCTATATCTGATGTTAATAATATACAGTGCAATATGTAATCATAAACACGTCAACAGTTATTTCAGGGAGTACAAATATGAACTCCATATAAAGAAAGTGTTAGTTTGAAGTGTTCATCAACTATCTAATTGCATTCCTACAACTGTTAAATAGTTAAAATCTGCAAATGTAGACGTTTCCTGTATTCTACATACTGTATATCTTTACTTTTATTTTTTATTTTTATTCGGTGTATTTTGTAATTATAATTGCATTGTTTAAAAATATTCTCTCTCCTGGATGATGTAAGTTGTTACTTAAAATGGAAAAGTTGTTTTTAATCAATTTTTATCACGACATTCTGCTTTGCAAAATCTGCCGCATGCTTTACGAGATTACGGGAGATAAAATGTCGATGAAAAAGGACGGATGACTTCATGACGAGTGGGAAACGAGTCGGCTGTCTACTCAGAACGTATTACCTGTTGCTAGAATTGGGGTCTCAACAAAGACAACAGTTGTATTGCATATTTTTAAAAATCCCATAAAGATATAAAGCTGTTCGGAATGACGTTTTATCGATTTAAGTACTGTACAAAATAAAAAAGTTTCGAGAGCATGGAGATAAATGCAATCCTCTCAGCGGTGGGTTGCTACACCTCTGATGTAACCCGTGCTCTGAATTGTTTTCAGATTTTTCAGATGTCTAAGTTTGAACTCAAGGTAATGCACACATTGAAAGAAGTAAATTCTGAACGAATCGTACAGTATGTGTATTTTTGCTTTTCTGTACAAATACAATGTCCTTGTATCGCTATTTAAGCTATTTTACGGTACGTCCTTCGTAAAGGTGTATTTTCCCCCCATTTAAATATCTTAATTATGTTTCTGTTACTTTATATAACTTCATAAAAAATGAGTTTTTTACTGCTACCTGCTATCTGCAATCACACTGACAAGTGAATGCATATGCACATGTCTGATTATGAAATTACCCGAAGTTAAAACTACCGTCAGCTTGTACGGTTTAACTAAGTAAAATGTCTTTAAGTACCATCAAAACTAATTACAGCTTTAATAATGTTAAATATTAATCAATACATCGCTTAGTAAAACATCAGTTAGAAAATAAATAAAAACCCACTTGTTGATCCGGCCGGTTTGCTCATCGCGATTCGTCTCTTGAGCCGTCTTTTTTGTTTTTAAATCCGACTTCGTTGTTAGAATGACAGTTGTTTACGCGAAATATTATTGCCTGAAAATTAATCCTTAATTTCCCCGGAAACGTCTTTCTCATTCACTTCTCTGTCGTTGCATCTGTTTTTGATGTCGCTGTTTCTCTTTTTTTTTCTTAGAAAAGCACAATCCCAGCCTTCAGCCCAGACAGGAGTTTTGAAATGTAACTCCTGAAGTTAAAAACGCTGCTCAAGTCTGAAGAAGAGTGCAACCGCCGAGCTGATGCTCTGAACATAACACCGCCGCTCAAAGTTAGGAAAACTGCAGGAGTGGCGCACAAAATCAGGTTGCCAGCAGGTTCTAGGTGGACGTGTTATAATGAATTAAAACAATAATAAATTATTTTTCATGTCTCGTGGCCTTCGTGAGTTAGAGCTTTGAGCTGTCAGACTAAAGCTTGGTATTTTTTACGAGAAGAGCTGAGAACGAGGAGGGGAGGAGAACTGGACTTCCTTGCCCACTTAGCTTTTCTCTGCTTTTTTCCCTTAACTCCTGTTTGGGTATGACGTCACCAGTCTTCGGGTTTTTAGATGCTAATACCATTTGTGAAGCTCACAGAAACTCTTTACAGGAAGTACAGAGAGACAGGTTTGATGGATTAATTTTATAGTTATTGCATGGCTGGCATAGTAAAAAAAAACCAACACATTTGGACGAGACTTTTACAATAACTGATAGAATAGAATAAAGCCTAGATTTACGTATGTGTATTCTATCTCTGAATATGTCGACGCTGCGCTCTTCGCCATACAATAAGACTGCGATATCGTCGTTTCATGAAATCTTGTCATTAAAAAAAATCGGGTTCAAAACCCACAGTGGCAGCTCCGTCGAGCTCGTAGAGATTTGCAAGATAGGCACACGTACCGTTTCCCAACAGCTAGTAAGTCCTGTTGAGGAATCGAATAAAACGATGATGTCTAAATTAGATTGCCGTCTGGTGATTGAAGGGTGACTTAATTCTCATATTTCACCTTAGCGTTCACGTTGGGCAAAACGCTTGTTAACTTTTTTTTTGGAAATCATTCTTTCGGTTAAGTTCCGCTACCTTGTCTGTGCGAGGGCTAGCAATGATTGCTTCGAGTCCCAGAGACTTAAACACATTGTTCTTGTTCGCTCGTCGCTGTCTGTTTTAGCTTGGGGCGCCACGTATCTCAGTGAGTATCAGCACGTTTAATTAAATCTGCTATTCCTAACGACATAACGAGTGAGACTCTGTGCCCTCGCCTCCCCGCACAAAATTTGTCATGGTGTACTTATTCCCAGGATTTTAGAGCAAATCCTCTCTTTCGAAAGGACTCGTATGGTCTGCAATCAAACCATAGGCGATCCAGGTTATCTGATATCTCTGCTCTATAGCACAAGCAATGTAGCGGTCGCTTTTACACCCTTTCAGCAATTTAGGATCGTTGTATGTAATCCATTACGATGCCATGTTACAGGTTATCCCGTATAATCTCGGATGAAATTAACAATTCTTTCTCTTTATTGAGCCAACCAGTCAAGTAGGGTTCTTCGTTTAATCCACTGTGCAAACATGTATTGTCATCTATTCCACCGATTGACACAAGTGTTCATTTTGTTTCATTAACTGATAAAAAACTCACTTGCTCCATTTTAATATCCTGAAAAAACCCCGAATTAAATCATATAAGAAAACGTAATATTTTGATGAAGTCGTTATAAAACGCATCATTGTACCTCTGCGATATATATTAATATCGGTTGGTAAACGCCTGTGCTTGGGCTCTTGAAAACTTGAAAAGGAAAAGTGAAACTCGTATAGTGTTTGTTTTTTAAAGGTGATTGCCCCGTGAACCATTTTTCAAAGTGGGTACAAACAACGACAAGGCGGTTTGAAACAATACTTTTGAGTGAGAGGCAAATCCTTCATCGTTTTACGCGCCCTCAATGAATACGTGGACGTTATGTAGGGATTTTCAGTCGTCTTTGTTAACTTGTGGAGGTCCAGAGCCAGACAACAATTTGGATCAGCGCACTAAAATTCTCCTCGCTTCCATCTGCCCACTGAGGTGGAAATTTGTCTGGTAAGGACCGCACCCGAAGTCTGAACACTGACATTGTGACCTTGACAGCTTGCTGCATTTTCGCTGGCAACTCCAGAAATCCATATTTTGTTTTTAATTGTGTGCATTCCCACGGAACCCAGAACCATATGGATATGAACACTTTGGATATAGGGTAATATATTACGTGTAGGCGAATGCAGATGTTTGATCTTTAAGCACTTAATTCACTAGTCTGACAACGTTTCTATTATTTGTGCACTGCAAAGGGTGAAAGCATTAACGTATTAAAGCAAATCTGAAAACATTGTTAAAACATTAGATTTAAACACAGCTGTCTTTTATCGTTTGTTGTACGTATATACTTATCTGCTGAAAAATAATTTTGAAAATCCTTTGCATTCTTGTATTGATATAAAATAAACGTCTATATAAACTGCGTTATAATTATAATTTAACATTATACATGGGGAGTAACATGTCCTCTGTATTTCTTATCGGAGTACCGCCGAAATAGCGATTTTAAATTTTATTGAAGAGCTGTCATGGTGCTAGAATCTTTTCGTTTCTTTCGTTGACTGCATCATTTAGGCAAATAGATAATTTAATAACAAAGCTTATTGTAAAGTCTAACTCAAACAGTTACACGATACACATGAAATATTTAATTTCACAATCCACGTGTTTCAAATTATATTTTTTTACAATAATAAAAAACCCTAGTGGCATTCACTAAATACATCAATCAAAGCACCACACATTCGCAGCTTTAAAAAGTAGAAAAGACTTATCCATCCACATAAGACCTTTATTTTGAAAACATAGTTTATTCCAATTAGTCGCGCAAAACCCAACATTTAAAATAACCATTCAAAAAATAACACAATAATAACCACACCCCCAGACATCCTACAAAACTCCACCCTAGATCACATTCATTCATACAAGCTATTACGTGTAACTTGTGCTAGTTTTTGGTAACTTAAACAGCGCCGACGATTATCATCTCTATAAACCCCACATACAAGTTACACTTTCAGCGTTCCACTCCTTAGAGAACATCTTCACTGCTGTTATAAATTGCGCACAAAATGTAATTGATTATAGCTGTGTTATTCAGAGTCTGCAGTCAATAAGTTTTAGTCTATCTGGAGATGCTTTTTTTTAAATGCTAGTTTATTCCATGGGTGGAAGAATAAAAATACGTTACAAGGTGCTAGTTCTATTGAAAAAGTCGAGTGCTTTTGAACTACAAGCACAAGTTTATTTCTGTTTGCGTTACCAACATTGTAAGCATTTTACCCGTGTTTTAATTGAGCAGGTAATAATAAAAGGACCATAAAATTGAATAATTTGATAACCTATTTGCCAGAGATGGAAATGTATACCAAAAAGCCACAGTATAGTTTGAGGTCTAAGGATACACCCTTGGGAGGCATGAAAGCATATGCTTTATCAACGTACAGGACGTTTTCTTTCAGAAAAGCTAAAGTATTACTCAAAAAACAGTACACCTGTAGTTCGAAAAACATGGTTTCGTGCGTGTTAAAACGTGGCTCAGCTTTGATAAAGTTGTGAGTCAGTGTTGGATAAAATTACAGTATATATATCCTTATTCATAATTAGAGGATATAACTGCAGGAAAGTGTACGACAAAAATGTTAGGTGACCGCAAATCCCTACACCTGCTCACGATTTTATTGTATATTGTTCTTTGGGTGTTTCGTAGTTATAAATCTCTTACAAAAAAGTTACAATGATACAACTCTAATTAAATTACACGAGGGGACATAAGACGTAAAAATGCGAACGTTTTTGTGAGTTAAGATTTGTCGATACTAATAGGTTGCAGCACCACAACACAGCAAAGTTCTCTCCAGAGCAACCTAGTGATTTCTAGGCAATATCCACCCATGTAGGGCTGAATAATAATGACCAAAATCTAATATGTTTTTGAAAAATTTATATTGACGTACATGTAGTACGGCACCGTTATTTGCACGCAATGAACAGACAGATGGGCAAATTCCGACATTGCCCGTGTGGAACCTCTGAACAGGTGAGCCAAAATCGAATTTATTTGTTTTAGACAAATATATGTCTACCTTTTCATTATTATGAAATTGGGGTGAAGAATTGGAAAAACTGATTCTTCAAATCTGAACCGTCTGTGAATGCGTCAATTTAAATCTAATGTATTAAGAATGTACGCTCAAAAGGAAAGTTTTTGTATTTAGTTTTTTTGTATTTAGTACAAAATGAACAGATAAATAACTACGGTATTTAAACTCTTGTTCATATCGATTTTTTGTTAAGCAATATATCAAAAATATACTGCGCAGTTATCACAAAAGAGACTAAGAACGCAGTACTCCGACTATCTTCAAGCCTGCTTTTGCGTGGAAATCAATAAATTACTATTCGCCACCATTCACGCCAATTACTTTCAAAATAAGAAAGCAAGTATAACTCTTACTTTATTTGTTTTAGTAACGTCATATACTGTAGTACATCGTAGTTTCAGTTTCTACCTTGGTTTTCCTAATGCTATTCATGTAAAGATCTTGATTGGACAGCGTTTAGTCTCATGGGCCTCTTTAAGAATAAACTGAGGCTAACAAGTTCTTTCTACTTCCCTTTCTCTATCATACATTAAAAAGTTTTGTTTTGTGTATTCATGGCGAGTACGCAAAGCTTAAAAGAAGATGGGCAAGACACCGGCAAAGCTCTTGTCTGGGCATTTTCTCCGTGCGGTACTTTGAAGCTACTTTGATTAAAAAATTCACAACTGTCCATGTGACCATTTAAAATAAAAATCAACCGTCGTTCATTTAACGTTTCATTTTTGCTTTAGTACGTTACAATGGTTTTTTTTGTGATAAATCACAAAAGTGGAGTCGTGGAGTAGCTCATAACCGTTGTCTGTACAGGCGCAGACTGGTACCTACTGTAACAGGAAGTGTTCCTAATAATTTCAATGGGTGACCCTGAAAATGGGAACTTGATAGGGAACATTAAACCCTAGATGTCTATTAAAAACACACAAAGCTTTATAATTGATCTGCATTGTACTGACAATGCAGGAGATCTTTGAACAGACTTCTGTGACAGTTTGAAAATACTATGAATTGTCCAACAGGTTTTGCCAGTTGAGGTTGAGGATCTGTCCTAACCATTACAGAGGTTTGTAGAAACCCAACACATTACCTCTCATTTGTGTGATTTGACTGTTCTTCTTACCAGCACTGATATTCAATTTCTACTCCTGAGACAATGCCAAGAACTCCAAAGTCACTTAATGCTGTGGTCTATAGAGTTATTCAAAATTACTATTTGCATTCTTCTCTGAGTGGGGTTTACAGTGACATCAACCGAAACAAATAACCTTTAGAATAATAATTAAATTTGGTATATATTAATCATCAATGTGTCAGCAGAAATTAACTAAACTGATTTACCAAGCAAAGGGCTATCCAATCCTGGTTCTGGATGGCTGGTGTCTTCACAGATTTTCTAGGATTTTCAAGGTTTAAGGAACAACACCTCAAGGGGTGAGGAAGTAGTTCACCCTCACGTTCAGTAACCGCTTATCCAATTCAGGGTCGCGAGGGAGCCGGACCCTATCTGGACTGAACCAAGGCAGATACACCCTGGATGGGATGCTATTCCATCACAAGCCACACACAAAGACACACACACACACACCAAAGGTCAATTTTCCCAGAAGCCGATTAACTTACCAGTAGGTGTTTGGACTGTGGGAAGAATTTGGAGCACCTGGAGGAAACTGACACAGACACAGGGAGAACATACAAACTCCACACAGACAGCACCCCAGGAGCTGAACCCAGGGCCCCAGCGCTGTAAAGCAGCAATGCTAAGCACTGTGCCATGTCCTGCCTGAGGACATTGTTAAATTAGTCTGATTAAGCGAATGACAAACCGATTTGAATCATTAAACATCAAGATGGAATGAAAACCTGCAGACCTCTCGGCCTACAGACACCCCGTCCTAGCAAGACTAGAAGGGGAAAGGCTTCACAAACACTGATCCTGTGAGACGTTAATGGTGGACTCCAATCAAGTACAAAACTTTCATGAATACCAAAGGTTATTGTCACTTTTGTACTCAAAACAGATTTTTGATTGATGAAAGGAATACCCTCGCAACTAACCTAAAAATAATCAAAGGAACAAGTAAAGATTAATTTGACACTGCAAAGAAGAGAGAAAAAACCCAACGTTTCAACTGTTGAGCTTCTTCAGGAGTCAGCTGTAAGATACAGCGCATTTGGAGTGTGTGGACAATGGACGGAAAACAGTCTTCTTGAAGTACGGTACAGGTTTATTCTGAGAGGGAGGACCTGAAAAGCTAACATCGGTATCCCAGATGTTATCCAGATCCCAGGTTCAATCAAGCAATTAGGTCAAATATGAAGGAAAAGAAAGCACTTTATCCAATGATCAGAAAATGGGATCCATTTAAAGATGAGTACAAGGAATTGCAAGCACGGGTAGCAAAAGATATTACCAAGGCCAAGAGAAAGCTAGAAGGAATTTTGTAAAGGAGGCAGAAGTTTTTCTTTTCAGTTCTGCAACAGCAAAATAGCCATAAAGGATGAAGTAAAATGTATTAGTGTAATAATGGAAAATGTACTGAAAATGAAAGGCAAATGGATGAGTATTTCAGGTGTTCAGAAGAAAGAAGTCAACAACATACAGGCAGGAGGCATTTGGGGAAATGCTTTGGTTGAGAATTGTTTATTAGAAAACAGAAAGTACAGCTAAGAGGCGAATGCTCAAATTGTGGAGATGTAATTATTAGTGTACTGCAGGGCTGTAGGACCACTGCTCTTCCTAACTAACTGGTACCGTTAGTAAACTTGTCAAGTTTGCAGAGAATACCAATAATAGCAGAATCAGCGAACACCGCAAAGGCAGCCAATGAAATTCAAGATGGGACAAATACCTGGCAGCTGACATTTAATGTTGGCATGTGCAGAGTATTGCATAAACTATAAACCCAAAATGGGAAAATTACAGAAAAAGTATTGCCGTTCCTGTATGAGTCCAGAGAAGGGTAAACAGATTGAATCCTGTCGTGGAACTCACAAGAAGAGGAGGCACTTAATTACAGCAAGGGTGGTGGGAGTTGGGAGCATACTACTCAACCATGTTGATGAAGCTGATACCCTGCCTTCTTTCCAAACACAGCTGCATGAGATCCTCAGATCAATTAGATGCTAACTTCCAAACAGGCTAGATGGGCAAAATAGTTCAAGTACATAGCTGGGTCAGCATGTGTAGGCTGTAAAGGAACAAGTAAAGGTTTATTCCATGCTGAAAAGAGAATAAAAGAAACACAACATTTCGGTCCGAAGCTCTTCTCTTTTCAGCATGAAATAAACTTTTACTTGTTCCTTTGCAGCCTATGCACGCTGACCCGGCTATGTACTTGAACTACGTTCAGAATAATTTACACTGTTTTTTTCATTCAAAAAGTAAAACATTCTAATAATCTAAAGTGACTGTCTTCTTGTCTTGAGTCAATGCTTTTTTTCATGTCGGCTGTAATAATTTGTTAAGCTTTTGCAAGAAACTTTCTAGTGATATCTGGATAAGTGGCATACACTGAATTTTAATTTAAAGGTATGGATTAGTATGAAACTTTCTTCATAAACAGCTGTTTCTTTTCTTCTCTTTTCAGCATGGAATAAACCTTTAAGTGTTCCTAGACAGGTAAAATGGCAACCAGTAATCAAATGTGCACTAAAACTGCATACTGCTTTCATTTTAAAGTCCATTTAAAACATTTTTGCATACCATACAAAATTGTGGTACAATTGTATTTTTTATGCTCAGTTGAAAGTGTTAGATTTTCATTATTTTGAGCAAGAGACTTAACACTAAAGACTCTTTCAGGGCCCATATTGCAGAATGTCTTGGTGGCATACAAAGAGTTAAGTCCTTGAAAGGATTTAGGCTCTCCAAACCTCATATACTTACAGCAAATTAGAGATCCTCCTGTAGGTTTGATGGTGTCAGGACCTCTTTAACACGTAGAAGGTAAAATATGTGCAAATCCTTACGGGTGTCCTGCTTCTCCTCAACTTTAATAATCAATATAACTTCAATTTGACCTATTTCGAATTCTGCTTTCATCAGACTTAAATATGGATACCCTTTCTCCACTCTCCGTGTGAGATGAAAAAAATATTATCTGACCTTGGAGGAAACCTTGATGCAGAATGTGATATTTCATTGAAATCTGTGTGGCTTTTCTGGGGGAAGAAGACTGATATTTACCTCAAGACTGATATGATCTTCCTCATACAATTCTGACTTGATATGGACTATGTTCCGGCATTCTGTGTTCTAGGATGTGTATTAAATATATGTGTGAGGGGAATAAGACAGAAGCAACCTTCCAGTCTTCTAATCTTTCCAATTTTCAACGCTTTTCTATGGAGATCTTGCCTTCACTAGTGCTGTGTTACTAGTGTGGTTTCTGGGACATTTTGCCAAATTGAGGTGAGGCTGTGCACCTTTGCAGACAAGTTGCAGGTCTTCAGAACACATAAGAGTGAGTACGAATTTCAAAGTGGTGTCTTGTGAGGTTTTTTCTTTCAGTCCATTCCCTAAACCTGTTCCCTGCACGAGAACTTTGCTTCTGCTGCTTGTAAATAAAGAAACCACTCCTTCAACTCTCGTAGTTGTAACCAACAAATAAAGACAAAGACAGGAGGCATGCTTATTCAGGGGGCTCAATCAGTTTTCATGTATTGGCTTTAATAAAACTTTGTTCAGTTTCTAAATAGTTAAAGCTCAGATTTAATTTATCAAACACTAGCAGTGCCGAAAAAAGGACGTGATACGCATTTCCTTGTTTTGCAAAAGATAGAAATACCAACATCTTCAGTTTTTAGAGCTACTGTGAATGTCATGCCACTATGGGAGTATGTGAATATACAGAATGAGTCTGGCCCCTGATAAAGACTTCCTGGAGGACTCCAGTTTGTGGTTCGTGTTGTGCGCCACATAGAATACTCCCATTCTCACACAGAACACTTGGGAATCTCCCTTCACCAATTGGATATGCCTAACCACAGTCACCTAAACCCTGGGATTTTACCTGCACTCATGTAACAGAAAGCTTCAACTTCAGGTTGACACTGACAAATCTATTTGGGGCAAATTGTCAGTGAGAAACTTCCGCTCGAACTATTTTGGACAAAACTGGCTGTTGGAAAGAGTAAATCCCGTTGCATGAAGGTCTGAACAATGGCCAAATGTGTTGATGTGCTGCTGGTGGTTTGGGGTTGACAAAGAGAGGATTAATTGGTGCCTTGGCTGACTGATTTGAGATGGCTCCACTCAGCCAGCTCTGTGGGGAGTCCCATTGTCCAGCCCCTGACTCCCCCTTTTCACAAACTCGAAACAAAAGTCAATTTCTTTTTTAAAGGGAAAAATATCAGCCCATGTTTTAGCTCTGGAAAGTGACTCGAACTTTAAGGACGACTAACTTTCTCCTTTAGGTTTTTGTCCTTAATGGGTGTTAGTGAGTAAAAAAAAAGAAGCCTTTCAAGACAGACTGAGGCGATAGCACCTGTTGGAAGCTGAGGCCAGCTTTACTGATGTGCCCATTAATATTAAAATATACAGGAATGCCATCATTCAGAGGTCTGAAATCAGTCTGATGTAGCCACCGGTTCCCTGGGACGGGCCTTCAGCATTCAGCCATTTATGAAGAAAGTTTCATACTAATCCATATCTTTAAATTAAAATTCAGTGTATGTGACTTATCCGGATATCACTTCAAAGTTTCTTGCAAAAGCTTAACAAATTATTACAGCCGACATGAAAAAAAACGTTCACTCAAGACAAGAAGACAGTCAGTTTAGATTATTAGAATATTTTACTTTTTGAATGAAAAAAAAGACAATGTCAATTATTCAGAACGTAGTTCAAGTAGGTACTGTAGCTGTGTCAGCATGCGTAGGCTGCAAAGGAACAAGTAAAGGTTTATTCCATGCTGAAAAGAGAAGGGGT
Organism: Atractosteus spatula; assembly: GCF_055471065.1. Lineage (NCBI taxonomy): Eukaryota > Metazoa > Chordata > Actinopteri > Semionotiformes > Lepisosteidae > Atractosteus > Atractosteus spatula. The sequence continues at coordinate 45,366,962 of NC_142707.1, read as the reverse complement.
TCGGGCCGAAATGTTATGTTTCTTTTCTTCTCTTTTCAGCATGGAATAAACCTTTACTTGCTCCTTATTCTTAATGTTCTATGTTCCTGTTGAGATCTGAGAGCTGTTCTTAAAGCTCGATTCCTGAGTTTTCATGGGAGGGAACAGGCAGTTTGTAATCAGTTACAGCAATAACTTTAAATTCTAGTTTAGATTTTTCTTGATTGTGCTCAGATCTGTGAATCTGTGCAGTTTTAAACACACAAGGTTTTTGGAATCCAATTTTTTGTAAAAACATATCAGATTAAGTTGAGGCAGCAAGTATGGAATGATTTAATACTAAGAGAAAGAAACCTTTCAGCTTAGTGGCCTGTGCTTAAATTATCTTTGGCTGTTTGCAACAGTACTTTTTCTTGTGGCAATATACAGCATAACAATTATCTTGGATACTAATCCATACCTTTAAGTTAAAGTTCAGTGTATGCCACTTATCCAGATATCACTACTTGCAGTTTGTATGCTCGTCTTTCACAAGCACTCATGTCTGTGTTGTGCAGGTCCTGGTTATTGTGGGAGTTGAATGAACGTAATAAGAAAGGTTACAAACAAGAGGAGACCATTTGGCCCACATAGCTCTTTCGGTTGCTAGTAGCTAATTGATCCTAGGATCTCATGGAGCTGTGTGAAGGCATGCCTTGTGCCCATGTCTTGCTGAATTGTAGACCCATCACTGGGATCTTTCCCTCCAAGAACGCTGCTTGCTAAGGGCAGATCAGTTCAAGCTCAATTTATGATGGCTTGATGCTTGATGCTTGAAAGTTGAAATCTGCTGATGAGGATGAGGAGCCTAGCCTTATGTAATAACAGCTGTCAGTAATGTTATAATATCAAAAAGTGCAGCTCAGTTTAAATATTCGCTTGGTGGCTCAGTAATTAGCATTGCTGTCTCGCAGTTCTGGGGCCTTGGGTTCACCTCTGGACCTGGAGTGCTGTCTGTGAGGAGTTTGTATGTTCTCCCCATATTCATGTGGATCTCCTCCCACAGTCTAAAGACATACTAACACGTTAATTGTATTCTGGGAAAATTGGCCCTGGTGTGTCTGCCTTGTAATGGACTGGCATCCTGTCCAGAGCATATCCTGCCTTGCTACCGTTGATAGCCAGGATAGGCTCCAGCTCCCCTGTGACCCAGAATTGGATGAAGCTCTTAGAAAATGCATTAATTAATTCATCAGTTTTTACTAATGCAAACTGAATTTCCCACATGGTTACCAATAGGAAGATCAATATTCCTTTCATCCCTTTCTAAATTTTCAAAAACATTTCGATTTAATGATAACATTTCAATTCTTAACTGAATTGTGCAACTAAAAAAACAGAAAGTGCAATTAAAAGAAATCAGAAACTCAGGACCTCCACACCAAAATGACATGAATTGAAGGATAAATTTCACTAATTAATATTCACACGTACATACCCACGGGAATTATTTCGCTTGAACTCTTTTAATTTTTTAGCTTTGGTAACCTTGACTAACAATGCTTCAGAATTGAAAACAAAGTAGAAAGGTTTAGCATTTTTCTCCAACATCATTATTGGTTAAAATAATTCACAACATTCTGATGCTTTTTTCTTCTACCACCATATTAAGTAAATAAACTTCTGGGTCCTATTCACTCTGTTCCCATTATTAGAATTACTCCTAATGTCAAAAATAAAATGCCTGTCTGCTATTGTATATTATTCCTCTTCCTGATTATTATTTCATTTGTAACATTCAACTTGTTCATTCAGTAACATTCAGTTATGGAAAGTTTACCTGTACTGAGAATGAACACTGAACATTAGCAGAAAGAAAGGCTCTGTTGAGCAATGTGTAGGCCTCTTTATCTCTCTTTAGTTTAGTGTAGGGATTGGGCGAGTTTGAGATGTGAGGATAACTTGTTTCCTTCACTTTGTCCATTTCATCTGAACCTTCTTCATACATTCCTAAAAGCAGTGTCCCTAAAAGGGTGGACATCTTGTTTGACAGGAATATACTGTGAAATAATTTCCAAAGCCACCAAAAAGTACTTCTTGGACTTGTCTCCATTATCCTTGGCCTTTAGAATACAATTTTCTAGTGCCATAAGGACTCTTTCTCTGCTGGTTTGCATTAGTAATTGCAATAAACAGCATTCCACTGTACCTAGTTCTACGTGCTCTGGGCACAGAAATAATGCCTCGTCTTGCTCACTGTGCCAAAGTCACCAACATCATCACTATCATAGTAGATATGTGACCGTTGTAACCCTTTTAATCTTTAACACATCCATGGTATACCAGTATATACTTTATCATTGGTTGTTTAATTATTATTTGGTTTTAGGTAACTGCTCATGAGTTTTCTGCACATGCCGTTCTAAACTAGTGCATTTACTTGACAGATGCTTTCCCAGTGAATGTTTACCTGCCCCTTGTTTGATTTGTATTCCTTCGCAGTTTGCATGACAATGCGTAAATGTAAAGGGACGAGGCTGTCATTAGTCAGGACAAAGTAGCTTACCAAAGCCTTGTGTACTGAGACCCTTAGGAATGATCTTAACTGTGTAACAAACACATGAGGCATGAGTGCAACACTCAATGTTTCACAAAAATACGCAGAGGTTCAAAATACACTGCTTCCCTGTGCTGTTCCCAGTGTACTTGAATACATTTTAACATTCACACTTAAATAGGTACTGTATAAGGATAATATACAATCAGATTATGCATTTATTAACTATGTATTATAGCAATGTGTCATGTTGTCATTCTTTTACCAACAAAACTGGAGCTGATGCTAGAACAAGTCTGCAATATTAAACATAGTTTGAAAGATTGCTGCTATGAACTGCTTAAACATTGGGAATCGCCGGTTCGGATTGTCCTGCTCCTCTGATTTGAAAGCGCAAAGGGGCAAAGGGGTCACCAGCGTGACTGTCCCCAGGAGCTTTAAGAACAGAGTCCAGAAGGGGTTGGCTTCACACGACAGGCCTCAGATCCCTGTGCACCACTGATTGTGCAATCTTAGCAGCAGTTAATGACATAGTTCGGAACGGAAGAGGCGCAGGTGGGACTAGAGGGGACTATCCACCTGTGATCCAAACCCTCTCCATCACTAAGACAGTCGGCTGCCTTGGAGATATGTATTTTAAAGGTATAGTATTTATTTGAGTGCAATGTGATCTGAAAATCCAGAAAATGAAAAGCACTAACACGGACATGAAATTAAGCTGACTTTTCTGATGCTCTGGGCTTGTGCTGTTTCCCTGTCTGTCACAGTTATGTTCCAGAGTGCTCCCTACTTTGACCAGCATACTCTATCGCTCAGAAGCTGGTGATTCATTTTATTTGTGTACAAATTGCCTGTGCACGGCAGTTGGCAGCTCCCTTGATTGGAAATACTTTTCCAGCTTCTTTATAACGAGTAAACGATCTGAAAAGACGTTACCTCTACCTCCATTTGCTAACGCTGCAATCCTTTGATACAACAGTAGCAGTCAGCCATCTTTTCATAGTGCAGCTTTCCACTTTATCAGCAAAGATGAAAAAAGTTACGCTATCCTTTCTGCCTTTTTTTAAAATCCATTATAATTCATAACCATTTTCATGTTGCCGCTAGAAAAGAGGGACATAAATGCTTATTTAGAAGCATTCCATTGCTGGAACATGTGCGCCCAGTTCTGCCACAAAAGCTTTAAATAGGATATTTTCTGTTCCTATAGTCGCTTTCCCTTTTAAGTACCGAGGCAAAAAAGTAAGTTTACAACTCCTAGCACAAAGGCCCTCTTCACTTTAAGGTTGCGGAGACCTGGGTGACCTACGAAAGTTAATTAGGAGGTTAACAAAGAACAAGTTGAAGCAAAATACCTCGCCTCTCCTCCAGCCAAAGATGTCATCCATTAATTAGGAAAATCTTTAAGGTGGCCTTATTGAATTTACAGAAAGCCTGTGGTTGGCGGGCGACAGTTTTGATCAGGACCCTCCCAACAATGCCTCACTAAAAGGAGTGGATTTGGGGAAACGTATGGGTTTCAGCAACGTACAGTTTAATGAAATAGCCGCCAATTGTGACAGCTCTGATTCTCAGGGTATATGGCATACTTTCAACATGATGTAATGTGCAGGCAACCTGGGGGCTCAGAGGGAGAGAGGCACACCGTGCTAAAGCTACAGGAGCCATTCAAAGTTAACATTACTCAATCTGGGCCAAATCCTCCCAGCCCCTTTCTTTTGGAGAGAGCTTTCCAACAACCGGTTTACAAATCAGCCCTCTTTTAAAACTGTAACTTTGCCTTTGTGTGCCATTTGTTCACAATTGCCTCCAGACAAATAATTCGGGGTAGACAAACATTGCTTTGCTTTTCTCTTAGGATACAATGGTCACAAAAAGAGATCCCAATTATATTCGGCTTCCTATATCGTTCTTGACATAAAATGTGTTGATGATGGAAAAGTGTTAGATGTAATGAAAAGACAATGCAGGGGTTAGATAATAAGCTGTTACTTTGTTTTGCAAATGAGGGACCGCAAACTAATATTTAAAAGTCTATTACGAATGGCTGTCAGCATCTTAGTTTTGTTTTTATGTTCCTTTTCTGTTGAGCAAGGGCAAGAGGCTCATAAGAGAGCAGGGCTGTTCTCAACACTGCGATTGGACTTTCTGCTTTCAATTCACTAAGTGTTGGTTGCACACAACATTCGAGCCCTGCGTTGCTTCGGTCAAAACAGTGATGCATTCCTAGAAGGTGTAGCAGGAAATTAATTTGGATAATTATTACCAGAAGCAGAACACAGCTGCAATTTTTCCAGTGTCTTGTTCTGGTGAAGGTCCGCGTCACACATTTCAGCTCATCCAGCTCCTAAGTTCTTTCTGAACTGATGGCACTGTTAAAACTTACTTATTAATCCAAAAGCACTTTTAATCAAATGCCTTGATACAAGAGGAACTGTGCACAATTTATTATGATTGAAACTACACTCGTGGCCTGGCTTCACTTGTTATCTGATTAACTGTGAGAATTGCTTCACCCTCATACGATTAATTTAACCCCTTAAAGGCACAGAAACCGGAGGAGGCCTTTCCTCCAGAACATTTTTTAAATATTGGCTCTAATTATTCCTTGCATGCAAGGACTCAGGAAGCTAAAGATTCTGTAAAATCTTTTCCCCTGATATTTTAATCATAACGAGCATACCGCTTTCATTTTATTCTATCCTGCCTTTTTTTCACTATATAGGAAATTGATCAATCAATAAGACGTATTAGAAGAAGTTACAAAATAGAATTTTGTTTAGAGTTCCATTCTACCTGCAGCACACCTCATTGAACTGAACACCATCACAGAAACCCTTTTATAGCCTACACATAATGTTATTAATTTTTATGTACTGTACGCATGCACTGTTTTAAAATTCTGGCAGCAAATTTATTAAACGTGTGAATACAAAATGCTGCTTTTGCAAACTATGTATATGTGTATATCTTTAGCAAGTACTCAAATGATATTTTGGACCAATCTTATGAATGCAAAAATCTGTACAAGTCAAATACATGAAGGCACATGATGAGCAGTACTGTATAAGTGTTAAAACGGAGAAAAAATATAACTTACAAAACTACTGGATTTTATTGACTATGAATTGATGCTGGTTTTGTTTCTCATGGAAAGGCAGTAATAAAGCCTTTAGCTCCTTCCCAGACAAAACTTTGTTACTTCATAAAAAACCTTGAAGTGTTTTCGCGTTGCTGATGTGTATAATAGAGAAGCCTCTCACATTGGACAAATGACCAAAAAACTCACTTCAGCATTTCACTGAACCACATTACCTATGGCTTCTGAAACACAAAGCAATATAGAGTTTGGAAAGCTTTGGTCAAGTAGCATGTATGTTAATGAAGTGATACTTCAAAAATCATATGTGTGTATCCAAGTACAATGGTTCTTTTTTCTGTTCTGTGGTTTCAACATTCATTAGTACAGAAAGGACAGAGATGCAATCTACAGTTGTTTTGTTTCACTCTTGAGATGTAAGTGAAAACAGTGTGATTACCTCCTATTACAAATTCACTGGTGTTGAAGAACTGAATAGCATATCAATCTAGTTTAGTGAAACACTTTAAAAAATGTCGTAGTTTTGGAATACACCTTTAAAGACCATCCTAAAACTGTTAAATTCTTATGAGCTGAACAATAAATACAAGATGGACATACTCCGGGGAAAATACTATGACAGGTCAATATTAAAAAAGCATGATGTGATTTTTAAAGGCATCTCTTTCAAAATTATATAACATAAGTAAGTATGTTTGGGCTTCTCTACAAGCATTCATGGATAAACACAGTACAATTTACAATGTTATTTTTTGAATAGGTTAGTAATAATCTGTTTTGACAAACAGTACCATGTGCATTCACCAGTCTTATAATAAATATTTAGAACAAGTCAAACTACAACAGACCTATACAACAAGACTCAATGTATAGCACAATAAACAATTGACACTGCACAGTTTGTATGTGAACAGTTAAAAAATATCTTGACTCACTCTTACGATATTTATTGCCAAAAAGTGGCAATAGCTCTCGGTTTCCTGGGTTTCTGCAACAAAAACAAAAGACATGCCAAAAATAATCTTGCAGAAAATGAAGTTTGGAAACTGTAAAAAATAATTAGTAAAAAGTTGGAATTTCTTATGTGCAGTACATTGCAAATATGTTGAAAACACTATCATTAGCAATACATATCAAAACAATGGTGACTTCATGTGTCAATGTAGGTCTAGATAACATATTTATTAGTTATATTAAAAGTTGTATTCCATGTGTTATCTGTGTTAATATAAATGTATTCACTGGTGACTTTAAAATTCACATTATGCTTTTTTAATTTTGACCTGTCATTGCATTCTGTCTGAAGTAAATCTATTTTAGCATCTTCTATTTAGAATCCAGCTCATTACATTCTACAACAGCTCTCACCTACTGTATATGAATGCAGCTCTGATTCATGTATGGGATTATCTTGGACTTGTGCTTGCTTTAAAAGTTCGTTTGAATTAATTGGGTTGCACAGCAATACATACTATTTTTATTTGCACAGATGTGTTTTTGTTTTGAATGGTTTTTGTGCTGTTGATGCTGGACTACCTCATATGATTTGTGACTGCACTTTTTCATGAATATAAGCAATCAAAGTCTTTTTTTGGTGCGCAGTAATCTACTGTATATCATCTTAGCATCAAGCATGGAGGGGCCTTATATCTGTTTTTCCCAATGACATTGCTAGGCCGATAGTGCCTACCCTTCTGTTAAAAACTGCGTGTCCCCCTTTTCAGAAAGAGACCTTTCTTTTCACACACTACCAGAATTACAGTTCATGAACCATTCAGTCAACTGACCAGGGTGAACCTCTCCTTCAGCAGCCTAATCTAAGGGGTGGATCTATGTGTTTTGTTGCTTGTCAAAAACAATCACTCCTCGGGCCATTACATTTACAGCACGTCGTCCTTTAATTGGTGTAACACACTGGGAAATGAAAAGAAGAAAGTCCCACAAAAGAAACCGAGTGAATGAGCCCTGACTCACACAAAACTGCTCTTCAAAAAGTTCAGAGCTGGCCACTAACAAGGGGGTATAGGAGTATTTTAAAAGGGATACCACATTGAAGGCAGTCCCAACAAGACCAACAAAGCTAAATTCTCTGCTACTAAGTCTTAAGCGTTGTATGAAGATATCAGCACTACTTCTTAGCAAACAACTCTTCCACACATCCTGAGAGTCTTAATACACATTGAAGGAAAGTTAGGTTCAGGGAGAAACAAATACCTGCACACCAGTTCAGCTGCAGGCTGTATTAACTGTATTTCAAGTTTAGAAATAAAGCATGGAATACTGTAGGTAGGGCTTTTAGCTCAGTGTAGAACAGTCAGCATAGCTGATTCACTGTGAGAGTCAGAGACCGCATGTGACTGTGAGAGCTGAAATACTGAGGCAACTTCTAGTCCAGACAGACAGCCCGTTTGGAAGAACGTGAAAAAAATGTTTTTCAAAGTAGTTTACCTTGTTTAATTCACCATGATAGCAACAATAATCAATGATAAAAATGCAAACTTATCAAATTAAAATGATCATTTCTGAATGATTAAAGATTTAAGATTAAAGATTGACTGAAGATGCAATCGAACCAAACGAGGATGCGAAAGAGGAAAAAGAAAAGTATTCGTCTCTTTTTTCTGACACTTTTGATTATTTTGTTTTGCCTGGACAAGACGAGGAACTTTCAGCGGCTGACTTCGTCACATTGTGTTGCAGGGAACAACTTTATTTTCCGCTCTCTCCCCAGCAATGCCACACACACCCACCCCGGTTCTGTTTGTGCGATGAAGGTTGTCAGCAAGGTTTTATTTTCAGTTCAGTAGAGCTGAAAGAAGTCAGCTTCGAGTCTTGTTATGAAACAAGACGTCTCTGGCTCTTGTTTGAGGAGCAGTGAGAAGTGATCGACGCAAGCTGGGCCAGCCGGTATCTGCGCTGTGCCATCTCTGGAGGCGACCAGCAGTGAGGAAGTCAAAGCCGCCTTTGTGTTGTTTCTGCTGGCTGCGTGTTTGTTAATTATCCCGTCTGTGTTCATAGTCTCAGCTCGTAAGAGCCAACCGGTTTACAGAGTGCGCAACATACTATCAACAAAGATTAACTTCTTCGGGAGGCACTGAAATGTCTGACTGTAGGCTACTGTAAAAAAAAACAAATTTAGACCGTTCAAGTTCATTGTTTTCTGGTTTTAATATTAAAGATAATGTATAATTTTAAATGTTTATCTAATTGTATATCTAGAATTACTTTGGTGAGTAATTAGTAGTAGTATTTAGAGGAACAGAATGTTTTCGAACTGGTTGCAAACGAATCTGTGCAGAAGGGAAACTTAATGTAATTTTGTTGCCCCCCCCCCCCCCAAAAAAAAAAAGATTAGTAATCCGTTAAAAAGCCATTAATTTGTAAGGAGTTATTCTCCCCTCACCCTACCTTTTTACCGATAAAGGCTATTGGGGAGCATCCACTTTAAGTGAATGCGGGTTTCTTCTCCCCAAAAGCCTTTATTATTCCTCAGCTTGATGAGTTTCTCTGGCACAAATCAGTTCTAAGGCGCAGAATGGCAATCCCTTGATCCTCATCAATTGTCATCCAGAGTTTGGGCCACTTTGACCGCCAGTAGTGGCGAAGTCAGAGCTAATCCTCTGGAGGAATCACGGGAAAAGAAAAGCAACAATAACCAAGTCAAGCGTAAAAAATGAAAGAGAAATCTCTATTATCACTCACTACATTTCCCAGCTATGTACTGAGAAATCAGCTAGTTTGTCATTCGAGTCAGACACCAGGAGAAGAATATGGGGTCGTGGTGGGTTGGTAGACTCACACGACGTAAAGAGCAATATTTCAGTGCAAAAGGCCTCGCATTTGCAAAATCCCCCTCACATCCCGACATAACCATTAAATACAGACTGACTTTATTTTGTATAGAAAGCAAAAAACAAGAAAAGAGGCACAGTTCTAGCATAAAAGAATGAGGTTTTCGGGGATTAGGGCTGGCCTAGGGGATGAAGAATAACTTCTGCATAACTTTACAGCTATTTTCTTCAGCTCGCCTGAATGGGCCGCATTTATGCTAAACCAGAAAGGTTTTAAGTTATGCTAAGGGAATAACCCCATAAGATACACAAAATTGAAGCCCCTGTGCTTTTTGGTATTCAAATTTAATATAACGTTAACTGCCGCTACATGTGGGGGTTTATTCTGACCTCTGGCAATTGTTGAGGTCTAGAATTCAATTCAACAAAAGCTTTCTGAAGTGACAAATGCAATGCAAATGTGAGGATTAACTTTCATCGTCTGCTTTATAGACTACGGTATAATATAAGCATTGCTGCAAAATATTCTGCCAATGCATTGATCCAATTGTTTTCAACAATATAGCAAATAAATGTTATCAAGCCAGTCTGTTTTCTCTTCTGGACTAAGAAGCCTTTTTCTTTTTTTCTGGCATGTGTACACAGCATTTCTTTTAGTTCCCAGTCCTTCTATCCTTGACTTTTTCACCAGCGCATTACTGATGCAGAGACACTCTGCCTGGCTGTGTCCTGGCATAACCCACACTTTATTGTAACATTTAGGGAATCTGCCGAGATAAAACATTGAACTGGGCCATTTCACAACTCAGTTTAGTAGAATTAATCTTTTATCTACTGATTAATGTTGGCGTAAACAATAAGGGGTGCAAAAGATGACTCTACCAATAAGTCAGAAAACTTCACTTACAATTAAAACTGGGAGTTGTTATGAAAAATAAGGATTGCAATTAAATACACAGTTCATACACTGTCATTTTGTGCTGGCTAGAGATGATTTTAGGTTGCCTGGTTAATGGGGCTATTATTTAATAAATATAGCCCATACTGTCTCCTTTCTCTTTAAATGTATCACTCCTAAAGACATAGGAAGTTAATCAATTAAAAAATCAATGTCTGCCTCTCGGAGAAGTAGAAAAACCTAATATTCTGGTTGTCATTTTATTAATATAATCACTCCTTTTGGAACATTTTGAATTGTTATGCCCTTCCCTGGATTTACATTAAAGTGGGGTCTCTGCATCATCACTTCTCTCAAAGGGTGCTTGAAGCGAATGGAGACACTCCGCAATCCTAATTAGTGATTTTTGTCCTCTTGTTACTGGGCCTAGCATCTCATGCAAATGAACTCTTCACTGCTACCACCATTACCACTGCAACGAAATTAACTGACGGTTATCTTTAATGATATGCTGAACTTCTCTTAACCTAGCTATCTTTTTATCTTGATTACTCTAATCAATAAAAAAATGATGTAGCTACATTCATTCAAAACTCGTGGCTTTTTTTTAAAAAAGCTGCCGACCAGAAAAAAAAAATCCTGAAAGCTTTTTTTTTCTCATCTGATTATTTATTAGAATGGTCTTCAGATCAAACTGAAGTATTTTCACATGCAGGGACAGGCTGGTGAAAAGCAAGTTGGACAAGAGGGCTTTTAAAGACTTCAGTCACTTTTATCTTTTCTGTTTCCGGTCCCGATTCTGTGTTTGAATTAGCAGCGTTAAGGCACAATTGTTTCTAAGTCTTTAAAAAAAATGAAATGCAAAATCATTTTAATTTTAGGTTGCTTTACCTTCAATACACAAATTATTCAAAAGCGGAATATTCTCCTTCTTTTAATGACCTGTTTTAAATGTTCTGAAGGTTACCTAACAACAAAGAAATAGCCTTTTTCATTCATCTGCTTTTTACCCTGAAATAATGTGCAATTGGACTTTTTTGGCTACTTTCATATGACTTGAATCCACATGCTAACAAGCAGAAATATAGGGTTTATGAATATGCTAGATTGATTTTAATGTTTTTTTAATCAACGTATTCACATTTGTTTTTACTCTTTCTGTTGAGTGATACTTTACTAAATGCTTTGCTGATAATTACTGTACTTCATGACATGTTTGTGGATCTTAATGAATTTGCCTAAAGCTATTCTCACCATAAGCAGAAGCAGAGGGTTAGAGGACAGAAAGGGGAATAAGATACTTTGTGCAAATATATAGAGGCTACTACTATAGGACAAGGCATCTGGGCAGCATTTTAGAAGAGGCATTCTGAATATATTAAGTTATTCACTTAAAAATCCATGCAGCTAAAAAGCATTATAATAAGCCTGAAGTAATGCATTCAAGTCCTTTTACTTTTCATTAGGCTTGATGACTGCAGAATTGCTGCGGACTGTAAGTTATCAAGAGCCACTAATTTCACATTAAAGACCATTGACTGCAATGGGTTGATTCAAGGGTTTTTGACAATTAACACAATCAGAATTTGAGCCCAGATCATTTACCTCGACTCTGTAATTATTTTACTCATCCGCACATTTGAAAATTGCATGGTGTCAACGAGCGGTAAATATGAGAGGGAACTGGCACAGAAAAGTCCAGATGATTCCTTACATGCGCTGCACTTATAGACTCATTCTTAAGTATTTCAGTGCAGTAATTACTGAGTAGCTTTTCATCAAAGCCCAATGTGACCATAAGCTGCGTAATTTATTTTGTTCATTTTCTTTTTCATCCAGAACAGGAAAAGTCAAAAAGTCATATCTTGACAAATCAGTTTAAATCAGTAGATATTTTGTAAAGAAGTATGTTTTGGTAATCGGATATTGATATTTTAAAGAAAGTTATGCTTAATACATAATTTTATGAGTAAAAATGATTACTGGAACAAAATAAAAATGTAACATCTATCTTTCAGTTAACGTCTGTAGTGCTAACTACAGTAGCTTTCCAGTGCCTGACTCTCTTTTTATTTGTAACATCTATAAAATCAAGAAAGAAGTTAATTGAGTCTTGATTTTTTTTCTGATGAGTCTCATAATTAAATTCAAAATGTTTTTGCCTTTGATTATAGACTTGTTATATCCATGGTAAAAAAGCATTTAGATTCTAGGTAACCTATTTTTAAAGGAGTGACTTCACTTAAGAAATGTAAGTGAATTGATTTAGGGGGGGCATTCAGAGTCTATAGTTGAGCCATGAATGAGGGCATTTGATCAAAATTAATCATAAAAACATTACAGAGGCATAAATGTATGCATGCATATTTAAAACAGTCAAAGACCTTCAATATCATGTGATTACATAGTATATCATAGTTTTCCCACTCAATGTCAGGTTATTCAGAACCACTTTAAAATTGCATGGTGTCAACGAGCGGTAAATATAAGTCCAGATGATTCCTTACATCCACTGCACTTTTGGGCTCATTCTTAAGCAATATCAATGGTTAAAAAATCTTAAACGGCTTTAATTTTTATGACATTCAAATATACAGTTTGAACTTGAATTAACCAATATGTTTAAAAAATCTAAGTCACAGAAATGTTTTAGATTTAAGGGCAGTGATCAGAAATCTCAAATATTAGGAAACAATTTAAATTATGATGTCAGCAACACTCAGCCTTGCTCTTAAGCTGGCTAAAACACAAGGTGAGTTGAAATGACTTCACAAAAAAAAACAAAACAAATAAGAGAAGGAAGCATTCAGGTTTGTTGTCAGTTTGGTGCTTGTACCAATTACAGATCAAAATGTATTCACCTACATTGAACTAAAATAATAAAAACCAATTCTACAGAACTGTTAACATTATTTGCATCCTTTTTGGGTTTTCACAAACTAAGAAATTTTCTTATTTGATTATTATCATTAGTTCAGGTGGGTAGCTGTGTCAGCATGCGTAGGCTGCAAAGGAACAAGTAATATGTTTATTCCATGTTGAAAAGAGAAGAAAGAAAACACACTAGAAGAAGGCTCCACTGCCAAAATGTTGTGTTTTCTTTCTTCTCTTTTCAGCATGGAATAAACCTTTACTAGTTCCTTTGCATCATTATCATTAGTTCTTATTTAAAGTTAAATGAATACAACTCTAATAGAGCATCTACAGTATAGTAGGTTCAAAGGCTGCTTTGGCTGGTCTGAAGACAGTTTGATTGTTTCACCAACATATTATAGAATTCAAATGTCTCAGACTGAGTGACTGAAGATCTATTATTCTGTCTCAAGAGTACTGGGCCTGTGATCCCTCCCTTCACTGCTTTAGGTTAAGTTTTGAGTTGCACTGATATACATATGCAGTATACTGGACAGGTCTGTTTGTAATTGACTCTATATTTATAACTCAGACTGCGATATCCTGTAAATGCTATCTTGTCCAATCTGTCTCAGCTCCATCTCCCTAAAACTGTATCGTGTCCTGTCTGTGAATCTAAGCTCTCTTTAATAAGGTTTGCTACTAAATTTGCCCTCTTTAATTATGATTCATAAAATAATAACATTCTGACTCTGAAAGAGTTATTACTGATGAGAAAGTGGATTCTTTATTGTCTAACTGAAATCTGACACCCCCTGAGCTTAAACACATTGGATATGGCTTTATTTTAAAAAATCCTGCAACTCTGGTCAGTGCTGATAGTTCAGCACTAATTCACTTTGTAGAGTCTGGCCTAGCTATTATTCTTATGTGGTACGTTCAAGCTTTAAATTCTTGTTTTTTTAACTCTAAGCATTTAGGTTTACTATCCCCATGAACTTTGTACCAGGTTACCACCTGCGTTTTCAAAGCTAATTTGGCTTTGCCTAACCCCTGCAACTATTTTACTTCTCAGTGATTTCAGTAGACATGTGGGTTCTCTTAACTGCTCAGACACTGCCTGTTTTCTGCCTGCATGCGATTCTTTCAGATTTACTTACAACCTGGACTTTCTCATACCTAAGTGCAGCTTACAACCGTTTGAACTGGACCTTCATGGTCACAGGGATCTCTTGGTGGATATGACAGGAGGACCTCCACCTCCCACTGCAGAGTGAGCAGACTGTGGTGGCGAAGATCGCAGTCTCAGCTCAGTGTAGTTCAGTCTGCTTTGCTTGAGAGTTCGGATTCTTTTTACAGTAAGTCCTTAACACAGGTTATTTGACGGCTTGCTAAAAAGCATGGCTCTGATGAAAACTCGTCTCATTTGTTTTGCTTCTGAGGTCACTCAGCCCCTCTAACCCATTGGGTCGTTAATAGCTTATTGATCAAAGGATCTCATCCAAATGTTTCTTGAAAGAAGTCAGGGTGTCAGCCGCAAAAGCATAGCTGCGATGCTTGTTGCAATCCTTTGCCTAAAAATGCGCCTCCTGATCCTAGTTTGAAATGCACCCACATATTTCCACACGTGTGCTCCTGTTTGTGTTTGTGTTTAAGATGTCGCACAGTTTACTTTGTCAATACCTCTGAGGATTTTGAATATTTCTATCAGGTTCCCTAAAAAAACAGAGATCCTTTTCTTCCCTGAGCAGAAATTCCACGGAGAAGAAATGTCAAATCCTAACCACCTGGACACCCAGGGAGTCAAATGGTTGTGGAGCAAGGCAGAGCCGGTTGTTCATCCGCTCTCTTAAAGAAAACATCATCCAGGCTGCGGAAATGTCCTCAAGGATTCAGAAGCTCATTTTTGAGAGACAGTGAACTTACAGTGCTTTTCTCCACTATCACTTAAAACCTCAAACCAGATAATTCCTTAAGTCTGCTCTTTGCTCCCTTTACTAATCAATGCACCACATTCAACTAATTCTTCCACAACAAATTGCTCAATAACCAATTGCTCACCTCACCCCCTGCAGTCAAAGCCTCTCCTGCTTTCATAGTTTTGGGTTTCTCATTTTGCCACTTTTGATGCTGCCTAAGTGACTGGTTACTAAAGTGGAAATGAAGCTCAGTGGTGACTCAGACTAGGAATCAGAGAAGAAGAGCAAGGAAGAAATTAAAAAGACCCCAAACCAGAAAATAAGGACGCAGAGTAAGATGAATTGACTCTTTTCATTTCTTTGTATTTTACTTTAAAAAGATTTTCAAATAATGCCCAAAGGTAGCTAAAATGAGGCCTATTACCAGTGCTTGGGCATCTATTCCTACACCCCAATCCAAGATAGATTCTCTGTGTGTTACTAAAACTCATTGGCTTCCAAAATCTCTTTGTCCTGTATAATGTGTTGTGTAGGATCAGAATTGACAGGATGAAGTACAGAAGGATTCCTTTAGTCCTGCAGCTGCTTTGGCCTGTTAGGATTCCTGCAGCCTCTTCAACTACTCCACTGTTAGCAGACAGGACTCTGGCAATGACATCCTCAATGGCAGAACACACGGAAGAAGATGAAGCACCTGCAATATCTCCAGGGCTGCTCTGGTGGACAAAGGCTGCAGCAGAATGAGACCTCCAATCATCTTGGTCTCCATGCTATTGCTATGCTATTGCTATGCTCCATGCTCCATGCTACTGTATGAATTGAGGTCTCATTTGTCCACAGAAAATCAATATTGATGAAAAAAGTGTAAGGATACTCTGAAGAGGAGATATGGATCCTGTGCAGACGCAGGAGTAGGTGGGAGGCACGGCAACAAACAATCCGAAACAAGGAACGAGTTCGTAGTCAGAGGGAGATAGGAAGGTCGAAACCAGGTCAAACCCAGGTGGCAAACAATCCAAGTTGTGAGGCGATATCGTGGTCGAAGGGAGGAAGGTAGGTAGAAATCCGGCAAAGACACAGGTGGCAAACAATCCGAATAGCAAGGCGAAATCCGAAGTCCGAAGGCGAAAAGGGTAATCGATAATCCAGGTAGTCACAGGGTATAGAAATCGCTAGGTAGAGCTCTCAAGGAGTTAACTCAATATCGAGCAGCAAGACGCGGGTTGTAGAGATTGGTGGTCGTGACATCAAGCCTCAACCAAGAACAGAAGAAAAGAATTTGTATCACTTTGGAAAACTTGAAGACAACTACCAACAATGTCTACACAGTTACATTTGGCTCTTATGTCAGCAATCAGGACTGGCTTGATGGAAATGACCAGGTGATCAATGAATTGTGATCACAAGTGCAGGGCTTTCTTTGCAAGACAGGGTAGCCATAACAGTCCCCTTGATAACTAAGGATCCTGAACAAGGCAGTAAATGCTGTGACAGGATGCTGAGTCTACTGGAACAGGTCCTTTAAATTAGGGGCTCCACTGTAGAGTAAAGAGAACTAAGTAGGTAAAATTATTTATGAAATGAACAAGCCTTCCGCAGGCAAATTCTGTGCATTTACTTTAGCACGTTTTGACAAAAAGGAAATAGGAAATACATTATATAACATACAATACAATATATAATAGCAAATACTGTATATGGGCCATCTGGCTAATTCACAAATTCCATCTGCTAGTAATGCCTACAAATTAACAGGTTGTTTACATTTTTGGCAATATTACGATAATTTGTTGTGTTGAAGTGTTGTTTGTGAAAGTTACTCAACAACATTTTACCAGCCTCATTTGAATGATCACCACAGGAAACCACAAAGAACTATTGTGCAAATGTATTACTCCACATTCCGTTTATTTCATTCACACCATACAGCATTCATCATTGTACTGTCCAGTATTCATTGTTGCGCTGTGAATTAGTCACGATTGTGTTGTCCATTTTCATTATTTACACAGGCCTAGTGCATTAGTGATGGGTGAGAATAGCTGTAAGATTTGGCATTTTAAATTCTGCTAGTGTTTTAAATCTGATATGGCATTTACCTCTCAGCAAGGATTAAAGCCTCCCTTTTTTAGGCCTTTATCTGCCTACTAATCCTGCTGGCTAGGGAAGATTCATCATAGGGTGTTATTACTTGGGACAGGAAAATATGAACTCCACAGACAGAAAGGTGGTGTGGCACCACCTTAGCGCTGCTCTCTCTCACAGCTCTTGAGTTTGATTCCACACTGGGGAATCACACTTTCTGTGTGGAGTCTGCATGGTTTTCCCAGTGCTTTGTGAGTTGCTGCATTCACTGACCATTTTCAGAAATAAGTAGATTCCTGATAATGCATGAGTAGAAAATTTGAATTATTTACTTCCCCGGCTCTTCCTTTTTTGTTGTGTCAAAATTTAACTTTCTTTACGTTTGAGGGATTTAATGTCTGTAGATTTTACCTGTGACTAACTGGATTGAACCTCTCTAGGGGTATGCCTGGTATATACCCAATCCAACACAGCTCCTTCAAGGCTGAGCAGACCCAAATCTGATTTTAAGTGTACATATTGCTTCTTCATGGAAAATGTACCAAAATAGACCCACCGGAAAAGGCAGAAAATATTTTGTTAAGAGTGTCCAATAACTGAACAATTTCCATATTTTCTTAGTCATTAACAGAGAGGTGTCACAGTGGTGTGGTGGCTAGCATGGCTTCTGCACAACTCTCGAGTCCTGGTTTGATTCTGGACTGGGGGACTGGATTTTGCATGTTCTCCTCTGGTCTCTGTGCATTTCTTCCAGGGGCTCCAGATACTGTACCTCTCAGCTTCCAGAAGAATTCTGTGTAAGGTAATGGATGTCTCACCATTAATGCTGTATGTGTTTGCTCATATGTATGGCCTGAAATGGGCCAGTGTCCCAATCACAGTGCAGTCCTGCCTTGTGCGCTGTGTTTCTAGAAGAGACTCTGTTTTTCCATGAATGTTTCTTTCCAGGAATAAATGAATAGCTAAACTAAAATAAGATTATTTGACAGTGGTTCTCATGGTGAAGTGACATTGTTTTTGTTTTTCTTTTATATCATTACATGACGATATAACTAGATGATTCTTAGAATTTTTCTTTCTTTTTTAGTATGTCATATGTACACTTATGGATGAATATCCTAATTAGTAGCCTTTTGTTGTCAGTGCATACAGTCAACAGGCATGTGGAGCATGTACAGTATCTGTGAGGCATGCAGGGATTGAGCTTCTCAGAACTAATATTCTCAGCCTCATGCCTTTTATAAGCAGTCTTTCACAATGTGTTTCTCCAGGATGCATGGCAAAGTGTGAGCTTTAAAGAGACCACGTGCACCAGCCATCCTGACCCTTAGAGGGTGTAGCTAGGAAACAAGCCAGCGAGGTTTGGTATTTTATGACTAATCTTCATGGGATATGGTAAAGCCATTTTGATTTCTACAGCTCTCAAGGCATTTGGATTGTCGCCTTTCTGAAGAGCACTTGTCTGTAAAGTACCATGCGATTAAAACAAATTGTACTCCCTCGGTCTAATACAGCTACCTGGATTTAACCAGTTTACACTGGAGCTTCCCCCTCTTTTTAGCCAGTGTAGTGTTTTTCCCCCAAGTTAGTTCCCTATCCTTCCATTAAAGCTTTTTAATGTTAAACTTATAATTATTTTTTGGATGTACAGGGACTGTTTTCTCCACTATGTTAGCAGAAACCATGCTGAGTCAAATGGCCTCTTGTTGTTTTTTTGTAGTGTTCTAGTGTGAATGTGTTTTGTGAAAAGTCTAAATCTGTGTGCTTAAATATCACCTGTTCCACCGCTTTTTACAAAGCACAGATAAGATATACTTTTTTAGTTCAACTTAGTTTATACAATGATAATGTTAGTATTAAGTTTAACCCAATAAGCAGGATTAAAGAAAGAATAGAATAACAATTAGTCTTTACTGTATACAGGGGCACTTTCAAATGTTTGATAGTTTCAGGTCATTATATTTCATTATGAAGAGAGTGTATCCATTCACTCACACATCTGTCTTAATATTAAGGCAGCTTTGTCTCGAGTAGTTGATTACAGTGGTGCTGGAAATACTTTGAAAAGTCCTCTATCTGCATCTAAATCCTGGTGACTATTATGAACTGTTCACACCAAGTAACTAGTGGCAACCTTATCTCCGCGTGTTCTTTGACTGTGCTATAAATCGAGATCCTGAAAGAGAGCTTTCTGACTGATATTAAGACTCAAAACCCTGCTCCGTTTTGACCTCAGATGTTGACACAGCAAGCAACAGCACTGTGACACCGATGAAAGACAGATTGCTGAGACATCACAATCGACAGCATTGGAGTTCAGCCAGAGAAGCTCCTTGTAAAGGCTTTGCATCACTGGTTTTAAATGGGCACTTAAACTCTTGAAAGTGGTGCCATTCTGAGCTTTGGTGGCTTCAGTTAACAGTGATTAAAATGTACTTTCCTCCGTCGCATAAAGTGTCAAAAAATAAATGTACTAAAATGCCTGTAGCCGAAAACATTTCCAAAAACATCTTGTACTTTGTTTTTCAAATTCTTTTAATCTGCTGTATTTAATCATGTAACTTTAACTTGGAATTTACTTTACCTTAACAATTACCAATGAGGTATGTACACTTTTCCGAAGCATGATTTCATCCCAATTTTAGGTCCAGCAGACTAAAAAGAGGTTTTCCTCTAAGATCTGTCATTTGCTCCATCTGTGAGACATATTTAATTTGTGTTAGCAGATTCAGTATTTTGCATTTTATGTTCTTTTTCAGGTTTAGTTTTTCTGTGGTCATGTTCTTAGTGTGAGAGATGTTTTATTTGATCTCTGACCTAAGGGAACGTGTGGTGTGGATGGTTGAGGGGAGAACACGCGTATGTCTTTTTCTTTATTTTGGTTCCAAATAAGGTTTGATAATCGGCCAGTGAAAGTTCTGTTTTCTCTCATACGAATGCCTACGACCTTAAAACAAGGAGGGAGGGTGTTGTCTAAGTGATGCGCTGTGTTGTGTTTGCGCCAGATGTGACGCTTTGCATTCAGACCAAAAAGTTCCAGTTTTGTCTTGTCGCTTTAATGCTTAGTTAAAATCTCCATGCAGGACTTCAGATGGGTTAGCCCCTGTGTCATATAGGCCAGCTCTGTGAAGTGACCGGGATATCATTGATTCATGGACATTTTCTCCCATCACATCCATTGACTCTTTTTCAGCCTGTAACTCTTTCCTCACCAGTTTCCTCCTTGCCTGCCTGCTCAGTTTGAAGAGACATCCCTCTCTAGGTGTACATCCGCTTCTTAATGATCGACTTCTTCTGATCTGTGGCTTTCTACAGCTTTATCCCTGAGTTGAGTTGAAAGATCATCAAAAGCAATTAAAGCACCAGCAATTTAATTGACAATTTTGATATTGAAAATATCAAAAGTAGCTTACTGCATTTCATTTAACTCGCCATTCAATACCAGTTCACCTTTATTGTAATCTGAACATTTTAAATTGAGTTTTATCATTCTTTAGTCATAGAGTGGGCTTCTACAGAATCAACAGTGAAACCACAGACTAGATGGACACAAGTGGAACTGCTGTATTTGGAAAGGCATTTAAAATGACAACGGGAGGAGACTTTACACAAAAGGTTGTGGGAGTTTCGAACAAGCTATCTAGCCATGTTGTTGAAACCTATACTCTGCATGTTTCAAGAAACAGCTGGATGGGGTTCTTGGATAAATTTGCTACAACCATAATACTTCAACATTGTGGACTGATTTGTCTCTTCTCAAAAAAATATCAAAACGTCACTCAGCTGGGTTGGTAGCATTAAGTCTCAAGTCTTGATTTCTATGGGAGAGTCTTTGCACATTGGCGTGGAGTATATTATCAACAGATGGCAACCAGCCACATATAAAACAATACAAAATGTAAAATAATGAATATTAGTTTTATTTAAATGAAATCGCGAAGACATTCAACCACTAGCAAAAAAAAACTACAAAACATTTACGGTAATCTTCAGAAGACTGTCGTGTTTAAAAACTTTTTGAAGTAATCGAGTTAAAAAGTTACCACTCCTTAACAATGACGATCTGTCGAGTACCCATTTACACAACAGTACATTAATTAGAGAAATCCGACTGAAGTGTTTTTTTCGTACAATTGTATAAGAGCAGCAGCATCACATGTGGGATTTGAACCCGCAACCCTCCGGTCCAGCGCACTAACGCAGCTCTCAACAATACATCTATTCACCGACCCAGAACTCGCGGGGTTGCACATGACACAGTCACGTGAGTCTTTGGAGGGGGGGGCCGGCCATGCGAGCGACTGTCACATGACCATGCCGGAAAACAGGAAGTAAGACGTTGAGCCGTGAGTGCGGGGCTGCCGCTGCTTTTCTAAAAAAAACATGATTTCATCCATAGTTATTGGGTGTGCAGTAGGTTTGATCTTGTTAGAGGGGGGTCAGGCTAGTTCTTTTGGAATAAACGCAACGGTGTTGGATGTTCAGCGGAGCAGAGACGATGTTTTACGGAGAATGTCTGGTATGGAAGAGAGTGCCTTGTTTACCTCGCAATCTCCCGTACTCGGATTCCACTTCTTGCTCGGTCTGTCCTCGTCTTTCCCCGACGACCTGGAGGTCAACCAGCAGTGTCGGGAACTTCTTCACATCTTCGCCCAGAGATGTATCTCCTACGTGGATTGCCTCCTGCGGTTTGCTCGACCTGTCAGGATCTGCCAGAACTGTTACAGCGAGATTGAGAGCCTGAATAATATTTATACAAATATCTCAAAGGTACATGACGATTCAGTAAATCTGTTAATCTTCTAGAGGTTGCATTGATATGCCTGGTCGAGTTTCTTTCTAGTGTAGGGAGCTACACGATTTTGGGTTCAACACAGCGTTTGGACCCATTTCTGAAAGCAACATCATAAAAAGTACACACAATTTTTAGTCGTTTTGTTCCGAAAACTGCCTGTCAGGGGTCAGATGATGTCTTGTGATGATGCGCGGTACACTTCCGCTTTCCCGATGAGTTTTGTGGACAGTTAACTACAGTTGCGCAGTGCTGCCGGTCTGGATATTGCTACTAATCAGGACTTTTTTTTAGTTAAACAAAAGCGAAGCATAATCACAAAAGCCACATACCGTAGAGGAAATGAATAAGATAAGCGAAAAAAAGGACAATCTGAATAGTTTTTTGCGTACATGTACAGTATGTCGACCTCTTTTGTTTGTAATTTTCTGCTCCATTGTTGTCTTATCTGACAAGGGTTGCGCTTGAAATACCGATTAAACTTTATCCTTGTGCTAAGGACAAACATGAGCTAAACATGAGACTGTTCATCTCATGTTTAAGAATTGAGATTAGAATTCAGGAGTGACAAGTCCTGTGAAATTAGCTCAATTATTTCTGAAAACTGTTCAAGTGAAGAAAGCGTACATTTAAGTGACCTGTTTTTGAAGACATACACCCTTTTCTGGGAAAGATGGACTCTAATCTCTTATAAATGGATCACACAGTTTCATAGTTTCAGGTCAAGGTTTATTCCATGCTAAAGAAAAACAAAAGAGACACTCTTTCTCCTTCTTCCACAGCCTAAACATTGTGTCTCTTTTCTTTTCCTTTAACATGGAATAAATCTTTGCTTGTTCCTTTGAAGCCTACGCATGCTGACACAGCGACCTGCTCGAACTATTTTTATTGATTCTATATTATGTTTTTTATGAAGTCCAAATGGGCACCAAGCACAGTTAAAGTCTTCCAGATATTGTTGTTGGATATTGTTATTGGCGTATCTTGTCTTCCAGGAGAATACAGGGAATGTGAGCTGTAGAAACGTCTTGCTCAAGTCTGACAGACTGCAGCTGGTTTCTGTGCTCCATCGCGATATGAAAGTCATCTGGGACACGGCGGACTGTGAAA
Source organism: Atractosteus spatula (assembly GCF_055471065.1). Classification (NCBI taxonomy): domain Eukaryota; kingdom Metazoa; phylum Chordata; class Actinopteri; order Semionotiformes; family Lepisosteidae; genus Atractosteus; species Atractosteus spatula. The sequence continues at coordinate 45,343,899 of NC_142707.1, read as the reverse complement.
GTAAGCGCTGTACCAGAGCAGAGCAAAACCGGAGTGCAAAATAAAAGAAAACGGAACACGTTAACTAATTTAAAGTTTCTTAGACATGATGAAAATAGCATTAGTGGCATTACTCTTTTGCCCCCCAAAAGAAAATTAATTCCAAAGGTAAATTGCAGCCCTTCCCAGTCTGATCCATTCCAGAAGTCTGATACAAACCAGCTTCTCTTGGTGGTTATCAGTAACACAAGGAGATGCTTGTAGCAAAGTCCTGGATTGGAGCAGATCAGAAGTGGGATAAGTTGAATAGCCCACTTTAGGGTTTTGGTCCCATGTGCAAAAGCCTGCATTCTGTAATGGGTATTGTACCACACAAAAAAGAACATCGTCTAGTGAAACATAAAAAGTTTATTAAAACTCACACACTTTATTTTTGCATTTAGTGCAAGTTTTTGTTTATAAGCAGTCTTAATGTTTTATTTTGTTATAGTGTCTGGATGTCTCCCGGTTTGAGAGTTTCTCCTCTTTTTTTGCAGAATGCTTGACTCTTCCTCTTGGCAGCTTCTCGAATGATAGCCTATACTTCATGGCATCTCTGAATCAATCGCTTAGCTGTTTTGACAAATATGACCAGGTAAACCACAGCAAAGGATCGGGCGGGGTTCATATAAATAATACTCAGCCTAACTGGTTATGATTAACTGGGAGAAATTTTATTCTGTTCATAATTAATATAGTATTCATTGATATCATATTACAAAGGTCACCTGTACTTTAATTTTTTATGTATTTTTCTTAGACATTGACCATGTCAATAAGTTAACATTAACCTGGTAAAAAAACAGCAATTAAGAGGTTACTTGCTTTAAAAGTAATTAAATAATGTTTTTAAACTAAAATAAGTTTATAAGTTGCTCACCTTTTTTTAAATACTTTTTTATTGTTCCTCAAAATTAATAAAATACCCTACAAAAATGAAAGTAGTAGTTCCCCACCCCTCACAAAACAGACTTGCCCTTTCTCTTAAGTAGTTTTCTGCTCCGTGTTTCTACCTGAGGACACCTAAAATATGGCCAGACAGCTACAGTTTCAACAGCACCTCCACTGTGCCCCCTTCTCTTGATTACACATATGAAAGAGATTGAACGAATTATTTCTTAAGAAATTGAATTGTGTAACGTCATGGTGGGTGTCACATATGTTTTGAATAGGAGTAAAAGGAAACCTCTTTTATTACTGTTCTACAAGTCTGATGTAACTTACTTTATTTATCCATGATTTTGTTGCTGTGGTTTGTTTAATGATATTTACGTGGTGTTCGATTACCAGCTGTGCTTCGGTGCTCTAATGAGTTTAATGAGACTGTCTTTTGCATTGTGTTCTTCAGCAAGGGAACCAGTCTGTAGTCTGCAAGGAATGCAAAACAACCTACAGGGGCCTGAATGACCTCTACAATAGGATGGAGAAGAACCAAACTGTCTGCATTGATATTGAAGACGCGGTGAGACTTGATTTGATCAGTTGAAGAGGTGGAAGAGCTTTTGACACTGCATAGCTGCTTATTTACCAGCTTATTACCAGCAGCCATATCACCCTGCAACTCACAACTGGCAGCCCACTGAAGCTAAGCAGGTGTGAGCCTGGTCAGTACCTGGATGGGAGACCTCCTGGGAAAAACTAAGGTTGCTAGTGTTAGTGGGGCCAGCAGGGGGCGCTCACCCTGTGGTCCACATGGGTCCTAATGCCCCAGTATAGTGATGGGGACACTCTACTGTAACCAGGTGCCACCCTTCGGATGAGATGTAAAACCGAGGTCCTGACTCTCTGTGGTCATTAAAAATCCCAGGGTGTTTCTCGAAAAGAGTAGGGGTGTAACCCCTGGCCAAATTTCCCATTGACCCTTACCAATCATGGCCTCCTAATAATCCCCATCTATTAATTGGCTTCATTACTCTCTGCTCTCCTCCCCACTAATAGCTGATGTGTGGGCGCACTATGGCTGCCGTCGCATCATCCAGGTGGATGCTGCACATTGATGGTGGTGGAGGGGAGTCCCCATTACCTGTAAAGCGCTTTGAGTGGAGTGTCCAGAAAAGCGCTATATAAGTGTAAGCAATTATTATTAATTATTATTTAACCATTGTGGTAATAGTTCCATTAAGGTCCAGGGGGAAAAAAAACAAAACAAAAAAATGGAAATGTGCTTACAAAGTATGCCAGGGAAAAAGTATTTCAAAAACATTTTTCAAAAAAGGTTCTGCGTTTTTTTACACTAGAAACTGACACACTGTCTTAGAAGTAGGCCTCTGTGGTCATTGTATTTAGTGGATTTTTTTAAAGTTGTAGATGTTTGTAGATTTAGCAAGCATGTCCTTTTCATCCCAGCTGCAGATAGAGACAGAGCTGGTGGTTCAAGCTGACTCAGTAAGAAACAAGGGGTAATAACAAAGAAAATGAAACCAATATTTTTTTTTCATCTGCCAGAGATTAGAGACCAAGTCCTGCTGTTCCAAATTAGCTTAGCCTGTGTGTTCCTTCTTACTGAACCTGTGACTAGGTTATTAGCCGGTTTGTTTTCACTGTCTCTTTTAATTAAACAGCATTCCTTTAATGCAAACGTGAAGTCATGTCAGACAGATGTTTCTTTGTTCATTAAGTATATATTATATGGTAACAAGTATATCACACTTGTATGAATAATAAAAATGGAAATTTGAGCAGTGAACTTTTTCACTGCAGTGTGCTTTCAGGCCCAGGCACCAATCTCGATTTCTAATACAAGAGTTGCTAAGTGGGTCTTAAAGCGAATCCTTTGTCAATGTGGACTATTACTTTTTTGTACTTCATTTCAGTAAGTATTCATTTTGTTCTGAATTCCCGAAACTATTAATGATACAAAAAAGCTGTCAGTGTTAAGATAATTACTTTTTTTTGGTTTTGAGTGCTTTGAATAATTCTAAAAACTGGTCCACCTCATAATTAGAGAGAGGTGTGGATGTTAAACCCTTTTTCACCAAGAACATCTGTGATTTGTCTTAAGCATAATGGCCTATTCTCAATGGGGAAAAATACGCTGTAGTATTACAGTGATTTTCTTATAGTCTTAGAGTATATGTTAACACTTCCCTCTCTTCAGTAGGTATAATATACATAGTTACAAATCATTGCAACATCAGCGATCACCAATAAATATTCCCATGACCAAGAATCAGTAGTTCTAGTGATGGCAAGTTTGAGCTGTACAGCCAACATCTATTTTTTAAGGTTTACATTCGAAACAAGCAGGCAATATTTGATTTCACAAATGTTTGGTGGCTTGATCAAAAAGGATTTGAAAGTTCCTCTCCTGTTAGAAGTCTCATTATTTCCGCCGACAAGGCAAATGCTCTGAAAAGATCAGTGCAGTGTCACTTGTTGTGATCTGTTGTGAGACAGAATTTTCCATTTAAAATCCTGTAGTACAGTACATCTGCAGTAAGGGATATGAGACATAGGGGACAAGTTGTAATACGCTTTCTGTATGGTACACTTACATTTGGAATTGAGAAAAAGTCCTTTTTTTTTGCTTTGTATTAGAATTTTCATTCCTCGTCTAAAATGAAAATTGAATTGTTTTCTAATTTTGAAGTTAAAAAAGCAAAGATATACACAGACTGAGCATTAGAAACAGGTCCTTGGGAAACTGGGTCGTTCTTATCCCTCCTGAAAACCCATGTCCTCATGACCCCCAGGGACTACTGGGTTTTGTTCTGATATCAATATCTCAGAATTGTCGGAGATTTATCCATTTTTTTCTTTTTAGCAGGTATTCACGTTAAGATTTCCTGCTTTGCTGTAAAATGTAAAATGCATAAAGCTGACCAAGTCTGCCTAGATTATAAACTGTTGTTTTAAGTCTCATCCACGTAGATGAAATATTCGTCAGAGATCTGAGCTTTGGCCTTTCTAGTGAAGAAGTTGACACATAACTGCAAACTATGCAATTCCAACTTCTGTAAAAGCTTCAGTGTAAAATAGAAAACACTACATAAAAATAAGTAATGTGGAGCAAACACACACAGTTCTAGTTGTGGTTTGTGGGGCAAATGGGTGTTTTTGGAAACGGGAGGCTCTGTGAACTGTTTGGGTCTTTCTTAATGTGTGAATGTTATAGAACAGCTCCCCTTAGAGGCCATGACGAGACGGCTCTCTGTGCCGAAACAGTGCAGACGTATCTGACGGAAAACAAAGAGATCACCTGTATCCAGCTATTTGTTTTCAACTGTTGGTATTCATTGAAATCTCTCCTTTTGTACATTCGTATGGAAACCCTTAGGTAGCTTAACACACATAATGGTAGATGCGGAATTAAAGGAGTTACTTGGTTTTTTTTTCAGCCCTTCTCCAATACCAGTTGTCATTTTTTTTTCTTTGTGTTTTTTTCTCCAGAGAAAATAAGTAGGAAACATGAGTCCCAGGCACCTGTTTTCACTCCAGTGCAGTGTAAGATCTCAGATGAGAGACTGCTTGCCTACAGGCAGCACCAGACAGGCTTCTAGAATCTGGGCTGTCTTGTTGTTTTGCAAACATGGAAGCCATAAACTTTCCTTCGTTATTTTTAGTTGCAGACCTTGCTTTCAGATGAGTAGGCGGCTTCCTCGATCTCCAGAATGGTTTGGCTTATGCCAAATTAAGTGCACACTGCTGACTGGGCCTTTGGAAAGAGAGCGCTCTTTGTTGTTTTCATTAGATCTTGTTTTTGAACTGTTTCAGATGAATATAACCCGCAGACTGTGGAGCACGAATTTCAATTGTTCGTTCCCCCGGGAAGAGATCGTCCCCGTCATCGCCGTGTCCAGCTTCATGCTCTTTCTGCCCATCATCTTCTACTTGAGCAGCTTCCTGCACTCCGAACAAAAGAAGCGCAGACTCATACTCCGTGAGTAACCAGCTTAATGCGCCCATTGTTGCAGACTTTTAACTGGCAGAGCTTTGCTGGGATGCCACAGGTTGTTTTGTATGAGGAAGTACAGTACAAGTTGAAAATTCAGGAATGCAGTTTTCATGCGCAGAGACGTTCCTATGAATTTTCTGATAATTCAAGTGTATGTGGGGAAACTCTAATGGCTGCAGACCTTCATGGGAGCTTTTAGTATACAAGGGGAACATATTCAAAGCCGGTCTTACGTGAAATTACAGTAGACTTTTACAGAAATGTGACCAAGCATTGTGAAATTTGAAGTGGACAAACTGCAGTGTAGATATACTTTGAGTTAGCAGTGAAACCTAATGAGACTTTAAAGAATGGGAAGGAAAACGTTTAAGCAAAGCATGAATATCTCCCCAGCTAATTGTTAGCAGCAGGTGTTGGTAGAATTTTAAACCTAATTGAATGCAACAATTTTAAAATTATGATTACAGAGTAAAGCATAATACAACATTAAGAAGACCTAAAGAATATTCTGTTGCATAAAAGAGACTCATCGTCCTGCGGATTTGCTGTAGCTATTTACATTCAGACACTAATACTTGGGATGCAGTGACTTTGGTTATTTTGAGTCCTATAAGAGCACACCGGAATTCACTAGAAATTCATACCTTAGGTATGGAAAATATCATATATGGAGAAAGGCTTTAGGAACAAGATTATAACCACCCACCCCTGACATTTACAGATTATCCAGGTGAAATTGTTTCTCACTGGTCTGTGCTTTGTTATGAATAGAGAAAAAGGCAGTGCTCCCATTTCAGAAATAGGCAGTCTCATCTTCCTGTGTTGTTTTTGTTTTTAGCGAAGCGTGCGAAATCAAGCAACAGTGTGATGAACATTCAAGACAGATACAGCTGAGTGCCCAACGCTGCAGACCTATGGCAAAGCTGGGAAGAAAACAGTGGAGATGCTTGGCTTTTCAGGAGCCCAAGATAATGGAGTATAGTATGGTGAATAACGCTGCCAACAGGGGTGAACAGACCTCAGTGTTAATAAGACTCTTTGTTTTTGTTTGTTTCTGCTTTTCTTTTTTGGTTGTAGGGAGAGGGCCGAGCATGAAGTTGCTGGAGCTCTAATATTGTTAGGATTGTTATTATTCTGCCAGGGCTTCAGAAGAAATTCATAAAATATACACTTTTTCGTTAAAAACTCATGAAACTTCACAGGATTGTAGAGGCCTATGGTAAGATGTTGGAGTGGAAATGAGGCTGAGTTGTCGTATGGTTTTGTGGCCATTTTGGGGATTTATGATATAATTTAAGAACTTTTTTGAAAAACATCTTCTCAGAAACCAGTAAAGGTAGAGATCTAATGTCTGAGGTCTAGACTTGCTGTGGTCAGATCGATTGGTCACATGGGTTTGCTGCCATATTGGATTTGTCAGAAACCATTCAAATAATCTTTACTGTTAACACAGGTTGCTATAGTAACAAAAACAACTGCCATGCATCAATTAAATATTAGATATGCTTAATATCCAAGTTACCAAATAAGTAATAATAATTCCCTATATATATATTGCTTTGCATCCCACAGTGTCCCACAGCAGTTTACATATAAGAGAAAACCCACAGTTCACCACTGAAGTGTAGTTGGTACCATTGTGTGCTGCAGTCTCACTATACAGCAGATCAGTTAAGGGAGGATATTTAGGCAGAGGCCACAGTATGTAAGTCCACAGAAAAATTGAGAGGTGTTAACCCCATTGTCCAGACTACTCTTCTGACCAGTGGCATGGGATCTTTATTGACCAGCATGTCAGGATGCCAGTTTGACGTTTCTTACAAAGGGCAGCATCCCCTACATCTCTTTCCACCACACTGGGACTGGAAATGTTGTGCTGTGAAAATGTGGCAGCAACAGGTCCTTCAGAGTGTCATTTGAGGTCTCCTGTCCCAGTACTGACCCTGCCTAGCCTTGTATAGTTTGTGAGATCTGAGGAGATCAGGCTACAGGGTGTCAAAGTTTCTCTCCAATATTTATCTACTTTAAAACATATATCTACAGTAACATTTGTAGGCATTTGAATCCTCACAGAGGAATTGTAACAGCAGCTACTGGTTCCCAACCCAGGTCCTAAGGGACCACTGTATCTTCTGTGTTTTATTCCAGCTAACATCTTAAGCACAGGCTAATTGATTTCAGTTTGCTATTTGAAGCACATTTTAATTTGCTTTTGAGAGACTGTAGGCTCTCTTAAAATGTCTAATGAAATTTGTACTTTGTATCAGCCCATCTCTAATCTCAGTTTCAGAAGTGCTGTCATGCAGGTGAGCTGTATCAGAGTGTAACCAGATGGGTCTCCCCAGAGGGGAAATACATACACTAGTACTTTTTCTATTTTTTTATGTAGTAGGACATACTACATAACTACATAGAACATGGGATTTTTTTGTAAATGTGTCATGCAGTTGATTGCACAGAAATACTCACACCAACTAGTGACTGAGAGAAACAAAAACTAGACTACACAAAGAAAACATATAGGAACCTGTGAATCTTCTCTCCAAAAGAAACTTCTGTCAGGTCGCTCCTTAAGGTCAAATGCAAAACTTGCATAGCATTTCAGAGTGCATACTGTACAGCGTCATGGTTACTGTGGAACAAATCTGGAAATCCTCGCTTCTGCCCTCTTCTTACAGTGAAACTGTGTTGGCTTGGTCCTCTGTGATTGCTGCTTGCAGCTGTATTTATGACTTAGGCTTCCAAGCAACATCATTGCCAAAGGAAGCCTGTTATTATTGTTGTTTGGAACATTAGATTTCCAAGCAGGAGGCCTGTTATTATTATTTGAATAATTAAGGGGACAAGCAAAAAAAAGCTGCTGGACTCCTCTTAAAATTGGACTCATAATTATGTTTTTCCCCACCAGAATCTTGAGATTCCTGTAGAGTCCAAAAGCCTGGATCAAAACGCCCAATGTGAAGGAAGATTGTAAAAGCCTATGGTATATGAGCTGTGAAAAAGAGGCTTATAGGCCACTGGATATTTCACAATTCTGAGACATTTTAATAACATTGTTTGAAAACAGTGATAATATAGACCTAATACTTGGTGTACAGTATACCTCCCTGGCCACAATTTGGATTTGTTCAGGACAGGTCGATTAACCGGTAAATGGTTTGGCTGCCATATTGGGTTTTTCAAAAAACGTTCATGTGAAACATCTCTGAAACTGTTTGGCTGACTGGATCAAAATGAGATATATGGTACGTGAAATAGGACAAGTCCTCTCTCAAGAGTTCTAAATAACTTGCTACTAGAAAAAAACTTAGTCACTTTAAGCCAACCAAATTTGTGCTTCCTTTAAATATATTTGTGCTGCAACATGCTGTGTGCCCATACTAGGATGTTGTAGGCTCATAAATACAGATGAATAGTATATGTCTATCTGTATAGTCTATGGAATTGTAGTCCACATTGGAACTAATCTGATTTGTTGACTGCCATATTCTGCCTCTGATCTTCTGGTCAAATGCAAAATTATTAACTCCATAAGGAGTAGAGACTGGGTCATGGTTACCATGGTTCACCAATTCACCAGTTCCTTATGTCAGTATTTAAATCAAGAATAATGTGTGGCTTCTCTACTTATTTAATCTTTTTTTCCCATTTCTCTACCAATACTCTGTATTGCAGTCAGACATGCTGGTTATTGTTTCGAATGATAGATTTTTTCTAAATGTTTTAAAAACATACATCAATGTTGCAATTAAAATGAGTGTACATTAGGAAAATAACCTATCAACTTCTTTTTCAGTCTTCTCAAATGTTTTTCTGAAGTTCTTTAATACTTGTCACTTTTGTGGAGATACTAAATATTCTAGTAAAAATCTGAATATGAACACATATGGCAAATGAATTACTTTGCACTTTAATGAGAAGGTGTCCTGTTACATTTAAGAATAATTTTGTTTTCAGTAAAATTAAATTTTGAAATGTTGATAATCATGATGCAATTTGTACTTCATTTATTACATTGTTTCAGATGTGAAGTATGTGTGGTCCAAAAAGCTCTCTTGTATGAGGATAAAAAACACATAAAAATAAAACATACAAACAGTTGACTTAACACGGAACTCCGCTTTTGGCAGCCATGGTTCATGTGACAGTCCTGTGACTCATTATTCTCCAATCACAGAAGAACAAAATAAGCCACCTTCGTTTCTCTTTGATTTCATTGCATACTAATTGGGTATCCTGTTATATGTGTTCTGTATGACTTTGATAATTATCAAAGTAGTCTCTATTATATAAAAAAGACTATGACTTTGTAAAATCGCTATATGTTTACTAAGATAAATACATCTATGAATTAATTGCTAAAAGCTTGAAATCTCTTCCCAAGATAAACTGGTAATAACCTGTGCAGATATTTGATCAACAGTAAATAGAATGTTTTATTTTTTATGGTTTGGGGAGGTTTTCTGCCATCAAATTGGAGTGTTGTTTACGGATATAATCGGTCATAGGTGTTCCCAGCAAAGAGAAAAATATGAAAACATTCAAAGTAATTCTGGACCGAATTAGCATGAAAATAAGCATTTTTCATGTATAGGGGCATGTTCAGAGGTCTTTCAAAGTGAAAAGTAATGACATACACAATGCTACGAAAGGGGATGAAGTGTTTGGGCATCTTCAATTATTGTTTAAAACATTCAACTTTTCTGCAAGTGGTTCAAATGAGGTTATTTTTCTAATATTCAATTTGAGGGACACTTTTTTACCGTTCATTCCGTGCTTTTTTCTCTCTCATTGTTTTCCTGTTAGAATAGAACATTTTTTTTCCAGTAACAAAAAGTTTCCTGTTCCCCTTTTTAGTAAGCAGTTAATCTCAATGTAGGATAAAGTTACTTGGCTGAAGAATCATAACACATCGGTTTAAACCCTGTTGGCTTTTTGGTCTTATTAAACATAGAAATTGCCTATCACACTGGCTCTAATAGCATTATCTTGATGTGCTGAATCATATGATCGCAAGCTGCGCAAAACAATCTTTCATTCATGCTGGCAGATTGGCCTGTGCTTTGTGGAGTTCAGGAACAACAGCTCTGATTCCATAATCTGTGGCTTTCTGAGCACACTCCCAGTAAGTAGGGCTGAAAGTCATTACATTGACTCAGGGTGCTTTAGCACACTGCTCTTTTCTTCCGTCCTGCAAAGTCTATCTTGCTGCCTTGTGATTTTTCACAATAAAACAACCGGAAAGGGAAAGCGCACAGACAAATTAAGTGCAGCTTCTACCAGAGGGAAATACCATAGCAATGCTTCAACACCATGAAAACATCAAGTCGTGATTTACATGTATCCTTAATTACTTTGAAAGTCATAATGAAATTGTGGTCTCTCGCATTACAGAGTTAGTGTACCTATGCAGGTACAGCTCGGTTTTGACATCAATACTCTGTGGGATTTAGGCCCACTTCTGGAAGCAAGGGTTTAAATGTTTAAATGTGTCCCAGGTCCTGTACAAAAACAATCCTTGCACATTAGTTTGGATCAATGCAGCTATCACACAAACTTCCACATCACACACTTTGGGGGGAAGCATAAAGATTTTGCTTATCTCTCAAAACCAGGTAATTTCTAGACAAAGAATGGAAACCTTTTAGGACGCTTGCTCTGACCGATCGTTAGCAAAGATTCAGATTCTCATACAGTTAGCAAATGTGCTCAATTCACTGATGATAGAAATAGAGGAAGCGTTCAACACAAATTGCAGGGGCAATGGACTGGCAGAATGACTTGGAAAAAATGCAGAGTTGGCAGGTGCAAAGTGATGCATTCATGAAGTGGAAAAGGTATGGATTGGTGATATTGAGCTGTAGGAAGCTACACGTGAAAGGGATTTGGGTTTATGGGGATTTTAAGGCCTGAACAGGACAATGAAAGGAAATTTTTAAAAAAGAGAATGCTTGTTTATATAGCACAAAGTGCGGACTGTGCTATAAGTGAAGAAAAGCTTACTAAACTTTAGTAATACCTAATGTATTATAGTGTTCAGTTTCATACCACAAAAAGGTTTATTATTACAACCTTAGAAGAGCAACTAGAATGATTCCTGGTCTTGGTTGATAATCATGTAAATCTCTCGTCCAAAGGTGTGTCAAAGGAGATTGAGAGATTTGATCTAAGCATATAAAACTGCAAGGTTGTAACAGTAAGAAAATTGGAAATGAAAATGGACAGAACTTAGAAAGCACTCAAAAAAGGGTTGCAGATGTCTGGAACAGGCTATTATGCTAGTCAGTTGAGGTCCAAGTACCAGGCTTCTTCAAGAAGCAATAATATATGCCATTGAAAGGTCGGTGCATGTACATTCTTAGAAATCTTTTAGAAACCTGAAAAAAATTGTATTGGATGGAGGTTAGTAGGATGATTTCTCAATTCTGTGTTTGCAAATTAAAAGAAACAGGCTGGCAACAGAAGTAGTAGGTAAAATTGTTTATCAATTGTTTGTCCTAAATTAAAATCCAGCATCCGTAAGTTAACAATGCTTAACAATATTGTGTGGAGTTTCAAGCAAATACTATTCTCCCATCTTCGTCATACCAAAACATTGAATAAAACATTACTAAAACCATTCAAGACATTCAACTATTAAGCCCTGGATGTTTTGTTTAATCTAGTTCAAAACGTATTTAAAAATATTTCTCCTTCATTTAGTTTAAAAAAAGCAGACATGAAAAATACATTTCTGAGATCCGATGACTAATTATTGGGAGAGCAAGCTGTTTCCAAGATTTGCCAGCACAATGAATAACATGGGTTGATGCAATTTAAAATCAGCACGTTAAGTTATTCATAATGCCCCTTCTGGGCAGGTTTCCCATTCACCTAATCTCCACAAAAAGAGCTTTGATAGGACTTGACTGTGGAATAATGCTGTGCTAAGTGACAATTTATTTGAAAAATTAATAACAATCTGTAAACTGACTCAATACGTTGCTTCCAATTATTCTCAAACCTGTTTAGATTTAATCATATTGTAAATGTCGCAGGGAGGTCAGTGTCAGTCAAAATGAAGCAAAAGCAGAGGTTTTTTGCTGTTCCCCTCATAAAAAATAAAGACTCCAGCAGTCTTGAAGACGGGTGCAGGGTTTTGGACTGAGGGGTTGTGGGTTCAAAATCTGGGTGGGATGGTGTTGTTGTAACCTTGGCATTTTGTTTGAGAAAATGCATAACTGTGTAAAAATGTGTTTCCAGGTTGTTGCTCTAAAAGATGGTTTGTTCCCAATCGACCTTTCTGGTAAAATAAATGACATAGTGCTGGAAAGCAGAGTGGGCATAGCTTGCCAATTTGAAGCATGTGCTTTAAATTGATTTAAAGGATTTTTCTTACAGTTTTGAAAGCCCTTACATAGTTTGTGAATACAAAATAAGCTCTAAAGTTTGTTTTCTAAATGTGTTTATTTTACTGTAGCATGTTGTGTGCTCTAAGATTGGGAACATCCAGAACTCAAGAGCAATTTGCTTCAGGCTTTCTAGCAGCCCAATGAACATGAAAACCCAGAATAAGGTGAATACAGCTCAGAATGGAAAGATGTAGTGATTCGACTGCTGACATTACTCAGACTGTGACTGCGGAATGTCCTGAAAATAACCATTTGCTCCCGTTCACAGAGGGTGCTATTCCTTTATGGTCAGGCGGTGTGGTGGCTCTGTGGCTAAGGATCTGCTCCCTCTGGCTAGAAGGTTGCTGGTTTGAATCCTGCGGCTGGCAGAGGAATCCTACTCCGTTGGGCCGCTAAGCAAGGCCCTTAACCCCAACTGCGCTCTGACCCCAAGCTTCTCTCCCTGTCCGTGTGTCTCATGGAGAGCAAGTTGGGGTATGCGAAAAGACAAATTCCTCATGCAAGGAAATTGTATATGGCCAATAAAGTGATCTTATCTTATATTTTACAGAGTGTTCAAACAGTGATCATAGTAATATAGAACATTACCCTGAGATGGTCCAGTCCTGTAAAGAGATTTCCTGTACTTTCATGACATCTCCTGCAAAAATCTAGAGGTAAAGAAACCTAGAAGCTCAAGTATCTACATGTGACACAACAAGTCAGGCTTTTTCCTTCACTAAGCGCTGTCCCTTTTCACTCTTCAATAGAAGGAAAGATGCAGCAATGGTACTCCAATATTATTAGCATGTAAGCTGATATTTTAGAAACCTTTGAAGTGAAATGCAATTCTGTTGAAACAATAAAGGAATTTCTGGTAGCGTGCAAAAGACCACTTATGAGGCAACGATGCAATTAAAATATTGGTTCAGCGTTCTCCAAGATATGCGTGCACCAAAGCAGGTGCCTGCAGAAGAGCTGAACATTAGAATACAATACCATTACTCGAAGGGGTGAGATTAATCTTCGCAGAGTCTTGTTTTCTCAATCTGAATGAACTACAAAGTATAAAAGAGGACGAGCTAACTCTTAAGTGACGTGTTTTGGGGGCTGATAATTTCCTTGTCTCGGGAGTCAATGGAGAGAGCTGTGTTCGGCTCTGCAGAGCTCCCGGCAGTGGAAACCATCAGCTGGAGGGCTGAATCTCTCCCGTTTGTTTGAACTTCTGATTCTCATCGCCGGGCATGAATATTTCTTAGTGCCATGCTTTGCTAAAACACTGAGCTCAACTGCTCTTTTGCACTGAAAGGTCAGCTGGTGTTCAGACACTAATTCTTTAAATCTGTGGTCATTTACCATTTCCCTGTTTGCTGGCATTCGTTAGGCATTATACCTTAAGATGCAGCCAAGGTTTTCTTCTTTATGCCAATATTAAGAAACTGTTAGTTAAAGCTTATGTTGTTATGCAAACCCCTTAAGCTGTCAATTAGTTAACTGGCTAAGGGAGATAAGCTACCTCAGAAGCTTGCAGTTAATGAATATAGTGCTTTGTTTCAGAGAAAAACATATGCCTGGGATATATAATTAGAAGAAAGCCCCCCAAAGAGAGAGCATGTGCAGTTGAATAAAGGGGGTTATTATACCTGTAAGGGGTCAAAGTCTGTAGATCTGTAGCTTATGGTATTATGATAGATTACAGAATCACTCTATTATGTTAGTCATTCAGTATGTAAGCAGGCCCTCACAGGAAGCAGAGCACAAGAAGCTTTTGAAAACAAGGTTCCCGGTAGCTTTCTTCTGAAGCCCTTATGACAGATCAGCTGTTAGTGACATCTCTACTGTTAGATCATATGTCACAACCTTAGGTGTCTGACTTTTGTCTTGTTGTTGCTGAGCCTCTTAGACCAAGGCTGGCTAAGGCAGGGATCTGCAGGGTTGAATGGTAGCTCAGCAGGCAAGCAAGAGCTCAGGCTCTTTCAGACAAGACCCCAGGCAATTACAGGCTATCTGAGCTCTCCTGGGGTCTAACTCTCCCATACTCTGGGACCGGAGGAGCCATCAGCTGGAGTGGACGGTTTTCAAGCCTGTCTTACAAATAGAAAACAAGAAAAAAAAAACAACAACAGCACAAAGAAACGCATGCCCTATTGAATCATCACCTACTTTGCCGTGAATTTTCAAACAAACCCATTTAAGGCAGTGTAACTATTATCACAGCAGTGCTACCCCATGAAACACAACAATGTCTGCCAGGTAGGTCGTTGCTTCTGTATTTTAGTCAATCAGTTCTGTTGTGTCTTCCATGAGCACATAACTGAAGAGTCAGAGCTTCGGCTTGGAGCTAAGCATACTATACTTAGCTTACAACATAGACATAAAGTAAAAACAGCTTGGTTTCCCTTAACTTTTGAATGTGTTGGCCATTTCTCGTTTCTAATTAAAATATTTTACACAAAGCGTGCATCTTCAAACACAGTTCTCCATTTTAATTTGCTAGTGTTATTCATCGGTCTAGGACAGTCGGATACATCACGTGTTTCAGAGCTCTGCACTGTTACACTGCACCCCTGTGTGACCTGCAGTGCTTAATTTATAAACATGCCGGCCATCGACTCAATCAGAACTTAACGCAGAGCACGAGCAATGTTCCGGGCAGTGCAGGAGCACTATAAACTGATGACACAAAGACCTGTGCTTAAGAATCACTCTTCTTCATTTTGAATTTTTAGTATTAAGATGAACACACATTAAAAAGAAGACGTTGAATTTAATAGCATTCTCTTAGTTTCCTTTGAAAATATGTAACGTATTCATTTAAAACTACTTGTGGTTTTAAAAACTTCCACATTTCTGTCAATATTTTATTTGTATACTTTTACATTTTTCATATGGCATGTATTTCTATATACTGTTGCAAACTTCTAGTTTAGATGCAGAATAAACCTACGCAACTGTTATTTCTAAAATGGATTGTCTTTTTCCTAAAAAGCAGCGGTAGATCTGGCAAGGTTGGCTTTGTAATTTTTTTAAAGTAATTTCAAATAATAAAAAAACAATACTAAAGACACGACTACTCATAAATTTACTATATAAATTATACACTGAAATAAACATGTTTTTCTTTCTCGGACGGTAGTTTACGTGCATTTAGTCTTTCATGCTATGTGAGCTCCATCTGCCGGTACATTGCAAAATAACAGCCACAGTGAGCATCACAGTTTTTTGCGAATCTACAGTATATCCACTTGACTATCTTCTAACCGCTTTTACCAGTACAGGTCCGTATGCTAGCCGGAACCTATCCCTGCAAGCAGCGTGTGCAAGGTAGGATACATGGCAGGGCAGCACACAGACACAATTTTCCCAGAAGCCAATTAACCGTCCAGTATGTTTCTTGGACTGTGTGAGGACACCCACGCGAACACGGGGAGAACATACAAACTCCACGCAGATAGCCATCCCCAGGATTTGAACCCACGGCCCCAGCGCAGTGACCAAAGCTGAGTACCGCGCCACTGTACCGCAGAGAATGTATTTTAATCATATTCAGATATTGGAACCGGCCTGCAGGTTCTTGATTTTGATTAATTCTGCATCTAGCGTCTATCTGTGCTGCGTCAGCACGGATAGTAATATAAATAATGTCTGCATATGAGTAGCGCTTTTCATCCCAGAGGGTCTCATAGAGCCTTAGAGAGGAATCTCGAAATACAACCCAAAACTGTGCCACCCGCGGCTCACACACAGTCTCCACTCTACACTGCAGGTTAGATGGGCAAGAATAGTAATGACTTCCCCAGTTGAATTTAATTGAAGTAGAAAATACTTTAATGGCAATTGAATCCTTTAGTTTTGGGGTTTTAAGACATTTGACTTTGTAGGATCTAGCGTTTAAGGAAACACTCAAAGGCTCGGTACCACAGGTCAGCCTGGATACAGACACTGAATTTCTCGCCTAGATAAAAAGTGAGATGCTGAGATGTATAGGTATAGAGAGACATTATTTGAAAGGTGCTGAAATAAATTGATACATCATCTAAAGGTGTTTACAGTGGCTTTTCAGCAAAGAGGTTTCTTTAAAAGCATGTCTTGTATTTAATGTACATGAAGAGCAATAAGACTAGAAACTGTGCTCAATAACACATAAGTGTATGAGGAAATATTGCAGGTTAAATATTTTATACATAGGAGCGTTCTGTACAAATGTATTGTGGGCGTCATCATGGCACGAGTACCACTCTACAGCACATGGGTTTAAATGGGTAATTGATCTATCAATATCAATTTGCTATGCTTCCGCTATATTAAAAAAAATGTTTTATTGATATTGCGTAAGCGCCGTCTTGACGTCACAGTGTGAGACGGAAGTGAAAGTCAGGGTGGGCGGTTCGTACACGGGATTGATGTGTTGTGTGTTTCATATTGATGTTTCTGCTGGGTGATCTTGTACTCAGCAGTGGCGCATCAGTGGTTAGTTGCCGATTTTATTCAGGGCAAACAAAAATGTCATTAATGACAGGATTTGCGTTTTTGTTCGCCGAAGAATTAGATGCAAGCGATAATATACCTTTTGTTACTGATGCACTTCGACATCTTCAAGGAAACAGGTTAGTTTAGCGTTATCCGACTTTTATTTATGTACATTTATTAATGTAGATAAACGCGCTTTTAGGTTTGCTAAGCGTTTCATCAAAAAGTGTTCATGTTTTCTCGCGAAATTGAATAAGTAGTTGTGAGGATGATAACAACACCTTTGCGATTTTAACTTTTACACTGTCGGAATGTGCCAATGATTAATTTCAAATCACCAGTTAACGAGTGCCTGGTTTTTGCGTAATTTGTTTTAACAGTACGATAAAATAAAACGTAAGAAGATGGGAAAGAAACGGGTGTCACTGCAGATTGTCTTAGTGAAAAGATGCTCTAGTGAAAAGATGGGTCCTTTAAGCATGTCGGCAGGTTTATAGTCTTTTGGTCTGGGCAGTGAGTTCCACAGACGTGAGGCGCCTTGTCCTAGGCAGAGCTGAGTAAGAAGGTATGAATTAAGATTAAGCTCATGTAGTTAAATCTTGAAATATTCTAAATCTAGAGCATTCAGGGCTTTATCCATGTACTATGGGTTAAATGATCCACCAACTGCCCTGCCTAGCCCAGTTCAACTGTTCCTGTTCTGCCTTCTGTCACAAAACGGATTGATTCCTTGACTTATTATTTTGTATCGCAGGGATGAAACAAAAGTGAAGAACTACATAAATGCAGTGATACCTCATTACAGTATCAGTGAGTTCCAGACCCATTTTCAGCTAACTCCAACCCAGGTGGAGGTAGGTCGCAATTTTTACATTTTCATCGGTCACATTGCGGGATGTGTTAAAGGATGTATTGTGTGACAATGAGGGGGGTAGATGGAGGCCACTTGTTTTGAATGCAGTTGGATTCATTGCATCATGTGTCTGTTGTCAGAAACAGGTCCTTGGACATACTAGTCTGAGTATTGTGCTTAATAGGCCCTGGTAAGAAAAAAGAGAGTGTTTCGTCTTATTCTTTGTCTGTTGAGCGGATGGTCATAATACATTAAAGGCTCTTCAAGTACCTTTGGGGTTAAAAATTTAAAATTTAAGTTCTCTCATCTGGTTTTCAAAGAGAGTACAGAGGCCCAGATCAGAATAAGCAAATGAGTAGTTCCAACAATTAATTCCTGAAATATTACAAATATTAGGTACGTGTAGTTTATATCTTATGACTTGAAAAAAAAACCATCAGTGTGAGCCAGTGGTAGGGGTCGAGTTTCTTCCCACAAGCTGTCAGATTACTGAACTGGCTCACACTGATGTTTTCTTTTAAGTTGTATGTTATTTAACTTGTTGTTGCAGCTGCTGCTGTTCTGTGTTTATGTTCTATGTTATTTCCTTAATGTCTTTGTATTGGAGCATACACGCACATAAGCATTTCATTGCACTTGTGCAGGTGACAAATAAACTGAACGGAACAAACAAATGAGTGGGGCACAGAAGAGACATGCCAGGAAAAGGAAAATTGCTCTAGCTAAAAATCTTTTAGTGCTGGCATTATGAACCAGCTCACTGTCCCATCAGAACTACGGCAGACCTGAAATAACATAACATAAAATCACTTTATTAGCCCTATACAATTTCTTGCATTAGGAATTCGTCTTTTCACATACCCCAGCTTGCTCTCCATGAGACACACAGACAGGGAAAGAAGCCTGGGGTCAGAGCGCAGGATCAGCTATTGTACAGCGCCCCTGGAGCAGCTGGGGTAAAGGGTCTTGCTCAGGGGCCCAACAGAGTAGGATTCCTCTGCCGGCTGTGGGATTTGAACCGGCAACCTTCCAGCCACAGGCGCAGATCCTTAGCCACAGAGCCACCGCTCCGGGGTAGGGTACGCACGGGAAAGGATTTTCTATTCTGTGCAGTCCGTGCAGGGAAGAGCAGCTCTTAATGCCTCTCTGTCCTTCCCCAGGGGCTGATTGCCGAGCTGGAGCCCTTCTACTCGAACCTCATGGGCAGGAAGTGGCCTCTCAGGAACGTGGTGCTGGCCAGCCTCTGGACGCTGGCGACCCTCGAGTCATACCGAGATGTGGCCGACAGGTTTGAGACCAGCAAATCGGTCATCTGCGGCCACTTGCACGAGTTCTGCGCCTTGGTGGCGGAGCACCTCTCCGGTACGCTCCGCTGGCCCGCCGGGGAGGCTGCCGAGGCCTCGGTGAGGGGATTCGCGGCGGCCGGTTTTCCCGGCACGCTGTGCGCGGTGGGCGCCTGCCACATCCCTGTGGAGAAACCCCAGGGAGTACCGGATCCCGAGGAGTACTTCAACAGCAAACACTTCTACTCCATCAACCTGACCGCCTGCTGTGACCATGCTGGACGGTTTGTTCACGTGAGTTCTGAGCACCCGGGGAGCTGGCACAACTCCCGTGTCTTTTGCGTGACGGATATAGGCAAGGCTCTGGAGAGAGACCCGCAGTCCCTGCTCTCTGGGTTTCATATAGTGGGCGACGCATCCTATCCGCTCTCTGAGCACCTTCTCACCCCTTTCCCCGACAGCGGACCCCTCCTCCCGAGAATGGGGCGCTATAATTGGAAGCTGCACACCGTCCTGAAGATATTAGACGGCTCTTTCTTTGCTCTGAAGTGCAGGTTCAGGAGGTTGAAATCCCTACAGATGCATTCGGTCGCCAAGACCAGTGCTGCCGTCAAGACCTGCTGCATTCTTTACAATCTGTGTTTGGAAACGAGCGGCTCTCTGCAGATTGAAGATATAGACTGTGAAATTGTGCCTCAGGAGCCTTTTCACTTGCTTCCTGATGGACACTGTGGTAATCCAGCTGGCACTGCCAAGAGGAAAGCCATTGCCGCATCCCTAGCAAACCTGGGCTCTTGACAGATTTTGGACTCAATGTTAAATGTATATTTCCTTACAGACTCACACGGTTTTCTGTCATGAACTATTAGACTTGCACATACTGGCTCGTGTGGACTTCATACAGCATCATCCATGTTTCACGTTTGTGGTGTTTATTCTACAGCAATAAACTCCTTTTAAAGAGTATTGGCAGCTTTTGCTTTTTCTCTTTGTCTCCCTTTAACAATCACATATTCCTGACCTTTGGGTACAGAAGGTTTCTTTCTTCACTGTTAACCGTAGTGTTTTGAATAGGGTTGTTGTGATTATTACACATAATATTTCACATGCAGATATTTCCAGCCTACTAAAGGGAAGTTTGTTGTTGCATCTTATTCACAAACTGGTGAAAAATACCTGCATAACATGCTGCAGAACTGAAACGAGTTACTCGGACACTCCACTCAAAGCGGTTTGCAGGTAATGGGGATCCCCTCCACCACCACCAATGTCCATCACCCACCTGGATGATGCGACGGCAGCCATAGTGCGCCAGAACGCTCACCACACACCAGCTATCAGTGAAGTGAAAGCTGCTCCCATTTTCAGTATTAAAGGATTGTTAATTTTTACTGGGAAGTAAAGCTGACCAAAGGCAAGTTTAAAGGGACTTCATGTGACATCAGATAAACACTGAAATTGCAGACAATGTGTATCAGCTACAATATGTTCACATCATATATTCTGCTAAATGGGTTTGGAAAAACAGCGGCTTCTTACATGTAGTTAGGAAAGAAGGGTTTTTAAAGAAAAGGATTGGTGCAAGAATTTTGTTTCCAAGCTGACATGATTGATAATTAGGAAATCATGCGAAAAAGTAGAGAGCATTTTTTACAGATTTAATTAACAGCACACTATATAAAAAAAACTTTTTATTATATGCCATAGCGATTTGAAGCCTCTGTTATCTAGCAGTGAACAAGCTGTTTTTTACAGACTTGCCAGCTCCAGGACACTTGACAGGTGAGTTTGCACTGATTGGAGGAGATCATTTCACGAGTAAGGCACAGGACTCGCTGAATCTCAGGAAGGCAGGAATGCCCTGGTCAACTAATCCCAGGCCCTGGACGGCTGGCCACAGTGATGACCAGTGACTTGGTGAAGTCTGTGTCAGACCACACTACAGCCTGAGGCAGACTGAGATAACATGACTCTGTGGACTAAAGCAACTGTGGTAACTGTGCCCTGTCCAACCTCAATCCACTCCTGTGGCAGGAGTTGAAAGTTGCAGTTCACCAAAAGTCCCAATTTGAGGGAGCTTGAGAAGTTCTGCAGAAAAGAAAGGACACAATTTGCACTGTCCAGATTTGCAAGGCTGGTACTTATCCGAGAAGACTCATGGCTGTGATTGTACTTGCCCAATCAGTTATTTTCTGCTTCATATTTATAATTCATTTATGAAGATCTGTAGAATTATGTTTTCACTTTGATGTTATGGAGTGTTTGTTTCGATCATTGATTTAGATTAAATATATTATGTAACATAATAATTATGTAACACAATATTGTTATTCTATATTATAGATCCTTGGGATTGAATACTTTTAATAGCCACCGTGCCTTACTCATGAGTGCAATGCCACTGTCTGCAGGTGTGAGTCTGCAGGTTTACCAGCTACTCTGCACCATCCCCCTTCCAGCAATGTCTATGTGCTGAGCGGGAGGATTCACTAGTTAAGCCACTTAGGAAGTGCAGAAGACATTTTTAACATTCAAATTCAGTATGAAAGGAAATGGAGAAGAAATGCACATGTTCCTGTATAATTATACAGTAGACACTGTACTGTAGGTCCAGCTCGTTCTTTGCTTGTCATTGTCCAGAATACACCTTAAATGAATACCACCTAAAATGTACATGGAACACGCACATATTGGTATTGTGCCATTTTATAGAACAAGGAGTGTGGTGCTATAGAGCAAAATGTAGGAGAAGGGTCTGTAATACCATGAGGATAACACATTCATCAGTTTGATATCAGCCTATGAAATCTTTTTCAGTGGAATATTTTGAAACTGTACAGAGTAGTTTGCCACTTTCATCACTTTTGTTCATGTTGCCCATAACTGAATCTTCCTGTTGTTAATGTAATGCTTTCTGTTGTGTTTCTTGTATTTCAGACACCAACATAAATGGGAGTTTTAAATTTGACAATGGCACTGCTGTTGCTGCCAATGCTGTTGGCAGCATCATGCTGAGCAGACTGGATAACTGGAGATCCCTGTGAGTTTTGGAAAGAAGAAATGTAGATGCATTGAGGTGGAGTGAATGTTAAGGATTCCACAGGCACCCTGAAGATGCTCAATATTTCCAGTTGCCACCGTTAAGCAGCATGTTTGGAGAGTGTAGAGATCACAGCTTCAAAAGAGACAGACCATCCATAGTCTAACCCCTTTATCCAATACAGATTCACGAGGGAGCTGGAGCTTATCCTAGCAAGTAATGGGCACAAGACAGGAAACACCGTGCAGTTGCACACTCACACAGGGTTAATACTGTATATAATATACACTGCAAAACAGATAAAGTTTCTGTGAAAAGCGACGCTAGCCTGCGTCGACAACCTGGGTCTCTGGTCAATTCCCCATGAGTGAGGGCGGAGAACCAGTTTACGAATCTCTTCTTTAATTTTAGCGAGGCTTAAAGGCTAGAAGAAGAAGTCATAAGATAGCGAGAAAGAAATGAAACAGAAGACGCTTTTACCTTTTTTTTGGCGAAAATAAAAACTGCATGCAAGCAGCTGCGTGCGCGTCTTTCAGAGCTGTCCTGTCAAGCGGCGCAGCTGCTGGTCGCCTCATCAGGGGAGAGTTCCCCGGCTGCTGGGAGAGCACTGCGGTCCTTGGCCCTCCTGTGCGCTCTAGTGGCGACTAGCGGATAGTCAGGTGAAAAGGGAACAGGACCGCTGTGCCAGAAAAAAACTAATGCAGAAAGGAGATGCGTTTGTGAAACTATATGAATCTTTTTTGTTTTTCTGGAACAGAATTTCCAATGTCTTTGTGCGGGGCCCTTAATATTACTCAATGGCCAGACCAACCGGAATTGGTTGCGGCTATTAGCGGGTTAGATGACTCGAGAGCTGCCTCGAGATAGTGCTGAGCTCTTGGAAGTGCAATGGGAAAGTTCTCGGTGTCATCAGAGCGATTCTTATTTTGATACAGTCAAGTCCGCATCTGTCTGGGCTGTTGCAGGCCAGCTATGATCCTTGTCCTCCAATTAGTACTTCCTCTCGGCAGAGTCCGTTCCGTTTCAGATCATTACGAAAAAAGGCAAATACCTTGAGGCAGTCTGTTTTGGGTAAACTGTGTATAAACAGGAATTACTTAAACAGGTTTTAAATCAGTTAGTTGTATATTTTACAAGATAGAAATCGATAAGATGCTGGAAAAATAAAATTGACAGCAAACTTCACATCCACGTTTTAAAAAATGTAACTTTTTTTTTAAAAAGAACACTATTTTTGTTCTTGGACCTGCTCACGCTGGACAGAGGACAGGAATAAGACAGTGAGGCTTGTGCAAGCCATGTGTTGATGTATGGCAAAACAGAAAGTGGCTAAAAAGTGCAGTGTTTTATTTTTAAAAACGCTGAATCATATCTGAATGATTCACTTTAGGTGAAAGACTCAAATGTGGGCAAAGAGATGACTTATACAAGTCATACAAGTCACTTATACAAGACTTATACTTATACAAGTATATCAGTACAGATTGATCTACAATGTATCCGAATAAGATGGCAACTGTAAGAGCACAGATGTGTCTTCTTTTAGAACAAACGCAGCAGTCCAATCTCCACAGTGTGATGAATAGGCACAAGCTGGTTCACTCCATTAAGATGACTCGCCTCTCACTAGACATTACTGACTTAGACGTAGGTCCTTATTTTCTGTGAGCTGAAGCCACCCACAGTGTAGTCTGAATACAGAAAAGATCAGAATTGAATTTGAAATGCCAAACTGTAAATGAGCAGTGATTGTGCTGGGAAGTGAAGTTTGAGAATGTCCTATAAGCTTACTCCTATGATGGTAGAAATGAGAGGAAATCTTTTGGGAAAGAAAATGAAGAAGTGGAAGGAATTTCACCTTTAAACTTTCTTGCATTCTGTGTGTTGTTTGCTTTCTTCAAATTGAAATAATGTGTATTTAAGGTTTTGGATCAAATCTGAATTTTCCAATTAAGGGAAAGAAGATTGGTACCCTACAAATGGTGTCCTGTTTTGTGAAATTACAAAATGATGCATACACATTTTTAATTTATTTTAGATAAAACCTGAATGCTCAGACTGAGGACTTCTGAAGGCTTGGAGTAGAGGTGTTGGCAAAAGGTGACAGAAGTGGGAGGTTCAATCTTTTCAGCTGTGCTCAGGCAGTGTAAGAACTCCAGTCTAATAGGATTTAAAGAGACAACAGCTATCTGAGTGATATCATCCTAGCAACATTGGGTTGCGTGCTAGATTATACAACAGAATGAGTTATTAAGGAGTAAAGGAGTAGCAAACTTGGCTGCTGAGAGGTCAGGTTTGTCGGTACGGTAACAAAGACAGTAGATCTGTCCTGTCTGAACAGGATCAACCACTGGGGATATACTGCTACTACAGGACAGGATCATGTTCTCTCCCTATTACCCCACAGGGGGTAATATTTGGTTACAAATCCCAGAGGGCATTTGTGATACCCCACAATGGGGTGCACCTACAACAGATGGGTTATAAATCTTGGGGGGATTTACCCCTAAAGGGACAAAGTAACTTGGGTTGGTTACAGGGCAAAATCAACTGATTATAAATCCAGCAAGGGATTTACAAGTTACTCGGTAGGGGACACATAGATCAAGGGGGACTTATAGGTTACAAACTCCAGAGGGAGTCTGAGTAAGAGAGGAGTAATTGGGTATAGGTCTCATATAATATGCTCAGGTTGAGCAAGGTAATAGGTTTTTAGTTATAGAGGTGGACTGACAGAATAAGGGGAGATCCAGGAAGGTGAACTGAGTAGCTCGGTGGCTCTGGAAGAAGGTAGGACTGGTAGGTGGCAGAGCCAATGTTAGGTCTCCCCAAGAGTACAAGGGTTAGAAACCCCAGTCCAGCCAAAGGTTCAAGGAGGTCACACGGTCGATGTCACATGGTTACTGACAGTACTGTAACCCTGGTTACTCAGCAGATTGCTGAATGTTTCTAAGAAGGGATCTGGAAGTCATCAAATTATCCTCCGAGGAGGTCAAGGTTAGTCAGGAATAAGCAGCTATGGAGAAAGGCTCAAGAGGTTGAAACTACCATACGCCATGATTTGGCGAGAAAGAGTGAAGCCTAAATCCAGGAATTTATAGAGTGAAGGGCTTAGTAAACATCCTGAGTATCGCGCTCATTGGGAACAAGATATGTTTCAGTTACAGAAATATTCCCAGATGGTAATTTTAATACTCGTACTCCTGACCTCAGCAGTTAAGATGAGAGTTCTATGCAGGAGAAATCTAAACACCTGATAATCTTGAATTTAGGCAGGTTCTCATGTAAGGTTTACACACTAAGGTTTGCTGAAGCAGAGCTTCAGGTCCTGGAGGATGAATGCTCTTTGAAAAGGCTAGAGATTTTAGGTTACAGGCTCTGCAGAGGTGCATAAGGACAGGACCATCAAAAAGAGACCCTACCACAGGCCACAGAAACTGCACAGTGTCACACAAATTAGTGTCAGAGGGCTGCAAATCTCTGGTCAAATGATGTGAGAAACTGTGGTGTCTGGGAGACAAGCTGTTGCTCCTTAATACAAGGTAAAGAAAAACTATATTCTATTATGTTGTTTTTTATTCCTTGTGAAGTTTAAAAGTTTAAAATTAGAAGTCTGCAGGTATTTTTAAATTCTAATCACATTGTGTTCTCCATAAATATTCCTCAATTAGTTAAATCGTTTGGAAAACGATTTTGTAAAAGAAGGAAATTAGAAATAAAATTAGAAATCTCTGTAAATTGTGGGGATTTTTGAAATAAGATTTTAAGCAATGCTTCAGTTTCGGGAACTAAAATGCCCGGCTAGCACTATTTAACTTCTCCACTGTAGGGTGGAGACAGTCCCCCTGTGAAATACAGCATCCGTCAGGCAGTGAGGGGTGGGAGGTGATGCCGACAGGGAACCAAAGCAAAGACCTCTATCCCATCAGCAGCTAAGTCAATGGGGCTCCCCCTCTTCCCCACAGACCTAAACAGAACTGGGAATACACCTCCAAGAATCTAGTCGTGCAATAAAGCTGGAATCTCAGATTTAAAGTGACTTAGGAACCCCTCAAATAAAGTGAAAATAAATATCCAAACCGCAGTAAACAACACAGATTTAATAAATACATCTACATTTACAAAGATAACTAAGGGAGTGTTAAATTAGAATATGAATGTCACCATCCTTTTTATGAGTATTGTTTGAATATATTCACATCTAAACCATCAGCACCAGACACTTATTTATTATCACAAGCAGAAAGTATATTTTTAATGAAGGATTATCCAGTGTGATTCCAGAAACAGTTTTCATACCCCTGCATATAAAGTTAACGGGCTGTGGTCAGTTTTGTGTCATTATTGAAGGCATTCCACCAAACCCCTTGTTGCCCTGCAATTTTGAGTTACATTTTTTTTTATTTGAAAGATTATTCAGATTTTTTCTTGGACAGTGGGCCAAGCCAAAACAACGAAGAAACACTGCTTTTTATGTGTTTGCAAAAATAAATCTTCTTATTTAAAGTGTATACAAATTGATTGAGACATTCAATGAAGTCAGTGGACTTTAGTTTCTATGGGCCTTTAGTGGTGTGAAAACACTCCTTTCTGGCCTCCAAAGTCTTTCAGTATTTACATGTGCTACTGTATTTACATTTCATCAGTTCGATGGCTGGGAGACTCAGTTGTACCTATTTTCCTCCAGCCTTCCACCCTTCCGTGGTTGGACTGCGAGAGCCGGCGGCAGGATTTGCCTTAGTCCCAGACCGTCTCCCGAGCCATGATTGGCCGATATTCACCTACGCTCTCAAGATTCTGCTCAATGTTGCCCATCAGACGCTAATCAAATTCGAATAGCACTTGTCCATTGTTTATATTCCTCTTTGGGGTAGTGAACGAAAAATGGAGAAACATAAATGGAGGAAGGTTTCATTTCATCCTAAAACCTATAAAGATACTGAAGATACTTTGCAAAGAAAATTCTCTATAGCCTATCAGTTTGGCTAATCATTCTTTGAATTACGTCAGGGTCAACCAATCAGCACTGGGTGACGGTCGGTGACCCACGTTTTAGTCCCGCCCACTCCCCCGCTCGCTGAGAGAAGGCTGCCGAGCCGCTCTCTCTACGCATGCGTAGGCCACGTACTCCAGGTCCCGCGGCGTGTCGCGCAGTTTACCCGTGTGCGTCTCCGTGCACAAGTCCGGGAGGTTCCGCGGCGGAGAGGAAGGGGGTCTCAATAGCCTCTCCGCAATGGCAGGGCAGCAGTTCCAATACGATGACAGCGGCAACACTTTCTTCTATTTCCTCACCTCGTTCGTCGGGCTCATTGTCATCCCAGCTACCTACTACCTCTGGCCCCGGGATCAGAACGCGGGTGAGGCCCCGGACAGGGGAGCCGACGGTGGGATCCGAGGGGGTGATGAAGCGGGCAGGAGGGACACTGTTGCCTGGCTGTGGGCGCAGACCTGTAGAGGCCTGCATCACTGTTTCCGAAACGTTGGTTCAAATCGAGGTTCCCTTCCCCGAGGCTGCGAGAAGGTAGTGTACGCGGTCGCAGCCGGACCGGGACTGAACAGCCGAAGGAGGATTTGCTCGGAGTAGGACGTGATCTAAACAACGGAGGGTTGAGATCACTTGTTAGAAAGTGGCAGTTCCTCGTGGGAAAATCGTGGTGGACGGGGACTAAAGTTTTACCCCTTGTCTGCTGCTTGCGATGGCTTTGTTTACGCGTCCAGCCTGCTCACAGACGAGGATTGAGTGTAAGGTCAGAATGCAACACTTTCAGTGCAAGATGAACATCGCTGTCTACTGCTAGTGCAGATGGCTCTTCCACAGCGCAGTGGAACCACCCTCGCTTTGCCCAGAATGAAAGACATTTCAAGTCATAATTTCCTGACGGTCCAGTATCGAGCTAAGCTTGCCCGGTAATATCGTCAGCTGCACGCTGTAGCTCCCTGGTTTACAGAATCCGGTCCCCGGTGCGATGTAATTCAGTAGCCGGCTCTTTTCGTGTCCCTAGGGCAGCAGCTGCAAATCTGTAAGGGTTCTGAAGTAGTGGTTTAAGGTCGTTTGCAGTTTGTCTAATTAAGCCAATACTTCTTTTAGATATGCGAGAGCTCTGCCCCTGCTCAGACAATTCACCCACATGCCCCTGAGCTCTGAGTGGACAACTCCATACCTGCTCTGCGTGTGAAGCTGACCGTTTGCTTGCTTCGTCGTCAGTTAATACCCATTTAAGTTGCCCTTGGGGAATATTGTCTTTTATTAACCACGCTGCTTTCTGAATTTGAGATGGTAGTGCGTGACGGAGTCTTGAACTCCCAGTACATTTTTTTTAACTGCCCTTTCTGAAGAATGACACCTTAGTTTGCAGCTAACGTCACCTGACTCCACCAGCAAATGTCTCCACGTCTTTTTTCCTTGAGAGAATCTACAATAGATGGAAACAGCCCACACTGTAATTCCAGAGCTTTAAGACTTAGACTTAGAATAGAAGCCTACACAGCAGCGTGTCTCCAGAGCTCGCGGTCCAGTCTGCCTCTTCCTGCTAAGCATTTTAGGGGTTACTTATACTTTGTCGACAAAAGGGGATGATAATGGCTAAGGGGATATACATGTTTGGTTATGCATTACTATAAGTTTTTCTGCATCTGCAGTAGATGTCGGACAGAAAGTGCTTGGCCTCTTGCTGAGTTTGCTTGTAATCTGCGAGATACATCTCATCTTAAAAAATCTTGGGATGCTTAGGCGTCGATGCGTGATTTCACTTAAAGGTAATACACGGTTAACTAATTTTTAAGAGAAAACCCTTCATCTAATTGGCTAAATGGAGCGAGTTTTAAAGGCTTTATTTTCAGTAAGTAATGTTACACTACGAGCTCTGTTCATTCCATGTTGACTGCCTCAGTATCCACATGTAGAAAAATGTTTTAGTGAGTGTGTTGTAGGTGTGAATTAGATTGCATTGGGCTTTATGTGGCACAGTGTACATCAGCAGTGTGATGCATTGTGCAGATGATCCTAAGGCTGGATGCAAGCGCTGCAGAAGCCAGACATACTGCAGGTTTGGAGCAAGTCTCGTGTATATTTTACCTAGCTCAGTGTCGTTCTCCTTGCCATCAAGGCCAAGTGTCAGACGCCCATGCTAGAGAAAAAAGGTTGGGGTTCTCTCTTTCAGTGCACTATACTATAAAAATATACGTTCAGAAGTTAATGTCCTAATTACATTAGATTTCAAACTGAAAGTGAGATTATCCTCTAACTGGCCCGTTGTTAGATGTGTTTTCCCCCAGATTAGCTTGGCATTCTGCTGCATGTACAGTTTTTTTTTTACCCCTGTACAGTGTGTTGAGTAGCACTTGCAATGAAAACAGCAACAGCAACATGGTGGCTCAGTTCAGGTTTAAACTAGAACATTCCACCTGTGGTTGTCGAGTGCTCCAGACTGCTGTTTTTATTAAAGTAATAAGGTTTTCTTCACAATGTTTTCTATGGTATGAGTGTTGGTGTGAATTAGTGTCTTCTGAAAGCTATCAGGTGTGACAGAAATTAGCTTGATAAGCAGCATTAAGGTGAACTCTTGAAAGCCTGGTTTATCAGCAGCTGTTGTCAGAGGCCTGATACTGACTGTAAAAGTTTTGCTTTGGTTGAACAACACTACTTAATTCAGTTATGAGTATTTACATACCTTGGGAACACGGATGACTCGGGGCTGTCTTGTCCTTTGTTACAGCAAGCAGGAGTCATATAGATACTGTGAGTAACACTGATATCAAGCAAGTCCTTTACTGTTTCTAAGATACATTAATCTGGTCTTATTTTTCACTTCTCTTTGGCCTTTGTGCACTTTTCCCATTTTCATAAAGTCAAAGCAAGCAATCTGTGTTTGGAGGAGTTTCTGTGGCCTACCTTGTTCACATAGCTTTGGACTTCCACGGATTCCTGCTACATTTTGATGGCCAGAATTGCAACCTGGAATGTGCAAAGGAATATATGGGTTATTGGAGTATAAAAGGAGAATTCTGTTTCTATTGACTTTGGAAATCCAGGTCTTACTTCTGTCTTTCGGCAGCTGATATTTTGTCCGCTTGGCTCAGTGTGATTTGCTTCAGTGCCTTGCTGTCTGAAAATAATTTAATGAGGATCTGTATTCTGTTGCTTCCTAAGAAGTTTGCCAGATGCAGTAGCGCACACCTGGCATATCTTTGATCTGTCAATAGCTCAACATATGCATACTGTGAGATAGGCTTGTCATCATGAATGAGGATGCATATACTTGTTTATATTGCACAAGGCTGAATATTTAAGCGCGTCTCGATTTCTGTGTTGAATGCACAACCCTAACGGCACCGTTGGCTGATCATCATGTGGCACATTGTGAAACTCACTGTTGCTGAGATGAAATGAATGGGGGTTGGGGGGGGTGTTATGGAGCTGAGGATGCTCTAGCCAGCTTCGGCCCACAGGACCCCCAGCAGTGCTCAGCCGCTTGAGTCCTGCTGCTGGAGTCCCCATCACTGATCAACGATAGAGCGGGTGGCTCTTCTCTGCTCTGATTCCAGGGCAGCAACCTCGTTTCTGTAACATGGTGTCCTTAATTATCCACAATCTTCTAAATCAGGCCCTTGAGTGTGCTGTTCAGTTTTAACATACACACTTTTTACTGTGTGTCTGTGCATTTTCTTGCTTCCTCACATTCTCTAGAAGATGTAAATAACGTGTCTATTGTAGCACCTAACATTGACATATTAGGTCTTATGTTGACCAAGTCTTTTCAAAATACTGCACTTGTCTGCTTTCAACGTCATCTGATACGTGCCTACGCTTTTTGGAACTTTGTGTCAATCTTTTTGAAATGCATTTGCTGGTCCTGCAGTGTTTGCTTTGACCTTACAGTCCAGTTTGTTCATGCTCGAAAACCTACCAGTGTTTCTGAATTAAAGCAGTTCTGCGAGCAAGAGTGGGCTAAAATTCCTCCACAGCGATGTGAAAGACTGATATTGAATTATAGGAAGCGTTGGGTTGCAGTCATTGCAGATAAAGGTGGCGCAACTAGTTAATAAGTATAAGCATGGAAATTAGTTTTACAATTACCTCACAGGGGATATGGGTGTTGGATAACTTTATTAAATGAAATAATATAAAAAGTTATTTTTTCACTCAGGTTCCCTTAGATCTAAAAACATCCAGTGTGACAAATATACAATTATAGAGGAAATCAGGAAATATTTTTTCACAGCACTGTACGTTTGGTGTCGGATGCAAACATGACAGGTTTAATAACTATACTAGAATCTGGATCATTGATATTAATTAGTAAGAGAAGAGGTCCTAGTACAGATTTTTGTGGTACTCCACAAATAAATCTATCTGCTATCTGTACTCTCTATTAACCAATTCACAATTCAGACATGTTTCCCTTTAATGAAATTCTAAATATATCCAGGAGTTCTCAAATTAGCATAGGCAGAAGTGGCACAAATTTGATGCAAATATTGGACATCATTTAACTTGCTTATCTTCTTCTCTTCTTGTGCTCCTTCTGTGCTCACTGTGCTCTGATAATCTCATCTAGATCCCTGTCTTATCTTGTGCTTCACTGTCTGGAGTCATAACTCAACTGAAGTTTGAGGGTGAATCTGTATTGTCAGCTTCCACATAAATGTACTTTAGGGCATAGAGGCGGAGCCCAATTTTGTTTTTTGTGTAGACGAGGGAGAACCCTGGCTCACAAGCAGCACTTGCAGCGGCAGACTGAGGGACAGCGGCGCAAGCTTGCTTCTGTTCCCAATGCTAAACCGTTAAACATGTTCCGATGTTAAATCAAATGCAAATTTCCAACAACAGGAGTGAAAAATAAGCATGTTTTGTGGTACCATTTTGTATGTTATTGAAATCTATGGTCCCCACCTTACACATTTCAACTGCATCCGTTTGTCGGTATTCCAATTATGTGAATCCCCGACATATAATATTCTCCGTGTGTATCCGTGAGTTGTTTCTAGTTCAAAGAACTGAAACAAGTTCTGGGTCTAAGGAAGATTTATGTGTTGTAAATCCATTTGGACTAATCCGTAAGATCTCATTTCCATCTAAGTGATCCTCTAGTTTATTTCTAATAATGAACAAGTAAAGGTTTATTCTGTGCTGGAAAGGAAACAACATTTCGGCTGTGGAGCCTTCTCCGGGTGTCTGTATACTTAATGGTCTATAATGACGGTGGGTCTTATGGATGGGCACTATGTTAGCAGTTCTCCAGTCCCCGGGTACTTCCCCTGTCTTATGAGACTGGTGGAAAAGTGGAGTCACTGGCTTCTGAATATCTTGTTTCCTTACATACAATTGGTAAGATGCCATCAGATTCCGTGTTAATCTTGCATTCTCCTAGTACCCAAAGCTCTTTTCCTTTTCAGTGCTGACACTGTTTAATACAGGACTTTGTCCTTATGCTGTCTGAGGCATGTCGGTGACTTTTCTTATGAACACCTGAGTGGAATACTCATTTAGTACTTCAGTGGTTTTCCTTACATTGTTTCCCATTTTTGCCCTAAATATTTTTGACTTCATCTTTAATGGTCATTTTATTTTTGTAGCATTGAAATGTATTTTAGCCTCCATTGCAATATCCCTTTCCTTTCCCTCTCTCTTGGCCTTTTAAATATCCTTTTTCACCTGTGATTGTACTTCATTTTACTTGCTTGCTTTAACTGGATCACGATCAGCTCTCTTTTCCATATTTAGCCTAACTGATTTGATGTGATGCTGTTATTTTGCTTTTGATTTAGTCTTGGGATAAAAGTGTTCTGTGCTTCAATAAGAATTGGTGTAAGTCATTAATATTCATTCTCAACTGTTAGCGTGCATTATCCCATTTTACTTCTCTCAAACTCTCCCATACCTTCACATTTTGCTGTTCTGACAATGTGTAAGGTTTTGATTTGGACTCTGTAGTTTAATAACGTACCATATTAAGATCACCATTCCCTTAATCGTTCTTTCACCCATGTTTGCCGCTGTCTGTATACCACATGTTGAGTGGTAGTTCTGCTGAGAATTTTGTAGTAGTGGAAACAGTTTTCCTTTTGCAAATTTCTGTTGTGATATGTTAAAATATTTCATATCAGATCAGAGCCATTTAGTAATCTGAAGGTGTGGTGTTTAATAACAAAAGGGCAGAACAAGTGTTTGAGTGTAACTGAAATCAAAATGCATGATTTTGTTTTGTGACATTTTAGATGTTTTGCAAAAATAAAGCTTCATGTACTAGACAGTTTTCTGTTTTCTGAGAGTTAAGATCATGTGCAGTGGTCGTAGCAGACTGCTGTGGTTTAGGTGCTGATTATAGAACAGATGAATGATTATGAATATCATTAGAGTAATAATAATGGCAGTAAGTATACAACAGCTGATCATACTGACTTCTGGATGCAACCCTGTCTTAAACAGGGAAAAGCAGGTTTTTCAGTTGAGATAAATGTAATAAAATAAGGGGAATCATCCCTCATATTGATGGTGTAGCTATCAAACAGTGATATGTTCTGTATGTTCTAAAATACTGACCAAATGAAGCTTGGTATCAGTATCTGAGTCAAATGTTGTGATGTTGGTGGAGCTGCACCTTATGTACTGCAGCCTTCTTCTCAATGTCCTGAGCAGGGGAGCACAATTTCTCCAAAACTGCACGCTAAAATCTCAAAAGCATTTTTGTTGGTGCCCCTTTCTACTTCCCGGATAACGTGGGACGTTGACTGAAAGAATATTTTTGAAAGCCTGTGTGGGAGGGACTTGAATTTTGTCGACCGATTTCACTGTTGCTGTTCTAGTACCCAGGAGAATCCCAGCCTTGGTTTTAGAAAATAAAGTCCTGAAATGCAGTCTGCAGATTGGTCCCCGTGAGGGCTGGTCTGACAAGAGGGTTGACATGACAGTTGTGGGCAGTCTATTTCCCAGAGGATTGTGTAAATTTCTTTATCAGTATCAAACATTCAGCTTAGATGCTTTGCTTAGAAATTCGAATGCTTGGGTTTCAGCGTACTTTCATAGTTCCAAGCACACTGTGCACTCTTTGGCTATTGCAGTTGTCATCTTTTTTTTCCCCCGTTTATTATTAAATAAAGTCAGGCGTGAAGAATTTAACACTTTGAAACGTTAGTTCAAATTGAAATCGTAGCTCTGTAGCAATTTATTCTGGGGAAAATACAATCTTGCCTTTACCTTTTTATGTCTTTTTTTTTATCAGGCTACTTGAGTTAGCATAAATCTGTAGCTGTCAGTAATTACGAGCCAGCCAGAGTTCACAGGCGTCTCATGAATAAATTCAGCCCGGCTTTTATCGGGTGATGGGGGGGGAATTAGATGCCACAAAACCAGATTTCTTTGCATGTTCTAGTTTCAGAATTCTATACATTTGCCTGATGCTTCAGGACAGCTAAAAAAAAACAAGAAAGGTAACAGAGGAGGAACTTGGGTTTAGTAAACTACAGGTTCTAGTTGTTGGGCTGTTGAAAATATTACAATTGAGGTAGGGGTCAGTATTGATAACGGAATAGATGGTCTCCCTCAGACCCTTCCCGGTTCAGTCCAGTGGCGGAGTTTGTTATTCTGTAGTCTATCAAATGATAAAGGAGAAGGTTGGAAGAGAATCCCAGTGGGCTGGAAGTGGGCGAACCACTTTTTTCAGTAGAATTATGAGCTTCTCGCGTTGCTTGACCAGTCAGTGAGCTGTGCAGTACTTGGTTTTGAGCTCGTGCGCCAATGGAGTGCTTGGGTTAATGTGGAGGATAGGTGTTTTGACATGTTTTCCGCTGTATAGAGTTTGAGCTTGAAATACCTGTACTTTTGAGAGTCAAAAAAGTGCATTCTTCTCAGCTGTACATGGAGTGATTAATGCTGCACTATGAATAGTTTTGTTCTCTGACACATTCGTATTGCATTTACCTTGACACAGCGGCTCATGGGAGCCTCCCTGCAAGATGTCATCCCGCGGCCTGTGTGGGTGTGCGTCTGCTGCTTATTTCTGCTCGGCGCATTGCTCTTGGCATGTTAACACCCAGTGAGGTGCCCTGGAAGGTTGTGTTTCCTGAGTGAAGCGTTTAGTAACGAGGTGTTCTGCTTCTCGCTTGAAGAATCGGAGTCTTATTGCCAGGCTGTAATTGAAGATACTCCTGGTGGAATCCGTGCAGCTCTTCCAAACAGATGGGGACCAATCGTGTGCTTTTGATGGGCATAACCAACTTTGTTTACACAGAATTGTACTTAATGCATCAAGGAGTTGAATGTTATTCTGCTTTCTGGAAACTTTTATACCTAATTTTCAATAAACTTCACATAAGACTAGACATTTGTCATAATTAGTGGACATCCGATGAGTGGCATGACACGTGACTCAATTTTTTTTCAAAAAAATAATTAATTTTTGTGACATTTTAATTATTTAATAAGCTGCAATGTTGAAATGAGTGCTCTATTGAAACAAGATCGCACTAATCACACTCAGTTTCTACTTATTCATATCAATCCTCAATAAATATAGTAGGCTTAATAGTTGTCAGTTTTGTGTTTTATATAGAAATTAATAATCTAACAGTCAGTGGAATTAGTCTGTATGTAAGACTTCAGATCCCCAAAGAAGATGGAAAGGTTAGAGAGTGGAAATTAGTCTTGGATAATGACAGAATATGGTGCTGCGGGTACCTGGATATTTTGTCTATTTTGTGATGTAAATTGGAGGTTTTACAAGTTACTGCGCACATTTAACGTTTATTGTGGTTTGAAATGCACTCATCAAGGCTGATTCTCTCCAACCCCGGAAATTGAAAATAGCCTCACAGTTCCCCTTTGAAGTCAAAGCCAGCCCTTTTCCCAAAACAGCAAGTCGTCAAGGTTTCTTGATGTCCTGGAGTCTCGGGTCTGGTGTTTTTTTGCTTTAATCTGCGTGCAAGTTCTGAAAGGCAGAACAAACACTAAAAAAAAACAGGGAGTGCTGCGTAGCATCTGCTCGGCTCTCGCATGATGAATAGGGAAAGTGCCAAGTTTACACACTCCCCCGTCTTTACGGCAAAGTTTGTGCAGTTTCAGGGTGTATATAAAGTTGAACGAGCAGTTTCCACAAAGTTAAATTAATCTAGTCGTAGCTGTTAGTCTTGATCCCCTGTTGCCTGGAGAAGATGCTTCCCCACTGTTTCCTGTCAGCCCCTAGTGAAGATTGAAGTGCCTCTTTCTGCATGGAATTGCTGTGATTCTGTTTGGTTCTGTGAGTGTGCAGTCATTGGAATTATCCCCATCTCGGCACGAGACGTCTCTCATGGACCAATCATTTATGGGGGCATGATGCCCAAACCTGCACCCATGAGAAATGGGAACGTGTTGGCTTTTCCAGGGTTGGATTTGGGCCTGATGCCTTTGCTGAATATGTTTGTTTTGTGTAAATATGGAATTGCCAGTTATTTGTGTTATACCCACCCGATTTTCAATGGCCAGTTGTGTGCGTTTCCCATCTCAGCTTGTAACTATGAACCCCACAGCCTCCCACAGGCCAGAATGTAGAATGAGGATGTGGAAGTGTAGACAGACTCCTCCGAGCCACCCACCTTCAAGACACTCATGTTTCAATATGGCCCAGGCTGCACCGCTACTGTTGAAGGCTCAGCACTGACCCAGCACCCAGAAGGCCACAGGGTTTGCCTGATCTCCCACCATCCTCGGCAGCACTTGGCCACTTATTTGCCTCTACTTGAGGAACCACAGTCACAGTCGGCTAGTGACCAGACCCAAGCTCGAACCCAGGATCTTGAAGCCCGGCCCTTAAATATTGATCCATAATCAGAATTTGTGAATGCAGCCTTTCACTACTGTGATGTATTATCATTTTAACAATGAGCTTTTAGCAATAATTAGACTAGATGGAATCACTTCAGAATATCAGAACTTTGTTTCCAGTTAAAATACCCTTAATGATGTTTTCAGTGGTCTCTGTCTATAGTGTTACTCAACTGACAAAATTTCAGTAACTGCCTACATTTCCTTTTCCGTGGTAT
Source organism: Atractosteus spatula (assembly GCF_055471065.1). Taxonomy (NCBI): domain Eukaryota; kingdom Metazoa; phylum Chordata; class Actinopteri; order Semionotiformes; family Lepisosteidae; genus Atractosteus; species Atractosteus spatula. The sequence goes on along the minus strand of NC_142707.1, from coordinate 45,306,953 downwards.
GCTCCTGGGATGTTTTTTAAGGATCAGTCAAGGACAGGCGGCAAAGTGGATGCAAAGTTCATTTCCAGTTATTTCCAGACCACAGTGATGTTGCAGGGTTGCGATGCGTGAAATAGAGGGTCATTTTATTTAAAATCTTCAGCAAGATGGATCTGGCGCCGGCTGTTGTTCAAAGAATCCTATTGTTTCAGGCGGAAACTTTCATTTCTTTCTCAAACCACAAGCTCTGACCCTCGTATGTCATATTAAAATTGTATGTTGCAGAAGAATGTGGAGTGCCTCCAGATGAAATGTCTGTGTTCTCTTCTTCTGTTGTGTACAGAAATGTCATCTGCTGGAATCTATTGGAATTTGATCTAAACTCTGTTTTTATTATTTTTCCTTACACTTAAATAGCGCTTTTCTGGGCCCTCCACTCAAAGCGCTATACAGGTAATGGGGAGAATGTGCAGCTCCCACCTGAATGATGATACAGCAGCCATAGTGCACCAGTGCACTCACCACACATCACATAGCAGCCATATCACCCTGCAACTCGCAACTGGCAGCTCACTGAAGCTCAGCAGGTGTGAGCCTGGTCAGTACCGGGATGGGAGACCTCCGGGGAAAAACTTAAGGTTGCTGCTGGAAGAGGTGTTAGTGGGGCCAGCAGGAGATGCTCACCCTGTGGTCTATGTGGGTCCTAATGCCCCAGTATAGTTACGGGGACACGATACTGTAAAAAGGCGCTGTCCTTCGGATGAGACATTAAACTGGGTCCCGATTCTCTGGGGGCATTTCTCAAAAAGAGTAGGGGTGTTAACCTGGCCAAATATCCCGTTGGCCTTTACCAGACATGGTCTCCTAAAGATCCCCATTAGTGTCCCTGTCACTATACTGGGGCATTATGACCCCCTACTGGCACCTGTAATGCCACTTCCAGCAGTATCTTTAGTTTTCCCAAGAGGTTTTCCATCCAGGTACTGACCAGAATGTAAATATTTTTTAGTACATTTTTAAACTTCTAAGCTAAGCATGCTGATGCAGCAACCTACTTGAACTATTTTAAATGTGTCTAAAGAAAACAATAGTTACATTTTTAAACTGCTAAGCATTGGGAAACGTCAGACTGTGGGTAGAGAAGGATGTCGAGTTATCTGCAGTCGTGTTCTCCTGGATTTGCTGTGCTTCATCTCTTCCACCTCTGCTTTTGTTCTGATTCTTTCTACATTTTCTTTGGTCATGTCTCACCAGAGCAACTTCGGTTAAAGGCTTTGCGGAAAGTCCACGGAAGATGTTTGTGGTACCGGCTGCGATTGATGAAGTCCCAACGAAGTATTATTCCAACACTAAAGTACGTAATGTTTTTGTTCATTCGCAGTTGATGGGTTTCAATGTCGATCATGCACCGAAGAGGATTTCCTTAGACTTAAGCCAGCATTGTTGTTTAAAGTCGGAATCTAGGTTTATCCCAGAAAACCATTACCACACGTCCTCAAGAGAGGATGAAACTGAAACATCTGCTTTATTCAACAAGCAAAATTCTTACTTTGATAGCAGAAGCTGGTGTTGTGTTACAAATGTGTTGATAAGTGTCTGAAAACCAAAATGTAGTGCAAGAGTGGAAGTTAGGGGGAGAAGCTGACAGAAATTTCCTGCTGTCATATAAGCCTCAACACCAGCCATTTTTTAACAGTCCTGACAATAGTTGCTCATTAGACCTATAACAGTTATCTTAAGTGTTGCAGTGTCTAAGTTAGATTTAGAAATATTTATTTGTGCAGATGATAAAATTGCAGATCTTTGTCTAAGGACACATTTCACAGAAACAAAAGGATGTGTGCTGATCTGCATTGTCTGTGGAATTAGGTTAGCTGCTTGCTGTGGATATAATGTCTTCATTTGTTTTTGGTGTCCTGATTAAAGTTCTGCATTCCTCTCAATTGCTACAATACTACAGTAGAGCCTTGTGTCAACTCCTTCATTTTTCAAAAAACTTCCCACAGTTTCAGGATTGGAAGAATTTGTCTTGTTCTCAGCACAGAGCTCATACCTGTCTTTCCTACTGCAGTACAGTGACTGGGGAATGGCTGACCTCATTTTACTTCATCCATCCTGAAGATCTGTAAAACTGTTCTAGTTTAATTGTCCAGCAACAACATTAAGTGAAACAATTTTGAAACCAGTGATTTCTTTTCTCTTGGGCTCTGTTCGACTGTTTGAATTCCCATCTTTAGGTCACTTTTCATTTGCTGAAAAGATGGCTGTCCACTCAGCTGGGTTACTGAGTCACAGAGTAGCTGACTGTAGTAAGCGGTGTTCATTAAACGTTTAAAAGACCTGAATTTGGAATGATGATATAGTGTAGATATAGTGTAAAATCTCTGAACATGACTGGATTAAGAAGGTTTTCTGCATTGCCCCTTGCCTTGGTCATCCATGTTCAAAATCTATTTCATTGGTATGAAAATGTCATTATTTTCTGTGTGGCATTAATTCAGGAGAAAAGTGAAAATGTTCAAAAGAACAAGATTTAATAAAAATCACCTTCTCAGTAGGCAGTTGAGGTGAGTTTTAAGTTCCAGTGCAGTGTTTTTCATGTACTTATGGAGCTGCTGAGATTTGTCTTGTTTTAACACGACCTTCCTCAGGAACATTCATGTTTTACCTTTTCATTTTCTCTTACAGAAAAGTAGCCCTGTTGTTCGGATGGGCTGTGTTTTTGTTGCTTGCCTACAAAGTTTCAAAACTAGAAAGAGAATATCAAGAATACAACCCGTACGAGGTCTTAAACCTTGAACCGGTAAGTCTTTAAAGATTTTTTTTTCCCTAAACTTTCTTCCTGCAATGACTCACACGTGCATAAGTCAGTGAGATGTCTGTGCCTTCGTCTCCGTGCATACAGGCAGAGAACGATTCTAAGAGGGTAGCTGGGTAAGAGGAGACATGGTGCGAAAGCTTCATAGACTCTTGGACATCTTCCAGAAGAACAAATAAGCTGATTTTCTACTTGTTGTTTGCTTGTGTACAACCTTTCATTGCTTGTTTTCCCAGCTTGTGGATAAACACCCATTAAGATGCATGAAATCACTGCTTTTGTAACCATTTAGGAGATTTGTTTTTGTTTTTTGTGGGGATTGCTGTACTTTGCAGCAGCTGTCTTTGTGGTTGAATGGTTTTCTGCAGTATGTGTAATGTTATTGTTTTCATACTATGTAAATGCTTGGTCTGAATTTGATGCTTATCAACAAGAAGCACCAGGACCTTTGAGATGTACTGCTTATAAAAGGCTGGGGATGAGGGGACTCCAGCCCTGGTCCAGGAGAGCCCTGATCCGGTGACTCCTATAGGTCACACTACAGCACCTGTTTAGCAACACTTCCTTAAGCAAGTGATCAATTAAGCTGGTAGTGTTTCTGTGAAGGAAACGCTGTTCCTTGAGGGTTGAAGGATATTCTGATTTATGTTCCAAGTGATCTTTATATTGCATAATTGAAGTTGCCACATGTTTAATTGATCATAGATCGTAATTAATCACAGCATAGCTGATCAAAGCCTGGCCTTTAGTATGTGTTAAAAGTACCGCTGTGGCTCTGCGGGACCAGGGCTAGAGACCCCTATGCTACACTAGGTGGATTTCTGGAACGTCTCGTGTTGTGAAAGCAGGTTTTAGGAACAGCAGGCGTGGAAGAAAAGTGCACACGTGCCGTAGAGCACGAGGGGTGTTAACGCTATGTGTGGTGGATAACTTTTAAGCAGAAGAATGGGAAAACAAGTGCAATTCTTTTAACACTGATAACACTTGACTCTACTAACTTCATTTTACATAAATAATGATAAATCACTGTTCTGCAGGTAAATCAGTAAACCTGTTTGTTTGAAGCTCATGATTGTTTTTAATACTCAGTCAAAATAAGATGTATAATATTTGTATTAAAATATACTTATTAGGGAGAAGAAGTGACCTCAATTTATAGCTTGGGTTTTAAAGCGAAGACATGGACACTAGTTTATCACTTTGCTAAATGGCCAAGGCTGTCTTGCATAGTTTCTGTGTGTTTTCATCTCTGTTCATTTGGAGACACAATTCTGAGCAGGTGGCTCAGTGGGCTCATTAAACGGTCCTCTCAGTCTGTTACCTCTGGTGGTCTGGGCTTAGATCCAGTTCCCTTTCATCTGAAATTGCATTGTGCAGTTCATAACTTTGGCCAAAAACAAATTAGTCTCCACCATTACAATATAAGTTTCATATCTTGTCTCTCAGCAAGTATTTTTTTAGAATGAAGACGTGTGCAATGTGTGAGTTGAGACTGAACCATCCTGTTGTATAATTTAATTTACTGTTTATGGTCTTTTGAAAATTTAAGTATCCATCTCTTAACTATGAGACAACATCACGTGAAAGATGACAATCACTTTGGCCTGTCTAGTTTGATTGTTTAATATATCCAAAGTTCTTTACCAGCTATTGGCGTATAGAATATTTATCTTCTCTTATTTGGCTTGGACAACATGACTGTTTGCTGCCTGTTCTTATATTTAAATACACCTCCCTCTAGTTTTTACTGTCTTCTGGATTCTGTTTCAAGTCAATTTGTTATCAATATTTTATTAAATATTTCAACTGGATCCTCTCACACCCTTCTCTGTTCTTAGTCAGTTTTTTCAGTCTGTCAGAGTAGGACATTTATTTAAGCCTGAGAAGCTACCCAGTGGCTCTTGTGGATTTATTCCAGAGTAACAATTTTGTTTCTGTAGTGTGGAGACCTCTCAGTATGCTGTATTTTGTAATGAAGTAGACACTTCGAAGTGCATTGTACAATTTTAACATTGCTTCCCTTAATTTAAATTCTACTGTTTTAGGTATAGATTCGACCATTTTTTATTGCTTTGCCACATTGTCTAGTAGATCTTATCTTCTTTGGGAAGTGTCTTTAAGCTTCAGTATTTCCCATTTTTGCATGGCATCCACACTGCAGTGTCAGAAACATGGTGTAGAAGAATATATGAAATAACAGTGATTCATTTTATAAAGTTGTCCCACAATAAGGCTCCTCTACCTGTGTGTTTTCTAGGGTGCATCTATCTCGGAGATCAAAAGACAGTATCGGTTGCTCTCGTTGAAGTACCATCCCGACAAGAAGGGAGATGAGGTGATGTTCGTGAAGATTGCTAAGGCCTACCAAGCGTAAGTGTCCTTTTTTAATGAAGGTGCTCCCTCCTTGTTTTTGTAACTAAAAGGCAGCTTCTGACTTTCTCCCATATCCTGACTGTTTCAACAGTTTAACGAATGAAGAGTCCCGTCTTAACTGGGAGATGTACGGAAACCCAGATGGTCAACAAGGTGGGTGTAATATTTTAAATTATTTTAATTTATTCCATGTGTGGCTTTTTGTTATTTATCTAGCTTGTCCTGCTGTTTTGAAACTTTCTGCTGTATCTGTAATGTTTGCAAATGTTTGAATTATTTTTAATTAGAACGCCAGGGTCACAATTTGGACCTGGTGAAAAGGTAACTGGAAAGGAAGCAAGCTGATATTCTAATAGTGCTCAAATGGCCATTCCAAAAGCTATCCTATGAACCCATTTTGGAACCTTTTGGTTCTTTTGCGACAAATTATGGAAATACTGGGAGTCATAAATGGAGTCTGGATACTTGATATAAATCCATCAAATATATCGTACATATAGGCAAATGTATCATCATAAGTAAAGAAACTCAAAAAAGTAAAAGGCAGACTACAATTCAAAGTACTGAGCTAAACTGTTTTATACCTCTTATTAATCAATAAAATCAATAATGTGTGTTACTGGTTAAATCGGGTTTAACATGGGATGCCTTGATAACCGTTTTACTGTTTTGTGTTTTCAGTAAAATAATCTAAACCTTTGCACAGTCCTGTGAGTAACGTGCGTTCCAGGTAAAGAAACAGCATACTAACTGGCCTTTCTTTCTAATTCTCCAGTTGCAAGTTTTGGTATTGCTTTACCTGCCTGGATTGTGGACCAGAAAAACTCCATGCTTGTAAGTTTTTATTTTTACCTGGATTGTAGCTAATGTTCGTCTCTTTTCTCTGTTGAAATTCACTGTAAAGTCAATATTCAGTGTGTCCTGCGTGAACATGTGGTGGCCTTTTGAATGAGGTCAAGCAGATTCCGGTCATGACCACAGCAACATGATATCAGCCTAAGAAGAAAAGCTGCATGTGGTTGTGTGACTCTCGCTTCATAGACTCATTAGACCAAGTGGTCATTGTTGACTTTGACCTCATTCACAGATAAGGCTTACCCTGCATAATGAGATGTGAATTTTTCATATTTTGAGGATGCTTGTATAGTTCCTGTTGTGCAAAAAGAAAATGAACAGTGTGAACTGCATAATAAAATGATGCCTTCAGTTAACATTTAACAAATGAACAGATTCATTTTGGAAGTCGAACCAGAAGAAATAACTGTAGTTGTCTTATTAAACTTCCTACTTGTTTGTGTCTGAAGAATAGGATCGTATTAATTGTTGGGTCTACGTCTGTATGAAGGACAGAGTTCACGATAGAGACGTTACAATATGAAAACAAGCTAGAATGATCATGTTTCATACTGTTGACATGCCTTTTTTGAAAACCATCTGCATTTTAAACATGGTCACTGCAGCATCATTCAGTGTGAAATTAATATTAACTTCCATGTTATTTTAAAGGCAATAAATTGACACGGAAGAAAGCTACGCTGATTCTCTTTAAAAAAGTGAAATACCCTTGTGGAATTGGCACAAACTGCTGTGTTAATGTTCCGCTTAACCGCAATGCTAAAACATAGCTGTTTTCAGCAGCAATTTGCCTCATTTGTCAGCACTACTGGAAGAGCGGCTGAAAAGGAATGTAGTTTAGAGGTGAAGCCCAAGGAGCTTTCACTGCTGCCAAAGAGAAAGTCTGAGGCCTTCTTAAGGTGCACGTCTTGGTGACATTTCTTAGGTAATCCCCTTTCTCTTCTGGAAGAAATTGCAGTGTGGTTTAGGATTGTAAAAGGAAGGTTATCTCTGAAGTCATGAAGATGGTGATAAATATAACGACAGTAATATGGAGAAAGCAATATACCTTTTAATTTTGCAGGTTCTGCTGGTTTACGGTCTTGCCTTCATGGTTATTCTTCCTGTTGTTGTGGTAAGTATAAGCAAAACACCGTATGTTTTAAACCAGACTCTTGTATTTTGTTTTTTACGACGGTTCAGTTCGCCGTTTGATTCTTCTGATTTTCTTCTTGGTTTAGCGTTTCATTCGATCCCTGCAAATTACGAGGGCTCATATTCTCAAAGGGGGCTCAAGCCTGAGATGAATAATTAAAGTAACATCCTTTTCCAAAGTTCAAAATTTGTTTTAAGGGGGTTCTTAACCTAGAGCAGTGTTTTTCTTGTTTTTTAATCATGTGATTAAAATCGCAGGATATTCCATCTTTAAGAGCCTTTTGCTGTCAATATCACTGTAATTGCATTCACAGCACTTTGGCATGCTTTGTTGATATAGCAGGATTTGAATGGGCATTTTCACAGGTGTGTCATTTTTGGTTTAATTACAGTGTTATAATTGAGTACATTAAGTTCAGTAAATAAAGCATGTCGTTAGCATAGAAAAACTGGCAGTGATTTACAAAGACAAAAATATTTCCTTTAATTAGGTGTGTATCCCAGTGCTGTGATTTCAATAAATAAAACGGTTAACAATACTTATACCATGAAACAGTATTTAAACAGTGCTCTGAATGAAAAAAATGTGTCTTTATTTGGACTGTTACTAGTCCACCGTCTTCATTTCCCCAAGCAGGGGCACTCACTTGGCATGACGCCACCAGCGTGTGGCCGAGGAGTGGTTGGTCTCTGTTTTTCGGGGAGCAGTGGGTCCTGTAATTTGCTGGAAGCCTGTGGGTTGCTGTGATGTCAGTGAGAGATGCTCCGTTCCTCCAATCAGTGCTGTTTCTGGTGTGGAGCACTGTGGTGGAACCTGAAGCAACATTTCAAATGACGTGTCTCTGCAGGGGTCATGTCCACATGTCTCATACTCTGTGCTAAGTGGGTTCAGCCTTTAAATTGCTGGAAAGTTAATTGAAACAACCTAATTGTGTGGGCATTTAAGTATTTTTACTTTTACTAGCAATTGCCATAAAACCACACATAAAAACCAAAATCTTTCTGAACTAGTCAGTAAATAATCACCTTTTTTTCACATTTAGCTGCATTTACAACTTGCAATGAAATAGGTATTCTTAAGGTAAAACCACCATAATGGTATTGCAGAGTACTTCCAAATTGTCTGTGTATCTGCTTTTCATTAATTTTAAACTAACCCTTTGCATTTTTATCCTTTGGTAATTTCTACCAAAAATAGTTATTCTTCAGCAGCAGGCTAAAGACTCTTGCAGTTTCATCTCAACACCTTGTAGAAAAAAAGTCCACAGAGATTCATTTGTGAATACGATTGAAATTCAAATTTTGAATTTTTGATTAATCTTAGGCTTAAGTCAGCTTTGTGAAAAGTGACCCCCATGTGACAGTTTAGGCATCTGTCTGACATGACAAAATGTCTTCTGAAACCCCATGAACTTCTCTGTCAAGGATCACCTGCCTTTGAATTACTTAGAGAGGAGCAGATCTTATCTGGGGAAGTAAGCTTGAGGTTTCAGGTGCCCTTTAAAATTTAAGGTGTGGTGTGACTGCCAGGTTTTTTCAGCTCTTCCATAGCACCTATGGATTCATTACAAGAGTCCAGTGTGGAGTTCCTTGTGTGTGCTCTGCAGAGATCAGCTAGCTCTCCTACCAATGACAAGCCCTCGAGATTTAGTTTACACAGACATTTTAATTTGTTTACTTTTGTTTTTCTTTGTCTTTAGGGTACTTGGTGGTATCGGTCCATACGATACAGTGGCGACCAAATTCTTATCAACACAACACAGCTCTTTATGCATTTTATGTATAAAACTCCCAATATGAATATGAAACGTAAGTAAGGCCTGTTTAATTGGTTCTGGGAGTACCATGTGATTGCTGAATATCATTTTTGGTCTTATGATAGATTTTGAATATGTTATCTGTAACCACATTAGACTTAATGTAATCTAAAAAATATTTTCAGAATGTGTGAAGATAATTTTTTTCATTTTGGTTCTCCTTGTAGGTCTAATAATGGTTCTGACAGCAGCATTTGAATTCGACCCACGTAGTAACAAGGAAGCAACAATTAGACCCACAGATAACATTGAAGTACCCCAGGTAATGAAGTCCTTTGTTGTATGCAAAGGAGTGATTTATTACAGCCCATCTAGTGCTTGGCAGGAGTTTACTCTTGATTTATTACTGTTGCAGCTCATCCGGGAGCTGGGCAACATCAATGTGAAGAAGAAAGAACCTCCCTTCTGCTACCCTTACAGTCTGAAGGCCAGAGTCCTGTTGCTCGCGCATCTCGCCAGGATGGACCTGTCTGAAAATATCGAAGAAGGTACATCTCGGCCCGTTTCCCATTGAGCAGTTTTCTGTCAAAGATGGGCAGTTTCCTGACATTTCCCAATGCTTAGCAGTTTAAAAATGTAACTATTGTTTTCTTAAGACAAATATTTAAAATAGTTCAAGTAGGTCACTGCATCAGCATGCGTAGGCTGCAAAGGATCGGGAAAGGCTTATTCCATGCTGACGAAGCATTCCACAGCCGAAACGTTGTCTCTTTTCTTTTCAGCATGGAATAAACCTTTACTTGTTCCCTTATACTGTATATGCAGTGGTTGACAAAAGTATTGCAGAAGGCTTATAAGGATTAAAACAGTTAGGTTTTGCATGTCGAAGACTGAGAGTCATCAGGAGCAGGTGGCAAGTGCCACAGAGTTCCAGAAATAAATAAAAATGAATACTACACCTAGATCATAAAGAGTATATTAAAGCCAGCAATCACATACCGTACTGTACGTTTTAATCAGCGTCTTCAACATGACAGGGGGCTGGTCAAATAGACCCCTGATAAGTACCTTTAGTTTGGGTTGAATTTGAAAGTTCTCTTCTGTGTTGGGTTAATTTTCTTGATATTTAGCATGGAATTGACATGGGTGACAGTTCTTTATTTCTGATACTGCTGAAGATAATCTGGCATACTATCATTATTTTATTTTAGAAAAGTTAGAAATTCACACTATTACCTGCAATTTAGTTTTAAAGTTACATTTATACCGAAAGTACTTAAGGTGCCTATACCGAATGTGAAATCATTAAAGGAATTAAATTGTGATTGAAACCTGATGAATGTATTTTTTAAGCCAAGTATTAGTCCTATGCAGGTGTAAGCAGTTGAACCTGTAGTGGAGTACTTTTAAAAACATTATGTGCTTTATAAGTTCTGCTGGTGGTATGTAAGCTTTACATAACTTAAGTAACATTAGAAATTGTCTGTAGTAAGTGCAGCTGAAGTTATTGGATTAGTGTAACAGTAGTGCAGTCTGGGCAGAGCAAGATATGCATGTATATTGTATGTATTGTTGCATGTCTAGACTATTGTTTTTTTATGTGTATTTTATATTGGGTGTTATTCATTTTTTGTAGTTTTTTATGGTGATGACAAAGGCAAATTTCTACCTTTTTGGATGGACAATACAGTTATATCTTATAAACATCCACATGTTAACTAAATGGCATACTAAGTAAGGTCAGCAACTGAAGAATGAGCTGGCTTGTAATGTTTACAAATTTACTCATTAACTAATAGATGTTTAATGTGTTTCATATCTAAACGTAAAAAAAATAGTTCATACCCTTTATAGTGTGTCTTAGTGAATTTAATAGAACTTGAATGATTTTCTTGTATGCGTTATTTCTCGTTTAGCACGTATGAATTTTTACTTTAAGAGCTTAATAGGGTTAAGCATTGAGGTCTGCCTCTCTAGTTTTAAAGATTACAGTTGGTAAAACGAAGATGCAGTGTCCATTCTGTTTCCTTTGGTGATTTTCAGATCAAAGGTTTGTGGTGCGGAAGAGTCCAGCATTACTTCAGGAAGTGGTCAACGTTGGCTGTCAGCTCACTATGATGGCCAACAGCCGGGGAGGTAAGTGAAACACTAACTCCTCAGCCAGGGGCGGAGCAAAGAAGGAAGTGGAACTGTGTTCCAGTTTTCAGGGATAGCCGCAGTTCGCTCATGGAGCATTTCAGTTTGTGAAATTGATCTTGGAGCTAATGTTACATATTCTATTCCTTAACCTTACGTGATCAGGGAGAAAGAAACTGCTTTTCAAGGGCAAACATTTTATTTCGTTTGGTCGTTTTTACCTTAGGGTTTCATGCTCCTCGTTTGGTGTCCATTGAGAATTGCATGAAGCTCTCTCAGATGATAGTGCAAGGACTGCAGGAGTCCAAATCTCCTTTGCTGCAGCTCCCGCACTTTGAAGAGGAACACCTGAGATACTGCGTTTCCAAAAAAGTAAGTGCGGTCGGCTTGGCTGCTGGAATGTCATGAAGAAAAAAAAAGATATTTCATTATTTGCGATTTATTTCTATTATTATATCCTCCGATCAAAAGGGTGAAGAGAATTCCCTGGAAAGGTGGAAAGCTGGAAAGAGGTCACTAGAATAAGCAGAATCACAAAAGATGCATTTAGCATGGTTTGATATTCTCCCTGCCAGCTATACTGGAGATGTGCCTGTAGATTTTTCTTTGAGCATATCATTGATTTACTGCAGAAAAGGATGAATAGATTTTGAGGGGTTGTGATTCATGGTTGAAATTTTGAACTCCTCTTTTTGGCAGACCACTCCATTTTTTCCCCCACCAACAGAAGATTTATTTTTATAGGCACTTAAGATACATATGAATTTGTTCGCGAAGTCTTAACTAATTTATCAAGACGTTTTGTTTCTGAATATGTTCGAAACAAAAGGAGGCCCATCTTTCTTGTTCAGTTGGTAGTAAGATAGAAATCCAGGAAAATCACCTCGTTTTTTAACATGAAACCACAAATAATAAATGAGCAACATAAGAAGGGAGTTTGACACCCCACACCTTAAAAATTCTTTATAAAATGTTGTTTCCTCATTTGTGACTTAAATGTTACTAATTTTGCTGTTTTGCGGTCCCTGATGGTTTCATCCTCGTTTTTCCTGGGCTGACTCCATCTGCAGGATTTTGAATGCTCAAGTCAATTCTTCCTGTAATCTTGTGTTACAAGCTAAAAAAGTCTGGTTTATTAATCTATTACTCCTTTCTGGTTTGGTTGCTGTTATAGGCTGGTAAACAGAAAAAAAATGACAGCACTAGTTATGGTTTTAAAATAATGGCAAGGCAGCGTTTTTATTTTCATGTGCAGAAGTCAACACAACAAAACCAAGTCTTCTTGGACTTCTTTGATGTTTAGTCAGTCTTTCCCAGTTACTGGGGGTCTCCTGTTTAGAAGTGTGGCGTTTCTGGCCTTTTCCTGGCTACCTCACACACCTTTGCTGAAGGGAGCACATGTTTATGTTGAACTGTCAACTATCATGACAGTAACTACCAGTAGCTGCCCCCCTCAGATAGCTATGAGCTGAGAGCCTCATCAAAGTTTCTCTCCTTTGCTATTCTCCAACGAAATGATATTTCAAATAAGATCTAAATCGTGCATTGCATTTTTAAAACAATACTTCTCTTGATTTGTTTTACATCTTTTACTGTATCCAAGCATTTGGTTGGCATTTTGTATTGTTTCTCAACACTGTTTAGATGAGGAAATAGACAAGCTCGATATTTCTTGTACTGCTCTGTTGGTTTTGTTTGAAAAATGTTTAGGTTTAAAATGTTAATCATGTTTCCTGCATGTGATACCTTGCATTTGAACCTGTTAGGTTTCATTTGCCAGCATATCTCCCAGGATCTGATTAGTATTTAAATTTTTATTTCTTACTGAACACATAATGCAGCTGCGCTTTTTTTTTGTATCCTCTGCAAATCTGGTGCGTTAACAATGCCATCATCAGTACTGTTAATGTGTCTCAGAGCAGCAGTTCCATACTGACATCGGTGGGACCTGTTTCCTCCATTCCAACCAGTTTCTAATCCATGTATTACTTTGGAGCACACATTTTGTGAATTAGTCTGTCATGTTGGCTGTGATCTCTCTGAAACTCCCATTCTATATGTAGTATACCCTTTAATGTAAGTGTTGTTTTTGCCTGTGCTCACTGCCAAGTTCTTTGTATTCATTGTATTATGGGTGGCACATTGGGTTAAATCCTTGCCTCTGCTACTGTAATAGTGAGAATGTCAGAGAAAATACAGGCTTGAAAATGCTTTGAAAATAATTAGTAGTACATTTTTTTAAAGAAAGACCTTGCAGAATGTGTGCTGGAAGGATTTTCTTTTCCACTTTTTGTTGAAAACTGCATTTTTAAAATGTACGTTGTGGAGTGTAAGAAGGTAACTGTCTCTAAACTGTCATCGTCTGCTTCCGCAGTACAAAGTGAGGAGCATTCAGGACCTAGTCAGCCTGAAGGACTCGGACAGGCGCAATATGCTACGTTTCCTGGGGGAAGAGAAGTACGAGGAAGTCATGGCTGTACTCGGAAGTTTTCCTTACATTATTGTGGATCTCAAGCTTCAGGGTACTGTGCACTTCTGTGAAAGACTTCTGAAGATGAAAAACATTCATCCGTGTCCAAAATTAGTCCATTCATATTTTTGCTAAAAGGGAAATATTTGCATTACATGGATCATTTTGATTGGTGCAAAAACAAATCAAACCAATCAACTGAGCTTTGTGTTTCATAGTTTCACGTATGCGATGGAAACAAGCAGAATTTGGAAAAACTAAAATTCAGGGAAAATTATAATAAACAAATCATAGGGTGCATAGTCAGGATTAGGTTTGTATCATTTACAAAACGGTATGCGTCACTTCAGGTAAACGGTTTTTGATTTGTTTATCAGCTTTTATGTTTTTTCCCATTGTATCTTGGGAATTTCTTGCTGGAGAAAAGTAAGAAAAAGCAGATGGTGAAGTTTCACTGGTGTCTTCTGTCATTTGCAGTGCTAGACGACGAGGATAGCACTAACATCACGGCAGGATCCATTGTAACCGTCACTGTGACGCTAACGAGAAAGAGAATGGTGGTAAGTCATTCTTTTGTTCTTTTCCTTTTGGCGGTGGGTCTCAGCAAGCTGACTTTTCAGGTTTGCTAAATGGCTGTAAAAAGTAGTAGTTCCTCGCGGTCTGCAGCTCCCCATTGCTGGTTTCAAGCTGGAGTCCAGAGCCTGTGGGTTTTCTTTAACTTAGCCTCTGTCGTCGCTCATGTGTCGCACCCATTGAGGTGTTAGCTTGAACTCCAGGTGAGAGTGCTGGGGTTCAGCGCAGTGCGACGGGCTGCGCCTGAAGTCTGCCTTTTCTTGCCTTCGGTGCGAGTTGCTTTATGTGCACATGTGGGGGCAGCTGCATGTTAGTCCCCAGATGACCACTGGGTGGCATCTTCTCTTTGCAAATTTCAGCTAAACGTGTTTTATGTCTCAGTTAAACATGCTTCCCTTCCCCTGGAGTTTCGGTCTTGATTGAACCTCTCATGTTCCCGTACAAACAGCAGGTGAATGTGTCCAGCACACTGGGAGGTAAGGCTGTTCCAATGGCAGGAATTGACTGTTCTTCTAAACGTCAAATTTAAACATAAAAAAAAACGTCCTTAACACCCCTGGAATGTTGTCAGTGGTCCCTGAATGTGCACTTAACGTGGCTTTTCTCTCCTGAGAAAGTATTTTCTGGTGCCTTTTTCACCCATTGGCATTGGAGAGTTTGTGACGGAACAAAGAGGCTGGGCGGAGTGTTAGAAGTCTAGACAGGGCATGTGATAGTAAACAGAATGACCCCAAAACCATCTTTTAATTTCTTCTCTTTCTTAAAGGATTTCTTTGAGGCAGAGCAGGATCAACTCCGTGTTGTAGAAGACCAAAATACAGAAGAGGGGGTAGGTCAAATTTAAAGTTTTCAGTGGCATTAAAAAATGTAATGCAATGATCGGTCCAATTATTTATTTGGATGTTAAGAATTTCTTAGTCTTGGCATGGTGTTTTCCGAATTTGAAAGCATGTTGAGTTTCACATACAGATGCATACCATATTCTGGAGGAGGGATGCAGTGTTTCTTACATCGATGACTTTGTAACTTTTAACAACTGTTTTCAACTACAGAACTGAAAAGTTGTCCTTTCTAAAAATCTTTGAGAAACTACATAGAAAATGTTTTTTGTTGTTTCAGCAAGGAGAAGCCAGCAGAAACAAAATCAAAGTGTGGCAGAACAAGAATAAAGGAGCTAAGAAGGTGTCAAAGACAAAGAAAAAAAAGTTAACCAAGAAGAAAACAATTTCTCAGCAACAGCAGAAAACTGACAAGCAGAAACAAGCCAATGGGACTGTTTCTTCAAATGTAAGAAGTTTAGGAATCTCTTTCAAGTTAGTGCGTATTGTAGGACAAAATCAAGTGAGAACTAAAGACACATCCTTTGCTTATATTAAGATATTTGTGTATTTTAACACAAAAGGAAATAGTGGTCCCCAAGTATGACATAATATCATAATGGAACAAGTAAAGGTTTATTCCATGCTGAAAAAAAGAAGAAAATAAACACAACGTTTCAGT
The DNA here is from genome assembly GCF_055471065.1 of Atractosteus spatula. Taxonomy (NCBI): domain Eukaryota; kingdom Metazoa; phylum Chordata; class Actinopteri; order Semionotiformes; family Lepisosteidae; genus Atractosteus; species Atractosteus spatula. The sequence continues at coordinate 45,291,358 of NC_142707.1, read as the reverse complement.
TGTAGAGCCTTCTTTGGGTGTGAACTACTATAATATCATAATGTACATGATCAGATACCAGAAATGAAGATCTGTGATTTCAAGGGGTATTACATCAGTACACAATGCTTCATCCTGGCAGGATGTTTGTTTGTAGGTCTTGCAGAATTAAGAAAGGGTAGGATCTGATGTGTACAGCGTTATGTCTGTTTGCTGCCATGTACTTGCTACCAGTGTAATGGCTACTGGTACGTGGAATCCCAGTTGATTTATTACTGAAAAACACATTCTTTGACAACCTTCAAATGTAAAATGAATCCTTTTATGTATACTTATAAGTATATGCATATATTATAGATATACTGTATAATGTTTTTATTTCTGTGATGCCCTTTTGATCTTTTAGTTTTGCTAGAGTTGACTGAACTTTTCAGTCTTCCATTTACCAGTTCCACATAAATAAAAGGCCTCTCATCACACAGCCCCAGCAGATTGTAAGACCTTATGGTTTAAAGACTGATAAGCCTTCCCGCACAAAGTTAAAGGTTGTATCTGTACTTCAGATCATACTTCCTTGCTCAGTCTCTAATTTAAAGCAAAACCAACGGTTTCTCTTTGCACCCCTCAGAGCCATCCCCAGTCTGTGGTGATGGTTCCCATGATATTTGTGCTTTAACAGTGATATAAATGTTTTAATAGTCTGTGTTCATTGTGTTTATTATGGTTTTATCAATTGAATGATCAGGTAAAGCACTCTAGCAAGACAGAGCAAAGCTCAAAATTGGTTTTGATTGTTATGGATAAATATCGTAATGGCTGAAGGATCCTCCAGTTACTTTGCTTCAGTTGACATGGTGACGTGTGAACCGCTTTAAATCTCTGGGGACAATTGCCCGAGTGAGGTGCAGTGCCATGAGCTCCATACGCCTGTATAGAATGAGAGAGCGCGCTGTCCCAAACTGCAGCCAGGTTTTCTGAAACGGGTTCCTGGTTCTCTGGGCAGGAGGTGGTCCCTTCGAAGGAGGAGGACGAGGAGCTCTCCGACAAGGGCAGCGACTCGGACGAGGGGGAGGCCAACAAGGACTCCCCCAGCGAGAGGGATGAGGAGAGCGACAAGCAGAGTGACGCGGAGGTGCAGGAGATGGGCGGCGACGACGAGGAGGTGAGCGGCTGTGGAGCCTCGTGCGGCCCAGCAGGGGCGATATCTGGACTCTGGGCTGATACTTTTATTGCTTTTTGTTTTACGCCTCCAATGCCGAGAGACACCTCATCCAGCGTAAAGCACTGATATTCCGCTGAACGTCTGCTTACAGATTTTCTGTTTCTTTGAAGAACACTGAAGCATTTGAAGGGCCAAGGGCAAAAACACTTTATTGTAATTATTGCTCACCAGTGGTGAGGTTTGGTCTGTATTGTAGCAGTCGAATGGACTCAGTTTGTCTGTCTGGCAAACCCTTGAATTCCTCTCTCTTTCTCTTCAGGAGTGGGAAGCACTGCAACAGAGTATCCAGCGAAGAGAAAGAGCTCTCCTGGAGACCAAATCAAAGATCACACATCCTGTCTATAGCTTGTACTTCCCAGAGGTGGGATAATTTGTTTTATATGTACTCTACTTCCGATCAGGCATCCTGACACTTTCAAAGAGGTCATAAGAATTACAACACTTGTTCTTTTGCCTTTTACAGGAGAAGCAGGAGTGGTGGTGGTTGTACATAGCAGACAGGAGAGAACAGACTTTGGTATCAATGCCCTATCACGTCTGTACGCTTAAGGATACAGAAGAGGTTAGTAGCTAAAAAAAGGAACAAAGAGTTTGTCTGGCTCCTTCGTTTACGTGGGCTGGGGTGGGTTAAGTGGCTGGGATTGATTTTCCTTTCCAGGCAGCGCTGATGTCGGTACAGCAAGTACCCAACAGGACACAAATGAGAGGAGTGGACCTGAGCACAGCCCTGCAGGCCCAACCACCGCTGATCCAGTTAATTGGAGTGATAAATGTTCTGGCAAAATAAAAATGAGCGGAGGGCACTTACTGGTAGCCTCACAAAGCTTTAAATACAGTGCCATTTTATCCTAACTGATTAAGGTTTTCTATAAAGATAAAGTTGCACATGCATTTAAAGTCTCCAGTGAGCTCTGATTAGCAAGCTGGTATATGTACGCAGTTGTACATATTAGGATGGCCTAAGCACAAGACATGCAAGTCATTTTGGCATTTCTGCTTGTTGGGAATTTGAAATCGGTGTGTAAATGAAGTCTGAAGACTGAGTCTCTCAGCCCCTCCTCCCTGTCAGCCTTCCACAATTAGTTGCCAAGCAACCCTAGTACAGTCGTGTCAGATTCTTAAAGGGGCAGAGCGCAGTCTTGATAAGGTTTGTTTTGACTGTAGCTTCAGATGTGGCCTTGAACTGTACAGAGGTATAAGGGCAGTCATTTTTATTCACGCCTGTTCTACTTGGGCAATTTTTTATATTCAGGCAATGGTTTTGAACAAGTAACATTGGGGAAAACCACTCAAAGAATGAAAGACTGCTTTTTGTTTTTGGTGTAAATTTGGTGCGTTTTCTTTTTAATATATTTCGTATAAAACTATTACAGGGAGCAAAATATTTCGGATGTCCCCAGCCGGACCTGTATTATGGAGAGCTGTTTTTGGAGTGCCAGTGTAGACAGGAGAGAGGGTGATGAAAGTTTTAGCTGTTCATGTACAACAAACCCTGCTCTTCTCGCAGCAAGCAGTTGGGTAAGGGAGAAGAGACTTCAGCTGTTCGGGACCCAGTGGTTTTGAATGTGCAGTTAGTCTGTACAACCAAGAACATTTTACAAGCCTCTGCCAGACAGTGTCCCCCTCTTCTTCCCCTGACCTCTCCCTGCCAAGAAACAGTACACTGTCACTGAATTAGGCACTAAAGTTTCCGATAGTCAAATCCAGACATGCATCTGGAAGCCGATACATAAATGACTGTTTTATTTATTTTGTTAGGTAGGTCAAAAGATGCTAACAGATTATAGATGTTCAGTTTTCTAGTTAAAAATTCTCAGAAACATAATCATATTTTGGAGCTCATTACCAATTCTTGTTAGTATACAAACTATTTGTGTTGTACATATCTAATTATATCATACACAAAAATAATTCTATATATTTATATATAGAGTTAAGTGAAGGCAACATTGTGAAGATAAAGAATCTGGAGGTTTTTATTATTTAAACATTTTTATTTAACAAAATTAAAACAATTGAATTTAAGGGCACTCTTTGTATGATGGCACTGTGGCTAAGGATCTGCACCTGTGGCTGGAAGTTTGCTGGTTCAAATCCTGCAGCCGGCAGAGGAATCTTACTCCATTGGGCCCCTGAGCAAGGCCCTTATGACCACACCCTTTACCAATTAATCTAACAGCCTGAAATCAAAATGCATTAAATCGGAATCTATTTTATCTTTATACATTGTACCTCGCACCATGCAAGTGAAAAATGAATGCTCAAACATTCTGAAAAGTAATTACAATGAAACCACCACCAAACCAAACCTGCAATAATATTTAAAATTAAAGTTAATACTAAAAACCATCCCATACTCGGAAGTAATGAGAACATTTAGCTAAATCAGCATCTAGTGAAGATTCAGTGACTGCCAACTGAATTTTAAAGGCAAGATTTTTGTTGTAAAATGAACAGCAAAATTGCAAAACAGCACAAATAAATAATACTATGGTGGATATAAAAAGTCTACACACCCTTATTGAAATTGCAGGTTTTTGTGATGTAAAGCTAGAGATAAAGATAAATCATGTCAGACATTTATCCATCTTTAATGTGACCTTGCAACCAACGAAATTCAAGAGAAAAACAAATAGATAATTATTAGGAAAAATAATTGAAATAAAAAAACCTTCAACACCCTGGTTGCATAAGTGTGCACACCCTTTTATAATGGGGGCTGCAGCTGTGTTCAGAGTTAACCAGGCACATTCAAAATCATGTCCAAAGCTTTTTTATATCCACTGTATGTACTGGTTGTGTGGAATAAATCATCAGAATATCTGTATGGTCCACTTGAAGTAGATTTAAATCAAATTGGTCCCACCACCGCAAATGAGTGTGACATTCTTGGTCTAGACTGTTTGGCCCCGATTGTGTCAGACTAAACTGCATTTCCTCTAGTCTCTAATCATTAGCAGCTCTGACCCACTTGCTGCCCTCTGTCCCTGCCTGTCAGGATGGTTGATTCCCTTTGTATCTTCCTCTATCAGACAGCCTGACTCCTCCTTCACCGTAACTAAATCCTCTTCTGATTCTCCCATATCCACATCCACAGCGTTTTCCCCCCGGTATTCCAGCTCACTCCCTCGTCCTCCTAAAATCCTTCAAAATTCCCATCAACATCTCAACACACACCTGTGCTCTAAGCTTTTATCTCCACCTGTTTTTATAATCCACTAGTGGAGCGCTTGGGATGTTACATACATGATATGATACTATCTGCAATCAAAAAAATGAAACTTCATGCTGAGGCCCTTTTCAATAATTGTGGAGCTTTGTACCTAGCAACATTAGTTTGATTGGACTGAAAAGGTGATATCTGAATTTATTTTGCCAACCACAGGCAAGTGTTGAACACTGAGCTAGTTTTGTGACAGTTGGTGGGAAGGGTGTAGAGCCAAACACCAGCAGTGAGAAGCTGAAAACTATTCAGAACTATTATAGTATGCACTGTACGTACTGTAGCTGGCGCAACCACTAAATTTACTAGACTTTATCAACCAATCATGAATGGTATTAAATTATGACCTGTATTCATCCATTCATAATCTCTTTAGGAAAATTCATAATGGAAGAGCAAGGTTGTTATCTTGCAGATCAGTGAATCTACTCTGTGAAATCCTGTATCTTCTTAATTGTAGTCTTTGTGATTTTGAACAGTTTCCTCTTTGATTATTGAAATAAATGTATGCTCATCTGACTTTTATTTTTTTCCATTGGTAAGTCTTTAAAGAGAAATTGCACTAAGAAGATCAATCTGTTTCTAAGGCTTCTAGTCTTTATAAAAAAGGCTGTAAAACACTGCGGCAGTTTAAGTTTTGGGTAACTAAAAGAGCAAAAGGACGGGCAGGTGATTCTCTTGCTTTGTGCAGAAACCCCATTTTGTTGTACTGCAACTGCATTATGTTTGGGGTTAATCAACCAAACACTTATGCAAGACTGTGTTACAGGTTACCCTTTCACCTAGAATGTGATGGGGAGTCAGTATAGGCACTAAAGTATTGCTGCACCCTGTGAGGCGCAGGTCTGGAGCATGTTCAGGTATTGATGAAACCTGTCAACTCTGAAGTAGGTTGCTGCGTCAGCATGCGTAGGCTGCAAAGGAACTGGTGAACTCCATGCTGGAATAAACCTTTACCTGTTCCTCATCTCAGTAATGCCACTGAAAAAAATGGTGGTCAAGTGTCCATCTTGGTTGACACACAAACACAATTTTCACTCAACATCCTCTTGGCTTTAGAATTGTATGTATAAAGTTTGGAGTATATTGGCTTAATACTTCCACAGCAGGTGCAGTTTGTGCTGCAGGCCATTTTTCTCAAAATGGTTTGCGACCTTTTGTAAAAATAATGGTAGCAACCCACATCTTGGTTGATGGAGGACTCCAGATTTTGCCACAGATTGCAAGGCTTATCTGTACCAGTATACTTGCCTAGTAGGATGTTGTTAAGCTGCCCAGTCTTCAAGAATGACCAGTTTTCAAATTAAAAAAAACATCTTTGCAATCAATTTTACTGCTAGAAAGGCAAATTACAAGAGTAGTAACAGAAAAAGTTCATAAGAAGCCAGAATGATCCCTTGAATAAAGGACTTGAAAGGTTAAAAAAACTGTCCCTCTTCAACACAGCAGCCATATCACCCTGGAACTCACAACTGGCAGCCCACTGGAGCTCAACAGGTGTGAGCCTGGTCAGTACCTGGATGGGAGACCTGGGTAAAACTTAAGGTTGCTGCTGGAAGAGGTGTCAGTTGGGCCAGCAGGGGGCGCTCACCCTGCGGTCCATGTGGGTCCTAATGCCCCAGTATAGTGATGGGGCGCCGTCCTTTGGATGAGACGTAAAACCGAGGTCCTGACTCTCTGTGGTCATTAAAAATCCCAGGGCGTTTCTCAAAAAGAGTAGGGGTGTAACCCCGGCGTCCTGGCCAAATTTCCCATGCCTCCTAATAATCCCCCTCTATGAATTGGCTTCATTAGTCTGCTCTCCTCCCCACTGATAGCTGAGTACTTGTATTCTGGAGCACTATGGCTGCTGTCATAGTGGTGGTGGTGGAGGGGAGTCCCCATTACCTGTAAAGCCCTTTGAGTGGAGTTTTCCAGAAAAGCGCTATACAAGTGTCAGCAATTATTATAATACTTTAGTTTTGAGTAGAAAAGACTTTGTGGAGACATGATCCAAATCTCTGAAAGTATATTTTCAAGGTCAATTTTAACTGTTAATTTGAGCTCCAAACATTCATGGCCATGAGAAATTAAGAATGGGTGTATTTGTAACTAGGACTAAGAGGCATTTCTGTACTTAGCTGTGAATGTGTGGAAACCCAAAAATTACCTGTTAGTTCATTGCAGTCTTTAAGAGAAGGACTGATGCATGGCTTGATGTGTTTTTGTAACCTTTTGTTAATCTAAAGCAGTGCTGTATTTTTACTAAGTAGAAACTTTACGAATATGATTTAAAATGTTTGTGCACTTTTTTTGAAAAAGCTCCATTCTTTCATGTTTTAAATATTAATGACTAATGTCAGAATTTCCACTTGCCTTTGTCATGTTCAGAAGATTAGACTGTGTTGAGAAGCTTTCCGTGAGGGTTATGCTACACAAGTTTAATTTTAATGCATATAGAAGTAATAAAAAGTAAGAAACATTTGATTGTGCTATGCTTTGAGTTGTTAAGTAAATTATCTTTTTCAAAGTGTTGATATTTTATATACTTATGGTTTTATAACCATATTATGTTTAAATAATATATTATCAGATAAGACTGTTTTTTTTCCCTCCAGCATTAACTGTGTCTTTGCTTCTTTAAAGGTTGAATTGAAATTCCCTGCCCCATCAAAAACTGGAAACTATCAGTATTCGGTGATTCTGAGATCTGATTCCTACATGGGTTTAGATCAGATAAAGCCATTAAAGGTGAGTGCCTTGTCAATTCTTCGGCTGTATGTTTTGGAAGTGAAATGTTTCTTCATTAAACAATCACAAAGAGCTGTTTTCTCTCAAGCAGAATTAAAAAAAAATGCAAAATATCCTGTGTAGAACTGAATAATCAGTCTGGTTATTGCTATTGTCACAGACCAGAATGCTCTCTATGTCCTGCATATACCTTGTTTTATTTGTGTGACAGGACTCGGTGGCCATCAATAATTATTGTACTCAGCAACAGCACTCAGCACATATATATTAGTCTGCGTGATGGTCTACATAACACAGAGAAGAAATGTTACCCTTTGTGGTTTGAATTTGCTGAAAATGATTTGGTAGAGTGAGCACACGGCTACAACAGGTCCTTAATAGACGAGCGGACTTGCAGTGTTTGATTTGGTGAAAATGTCAAGAAATTGTGAATCAGGCTGTGTTCAGCTGCGGCCATGTGTCTGACCCCCTGTCTGGTGCTGTAGCTGGAGGTCCACGAGGCCAAACAGATGCTGGACAACCACCCACAGTGGGACATCCCTGAGACGGAGGAGGAAGAGGAGGACCAGGAGGACAGCGACGGCATCGAGGAGAGTGAGGAAGACGAGGAAGACAATGACTAGCCCAGCTGCCCCGGCACAGACTGCTTCCTCTGGTTAATGCCAGCCAAACCGATCGTGAAAATCGAATGATTTTTTTGCACACAGGTCAATACAGGCCTCCTGGTTTCTCTCTTCCTTTTTTTTTATTAAAAAAAGAAAGTGGAACAGACGCGCTGACTCTGAGCTGGTCTGAAATTTCAGCTGGTAGTTGTGTGTGTAATGGTGTTGAATACAGCTCATGTTAAAAAGGACCAGGGAGTTATTGTCTTTCACTGCTTGGGAGATGCTCCTGGCCACCTACTGCAAAGACTAAACTGGCAATTACAGTCACCGTGTTTCTAGTGTGGAACTGGGGGCAGGGGAGGCGAGGAGCTTTTTCTTGTCGGAATAAAAATAATGAAATAAAACAATAATTGGCCTGGAAATTGGGGCTCCTTACTACTTATATTGTACTTTATTTTGTAGTTTGTGTGTACAGTAACTCACAGTTGTGCTTGAGAATTCCGCAGGCTTTCTTCTGAAAGTGTAGAAATAAATGTATGTTTAAAATAACACCTACAGGTCTCCGGTTTAAGGTTTTAATTGCTTTTGTAATGCAGCACATTTTAAAAAAAATAATTTGTACGGTTTAATAAATGGGAAGCCCTGGCTAATGGGGTTTAGCAAAGTGTTTTTTTTTTCCTCAGCTCTGTGCTAGCACTCGCCATACAGCAGATCTTAGATCTGTTTAAGTCATTTTATCCAGAAGACATTATCAGACAGTAATGACGGACAACAGGCTTAGTTTTTTTTTCTCCAGATTTAGTCCACTAAGAGTCATTGTAGCTTTGATCATCTGGTTCCGTCTTTTATAGTAAGGGGTACCAGGTCTTCTCACCTGCATGCACACTGTGTTCATTCCTTAGGAATGAATGCTAAGAAACTGCATCACTATTGGTCCCCCTTGCTTTGGAATCTTACAGTTTTGAATATTTTGAAACTGAAAGGTGTGATTCCCATTCTACCACAGTCAGCCTCACACTCACACTGTCTTTGTTTGCTTTACTGAAATTATATTTTCAGTATAAGATTACAGAAAAAATAAACAGTGGGACTGCTGTTGAAAGCCAAGTTAGATGGCCTCAGATTCAGCATTGTATACAATGCTTTTGATCTTCTGTTTTAATCTCTGTAAAGTTATAAAACAAGGGCACATTGCAGGGTTTTGAGCAAAGGTTAATGTGTTTCCGATGTGCAATAAAATTTTACAGGTTGTTTTTTTTAGGGCATCTTTACTCAACATAATGTACAAAGATAAAAACAAAGGACTTTGAAGATGTGTTTTAAATGCACGGAGGTCAGTGTGGCATATTTTCATGGTACATTCCAGTTGGTTCCTGTATCTCGAAAGCCTTATTTTGTAACAGGGTTGTAATGCTTTAAAGTTAGTAAATCAATTGTAGAATTCAGTATCTCGGGGAAAAAAATAAAAAGTATTTTTATTTTGAGGTGAGAATTATTTGGATCCAGTTTAACATTTTTCATTTTTCAGGATTCAGAACCATTTTGTTGTGGACTCTCCGCTTAGTAGTGACAATATTCGATAAGATTGGTGACGGGTACTGTGAGGTTACACATTAAACACAGCGACAAGGGGAGGTCAAGGCTTACATCTGACTAGAGAATTAAAAATGAGAAACTGAGTTTCAGAAAGTATTCTGTTGAATTATTCTAACGTGTCTGAGAAAGGCTTCTATTTCAAGGTGGAAGAAAGTCTAGAAGAAGGAGGGTCTCATATAAATTAGTAGGAGTGAGATGGGGAAAAAGACAGCTCTGTTTGCTAATGTATGGTTCCAACAATATTCTGTTTTTCATATACAGCAGTTGTTTCTGCCCAAGTTTTTTTGGCACAGGAAATATTTGAGCTCTTTAGGATGGACCTGTCAAATGCCCCCTTGATTTGGTACCCTGAAGCAGATGTCTAATTGAAATAGTTCACATATCTTTTGAACAACACTGTCCTCCCAGCTCTAAGCTCTTGAACCATGGTTAGGTGAATGAAATCTGTACTTAACTGATCAGTAAGTTTTACGTGTCCTCAGGCTAAATGGGTGAAGTAGGGGGGTTTATAGGACTTATAGGATATGGGCTTTGGTGAGAACTGGTCTGGAGATCTCCTGCCCTAAAGGTTAATACATACCTTCTTTGAAATGATCACTGAACTGAAACCTAAAAATAGTCCTAATAGAAAAGCAAAAGCATGTGGACTAGAAAAAAGGACAGAACCGTGTACGCCCTGTTCAGTCTTCGGGCAGCTCTCCAGCTCACTTCATTGACAGTGTAATGAAATCAGACCAGCGAGGAGTGAGAGAGCAATTAAAGGAGTATAGTAATGTATAAAAAATAAGTAAATCAGGCCCTGGCAGTTGTAAGCAACTTCTTGTAGTTCCCTGTGATTAATAGCACACTCGCTTTCAGACTGATTGGATTTTGAGTGCCTAACCTTGAAATTACACCCATCTAAATTTACAAGTGGGCTCATGAAAATCCTGCTTTTGTGTGTGATTTCTTTAAACCACTTTCAGTTGTTTTTGTTCGTTACTTCTTATATTAGCTCTTGCAGGCATCAATGGATGACTGATCTGTGTATTTAGTAGTTCTCTGGTGGGCATAAATAAACAGTTATTTTTAGCATAGATTGTTTTTTTTTAACCAGTATAACCATTGTGTCATGTATGAGGAAAAAGGTTTAAAATAGGGCTGCATGTTAAGTTATAAAAACACCAAACTTTACATCAACTAAGTTTCCATCAAAACTAAGACCTAGAAGAGAATTACTGTGTTTAAGTATTAATCTGCAAGAATGTAGCATTAGTTAACATGCTGTGTTAAAACTGCAGTGAATTCAATAAATCAGCTACATACTGTCCTTTTATTCTTAATCATTACAGGCCAAATTATTACCCAATGTTAAACTATCAGCCAATTTTTGTTTACAAAAAAATGTCATTGTAAATGGAAAATATAGCATATATTCTTTGTATTTAAATCATTGCAAATAAAATGGTAAGACTTTTTAAAATGTGAAATGTTTTTTTAATTGTTGTTTCTGTGTAAGATTCTTTAGTTCACATTTAAACTGCCTCAGAGGCTTCACGTAGTCCTGATGTCACAGAAATTCAACTTCATTGTGGATTTACATTTTTACAAATGTTTTGTTTTCTAATTTATACTTGACAGTTGCCAAATTGGGGCTCTAGGCCCTACGCCGTGTTGTGCTTCTATGAAGTCGTATAGCCCTAGTGTGTGGAGTGCTAATATCACATTTTTTCCCAGAAAGTGATTTTTGTTTCAATGAATTCTTGTTAATTTTTGTTAACAAATGGAAGCACAAATTCGAAATGTTTATTACTGCCATCTAATAACAGGGTTGAACTTGTAGAACAGTCTGAGGTGAAACCCAGGTGAATATTATGACGTCATATGGAGGTAGGAAGAGTGCGTCATTATTGGAGTTTTACTATAATGGAATAAAAGGAAGAAACGGTAATTTTCTGTTCTAAACCTGGATAGAATCGATTTGCAAATTCAACCAGACAACAACTGACGAGCAATTACACGATGCAGGTGTCGGTCAGCTCTATAGTTCTAGACAGAAAAGTTTAATGTATTTTCTGAAGGTTGAAATATAAGGAGTGGTAGTTGGTTGTTTTCATTACAATACAGACATCACCCTAGATTATTCCACAATGTCAACCACAGCATTGTAAATCCTAGAATACAGGAAGGGTATGCTTCAGTGTAGACGCGTTTGACTGCCACTTTCAGTGCGAAAACGTATCTGTAGCGCTAAACCATGACACGGAATCACAAATTAGGGGTGAAAACATGTAATTAAGATGATGCAGGACCGCTTAGTGATACGTCAGGGTTGCTGTTATTTTCCGGGTGTCAGTGCGCACTCGGATCCTCAGTGACTTTCTCACAATGTCTCTTGAAGATGGACGGAATGTGTCAGAAGAAGGTTACGCTTCATGTGTGACAGCAGGATTCTCGGATGTTTGCTGGTCTTTGCTGATACATCATTCATCGGTTATAAAAAGGCCTTGTGCGTTTCGCAAATGAAGATGTTGACATGCTGTTTTCTAAAGAAAGGTCTGTTGATATAAATAGTTATGCGTTAAAATGTTTATGAAGTCATGGTACACATTCTAAATAACTTTTATAAGCGTCCCTGCTTGGTTTAATATGTCACATGTAATATTAAGGAATCGAAATAAGACGTTTAAATATATTTGCTAATTGAGTTTCTATGAACGGTTTTTTCATATTGCATAGTTTTTTATCTAAATTATTTAACATTACTCACAATGAGATTAAAATGTTATAAAATACGTGGAGATCCTTCTAAAAATAAAACGTTTTGACGTTTCCGCCAGAAACGTTAACAGCATTGTTAGTAAAAAATGGGAGCACGAAATAGCTATAATTCTTTAGTATCTTAAAACATTAATATAAAAACTAAACCAAATTGCATATAATGAGAATATATTTTTACTCTAATAGTTGTTTTCTGTTTCTTTTCAGAACAAAAGTCGGTGAAATGTGCTTAATAAAGTAAGCTACAAAGCAACAGAGTTCGCCGTGCTTGCCGAATCGTGCGGTTTGGGCCTATGTGACAAATGTAGCTATGTTTGAACAGTCTGCAGCCACACGCTTGGGCATAGATTTATTTTGTTTAAAACCTTTGAAAATTTTCTCAAATACTGTGCATCCATTACTGTTTACAGTCAGATTTCCGCTATCACCGGTGATATCAATGTCGAACATCGTCCTTAAGAAAAAAAAAAGTTGTAATCCTAGAAATGTTCGGAGGGCCATTTAAAATATAATTGCCAGTCATGGCAATTGAGAAATATAAATGATTTCTGTACATTCTATTGTCCGTCTGTAAAACGCTGCTGGGATATTTTCTATGGTATCTTCTACCTATTGTTCTTTTGTTTGTAGACCTGTAGAGCCCACAGCTCTTTTAACAACCAAAAGCAAACAAAAGCAGTTCTCTAACAAGTGCCAGAGGGACAGTAAAGAGAGACTGTCCCTGTCTGAAGAAAGAGCCCAGTGGTACTGCTTGCTTGTATTGTGCTGTTTTTATGTTAGCTGTACTTTTTTAAGGATTTAGAGAAGAAATAAAGTCCTTTATCACAACACAACATCGCATGCAATTTAAGCAATAAATAATATTTGGCAAGGTTTTGACCGTTTTTCAAGTAGGAGTAAAGTACTGTATTATAAAGGTTGTTGCACAGAAAAGGCCAATACCTTTAAATTCTCAGAGTGTAATGTCAGTTCTCAGGGCAGTTTTCTGCAGAGGGTGTACACTATAATTTTTACACTAACACTATTACCAAAGCTCGCACCCCTGGGCATCTCCAGAGATTACTCATTATAACCATAACCTTGGAAATTAAAGCACACAAGGTCTTCTTCTTTCCCCTGGTGGGGGTGGGGGAGTCTGTGATGAATTTGGAATGGGGAGACCTTGCAGAACTGATCCTTGGCTTCTTGACTAAACAAGTAGATAATAACAAGACTGCATACAGAAATCTTTAATTAATCGAGGTTTTCATCATGACAGACATAAGTCCAATTATGAAAATTCAGGAAATCAGGGCAAAGGAATGGGATGTACTCATGGTACAAAATCATTTCTTTACTGAAGCAGAAAGTGCTTGGTGAGGATGCTCGAGTCTCATTCAGCTGGCTGTCATAAAATGTGGAGATTGTAGTATTGTAACGAATGGGCTATAAACAGTGCTGAAATGTAGCAGGTACTTTGTCAGTTAAGTTTAATAATAATGTTTAATCGTTTTTGGAATAAAAGGGGATTTTTTTTTAAATAACTGATTTGAAAAATCAAAGAAACAAATATTTTCCTGGAACCTCAAGACTCCAGTGTAAAGTTCATATGTGACAATTCTGTCGGTAAAAAGATGGCTATGCGGAAACTGCACATTAACGAGTGACGGGAGTGATTTATCACATTTTTTATTAACTATAATATATATATGTGTTTTATGTATAATTTATGGTAACACTATACATATTTTATTATGTAAATACAATACAGTATTTAAGTATGTATATTATAACATTCACACAACAAGTCGAACATTGTCAATGTTTCAAAACATAACTTTTGAATTTTTTAAGGAAATAATTTTCCTACCGCAGGAAAGTTCACTGCGTTCAATACAAACAAGTGAATAAATGGACGTTGTTTTACTTTCTTATGGACAGAAATTCCCATTATTATAATTTGGAAGGGATATAAAAGACGCGTAAGTCTTAAACTGAGAATAAAACTAATTTGAAATAGAATCGTAAATCTATGATATTTTTATGACATGAATACATTATGTATTTATTATCTGAGCGATTTCCACCTGAAAAAAAGACTTTGAAAAAGAAGATTATTATTTTAAACAATGCTTTAATGTGTAATTGCAGTGCACGTACTGCGTGTTTATGCATTTATTGCCTATCTATAATTTAAAAATACTACTACAAGAGGGTTTGCCGTGTTTATGAGACTCTTTCTTCCAGATGTTTCGGCCCGAGCTGCTGTAAGTCTACGTGTGTGCATTATAAAATCTACAGGAGTAAGGATTTAACAATGATATATTTCTGTTTTCGTGAGCTGTACTTTGTATAAATTGTGTGCTCGGGTTTTTAATATACAAATAATTGCAAGTGTAAATTTTAATTTAAAGCGTAAATAGTTAAACGTAGATTTAAATTCTAAACATCACTTTTATACGCGGTGTGCAGAGGAGCGTTTTAGTCTTCTACACACCCACACGCAGAATGCACTATTCTAAGCGAATGGGTTGAGCTGCAGAAGCGGACTGTATTATATTTAATGATAATTCTGACCCACTGCTGTCGTAGGCTAGCCTTCCCTTTCCCCCTTTTGCAGAAGCTCCTTCGGCCCCTGCAGGTGGCTTGGAAATAGTTCTACAGCCAGCCAGGAATCCGCTATGAGTACTTTTGCAAAAGGGAAATGCATGTCCATCCACAGTGGTGTCGTACTTCTCAGAGCAGTTCAGTTTAATTAGCTCCCCGGAGTGTAAGGCAACTTAGCGACATTTCTTGCCTTTATTGCCGCTGAGCTGGGCTGTCCTAGCCGGGCCACGGTGTTCGCTGTTGCATCTGCATCTGTGGGATACAGGCAAAATCGAGCCCGGAGTCTCCTACACTACAGCTGCATGGGAGACGAGCTCTGCAGGTAAACGCCACCCCGACACAGAAATGAAGGGATCACCTTTCGCGTAATATGCAACTCGCACAGGTAAACAGTCATAGCTTTTGGGTGTCTTTCATAAGCCCATGGCTTGAATTTTGTGCGGATATTCAAAGTATATATCTGAAATGTGAACACTGCCTTGCGAGTCTCACTAGAGGTGGCCATATCGCGTTTTACGGCGTAATATTTATTAAGTTTCAGGTCCTAAGTAAGCTGTCTCTTTCTTCTGCAGGTCACTAACAATCGTCTCATTTACGGGTCGTGTTAGGGACGTGGCGATTCATGGAAAGAGCAATTAAATGTAGAAATAAAATACGAGAGCGATAAAGAGCGTGAACCACCATGTCTGCATTCATTTTGCATAGCGAGCTCAAGTTTGGAATTTTAAGCCAGCTAAAATGTCTGCATTCCGCTCTCAGCCGCAGGAAAAAGAAAAAAAATCTTATCGTTTTCGGGTAGTTCATAAAATACAACGCTGGTAGCTGGAACAACTAAATCATGAAACTAAAATGAACTTATGTTATGTGTAATCTCGTGTTTTAGTTATGGGTTTTCACTTATAAGACTGGATTAGCACATTTATTCATATACAGTATATATCCCAAGAAGTACAGCATAAAATCTAGGGCATGGCAAATTAACACGCAGTTAACTTCAGCAGATTACCTGATTTTTATAGGCAGCATTTGGGTTGAACCGTAAAAAATAGCAAGCAAATTTAAGACATATGTTTTGCTGAAAAGGCCTTATGTGTTCAGTAAATCTATTTAAAAAAACGAATTGTTTGGTTCGTACGGTGCATTAAGGTGCTTTTCGGTACACGAAATAAAAGGTCTTGTTTTTCTTTTGTTCATAAATAATACCATTACCTTGGGACCCGCGAGAGCCCGGCAATGACACCTGCAGCATTATTGAGCACCTGAGGTCTTTCCAGATATCTTCCATTTCGGTTCATTCAATAGTTAACAAAACATGCAGGGAAAACGTGGGGAAACTCCATGCTGAATTTTGTCTTGACATTCAGGTAAATATTTTTCGTTTTTATTTTTAGCATGGAAGCATGACACCTGACAGGTTATGAAATATAAGCTATTTTACGTAAACTATTAAATATTTTATATTTCTCCAATATATACACCTTGAAGATGTCCGAATTGATCCATGCACATTATATGCATAACCACAGAACCAACGTTGTGAATGTATCGCAATTTTTGTTAAATAAACAGTAGCTTCCTGTAAACTAACCTTCATTTTTAATTTCTGCTTTGTAGAAATATATCACCACATATTTTAAAATGTTTTTAAGTTTATTATGTTCATGAAGAATTTATCACTGTGTTGCTAAGATGATAGCCTTTCCTTCATTTAACTGATTTTACACGGGTTATCATCACATTTTAATCCTGGGTTTCACCAGTGTACGTTTCTGAACTGCTTTTGTGAAAGGTATTCCATCTCGGGTGAACCAAGTGCTAACAGTTTTAGTCTGTGAGCTTTAGACCTCTGCTTTTCATAAGAACTAGAAACCACTTAACATCTTTACACTAATAATAATTAAAATTAAATACCTTAATGTCGATCTGTTAGAAAAAGGCCTGGCCTGTCAATGTGCTTTCAAAGAAATAAACAAGAACATCTACTTTATGTACAGTATGAAACTGCTTCATGAAATTATTTTGATTGACCTGTTAGGAGAGGTTCATTGGTAGCACTGGTCAATCACAGGTAGCAGCGATTGAGCACTGTACAGTATATACATAATTTTTATTGATTACCGAATAGAATAAATACATAATAGGAAAATATCTGAAAAACCTCTGCAGCACTAACCTACAATTACTGTGTTATTCTTTAATTAAAATAAATACATTAACCTTGGCCAAACGTGTTTTTCACATCACATTCTTTTATTTTAAATGAAATATTTTAGGAATTTGCTCCATTAGCACACACACTTCATCTGTCCCAATTGGAACAATCAGATAATTCATTGTTGCTGTTAAAGAGGAGTTTAATTGTGTCAGGCAAAAGAATGAGAAAGATTCCCCTTCTTTGTCAAATAACGGGAAAATTTATAACCCTCTGGGGAAATCAGTTTATGTGATTTCTCAAGTATCATATCTGATTGCGATTAAGGACTGCTGTTTTTTTCCCTTTACAGAATTCCATGTGTTTCACTTGTATTTGATAATGACTATTGATATATAAGAACCATAAAAAAGTAGAGAAATTTTCTTACATTTAACTTCAGTTTGTTCTCTTTCTTTGGGCTTATGAAATTCTGTTTTGCAACTTTCTGCACAAAACATTAATGTACAACATCTTGCTGTAATTTCTTTAGCTTAACCAAACAGTGATACCTTTTAGATATAAAATTCAACTCTTACTCGCGTTTTTAGTGCAGAACGTATTTTGATAAGAGCTTTCTCAGAGTTCAAATTTTTTTTTCAGATTCGGGTACAGTTCTTATACACCGATAGCCTGAAGAAAAGAGAAAGCACCTGTAATATTTGTTAAAGGTTTTTGACTTTTACTGTATACCTAATACATTTCAGTCTGCACACTGGAATGAATTCAAGAACAAACACAATTTAAAAATGTTAACAACGGTAAAATTATCTTTTTTTTTTACCCTGTAACTAATGTTCAGTATGGCTGGTAATTTGCAATAACTGTAATTGGCCCTAATGCATTTTGTTACACAAAGGCGATGCAGCTGCTGACATCCATGACTTAAGGTTCTTAATTAGTCATGTCAGCCTGAACAAGTCTGCGAGTCCTCCGGCAGACTTGTACAGCAAGAAGCATCTCGACTTGCTGTGCCTTACTGGCTTACTGTGACCTCTGCATGGCTCCATGTGTCTGTGAGGTCATCCGCCTTACACTTGTAATAATAACAATAATTGATTTAATTTATATAGCATATTTCCATACAGTCAATCTCAATGTACTTCACAAGAAAAAAGCTAAAAGAGAAGTTAAGGAACTTAAAAATTCTAACACTAGACTACTGCGGATGAGTTGTTACTTAAACTTAACATATGGATTTAAAGATGGAAGGATTTAAAACCTAGCATCAGAAATTTGATTGTGGCACAGCTCTTGTTTTTTATTTGTTTTCCCTCACTAGTAAATAAAAAAAAATAGTTATGCAGATAGACCAATCCCATCTATCTGCAAAACACAGTTTTACTTCATACAGGAAGTACTTTATACATAGACGTATATTCTCAGAGGCAGTGTACTCATTCTGTTGTGTTAATTGGCAAATTTACAAACAAGTTAGTTTTTTTTTTAATGTAGCTATAAACTGTATGAAACCCTAGCTGAATTACATGCTTTGTAATCTCTTGTGGCTAACGACACAATCACTTCAGTTTTTGTTTAATATTAATCACTCAGACCAGACAGTTTAACACCTTGCCTCTCGGGACTGCTCCTTCTCCTATTCATTACAGTCACTAGAATCCAGACAAGTACAGGAGAGCAAATGGAAATGGACATTAGGATTGACTCTGCAGTTTGAATTCCTTGTGGTATTTGTGTACTGTTTTGAGTTCTACAGTTGTATTCTGTACAACAATGTTCTGCTGTCTGAAGTTTCATTAACACCTTAGAAAATATGTATCCTGGTATAATAATAATAACAATAATCATACTAATAATTTACACTTATATAGCACTTTTCTGGACACTCCACTCACAGCACTTCACAGGTAATGGGGACTCCCCTCCACCACCACCAATATGTAGTAGCTCCCACTTGGAAAAACACTTTTATGTGGACTTTTATTTTGGGAAATCCCACCATGGTGTCGGTGAATTCATAAATTGATTTGGTTGTGGTTCCTGAGACAGGCGGTTGTACTTGCAGAAAAGTTGTGGACAATCCCTATGAATGCTCAGCTCAAGGCAGATGATGCAACTGTGTAAAATGATCAGGACAGTTTTCAAGAATGGGGCACTTCTTTGTCTCTGTTACTGAAGAAGGAATTTAGCTCATTTGAATGGCTTGCTTTTCACTGTATGTACAGTACAGTACTTGATTTATAGTCCATGTTCTTGATTTGTTTCAGAGATGTGGGGCTTTGGCGTTGTGGGAAGGGAATGGGATAGTGTTGAAAGTCTCCCCTGAATCCCATCACACATTTAACCAATTTGTATGTGCAGCACTTACCCTGCCACAGCCTCTGTGATCCTGTAAATGAACAGTATGAAGGTATTTACAGGCATGTCCTCAGGGCGCGTGCCACAGTGAATCAGTGGATATCCAGAATTGTTATTATCATTCTGACGGGCTGCTAGGGACCGCTCTCTTCTGAAAAGGTTACCAACTTATTGCCCATTGGTATCCACGGAGCACAGTGATCTCGGCTTCTTAGATCTCGGTGGTGAATCTTATACATAATTAATGTTTGTTTTTTTTTAAATCAGCATATTCAAATTGTGAATGCTGAGGAAATGAAATCCATCGCAAACATTTTGAAATAGCCTTGCTACTCTTATTAAAGATCTGCTTTGGAAAAGAGAGACGTACAGTGAAACGCTGGCATTTGTGCCCATTTCTGAATCATAAGAGGATGGAACATTTTTATAGTCCTATTTAGCATTTTAAATTAGCTTTTTATTACCTAACAGACGTGGTTGAAGTCTGTTAATTTCCTGTCATAATCATTTAACATTTTTGGATCAAACTCTATAAACCTGATGTAGCCATCTCCTTCTACTTTTCCTTTGTTCTTCGCCATACTGATCAGGTTGAAGTGCTGCGCTTTGTTTTCACCTTTCTTGGAATTGGTCAGCACGGGTAATACTTTCAGAGGAGTCTTTAATGTGCCTGAACACATGCCCAAGCACATTGTGAATCTCCTATCAGTGATGTCTGTTCACATATTCAAGAGGAATTCATTTCTGACGCCCTCCTTTACCACACCCCCAAGTCATATTCTTAGCTTTTGTCATGTGTAAAATGCCCGAAGTATGATGTATAAAGTGACATTAAGCATTTGATGGCTGACATCTGTGATCAGCAGTTTGTTCTTGACTTGCAAAATCAGTTCAAGGCATTCAGTTTAGAATATAAACCAGAACTTCAAATTGATCAGAGCTTTGAACTGATTTGTGAGTAAACTTTCATTCAGCTTTCACCACTACCTTATGATTTTATGGCAAATAGAGATCCTGTGTCACTTTGTGAGAACTTGTGATAATTTTGAAATAATATGCAAATCATGCTTGAACACATGGACTAGATCATCCCCCATATATGGGCTTTAAAATAGTATCTTATACATTATTCAGTACGGTAAAGTCCCGAACTCCGTGTGGAATTTTCTTACTGAAGTATAACTTACTGGTTTTAATGTGTTCAACACCAGATCTTCTCCTGAAGCTATTAATAAAACAGTAAATGTATCAATAGACTTTAAAAAACAAATATTGCCTTAATGTATGGTAAATTCAGTATGGGTCAGTGTAAAGGTTAAGCTCTTCTACTGTGCCAGCATTATCTTGGGATTTTAACGAGGATAATTATCTTCAGTTTTGAAATAGATTAGAAAATATCGAATGGATTAACCTTGAGCTGCTCAATCTGAAGCCGACGTGCTGGTCAATGAGTATCATTAATAAAACGCCTGTGGAGGATTCAGTCTGTGTCCATTCTTCACTGTCAGCCTGTTCCAATCTAATTTACTCCTTCTTTGGCCACCAGTCATCTGGGATCTACACTGAGGACGTTTTCCCATTTCTCTTTTATTAACCAATTTTTTTTCCTGTAATGCTGCAAAAAAGGCTGGGTTCACATAGGCAAGTTTTTGTCTAAAAACACACGGAGGTCTAGTGCGCGTGCTATGGCCCATAGCTTTCACTCTCCTTTCCTGTTGTTCTATGCTTTTTTAAAAAATGCCTTTGGATGGTCAGGTTTAACTTGGTGTTTTTGAAAGAGACCTACAGTACATTTCACGTCTCTTCACACTTACATTCTTAAAGGTCATCATTGTGTCTTGTGATCATTTCCAGTTTTATTTAAAGGAGAGCGATAATGCTTTCAGCATTTGTATGTTTCTTAGACAGCTTTTCTCTCGTGTGAAATCTAGATGGAAGCTCTTCTTCGAACGTTGCTTTAACTTAGCTGCCTCTGTGCTCTCTGCAGGATAATTGGTCGGCATTCTTTGTTCTTTACTGTTGTTTCTTTCTCTTTGTATTGGTTCCTCCCACATTCTTTACATCGCTCATTCTCCACCAGCGCATGTACTACCTCTGAGCCTGGAAATTGTGTTGGAACTCCACCCCCCAGTGTGAGCCAAGTATGATTAAGGTATAAAATTGGAATTCAAAACAAGTCTGCTGCACATAATCCATCAGTTCAGGCTTAAAACATTTATTTAAAGAAAGTCTGGATTGCTTGTGGGCTGCAGCGCATGGAAATATTAATAAGACGCAGCAATTTCCTTCACTTATCTTTAGACAGAGACAGTCAACTAGTAGGGCAGCTCAAAGGATGTCCATCAGGCCCCCTTTTTGAAATTTTAACTTGCTCTTCATTTATTAACTCCACTTGAGCAGCACTCTTCTGAACTAGGCTAAATCAACAGAATTTCTTTTGAAGGGAAACATGTTTATTGCACTGTGAAATAACAGTTAACAGGGGTGATGTTTTATTGATCACCATGCTATTTTAATATTTTGATCTTTGGAATCACAGACAGCATTTTGGCTGAGACCCGCGTGTGTGTTGATTTGTACTTATTATTTTTGTATAAATTAATTGTATTCATTAAATTGATTAATGAACTAAAGAACTGATCAAAGATTGCTGTTTTTAGAAAGTAATCATGCAATTTTTTCCATTCAAAGTTAGCCAACGAGTGAGAAAAAGCACCTCCTGTTTATACAAAGTACATCCAATAAAATATTTACATATTTAAAGATGGAATGGGTTGTTACAAGCCATTTAATTTAAATCTTAGCAGTGGTTTGGGGTTGAAATTAGGCTCAGTTGCTCACAGATAGGCTCTGGCTCGTCTGCGGCCCTGAATTGGAAGAAGAGGTCAGAAAATGGATGGATGGACTTCCTGAAGGTTATGTTGTAGTGTAATTTTCTTATTGGAGCTGGATTGAGAAATTGTCCATTTTCTAATGCTTCATCCGATACTGGAAAAACAATAGCTGTTTGAATAGGCTGGGCAGGTTGTTCCAGACATACACTACGCTTTGTGTAAAAAAGTGCTATTAAAAACACTTACAAATGTGTCACTGTAATCACTCTGGGTTCACTTTAACAATATCATTCCTAATATTCACCACCTAAATCACTTCTCCTAACATCCATCCGTTCTCTAATGGGTTCTCCGAATTTAGGGTTGCAGGGGCGGCACAGCCCATCTTAGCAAGCAACAGGTGCGAGGTGGGATAAAAATTAAATGTGATGTTTGTACTTTCTTTGGCTACTGATAATTTGTAATTCTTACTGCAATGCATAGATTAACCTATCAATTTATCAACTGAAGTTCACGAATCAAACAATCAAATATTTTAATGGAATAACGGGTGGATGCTGCACATTGGTGGTGGTTAGTAGATAAACACTTTTTCAAAGCACTCAAGGAAAATCAACTGCATTTTGTTAGTTTTATCATATCCATCCATATCCATCCATAAAGTAAAGCGCTTTGAGTGGAGTGTCCAGAAAAGCGCTATATAAGTTTAAGCAAATACTAATTATTATCATCATTAATATTTAAATCTGTGTATATCACATTTAACCCAATGAATACTCAACATGCGTGGTCTTTAAAATTTAGTGGGCTCTTTAGAGACTGATCTTTAGGGAAATCTAAAATGTGCGGATTTACTTATTCATGTTGGTCCTGGACAGTCTAATTGGTGTTTGAGCAGTCGGAGCACACGCTCTGGTAGTCCAAATTCACTCCTGGCTGACAAACCCACCATTCTGTTTTAATGAATTATTGGAGAAAGGGTTAACACCTTGTACCATGTTCAGAAAGTGTCCATATCTCAATCCTTGTGATCGTGTGTTATGAAAGTGGTGTGAGATGGTTTGTGTTTCTCTTTGTATAATGACAGCCTTTTAGACTGGTTCCACTGTAGTGATACTTGTCCTGTAGCTTGAACACTGCGTAATGGTGGCACGACATGAGGAAATTATCTTTGCTATTCTGTGTGTCCAAAGGGACATCCAACTGTTTTGCAAGATCAAACATAGCCCCTTACCAGTTGCCTGAAACAAAGATCCTGTGTCATTCCAGTTTTTCTTTTTTTTGGGGGGGGGGGGGGGGGGGGAGTCCTGAATAAGCATTAGGTAGCTAGGATGCATTCAGGTTCTTGAATTGTGATTCTGCATTTTTCATTGCAGGAAAGAGACGGTATTTCAGGATGATTCCCCTTCAGTGACTACTACTTCAGGAAACAAGACGGAATGACATTTTCTACTAAGGGACTTCCCAAAAGCAGCACAGAAGGTATTCTGCATATATTAAAAAAAAGCTTTGCAATTCGATCCACCAAAATTGATGGGGGAGAAAAAAAATCAATAATTTGTTCTCACAGCCTGTGTTCACTTGGCTGCAATAATGCCATAGATGTGTGTCAGAGAAGTGATCACTACAGGAGGCTCTGACAAAGGTACATGGGCACTCCAGTGTGTTTAGACGTCTCATTGTATCAGCCTTGGGGGGGGGGGGCATTTTCCATCGTGGTTTCCACAATGACAACCTATGGAGAAAGGAAAAGGGATAAAAAAAACTCTTGACAAGATGCTGAGTGACAGTGTTTTTAGGAGCGTCAGGATAAATAATGACCTTGGGGCTCCAGACAGCACTGAAGTCAAGGGGCAGTAGTCCCTCAGCCTGGGGACTCCTGCCCTTTATTCACTTCTATCTGCACAAGGGAAAGTGCCGATTCTCCGAGCAGGGACCACGGCTTCACATGAAAGTACCCCCAAACGAGGACCTCTTTGTTATTCTTTTGAAAAGAATTTGAGCATATTCAGATTTCTCAAAACATACCCTGCAGCAAAATAAAAAATAAATAAATCGTAGCCTGAAAGCATAAAAGGCTTTTTTCACAATTTCATGCCATTACACCCCCCACCCCCCCATCTTTTGTTGAAACTCTAGAGACATTTCCATTTTCCAGACACTGAAATTGCAAATTAGATTTTCTTGATGTGTGTTTTTTTGTGCTCAGGAAGTAAAGCTGTTGTTTGGCTCCAGTGTTTTTTTTTAAACAATATTAGATGGTGCATTAACAAAAAAAATCCTAAACTGCACTCTTTGTCCATGTGGTGCCCTTGTATGTTGTGGAAATCCTGGTTCAGCAGAGTCTGTTGATGTAGAAGTGGGTTGAGATCTGATCTGGGTTATTTGGCACTGTAAGAAGGGAAGAACAAAAAAGAATTTCTTCTTTTGACAGCTGTTAAATTATAAATTAGTGAAGCATTTTGCTTATATTCAGACTTTCAGGTTGATTCATGAACTCTTGACTATTACAATGATTATTTTAATGCCACTTTAATTTTTTTTCTTCTGTTGTTCCCTCATTAATGAAAGTTGACTTTTCTAACCTGTCCTTTTATGCAACTAATTCTGCATCCAACCCTTTTTTCTGATCGGGTAATTATGGAAGAGCTTATTATTCACCTCTGCAGCTTAACATTCGCATTCACCTTTTTTTTTTTACTTTGCATTTCAAAAAAGAAACAGAACAAAAAGCAGGTGCAGACCTGTAAAGGCGGAGTTGAATCACAGTGCCATGATTATAAATTAAGGAGGGAACAGATCAAATCAAAGTTTATTTATCAAATGCACAACAATACAGCATGCAGCAGTAGTTGCTGGCAATGAAATGTCTTTTCTGCGAGCTCACAAAAATCACAAGAATCACAAAAATCACAAAATTAAGGTTTCGAAAATAAGGTTACATAATAAGAGATGTAATAGAAATTGAATAAAACTCAATATGAATAGAGCTGCGATGTGTCCATGGTGTATGCAGTTTATACAAGTATTGGAGTATGCTGAATACAATGAAAACTGTATGTCCATGACAGTTCCAAAATTGTGACTTTATACATCTTATAAAGTATACAGGACATTGTGCCTTTTGTTTAAAAGATTAGCTTCTGCATAGACGTAGAGATCATTCTTGCAGTGAGAAAAGGAAATTAAATATAATCATTGAGGTCTTGTCTGTTTTTCTGCTCAGAAAGGTTGACCGCACCAGGAAAACACCGATGTGGTTTCAGCGCGTGTTGTGGTGGTGGATGTGACCGGGTCAGCGCCGCATGCTGTGGTCACATGATGTTTGGAGTCTTGCCTGTGGAGTTGTAGGGAACACTAGGCTAGCGCTATCACTCCCACCAGAGAGAAAGGGAGGATAATCTTGTTTTGATTTGCTTAACCGCAGTGACTCCCCAAGCCTGCAGTTGAATAGCTAGCACAGCGTAACAGCTAAGGGGAATGTTACATATTTTGATTAAGAGAACATAGGAGCCTGCTATAAGGACATAAGAATATTTCCAGAATACATTTGGCCTGTCTCGCCCATTTAGTAGTTTTTAGCTAACTGATCCAGCCATTTTCAGAAAGAAGCCAGGGTATTGGCTTCAATGCCTAGCATGGGTGACAATTTAATGAAGAGCTAACTGTTGTTGAGGGATTCAAAGAATATGAGGCATAATTTTATGTACATGAGTATGTAAAGTGAATGCATCTTGTAATATTTTTTTAGAAAAGAAAATGCTCACAGATGGATTAAAATAAATGATGTGAATGCTAAATCTGGGAAAGGATAATTACAGATGAACTTGTGTGCCTTAAGAATAGACATGGAGATACTGTAAGTGATTAAACTTCAGTTTAATGTTTGTTTTATTAAGGACCTATAGTTTGACATTAGATAAAATATGAAGATGTCTAGTTCCTGTTGTGCATTATTGAATAACCTGAAAGCTTTAAGGTTAAAGTTACTTGTCGTTCTTGTAAACAGTTTAAATAAACCCTTAATTTACCTTAGTGAGAAGCCACGGTCATACAGGTGAGATATTTTAATGATTTTAGGTAAGTTTAGCTGCATTGTGCGTCTTTTCCTATGATCGCAAAATTTTAAACTTACATTCTTCAGTATTTTCATTTTCACCTTAAATGCAATGAGAACAGATGGTGGCACATAAAGTTAAACAAAAATGTAAGTCTGAAACACAATATAGAAAAGCGTTGGTGTAACGGAATAGTTTAATGCCACTTTTTGATGAGGTTGTAGGTTTTTGTACAAGTTTTGTATCTGCTAGAATACAGTGACCCAGGTAATTTCAACATATATTGCCCAATTCAAGTGAATGTATTCTCAGAGCTGCTAAAACTAAAGGAAAATTCCTTTTTCTGACCAAAGTTACTTTGTAAAGTGGAGCCCTGTATCAGTGCTTGTAAGAAGTAGTTATCTCCAGATTTTAATTGCAACACATGTACATCAAAATTATTTTTCATGAAAGGATGACTAATTTGGTGGTCTCTTTGAATCTAGTTGTATAGCATGTGCTTTAATGTTAAAGGCAAAAGACTGCTGCTAACACAAGGTTTCTCTAGTGTGTTGCATTTTATGATGACTTTTGATTTTATGATGATGTTTCTTTTGCCTTGTGCCTTGCCTTTGTGAGCACAGAATAGCCTCTTCAGGGATTGGATTATGGTGCATGTTCCAAGTTTGAAGTAAGTTCTCATGCCTTCCTTAGTTTAAGGTGCCATAGGGAATGTATGTAACTGACATCAGTGCATTGTTTTTAATGTGAGACACAAAGGGAAGCAGCATTGAAGCCTTTTCTCATTGAGATGTAAAGGAAAGTGCTCCGCGTGGTTGTTGCTGCTATCTGTGGCACCTTTTAAACAGAGCTGTT
The DNA here is from genome assembly GCF_055471065.1 of Atractosteus spatula. Classification (NCBI taxonomy): domain Eukaryota; kingdom Metazoa; phylum Chordata; class Actinopteri; order Semionotiformes; family Lepisosteidae; genus Atractosteus; species Atractosteus spatula. The sequence goes on along the minus strand of NC_142707.1, from coordinate 45,264,400 downwards.
ATAACGCGTGGTACTGTAAATACACAAGCTTTGATGCTCCTAAACTGGCCTTGACATCTGCAGTGGTGGATTTTTCAAAGACGGTCTTGTTAAGTCTTCACCCGAGGCTTTGAAAACGTATATATTTTAAGCATAATAGTTGTCCTTTCAGCCTTCAGAGTGTTACATAAATCAAACACTAGAATTCCCTTTGTGCTTCTGTAATCACAGTTGCATTGTCCTGGAACAGTTTTTTTTTAATTAAATTTAATAAATTGACAAATATTTTAAATTACTTCAGAGCATCGTGCATCTGTGATTTTTGGAAGTTATCGACTGATTGTCATGAGCATGATCTTTTTATGTTATCATTTGCAGACTAGGTCAGCAGTTGTTGTTAGCATTTTCCCTGAGCTGTCTCTTTAATTTGGAAAAGCAGGATTTATTTTCTTCAGAAGTCCTTGCAGTGACTCCAGTAGTTGGTTGGAAAGTCAAGCAGATGAGGTGAGCTTTCTTCTGCTGTTGTGCTGGAGTGATTTTTTTTTCAATGTACTAACACATACCTTGACCTATGTATTTTGCATTCTCTTTGAAGGCCTTTTTTCTGAAATACTTGAAATCACAAAAGATATTAATTCTAGAGATATTTAGTGTCCTTGAGATGCTTTACATCTTTCTTCTGATCAGTGCCTTTATACAGGTTTATCCCATGGTTGAGTCTTTGCCTTAAATTCACTACCTGACTGAGGGACATGGGAGAGATTTATGCATTTATTATGAAATCATGTGAAACACTAATATTTTACACAGAGACACACCACTCAACTCGTTGTGTGGCAGTTAAGCTAATTTTGTGCACCTAAAATAATCAGGGTTTGAATGCTAATACAATCAGGAATTTTTCAATTTTCTTTGACCAGATTCAAACATTCAAAATTCTAAAAGGTGAAGACAAATTCAGCCCAATGTGCTTCATTTTATCCCTTTACTATCCTGCGATGGCCAGGAGTTTTGTCCAGGCCTCGTGTCTGTTGCTTGCTGGGATAGACCCTGGCACCACCCTGATCCTATATTGGTCAGAAGTGGTTAGAAAATGGATGGATGATCAGTTTACTTCTTTTTGTTTTCTGTTTTAAACGTGAGAATAGGTTGTCTATGTCACTTATTAATTCCTACTTCAAGTATTCACGAGTGCAAGTTCAAAGCAACAGAATATGGAAACTGTGCAAGGGTCTGAATACTTTTCAAGGCACTGTATCTACATATTTATGGCCTCTTCTGGCCATTTCATAATCATGCAGAGGGTATCATGTTGTAGGCATGTAACAAACCACAGAGTTATGTTGTTACAGTTTGATTACCGTGCTAAAGAAAAGATATTGGTACTTGGAATCGATCCAAAGAAGATCAATTAAATACATTCTAGCGAATGTTCTGCACTGACTGGCTAAAGGAACTGAAACTTGTTTAGTCTTAAAGAAAAGACTACTACAAGGGGGACCAGATTCAAACATTCAAAATTCTCAAAGGCATTGACAAATTCAGCCCAATGTGCTTCATGTCAAAAGTCAACTCAGCTACAGTATGTTTTTTGAAATCCAGCTTTCAAGACCAGTTTGATGAGTTCCTGGGATCTGCTAAAACCCTGCTAAACTGCTAAAACCCAAGCAGTCTTGTTGACCCGAATGGGCTTCTCTTGTTTGTAGCCTTTCTTATGTTCTAGTGTTTGTCTATAAATGTCATATATTGCCATCTCTTCGGACCAACTTTCTCTCCTCCTAATTTCCATTCTGTTTCGTTCTCTTTCCTTGCTCTCATATTCTTGTTTCCTCCCTCATTCCCCTACATACCTGAAATAGGCTTCACAGCTTGAACATTGTTTTCTTCCTTTCTCTTTAATGTTCAGTGTGGAATTTACCTCCTCTTGTTCCTTTGGAGCTCACACGCTGATATTGCTTCAGAAAGATAAGATTTGGTGTAACAAGAAAGTTTCTGTTTTATTGTTTAATGCCACTTTTAGTGAGGTCATAGGTTTTGCTACAGTTTTTGTATTTGCTAGAATGGTGCTCAGCTCATTCAAACATGCTGCCCAATTTAAGTGTATTCTCAGCATTGTTAAAAACTACAGGGGGGTCTCCCTTTCCTTATCACATTTCCTTTTGAAGTGGAGCCCTGCATCAGTGCTTTTAAGAAACATGATATCTCCACATTTTACAAGCAAAACATGCACATCAAAATCATTTTTAATTATTTGTGCTTTTCATAGAAAGTCCCCACACTTTGACATCAGCAGTACATAGCCTAATGTTTGATTTGCATTGCAGTTTCTGAGATACAGCTTTTTTTGGTTTATATGAAAGTGATAATTACACACTCTTGCGCAGAAACAGTAAAAATGGCTACCTAATAAAACAGAAAATCCTACACACTTTTCACTCTTGCCACAGTAGACACATTGTATATTGTGTAATGTGGCAAAGAAACTCGCTGACAAACCAGTTTCCATCCTCTTGGAAAACTCTTAGCTCCTCTTGCACCTCTTTTATTGCTCTCAGTATCTCCGCCCCTTCGCTACAATGAACATCTCACACTCAAGGATTCTTATCAGTCCTTGAGCACCTTTGATCAGTGGTCTCAAGGGTCCTTTTCTCCTTTCAGAGAAGCATGTCTTTGCCTCAGCCCACACTTGCATATTGGTAACAACAAAAGTTTTTTGGGGGTAAAATGGTTCTAGGCTGGCATCTACGCCTGTACTGTTTCAGATCTCCATTATGATTATCCATTGCCTCAACTTGCAGCACTTCAAAGTAAATTTCTGATAGATAATGGCCAGTACTTTAATTTTCTGAGCTATAAAAAGACTGTGGATTGTAGTTCATAAAAGAAAAATGAGGAAACTTTGTTTTAGCCCACTCATTAAACTAAAAAGACTTCTGAAGGCTCCTTTAAGCCCAATAGTTCTGAAAACACGTCTCAAAACTCCCAGTGTGCATTAGCTGGCAACCAATCTGTAACGAACAGTTCTTTCTGGACCCTATGTGGACGACACAGTCTGAAGTAGTGAGGAAACACTGGGGAAAAAGGTCATGCAGGAATACGGGGATGAAAACAGGGGGACGTGTCCAAAGTGCGGTGGTTCACGTGGAAGGTGTGGCAGAGGCAAACAATCCAAAGGTAATCCAGATGGGGAATCCAAAAACACAAGCATAAGTCCATGGCCAGGTGATCCATCCAGGAGATTAAAACCAGGAACCAGGTCGGAACTGGCAGGGGGAACAGGAACAGAGACTTAAAAACATAACGGAGCCAGACTCATCAGGACCCGGGCTTGCACGATATGGAAATCAGATGCAGAGCCCAGAACTGACTGAGTGTCTGGCTTTTAAGGGGAATGGGAAGGAGGCTGGAACAAGGGGCAGGTGCACAGAATAAGTCCAAAGTGAAAAGAGCCGGAGCGCCCTTAAGGAGGAGGGACTACAATCGTGACACAATCTGCATCTTCTCAACCTGCAAATCTGACCTCCTCTGTTTTTGTTTTACACATGGCTGTCGAAACACCTGTTAGATGATTCAGAACCAGGCAGTCAGATGGCAATACAGCAACCACCATTTGACCACTTAGCTGCATACACCCTAGGTCTACATTAACAGGACTCAGTTTAGACTTCACCAGAAAATGTCTTCCAAAAACACTGGTATATTTCCACAACTGGTGTTCCTACTAATATAATACAGGTTCTAAACAAGAGGCCATATGGCCAGTTTTGCAGACAGTAGTTAACTGATCCTAGGATTTCATCCAGGTTTTTTGTGAAAGAGTGTAGGTTTCAATTACATGGGTGGGTAGGTTATTTCATACACCCTCAAGCCTTTTTGGAAAATACTTGCCTCCTGCTCTTGGTTCAGAGGTACTTCCATGCCTCTTTTGCCCTCTGTTTTGCTGTTCATTCTGAAGTAATGCGCTAGAATGGTCTGTCAGTGCCTTTGAGGATTTTGTATCTTAGTCTGTTTGGGATGCAGCTCTACAGCTCCATCACTCAACACCAAGCCAGATTGGGGGAAAAAAAGCTAATTCATGTGGTCTCAGTCTCCATGTTATCCAGTTGAAAATGTTTTCCTTGCTCACCTTCTTTGAATGGTTCAGAACAGAGTGCTTGTTATACTAACAGATGTGAGTGGATTACAACCAAGAAGAACAAGATTTTCATCATAATTATGAAATGTTAGCCTTACTGTGCTATAGAAAGGGATTACAGAATTATTAACAGCATTATCAACAGGCAGAAACATGGGCAGTATTTTGACAAGAGACTTTCATGGAACACTTTTGCAATATCCTCACCCCTGCTCCCCAATTTTAAATTCCAGGTTCAAATTCTGTGTTTTTTTTCTGTTGATATGTCCTAGATAGATAAAAAGTCTTAGAATATTTGAACATAAAAAAGAAAAGGCTTTTTAACTTATCTTTCAATTTCAGTTATTGTTTTTAAAGATGGTGGTTAAGAATCTCTTTGATTTACCAATTGGAATAGTAATCCCTTAAGAGAATTATTTAAAAATATTGATGTAAAGTGGCCTGCAACCATCTGTTGGATTAAGCGGTTAGAAAATGGGTGGACAATGTGAAATGGCGTCTCTTGTTCCCCTGAGTTTGGGCTGCTACTTTTTCTATTTAAGTCTAGCTGTTTGACCAGGTGCTGACCAGGAATGTTTCAGCAGGCCTCTGATCTGTTATTTGTCTGAATGTCTATTGCCATAGCAAATGCTATTGTTGATGGGTAAATATTCTCAATTTAGGCTTTTGCATAAATATAGATATACATTCCAGACCCCAGACTTTCAAAATAGTTGTGGATTAACAGCCTTGAGTTGGCTTTGTTAGCTGATTATGAAGAGGTCAGAACCACTCAATACATCTACCTTGACCTTGAAACTGTCATTCAGTTAGGAAGCACCTCTTCTGTCTCCTCTTCATTTTGTTTTTTAACTAACACTACAATCACATTGTCTTTCTTATTAAACATGTAGATCGATTTGCATGTGAAGCATCAGAGTTAAATTCCTTTTGAAGTTATAATGAGACATTACATAAAAGAATGGATGTTGTAATAGTGGGACAGAAAAATGTCTGTCATTGTTATTTAATGGAATGTGACGACGATGTTGGTTAGTATTGTTATTTTGAAAATGTTACTTTTGTACTGCAGCTCCTCCTCCCTGGTCCTGGGGAACAGGGTTTTTTGGAGTGTTTTGGGGGGTCCGTGCCATTAATGTTCTGTTTTTTTAAGTCGATCACATTTGAGTTTTCTGGTCTGGGCGAACTTAAGGCCTATATCATTATTTTCTGAACTTATGAGCCCTGAGCCACTGTGGTTCTCTTCATTAACACATCTACAAAGGAGAGAACATTCTTTTAGAAACATTTTATTTTTCACAGTAATTTGTTTTTATTGACCTTGACACAAGCCTCGTCTCAGTGTGTTTTGTCATGTTACTTATTGCAATTAAACTTTATAAATGCGGTAAATCTGACTTTGCAGAAGTGTAAAAAATCTGCTGTTTTGTTTGTGTGGATGACAAGACAAGTTTCAGGGCTACAATGATCTTTTCTTACTTATTTTCCCCAAACAAGCATTGTAATGCTTTACTGTTTCTTTAAGTAAATAAATTCACTTTATTTGGAATAGTGTTGACCTGACTTTTTATCTAAAGAATTATGGACCCACATACTGTACATAAGAAACAATCTTAAATTGGACTTTGAGCTCATCCAGTATTTGTTCCAGTTTTTGTAAATTCTCTAATGGATTAACATTCACATCCTATTTATGTCATTTTTTAGCAGAAAACAGATGAATCCCTAGGGCTTTGTTAGTGATGCATTATTTTTTGTAGTTAATCTGCAGAATTCCTTGAGTATCTATGTCACAAATAACTTTTTGTTATTTGTTTTGCAAGGAACTATAGAACACTAGTTAAATGTTAAAAAACAAAAATAAACTTCATCCGATTATTCTTTTCTTGTTGTGCTTTTTAAAGCCGGCCACAATGAAGTGTGCCTTCTTTTAAAGTATGCCTTGCAAAGGAATTGTTTTTGGCAGCTCCTGAAATAAACAAAAGCAGATTGTAGTGTTTTGTATGTGCACTGAATGGTCAAATAAGTATTATGCCGTTTGGAATTAATATCTCCTTGCACTGTTCATGGGAGATCTTAGGTAATAAATGAAGCTCAATTACACAAATGAAAAATCACGCCCAGTACAATAAGATTAATTCCCATGTTCAGGGTGTATTGCTATACCTGGCAGCTATGAATGGGTTAGTTAAATATGTCTCCTAATGACTCCCAGTCAGCTGTCCCGTACATGTTTCCCTGGAGTGTAGAAGGGCCCCACGTGTGAACCTTCCCTCTCCTGCGTTGCAGTGTGGTGCTGTGCCCCTCCCAGAGCGTGAGGCTGGAATGAGACTCCGAGGGAGGGATCTGCAAGATTCTGCTGTTCCGTGGATCTCCAACATCTCAGGAGTGCAGTGCGTCAGGCTGCGGCTCAGACTGGATCGCCGTGACAACAAGGGCAGGGGCTGCTGGCAGTTGGTTGATGTGAGCAGTGGCACTGAGCGCAGCTGTCGAAAACTCAGAGCTTCTTCACAGAGTAAGACAGCCCAGGTCCCCTCAGACCACTGCTTGGTGCCGGGTGTTTTTCCCATTCTCTTTGGGGGGAGGGGGGGGAAAGAGAAGCTATCCTGACATTTTTCCATATGGGGCGTAAATGGTTCTGTTAGCTGTTTTTTGGTTTGCTTTTGGTTGGATTAAAAATCTTAATCCATTAGAAATGAGAACGATAGTATTTCCCACTGGTCATCCAGTTTTTCGTTTCTAATATAACTTCCTCTTAAGCTAAAGGCTGCTTAAAATAAATTCTCTTTGTAAGGGTACGTTTAGCAGCCGAATGAGAGTTAACACAGCCTATGTCGTATACTCTGTACATGACTTCAATGTCATAATTTATATAATATAATGTGCTGGCAAAACAGGCTATTAAGCCATCATGAGCACTGTCGAAGATGAATTGCCACACAGGGCTTTGGTTTTTTTTTTACAGAACACAGTATATCTTTCCACTTTGATGTTGCCCCTTAAAGGAGACTGTTATTACAGTACATTGAGTATTTTCTCTTGATTCTCATCCAGAGACAATGGCTGGTAATAAAGGTTGTAAGTACTTCCTGAGATTGCTGTTTAATTTGAATCCTACAATATTGAAATCAGCTCTGATCAAATATTGGGCCTTTTTGGTCTCTTAACAATGTTTCTGTTGCTGCACCTGTCTTTGTCTAGCAGAGCTGTATTAAAGAAAGTCCATGTAGTGTATATTAGCAGCTAGGCCTGAGTGGCTGACTGTCAGGGGATCTGCAGGATTTTATCACACCACAGATGTGTGAGTGACAGCTGTATTTTAATCTATGTGGACATGCAGTTATTATGTTGCCTCTTCAAGTTTGTTATGGATGAGGCCTCAGATATTAAGTATAAAGGCAACAATTTAGAAAATAAGGCTTCCCTTTGACTGGTGACACTTTTAGATATACTGTAAGTTTCTTGATGGACGTGTTGATATAGCTTGCATTATTTGTGTTATTATTGGGAAGTGTCAAGGAACTGCCTTTTATCTGATTGCAAGTGAGCTGGTTCTGAAAAACTGTCATTTCAGAGCCGAAGAACACAATATATTAGGCTACAGTATATCTCTGGGATATGTACTGGTTATGACTGTGAAGTTTGTCCAGTAAGGGTGGAGCAGATCTTTCCATACTGCTTTAATTATTGGCAATCACTCTTAGACAATGAGATGCTGTTCGACCACATATGCATGTTTTATTTATAAAGAACATGTTCAGTTTGTTTCGTCAGGATTGCAAGAAATGTGGATTAAAGTCCTGTGACGCATCTTGGGCAATTGTTAAGTTGAGCTGCTTGTTTGTGGTGATAGAGATGAAAGTCTGAGACTGTTCTTTACCTTTTTGGAGGCTGAGGCTCAGTTAATGAAACATGCAGGACTGCAGCGTTTAGAAAACAAGATAACAATTTTCTAATAGTTTTCACAGGTACCATTACACTCATTTAAATGGGCAGTCAGAGATCCCAGGGTTAAAATAAGTTTTTAATTTGAAATAAAAGAAGTGTAGAGATCTGAAAACAAAATTTCAGATCCCAGCAGCATGGCCCGTTAAACATTTCAGCCTGGTTTGGAATATTAAAAAATATTCCTGAGACTAAAATTTGTTTTGTCATTCGCCATAAAATGTGTCTTATTATGTAAAAACATAAGGGAGGCTATAAATCAGCAAAAGCCAATTGTCACATCAAGCCTGTTAGGTAGTTAGCAGTTAATTGATCTAAGAATCTCATCCAGCTGGTCTTGAAGGAAGCTGGGGTATCGGTTTCAGCAACATGACTGGGTTGGCTTTTGATATGAAGCACTTTGGGTTGAAACTGTCATTACCTTTGAGACGTTTGAATACTTGAAACTCGTAGCAGTCTTTTTTATAGTGCTGAAAGGGTTCAGTTCCTTCATCATGTCAGTGTAGGAGTGTATCTAGCTGCTCTAGACTGATTCCAGCACAGCAGTATTTTTTCTATAATGTTGTGACCAGAATTGTGACAGTACACAGTATTCTAAATGAGGCCTTGCTACTGTGTTACAAAATTTCATGTATGTTCCCTGATTTAAATTCTACATTTTTAACAATACTGTATATTCTAACATTTGCTTTTTTAATTCTTTATCTATATTGCCCGGAAGATTTAAGTGGTGTCAACATAAACATCTGTATCTTTTTCAGAAGTAACCTTTTCTATCACACAGTTGCCCGTCTTTTAATTTATGTTTTTGCTACCAGGATGCAAAACCATGAACTTCTGTACATACAGTCATCTGTCAGTGTCTGCCCAGAAACAAGTGTGGTTTTTTAAAATTTCTTTTGCATCTTCTCCAGTCTTTGCTAATTCTCTGATTTTGGTATCATCTGCCAACTTGACTAATTTATTAACTAGGCTATCCCAGAATCTAGATCATTGATATAGATTAAGAAGAGTAGTGGTCCTACTAAATATCTCTACATTACTTCACGCTGCCCCATTTTGAAAATGTCTCTCTTATATGTACTGTTTTCTACTTATTAACCAAATCTGAATCCAAACACTGGTTTCTTTGAATCTATATCCACCTATAATTTGAGAATGAATCTTTTATGAGGAACTTCTAAAGCCTTTCTGAACATCTAAGTACATTGAATATGTATATTGAATGTGTATCCATTACTCTTGTTGCAACAAGAAGAACAGCAAGAAGTTGGCTAGACAAGACCTAGCTTTTCTAAATCCACGCTGGCTGTTCCCTATTACCCCTCTGTCCCTTTTAAAACTATCTGAGCAAACAGTGGGCACAAGGCAGGGTACAGCCTGGATGGGATGCCTGTCTGTTGCAGGGCATGAACAGATACAAACACACTCACACCAGGGCCAGTTTTCCCAGAAGCCAATTAACCTACCAGTATGTCTTTGGACTAGAAACTGGAGTACCTGGAGGAAACCCACACGAACATGGTGAGAATATGCTAACTCTGCTAAGTTCTATAATTATTAGAAAAGTTCACTGTCTTCTGGACTAATACTATCCAATACAGAACTCTGTCCTTCTGCTTCTTGAGGCATGTTGTTGGTGAACACCTGAGTGAAAAACCTTTGGTACATTAGCCATTTCTGTTTTATTATCTAGACGTTTCCACATTTTGTCCTGGATATGTCTTACTTCATCTTTACTGGTTCTTTTGCTGTTTCAGGATTGAAAGAGTTTTTATTTCAGCTGCCATTGCAATATTCCTTTCCTTCTCTCCCTTGGCCTTTCTAAAATCCTTTTTTTTTTACCCATGCTTTTTTACCTGGGTCATATTATTTTTAAATTAATTTATTTTAGAATTTCACTTTTATTTTCTGTATATTTTCCTTTATAACTTTTGATTTACTCACTTTTGGGATAAAATTTGTGCTGTATGTCAAGCAAAATCTGTTTAATCTGTTGCCATCCACCTCCCGGCTGCAATAACTGCTGACAAATTAACTTCACTTCTAAATGAACTTCTCCTGGCTTGGTTCTTCTCCCCTTAAGTCCCCCTCTAAGTCTTCTACAGTATATCATCTTGTTACAGTAGATCAGATTGTCTTTTCTTCTCTGGCCTAAATAAATACACAACAATTTCAGAAATTTTAACAAACTGATACCCCTGACAAAAATATACCTTTTCAATTTCAAAGTCACTCCTACAGTTGGGTGTCAGAGAAACAGATTCACAATTTTTTGTTTTGCAAAAGAAATACTGTATGTTTATAACTGGTATACTAGGTATACAATGTAATGTAGAGAGTGAACACAAATCACTAATTTTCTACCAAAGTAATTTTTATGTGTTATTAAGTAGGTTTAATCAGAGGTTGGGAGGTTACTAATCTTATATTATCTTTTCATTTCCAGATTATACAGTTTTCTTTCTTGGTGAGCGTTTTGTACACCTACAAATGACCCTGAGCTAGACTTTAGTAGTCACTTTGTTTTGCGAACATGCAGAAATTTGAAAAGTTATTTTTTAGAATGGATACTGAAGGTAAATTTCAAAGCTATGGTGTAAATATCTTGTTATCTCTTATGTCTGTAGGGCTGACGGTGACTATTTCTCACAATCATACTGTTCATGTTCAGACACCTGATCTGCAACGATCCACCACTTTAATTGCTATGAACCTGTTAATCTGCTGTTTCAGTTGACCTACTTTAGTCAGGTGCACTGTAAACTGTATTGTGCTTACTTGAAGCAATTTGTTAGTGACATAACTCCTTGATTTCCCTGTTTTGCAGGGGTTTGCAAGGCAATATTGGAACCAATAATGGTTTCATAAGTTTCTGTTATAAATTACAGTTAGACCCGTTTAGCTGTCAGTTGATGTTTTCCATGGTAATTCAAAATTCATAATTATGAACTCATAGGATCCCTGAATATTTATCCTTAAAAATTAAAACCATGACCTAGCTTATGATTTGATAAGGTGTAGTACATTTGATAAAGAGCTTTCCCAGTAGTCCCCCGTATTTCTAAAAAAATTACCTATATGCTCAAAAAACTGAAAATACATAGAAGGTTAAAAATTGTGACATACAGTATTTTTTGCATCAGTACAGCTGCAAACAATTCTGATTCAGATTATATATAGTAATAGTGAAATTTAAGATATTGTACTACTGCTGTGGTAATTATCATAGAACCATGAGCTCATCGTATTTCCGTTAAACAGACCTGATCTTTTCATGGTACTGTAGCTGCCATTGATCATTACATGTCAAACACTGATCCACTGCTCAGTACAATACAAATATTAGACTACTGTGTTTGCTATTAAATGATTTCTACAGCACTATCTTTTGTTTTAAATCTTTTGGAAAAACAGATTCATTTTAATAATGTGTATGTGCATTGATTAATGATCACATACTGTATGTGTTGCATATGATGATAATATGGGCAGCACAATGGTACTGGTTAGCATTGTTTCCTTGCAGCACTAGGTCCTGTGTTCAATTACGGACCTGGGGTGCTATCTGTGTGGAGTTTGTATGTTCTCTCCGTGTTCATTTGAGTTTACTCCCTTGGTCTAAAGTCATGCTGGTAGGTTAGTTGGCTTCTGGGAAAATTGGCCCTGATGTAACTGTGGACAGGTCTGTGGTGTGTGCCCTGCAATGGACGGATGTCCCATTCAGGGTGTATCCCATCTTGCACTACTTGCTAGCTGGGAGAGGCTCCGGCTCCCCCACTACCTGGAATTGGATGAAGTGGATGGTTAATGATGATGATGATGATGATGATATTGATATTCTAACCTTCAGTTTTAGTATTGTAGCAGCTGGGGCACAGAGACATTGGTGCTGGACAGTTTGAATGGATGCTGACATGTGCAGGGTGGTTCATGAGGTGCCTCCTTAAGCAAGTAAAGGCTTGGGCTCACGTGGCAGGAGTCTTGTCCTGCCAGAAAAGCACCCCTCACCGTCTTTCTCCACAGACTCATCCAGTAGACCTTGAAATGGGGGTTCCTTGTGTAGGTATGTGGTGAGAGTATCACTAGGATGACTTCAAGCACCTATTCACTGGGTTATTTTCTCACTGGGTCTAGAGCTTATCCTAAGCACGCACTGAAACTGCTAGGTTTATCCCAATATCTTGGGACCAGAGGGGTGTTTTTGTCCTTACTTAAATTTGGAGCCTGAAACAGGAGAGAAGCATAATGTTCCCACACTTCTGAGAAAGAAACTGAAGCCAGCGCTCTGCGGGAGTCACTGGCTCTCCCGCGTATATTCATCTGCATGGGGTTGCCTTCCATGGCGTTCACTGTGAAATTAGTATTTTTTGTTAGAGGCTTTTTGTGTGACGGATTGCAACAAGCATAGCTGCACTCTGGAAGAAGAGCAGTACTGAACAGGCAAACACAGAAACAACACCCTGCTAAGCACTGATAGTGTGCACTGATGTTTACATTAAAAATATATTTAAAAAAAAGTCTGTAGTGATCAGTAGATATCACACAAATGATTTCAACTGCACAATTATAAAACCAGATCACATTTCATGTAAAGCTTTTAAGCTGAAGTTCTGTGGCAAATTTGCCTTTTTGGAAAACATGCTGCTATAATAACTTTGCTTTCTCCAGTTACAGCTTTTTGTTTGGATTAGGGACAAAAGGCAAATATACAAGAATGAAAAAAATAGAAAAAAGTGATTCCTAGGGGGTAATGGGACTTCTAGTGTTCAAACGGTTGAAGTGCTTTTTTCCTCTCTTCTTCTAGAACTGCCAGTTTATTTTTTTATGCTTGCGCTCAATTTAGAATTGTCAGCTGTGTGTTTTTCCTGACTCGGCTGTCGGCTCCGATCCCTGTGCCTGCACACGGGAGAATGAGGAGGCGCAGGCAGGCTCCTCCGACAGCCCTCCTTCAAGCCACACAGGTCTGGACCCCTTCAGCGCCGACTTCAGGGGGCTCTGGGTCACAGGGAGCCAAGAGAGCTCTCTAATCCCACTCTCCGGGATTTTGCTCTCCACTGCTTGGGGAATCAGGGTCATGATCCCTTCGCGATATGACCCAGGCTCGAACCCGTGCTCCCAGCCTGCACTTGGACAACTGCCTTTAGTGGCCCAGCCACTCAGTAGGCCCTGTGTGTTCCTTTTATTTCTTTTTAAGGAGATATCATTGTGCATATGCAGTAATGCCTTTTGTAAGGTTTATTAATTAAAGTTAGCAGATGTGACTGAGGGCGGCGCGGTGGTGCAGAGGTCAGCATTGCGGGCAAACGCTTGGATCCTGGGTTCATTTCAGGACCTGCTATCCGCATGGAGTTTGTGTTCTCCCTGTTTTTTGTGGGTTTTCTCCTGCAGTCCAAAGACATACTGGTAGGTTAATTGGCCTCTGGAAAAACTGGCTCTGGTGTGTGTGTGTGTGTTTGTGCGTACCCTGAGATGGACATGTATCCCACCCAAGGTGTATCCTGCCTTGTGCCCGGTGCTTGCTGGGATAGGCTCCGGCTCCCCCATGACCCTGAATTGGAAGAAGCAGTTAGAAAATTAATGGGTGGATGGAAGTGTGATGGAGTGTTTTCAAAACATGGACCCAAACTCTGAAGGACTTTTCTCTGAAGTAAAACTCGCTTTGTATTTAATTAAGCTGTTTATAAGATAATAAGGGAAACTTTAAAGGTGATTTTTGAAAATTAAATACAATACTTACAGTACTCCTACAGATTCAAGTTTCTAAGGTTTAAAAATATATTAATATAAAAATATGTTAATATAAAATATAGGATAGGTGCTCATCTAGAGCCTAAAGTGTGTTACTTTATTAAAACTCAGAAAATCGAATGTGAAAGGTTTTAGACAGTATAATGAAATCTTAAATTACTTAGATAAAGGAAATGAAGGTTTTTATGATATGTGAGCATACACTTATTTGCTACACACGGTCATGTGATATTGTTGGAGTATCAGATTCCCTGTCTGTTGCCATGGCGACATTTCTTCTGTTGTAAATATCCACTCATTGTTGATTGGAATGTTATATAGATAAGAATATTCTTTTCCTGCAGCTTCAAGCTGCAGCTCAGAGAATAAAGAAGAATGTCACGGTGATTCTTTGGTAGTGCATATTGACTAGCCAATCTTTGATTTACCTTTAGAAAAATAGAAAGATCATCTAGGATTTAACACCATTCCCAATATCTTAATGTGAGTTTACCAATGACAGGTGTTACAATATAGTTCGAGTCTTAAACTCTCTATTCTGTTCATTAAGAACTGAGCAGCTGTGTTAGAATGTATAGCTTTTGCAGAAGTGCCATGACTTTAATTTGTTATTAAATCACAATTAGTACTACTTGCATATTGCAAGCTTCCAGGAAGGTGTTCCAGAATGGTAGTCAAATGCGTTGGATGAAACTTAAATTCTTGCAGAAGAGATTTATAGAAAGATTGACAATTTGTTGAAACAAATGGGTCTACACTAAAAATAAGAAGCCAGTTAAGTCTGAAGAATTATCATGAAGCATGTTTATGATGCAGTTCCCAAATCCATTATATTGTTTGTATCAGCCAGACACTGGTTTTTCTTTGCCTAAGAGCTTGTTAAGAGTCCACTATGGTGCTCAGTGTGGGATTAGTCATGTCTTGTGGGGTCAGTCTGGAGGAGTGGCCTCACCGTGCTGTGTTCTTACAGTGAGAGACAGGTGGAAATGTGCTTTGTGTTGCAATTTTACTGTGCTGGTCTCCATACGAGTAAGTAATGTGTTTTTTGCATTATTTTTTTCCAGGGTATGAATAACTGCAGGCTCAAGCTTGTCACACGCTTTTGAGCTGGTCCCTCCAAAGTGACTTTTGATGTGTTTAAAGGTTCTGTTAAAGAGTGAATTATAACAATGAACCTGGACACAAACAGAAACAATATTTTTCTCTTATACATGATTTTGGGAATCAAAGTAGGTCCTATTTTGTCAGAGAAAAAATACTACAATTTGCAAAGTGAAGAAAGTGCTTTGAAAGCACTCCTTTGTGCTCGGACAGCAGGAGAGGTAACATTATAGGTATCAGCTATACGGTAAATGTTTGCTTTAAATGTTGTTTTAATTGCCTTACAAAAATTAATCTCCACTTTGTCTTCCTATAGCTTGCTGATCTTTGTGTCCCTAATCTTTTGAAGGCCTTCTTAGGAGTCACTTGGCCAGTAGGTGAAAAGTGGTAGGAGGCATAGAAACAATGGATGTTTCTTCAGCTAACCAATCAATGCATCAGGTAAACTTTACCTAACTGATCACCCTTTGCATTGAATAAAAAACCACATCATTTGAGTCATAACAGTGAAGCTGGAGATAAAAGAAAAACACTAAGTGGAGGCATTTCTTTGTACAAAAGAGTCGTGGGAATATTGAACTTATTACCCAGCCACATGTCTGAAACTGATACCCTGTACATCCTGTCTTCACTACTAGTGCTACTAAGACTGATGAGGCTCAGTTAAACAGTTGGTGCAGAACATTAGTTATAATGTGAGGTTCAAAATAAGGATCAGGGTCAAAGTTGTCCCTGATCCTTGTCACTGATATTACTTATCTGTGCATTGTAACAACAGTGTAGGAACAGATTTATTGCGTTGATTTGTTTTGACGACATTTAGTTATTAATCTCAGGGACATGGGTAGTAAGAATTGCAGATGTTGAATCACATGGGATTATCCGAAGGAAGCATTGATCAGAAAACAAGATTGGACCACAGGATTCTGCCCTGTCCTGTCCTGTTCCTGACTGCTCTGTGTGGATTGACTTACATTGTGATCATAATCTTGGAAAGTGATTTTGCTGCATTTTAAAACTGGGATTGAAAGTTTGTTGTAACTAAACTGTACACCTCCACCCTTTGCACTCCATGGGGAAAGTGAAGATCAGTGGCCAGGAGCCTTTGATGTGCCAGATTGTGTGTGCCATTCATGTTAGTAATGCGCTGCAATCTCCAGAGTACTTGATTGGAGAGTTAGCACTCACTAGAGCTCCTGTCCCTACAGTATGTCTACTGGCAGATGCCAGGGAAGTCACTGACCTTAGTCACCGTTTCATCAAATGCCAGGAGGATCCTTGCCAACTAATTCCCATACATCCCTGGCAGCACTCTTTTGGGGAGGGGAGGGGAGTCCTTTATCATAGGCTACTGGAGACACAACCCAGCAAGCAATGTCCGGGCTACAAGGCACACTCTGCTCTCACACTGGCAGCCTCTACTGATTGAGCTCTTTTATTTTCTTCTTTTTTTATATGCAACACACATAATTAGCAAGATTTGTATTATTGTCATTGCATAGAAAAAACTTAGTTTCCGATATTACACAATCCAGTGAAGACTCCTCAATGTGGTAATTCCACATGCTCATTTCCTTCCATTTACTTCCATATTTAGGCCCAGTGTTAAAACAAATGTGTTGAAATGTGGTGCTGGCTGCATGGATCAGCCTGGGTGGGGCTATCCTGGCACACTGCGACTGGACAGCTGTCTGGACTGAGCTGGGCAGGGCAGATCAAGGGGTAATTAAAGGGTAACTTTCATCAGCAGTATTCTGTCAGATAGCCCACGTCACATCAGGGAAACCCTCCTGTCCTCCAGCCATCTCCATCCTGTTAACTACACTCCTTACATGACCTAGAAATCCTTTTAGAACAATGACTATAATATAGAACTTTCATTCTGTGTAGTTAATGGATTATTTAACATTGAACATTTCTTCATTTAATGTTTTAGTTCATTTTGCATAATACAAGTGAAGTATGAATCTATAAATAATAATTAAGATAAAACGATGATGTATTGTTTGAAATGCGTACCTGACTTTCCTAATTTCTACCTAATCCTGTTTCATCATATTTCCCAGAAATCATACCGTTCTGGCTGTGGTGGGACAACTGGATGTGTTTGTGAATCTCTGTAGGTTATTTAGCCAGACAGGTAGGACACACTCCAGGGCTGCACTGGAATAGGGCACAAGGTTGCAACTGGAAACTGGGTGGAAGTACATTTAACAGCGGAACTGCTGTGCTTTTTTTTATGTGTTGGAGTTAGAGAGAATCAGCATTGATGAGTACATTTCAAACCACAATAAAAGTAAAATGTACACAGTAACTTGTGAAACCCCGATCAAAATAGGCAAAATTTCCAGGTATTCAAAGTGCCAAATTCTGTGAGTCAGAATGAGGCAACAAGACATCCAGTGATGTGTTGCAGCTTTACTACATCGTAAACAAGGAAGCGATTTGAATACATCTCTTTTAATCCAGTAGTAATATTGTTTTCGACTTTGAGATTTTGTCAACAGGTACTACATACTTGTTAACAGATCACGTTGGAACATGTTTGCGGTGAAATGTCTGCTGCACAACATGTACTTACTTGCTTGTACATCACATAACATTAGTTATTACAGTGACCAGTGAGCAGGAAGGGGCGCATCACATCGCAGTTCGTGGGAACTCAAATGCAAGGTTACGACAACATGGCAACATACAGTACTTTCACAAAGTTTACGATTTTGTGCTTAATTTGAAATTTGTAATATTTTTCTATAATGCCAATGAATTAATTTTGTTACCAAGATGTAATAATGATGCCAGTCTGAGATGCTGGTCTGAGAAATTGGGACTGTAGTTCCCCTTAAAAACTGGGAACAGAAGATATTCTTTACACAAAAGGTTGTGGGAGTGTGGAACAAGATACCCAGCCATGTTGTTTGAAGTCAACTTAATAATTAATAATTCTAAAAGGTAGAGATTTCTACAACACAGAAATTACACCCAATATTGTTTTCCTGATGAGGCCTACTTACAAAACGGAAACTGGAGTCCCCACAGCCTTGACACGAGTGAAACCCGACTTCATCACCAGTGT
Source organism: Atractosteus spatula (assembly GCF_055471065.1). Classification (NCBI taxonomy): domain Eukaryota; kingdom Metazoa; phylum Chordata; class Actinopteri; order Semionotiformes; family Lepisosteidae; genus Atractosteus; species Atractosteus spatula. The sequence continues at coordinate 45,246,413 of NC_142707.1, read as the reverse complement.
ATGTTCTGGGATTTCTGCAGTATCGAATAGACATCCATCAGTACAGTATCTATGTTACTGCATGTCTCGTCTGTACTAAGAAGCCTGTAATGGCTGTGACTGCTGGAGCCTGTAGATTAATATGTCTGCTTATTTCAAAGGAAATGAAATTACTATTGGATCTGTCCCATCTTTCATAATTGAGTTAGTTACATTTTTATATTTGCTCTAAGTGTGGTTGCAGTATAATTAAGCTTTACGATTTAGAGAACCACTAGAACCTTATTAAAGTGTGCAATGTGCTTTAAAAGCATTTTAAAAAGAGATTGTTGTTCTGGGGAAAAGAAAGTATTTCCATGTTACAGTATCTGTTTGAAAAGTTATCAGTCTGGATGTGTTTTTTTCAAATTTTTCACATAAAAATAAGAAGGTCTTGGCATCCCATCCAGGTTATATGCTGCCTTACGGCTCTAGCTTGCTAGGATAGGCTGCGGCTCCCCCATGACCCTGAATTTGGTGAAACAGTTGGAAAATGGATGGATAGATCCTGAGATGGCAGTGTTGCCATCCTTTATCTTTAGAAGCTAAGCAAGCCCTGTCCAGTACTGGGATGGGTGACATCTAAGGAAAGCCAAGGTACTGTCTAAATGGTGTTGGAGGACCAATAGGAGATGCTCTCCCCCTGGACCAGAATTTCCAATCTAAACCCAAACTGTGGTGACTGGGGGCACTTTGCTGCAGTGACAGGGGACAGGTGACACAGTTCTCTAGTGACAGGGGGCAGGTAACACAGTTCTCTAGTGACGGGGCAGGGGACACAGTTCTCTAGCGACAGGGGGCAGGTAACACAGTTCTCTAGTGACGGGGCAGGGGACACAGTGCTGCAGTGACAGGTGACAGTGCTCCAGTGACAGGGGCAGGTAACACAGTTCTCTAGTGACAGGGCAGGGGACACAGTTCTCTACTGACAGGGGGCAGGGGACACGGTGCTGCAGTGACAAGGGGCAGGTGACACAGTTCTCTAGTGATGGGACAGGGGACAGTGCTCCAGTGACAGGGGCAGGTAACACAGTTCTCTACTGACAGGGGGCAGGTGACAGGGGACAGTGCTGCAGTGACAGGGGGCAGGTGACACAGTTCTCTAGCGACAGGTGGCAGGGGACACAGTGCTGCAGTAACGGGACAGGTGACACAGTTCTCTAGTGACAGGGGACAGGTGACACAGTGCTGCAGTAACAGGGCACAGGGGACACAGTTCTCTAGTGACGGGACAGAGGACAGGTGACACAGTGCTGTAGTGACAGGTGATAGTGTTGCAGTGACGGGGGCAGGTGACAGTGCGTAAAAAGTGCTGTAATTGAAAATGCATGCTGTTTTCTTCCATGTATTGCTAAATACGAACTGCTGATTCTTATTACATCATGAAGGATAATACCTTCTATATTGCTTGATCTTTTATCCTACTTGTCATGGTATAACGTTCTCATGACTGTTTAAAGTAATTATTATGATGAGTTAATTAGTTGTTTCACAGCAAACATTTTTATTTTCCTTTTTGGTTTGGAGATGGACATTAGATGCATAAACAAAAAGTCAGTTTTTTTAGTGGATTTCCATATGCACTTCATTTCTGTATTGTTTGCAAGTTCCTAACAGGTTGAGAATATAACCTATTTTTCCAATCGAATATATAAGACGAATCTCAAAGCTTTACTTTTTTTTATTAGTCAGCAAAATGTATACAGTAGGTCATGAATTTCAGTTTGTGATTTCAGTTTTGTCATTAATATTGTTTTGCCATGTGTGAGGATTAATGACCATTGTACTTTCATCTGTTATCATTTGTTTGTATAAATAAACCACCTTTCCTTGAGCGGGGAATTTCTTTTTTTTTCAAGATGAATTTTCAAACCTTGTCTGTGCCCACTCTCACCCCAGACTTATCATTCTCCTGTTGGGGGATAATGATGAGTAAAACCTTTTTTATCTTGTAGACAAGAAGTTTGATCCACTTTGGCATGAGATCTAGATGTAAAGATGTGAAATGCTGTTTTCTTTTATTTATGTGTTTGTCAGAAACAATAGCATTTAAAATCACAGGTCTTGAGCAGGAAATAGGACTTTTGCAGCTTTCTGACTTGAATCTGAAGCTGTGATGACAGTATTTAGAGCACAGCCTGATAGGAGAAGAGAAAAACATTAGTGTACTTAAAGTGAAAACCAGAAGCACCACAGGGAAGGCAAATAATGAAAAAAGACAGTCTGGGCTGTGTGGGGTAGAGTAGTAATGTACATGTCAAGCATTACACTAAGAAGCTGGAATATTAGTCCTTTATTAACACCAAACACACTAAACGGGTCAGGTTTAGACTAAATCATGATGACAGGCCTCCCGAGTTTCATATTTAATATTTCTGTAATAACACTCGCTCGTGTGGATCTATAGCACTGCCTCGTTTTCTAACTGCAGCCTCCTGAAGAGGGTGGCTTAGGCAGTGTGTCCTGTGACTGTGTGGTTGGGAAGAAGCCAGCTAGTTGTATTTAATCAGGAGCTTCACAAAACCAGCCTGGGCCTTCTGCCAAGAATCTGATGAGTACTACTGTCCGGTTCATTTCCTGATATGATTATAATCCAGCAGCATGACGAGAAGTAGGTGAGAGATCTTTGAACAGCCTCCTCTAAGACAAGCCCATCCAGGATCTGGAGTGTTTACGAGTCCGAAAGCCAAGGATGTAATGAGAATTAAAAACTACTATTATTGTTTCTGTCATTCCGCTTTTGGTAGCCCATGTGAATGCAAATTGCTGGTTTATTAGACTGGGTGAATCAAATTGTAGGAATTTGCTGAATTAGCTGTGTAGCAGTGCTACAGTTTAGTGCACCATTAGTGGAATGAAGATTTTTATTTATATAGCCAGTTTAAAATGAAACAATTTTTAAAAATAAGATTAGTGCAACTAATGACACATGAAATCCAAGTATTTAAAAAAATACCCAAATTTCAAAATGTAGATTTCAATCTAAATAAAAAACAGGAAATGCAAAAGAACAATATTCAACTTATAGAATGTGACTGAAAGAGCAAAAAAAATGTCAATAGGAACCAATTAGCTAATTTCTGCCAGAATGCACATAGCATTTTGATATATATTTCTTTGATAATGTAAAAAAAGCACTTTTTCTTAATTACATTTTTATTCAAATTTTTGTCAATTTTTGGTTTGCTGCTTCAGTGACTCTTTATCTGCTTTACTGGTGTATTAGTTATTTAGGTTTTGAAATAGTTTATTTCCTCCAATCTGGCATTTCATTCTGAGGAAGTACAGTATGTGTGTTGTATTTCTGTAAGAGCATTTTAGTAGTTTGCTCTTTATTAATTTTAATGTGTACTTTAGTTTGTTTACTAGTAAGCTTCTCATGTTGACCTAAAACATTTTGATCCAGAAATCAATCGACTGTGAAGAGAAACCTTACACCTACAGTAGCTTGTTTTGGTATAAGTAGCTAATTGGTTATTATTATTGTTGTTGTCCAGATATACATAGATTCTTAATCTGAAATACGAAAATTGTCTCCTTTTACTGCTGACCTAATCTCTAGTGAATTAGTAAGAAATATGGGAGAGTCTGAAGTCGTGGAATCTGGTGTGGCTCACAAGCACAGAAATGTACACCGGGGTAAAGGCAGTAGGCAAAAAGAATTCACTTGTTAATAATAATTGTTTTGTTCCTGAAAGGCTGTGCATTTTAATCGTAGAAGGCATTGAAAATACCTCATTAAAGATGAAGTCTTTAGCATAACAGTTATGGTTTCAGCATTACACATTCATTTTACTTCTCACGTTTAGTCACATAAATGCCTAAAACAGTAAGTAGAGTAATACTAAGGGGACATTAAGTGAGTGGCTGAGGTTATTTAAGGTGCTGTGAAGAAGTGGTGAAAGCAGAGACTTTACAGTGGCGTTATACATGACTCCTAGTTATCCAGTTCTTCAATTTTCTATCCATTTCTGGATACCATTGATGTAGACTGAGTTTGGGCTCTTTCAGATTTTGTAGCAGATAAATAAGGTTAATTTCAGCTCTTTCCCAACAGTATTAAAACATCCATGAGAGTATGCTGGATGCACAGAGCTCAGGACAGAACTATAACCTGGACTTATTCATACTTATTGGGTAGTTCTTGACCAAGCAGCAAATAAGTGACCCCAAACATATGGCTGATATGGCACTTCTTGTGACAGAGGATCCCAAAAAACGTCTCTTCTAGGAGGGAATCCATTCATCAGTGAATCACAGCATCCACCTTAACATGTAGCAACTGTTATCCTCCAGCACCCCCCACTACATAGCAGATCAGGGGTAAAAGAGAGAATATTTCACCACATTACTTTAAAAAATTGTTTACATAACCCATATTGAGCAAGCTTGAAGTGGAATTTAGCCCGGAGACTGGGATTAACACGCCTTCACTTAAAAACACTTCTATGAGATTTTTTTTAAAAAGCACAGGTAATTAAAACCTCAATTTAATATCTCATCTGAAGGATGGCAACTTCCATACAAAACTGTCCCTGGTCACCAAACCAAGACAATGTACTGGAAGTTCTCATCCAAAAGCAAGAGTGCCACCTACTGGTCCCCCAACACCATTTACAGCTACAGCCTGGTTTTCCTTAGAGATCTCCCTTCCCAGAACTGACTAGGCTCAGCCTTGCTTAACTTCTGAGATCTGACTACAAAGTGGTGTCACTGCTGTGGTAATGAGCAATAGACAGCACTTGCTGTCAAGTGTATAGTTCCCGTTGATCTTCAGGCACTTAATCCACAGAGAAACGAAACAGTCATCAAAGTGAAATGCTTTTTTACACCAGTCTTGAGGTCTGTAACGAATTAGAAACGTTGACTAGATACTGGCTTTTCTGGGGCGCAGCGACACGAAAGCCACACGGCTCTGGGTCTGGCCTGCGGTGTAATTTTGTAGGCTGTTGCTTTCCTGCCTGCGCACTGCATGGTTGAATACAGCCATGGAAGGAAAAGGACGTGTAATGGAATGTTTGCTGATAGGCATTTTGTGCAAATTTTTCTGCTTCCATGTAGACGTCGTCAATGACAGCAATGATGGGCTGTAGGTAGGGGGTTAAGCATATTTCCTGCCAGTGCCAGAAGATTAGTGCCATGATCTTTAACAGTGAGGCCATTGCCTTGAACGGCTTGAGCTGCAGGGAGGATGAGTGATGTCACTCCGCTCTGTGGTGACTGGTTTTGGGGTATTCACATAAGAAATATGGATTCATTTTTCTTTCTATGTGACTGGTTTTTAAAGGAATGCTTAATCCTATCTCTGTCCTGGTTGTAGTGTTGCACCTGCAGATTGACGTGCCAGATCCATTTATTTTAGAGTATCAGGGCATGCTTGTTTTTGCATGACAATCTGAGTGATCAGGTTTTCTGATCATGGCTTTGACAGCATCAAAGTCCTTTTCTTGTTTTGTGGGGCCTGTCGTGCAGCATTCCTCTAATATAACTGCTAATTCTGATGTGCTCTGGATAATACCACTTTCTACTGCAATAGTCCACAAAGTGCAGAAGCCTTTAATGAATGGTTGCCTGATTGGGTGTTATTCCCCTGTGTTGACACGGTGCTTCCTGCCGTCAAGACAGCCAGAGGTGAACTTTCCTTCACTGTGTGTTTTGGCTGCTTCCCAGCAGCAGTGCGTAGTGGGATGGGGTTTCCACGGCCCTTTAGAGCCGCCTTGTCATCCGCAGATTTATTGAATGTGACTAGAGCAAATGCCATGACAGGCCGCTGAGTAAGTGGTATGGGCTTAGCAATCCGCTACTAGTGAACAGTTCCCAGGATAGCCTTGACTTGCTCATCTTTTGTGCAAACATTTGACTTCGTTTATAAATAGCCGACAGCTTGCAAGCCAACGTACATGCCTTATTTTGGGGTCTGTTTTTTGTGCGCATGTTATTTTGGATTATTTGTTGGTCGTTTGTTTAACGAAAGTTCTAAGACCCGGGTTCGCTAGGTAGTTGCTCTCTGACCAAGTGATTTAAGGGCTCAGTGCAAGGCTGAGAGAAAGCCTGGTGCTGGCCGGAGCCTCTGAAAGGGGGGTGGCTCTTGAGAGGTCTGGTGAAGACAGCGGCTGTTGCTTAGAAGCCTAGGGTGCTTACAAATTGCATAAAAACACTGAGGAAGAAGCTGCTTTCCTGTGTGCAGTTCTGAATTTTCTTAATTTTTTGTTTCTAAGAAAGGTAGTTGTTTCTTGGAACACAGGTAAATTAGTAAGAAAGAAAGGATAGATAATAGGCATTTTATTAGGTATATTTTTTAAATGAACTGCATAAAGACTGCCTGGGTTGGGCATTAGCTTCTTGTTTAGGAAAAGAACAAAAGGATGCTTGAAGTAGAACTGTGATTGACAGCAGTTTCAAAATTGTTTCTATGGCTGTTTGATGACAGAAGATAATAATTGATTGTGACAGGGTCATGTAGCACTTAAATATTGTAGCAATTAAATATTGCACTTAAACCTTGGACCTCCCTGTCTTTTTGCATAGTTTTTTTCCCCCCTCAAATCAGGAAACTGGGGGTCTTATCAGAGGTGCAGTGTCTTCACAGCTAACTTGATTGACTTTGGACAATTCGTCTTGCAATTTCCATTTTGCAAGGTGATGAAAACACTGCTTCCGTTGCTGTTGTGTCTCTGTATAACAGGCCAGAAAAACTACACAATAGACGCTTCACATTTGTTGTTTGGAATAATAATACTAGCTCCTATTTTAATATTTGATTTTTCATAAATCAATCTTTTTGCAGCGTTTCTGCGTTTTTGTCTGTAGACTTTTATTAATACATTCTAAGAGGTAGATAGTGAGGAAGCTTATGTTAGATGGGCAGCAAAAGTTGCCACACAGAACAGAATCAAAATACAAAAAGCAAAAAGCTTGATGCTTGTCTGATATTTAAAGAAAGTTCGCTTGTCATACGTGGAGCCCTGAAATATCGGCGTATTTTTGTTATTTACTTTCTAGCTGGGAAGATAGTCACATCCAACTAGAATCACATAATTAGCATGGAAAGAATGACATTTTGATTATTAGTGCATAGTTGAGTAAAGTGTGCTTCTCACATCTCATAAATAATTAGACAGATAAATGGATGGGTTCTGTGAAAGTAAGTGTTCATCTATCCATGGAAGAAAGATTTTCATATTAACCGGCTTATAAGAATTCCCTTCCCAGTACTGTTTTTGTAAGAATAATAATGCCCACATCAAATTATTTAACGCATCATGTTTTAGCTTGTGAGATGTTGAATGATCTTTGGATGTTACAAGTTGTGCTTCTTTTCTAGAGGATGAAAAATAGTGTGGTATGTTTGAAACCTCCCTTTTTTCTCCATGCAGTGAGTGTCTGTCACTGCATGGAGAAACTGCCAATAAGTCAATAAAATGAGCTGAAATAAATCTGCTCAAATCTCTCCAGTTTATGTTTAGCTAAGGTACTGTATAGGTTTTATATTAGCAGCTTAAAAATCTGCCCAATTCCTTAGGTACCAACTTGAAGTCACGATAATTATTCAAGATTGACACAATTGTGTTCTTAATCCTTAGTATTGCACAAGGGGATTCATGCGATGAAGAAAAGCAGCTGATCTTGAGTAATATGTAGAACATTTCAATCAGAATTACCTTATCTGTTCAGGCACTATACTTTTATGTATCCCTCAGCTCCCACTGTTGCCACCCTGCAGTCGCAATAATTCTTCCAACATTGTGTTCGTCATTATAAAAATAAAATGCAGTGGTAGTTTTTGATCTGTTTGATTTTCTGTATTGTGCCTTCTCTGCGGTGGTATTGTGTGAATGGCAATTCCCCAGTTCCTGCGTTATAGCAGACGGCCCGGTGAAGGTTTTACTGAGAGACAGATGAATGCTTATGGATTTTCCAGGAGCTGTAACAATTATATTTAATAACCCTATATTCCAGCTGGCTGTAAATAATGCCCTCCTCCCCCCCCCCGGCCCTGTTGAAGCCCAAACCAAAATCCATTAACAAAAACTGCCACATAGCATCCAGTTTTAAACAAACACTTCCTTCTCTGTGCATTTGTATTAGCTGCCTGCGGACCTGCTCACAGCTTAATAATTATTTCCCTAGTACTGTGTGCAAATTGCGTATGAGACCACACTGTAGAATGAGACAGGCAGTGGTAGGATGTTACCGGCTTGTTGCTATGACAACAGATGAGGGACAGTTAGCAGAGCTTTTACAACAGTGACAGTAGAAACTGCCTGCAAGAGACTCTACAGGACAGAGCTGAGGCCGGGAAAGGAACATTATAAGCACACCACTGATTATCAGGAGATTCAGTGGACAGGAGTTGGAAGCATTATTTTCTCCTTGGGGTCATTTTTAAATGGTATGTTTTTTTAATGTTTTTGTTTGTATCTGTCGTACAGTTTTTTTTTTGCTGCATGATTTAACAGAGGAAGGAAGATGCATCACGCTGTACTACACCACACAAATAAGCGCTCACACACACACACACTCACTCTCACAGAGGCCTCATTTTCTACGTGTAGTGTGCGTTTATTCTTTGAAAGCCAGCGGTTGGCTGGTTTTCCGGACATGATGTGGTTGAAGCTGTCATCGTAATGGAAATTCATTGCTGTAGCTATGGTAAATCGAGTTTTCTGCCCTGGACTGAATGCATTAGTCTAATGAGATGTTTGCAGCTGGAGCTCTGAGCTGCAGGACTGAGGAGAAGAGCATAGAGGCAGGCAGAGAGAAGATGGCTTTTGCAGCTCTCTGAGTGGCTGTATTGAGAACCTACAGCAAAAGGACTGGAATTAAAGACACAGCATTCGGTTCATTAGTGCAGTAAATAGGTAAGCCAAACGGAGCTGTGCTTGTGTGGAATCTGCGTGGAATTCTTGCCTGACAGGTAGTATTATTGCTTGAAGTTGGTGGGGGAGGTGTTGTAGCAATACAAAAATGCTGTATATTGTGAAATTTCAGCAGCTGGCTTCTGTTCTTATTGGTTTTGTCCTCTAACCATCATTTTAGCTCTTCGTATGTGTTTCTCAGTTCTGTTCCATCTTTCCCCACTGTTCACTAAGGTAGCGCCTGTATTTTTTTGTGTGTTTTCATTTGTTGTGGTCTCGGTATCTAGCAGTGCTTCTGCACAGTTGAACAGGGAAAGGAAGAGAAAACATCCTTGTGAAAAAAAATGTTTTTTGTTTTGTGTGGGTAACACGCTGTTTTGGGCAGCTTTTCAGAAAGAGTGTCAGCAACTTGTGCAGGATGCCACTTATAGCTGGACACTTAAGTTGGCAGGACATGAAATGACTCATTTGGACTGTGGAAATGTACTCGAATTAGCATCAGCAGAAGGCTGTTTCAGTTTCTTCGATTTTGTGCTCGGGATACAGGAGTGATTTGGCGTCACATCTCCCTCCCTTGCTGTATTTCTGGCTGTTCTGAAGGCTTGTTTTCTTTTTCAGGTCCAATGAGTATTCCCGCGGCATCAGCACAGAAAGCAGACAACAGTGAGATGCAATCGCCTGCCATGAGCCCTTCATTCATTCCCGGGCAGCGAGGGAAGATCCCAGGCAGAAAGCGAGGCAGACCCCCGATTCGCTCCACTGTCTCCAAAATGGATTTTCAGAACCGCTACTCAGAGTCCCTCTCTCCCCTCAAAGTGCCCAAAAAAAGGGGGCGAAAACCTGGATTTAAGGTCAGTGTCTGCAGGAGGGGGGGTTGGTTGCGCTCCGGGCTCGGATTCTGGAGACACAGATCACACTAGACAGCTCAGTCCCTCCTTCCTCCTTGAGGCTGTCTCTGCAAGCCAAGCTGCAGAAGTGGGTTAATGCTGGATGTACCGACTGTATCCACTGACTTGACGTTAGATGGGGAATTTGTTTATGATGAGTGTTGTTGGGGCAGCTAGCACATAATGAGCATATGGAAGTACTATGTGTTGTTTTTGTTTCATTTTCTTTTTTTAAAACACTCACTTCCCGTTTGAGAAAAAAAACCCCACCGCTTTTAGAACCTGGCTCGATACAGTAATTGCAAGTACAAATGGCATTGTGGATTACCACACATAAGGAGAGCTGTTTGTTTCTGCTTATTTATATAGATTGTTTTATGCTGCACATTTCGGCTGACATCAATGTGTGGACATTATTGTTCTCTGTTTTATGGCATGAGCTGGTGTTGTAGCCATGAATGAACATCTGTGCATAGTGCTGGATTAATTCCTGCTTTATGCAGGACTGTAGATAGAACCATTTATTAAATCCAATAAAATGGTGTGGCTGTACAGTTGTCCTCAGGCAGAAAAGACAAGGCTAAAGGAGCTTAGGCCAATGTGACTCCTGTCTGAAAATCAATTTTACTGAGCTACTGTACTGCTTTAGGAAGTCATTTTCATTGTGCTATCATGTAAAAATTTAATTGTATGCACTGTATTTGTGCAGAGGCAAAGAACAAAGAGTTTATGTATTGTAAAAAAAAGATGTTGATTTCTGTTGTGACAGGCCAAACCCTAACAATGCATTAGCAACAATACGTAAAATGGCATTTGCGGAAATTTTACTCTTCACTCCAGTACTGTACAGTAAATGGGGAAAGACGCAATAAAAGATCATTTCTGTGCACTATTAGATCAGATTGTCGTTTGTGATGAAAGGCTAACACTCTGCCTTAAGACCAAGATTACCAACCCCCACTCCACAATCTCACTTGTGCATCTCCAGACCTTCGCTGTGAGTTAATTACCCTCTGAGTGGCAGTTGTCGATCAGAGATGGGAAAGTAATCAAATGCAGCTCGCCTTTATCCTTAACGCGCTCCTATTTGAAATAAGGACATGCTGCAAACTGGGGCTTCAACAACGTCTGATTGTGTGCTGTAGTTAGGCATGGTGCAGGACTGAAACAGTAATATCGCGGGCTGTCACTTGTCTCGCAGCTCAAGTCTCGGATCGTGATGACTCCTCTGGCCATCTCCCCTCCTAGCAGCACGCCAGAACCGGACATGAGCTCTATCCCTCAGGATGCCGCCACAGTTCCACACTCTGCAACTCCACAAGTGCTCACAGGTAGGACTTCGTTGCTGGGCAGTTGGACTCTCGGCCTAATCCAGTACCTCGCCGTTTTTAAGCCAGACCCTGAGCGGGAATTCACTGTCTTTTTTAGCATCACATGAGAAAATCTGTTTTGACACTTGGACAAAGCAGTTCTGAAGATGTTAAAAATTTTAATCAAAACAAGGATGTATTTTCTGTTGCTGAAGTAAGAAAGAGGCATGTGTGAGACATGGAGTTAAAGCCTTGCCTAAGGTTTTAATTGGCTAGTCTTGATTTGAAAAACAAATACCAAAGTTAGTCCAATCCTGGCTGTTATCTTTTAAGTAATTATAACGTAATGTTTAGCATTTCAGAAAGGTGTGTCAGAGAAGAGAAGTCATGGTAAGCTAACTTTAGCGTACCATGACATTTAGAGTCCTTTTTTTCCATCAAAAACATCCCTTTGTTTGTCATTGGAATCATTCATACTCTGCAAAAGTAATAAGAAATTAAACTGATTCTGGATGTGTTATCCAGAATAAACTGAAAGTTCAAAACCTTTTCCCGTGAGAGTTTCTATGGTGAAACTTTGCTGATAGTAAAACACAATATGGTCTTCTCAGAATGGTTTTTCACTGGCTGCCAAAAGGTACTACTGGATAGTTTTGATTTGATTTATGGGTTGCTTTAACGCATCAGGTGCTGTTAAAAATGCGAGGCGAGATAGAACGTGCGTTGATTGATAATGGTGGCTGTTCTTTTCACTGTTTTGCTTTTTAACACATTTTAGGTAGCAAGGCTTTTATTCTGTGTATACTGAAACCATTTGTGAACAGTATGTATACAAAATAGCTGTGCTACAATCATTGTCTTCAGTGGAAGATACAATTAGAGCAATTGTTTTAATTTTGTAGTCATTCTATAGAAAATTTATTCTAGCAACCAGCCAGGCAAAACTCAAAGCAATGTCTCTGTTTCTATATCTAATTATAATGCTGTTCCAAAGTCCATTTTACTCAATGAATCCTTTAGTGTGCACACTCCTTTGTGGGGAATTTTAAATTAAGCAGAGATCCATAAATTATTCATGTATTATTCAATATTAAATTTAGCCTCATTAAGGCTTACTTTAAAGCGAATCTAAAGATGACATTTTTTAAAATTACTTCAGAAATAATGCATGTAAAAGAATATTCCACATCTTATACATTCTTTTTCCACAATGTATATAATTTATGCCTGCATTGCCTTACTTATTATCTCAAGTCTCAGTACTGTAATGTGCATATCATGACAGAAAAACATGCATTAGGTGTAAAATAATTAATTTATCATGATAAAAATAGCAGAAACAGTTTGTGCACAGATAAGAATGTTACTGCCTCGTGTTTAATATGTTCTGTTGAAATTACACATTTTTGCCCTCACTAATGTTGACACTAGTTCACTGCTTCATACCTCACTCTTCAAATTTAGTTCAACTGTAAGTTTTTTTAAATATATGTGCTGAACTATTATTCTCATGGAAGGATGTAACCTTGAATTTCTCCTTTTTTGGTGTATTTTGGTTAGATCAGCTTTGGTATGCAGAACACATTAACAGCTGTTTGATTAAACAGACACCAGTGAACATATGGGCTTTCACCCAAGGTTAGGCAAGGTCTTGTTCATTTCACAGAGAAAACGACAAGTCAGACTTCTGCTGCACTTTGAGGTGTGTTACAAAATAATTTAGATTATTTCATATTTGGACTGTACTTGTTATTCTTATTTTTTCAGTGTATTATTAAGTGTTATCATACCTTTGAGTGTGAATCCATTTTTTTAACCCAGATTAAGGGAGAATATGGTGCTTATTGCTATGAGAAATTCTATAGTATATGGAACTAGAAAGTAAAAAATAGAAGAGTTTCCTCTCGCACAATCTGATCACAACTATCCTTCAGTTTGGTAGCTGGTGAGCAGACCTTGTCAAGAAATACAATTCAGGACAACTAAACAGAGATCTAACATTTAAAATGTAACTATGCCTTAACTGAAATGTTAAAGGAATGAGAGATTATCTGCTACATGATATTTAAGTTTTGAATAAAACAAGCTGTTCTTGAGTTGATACAACGCATTTTCTTTCTGAGGTATGATGCTCCCTCAGTTTGATTTCCCTCGCAAACTTGGCGAGTCTGTTTATTTTATTAGCTGTCAAAGTCTGCTTGGGTTTGGCTGGCTGTTGTTTGCATTGGCTTGACGTTTAGGGTCACTTATCCAACAAAAGCACTATTATATAGTAGCCAGAGAACAAAAACCAAAACTACTCCTAGACTATTGTGGGTTTGCATTGCGGACTTGTGAATCCAAACTTCCTAACGTTTACATTTCTTTTCCTGCCAGTTACACAAATTCTTCTGCTCCGGCGATATTTTCAGAAATAATTTGCCTCTACCCGTTGTGAACGCAGATAACCATAAACTCCCCTCCCCCCATCCCCTTGATTCAAACCCACAGACTCTCAACCCACTCCCCACCCCCCACCCACACAAGCAGAAGTGAGCCTCCCTACCCTTGCTGACAGGGGCACTTTTGCCCTGGTCTTCCTCTGTGTTGCTTTGCAGACCCTTGCAGCCAAGACGCAAACTTTCAGTCTTTGTTTTAGGTGCGTTTCCCTGCACGACAGCAGACATCTCAGCATGCTGCGTGTTTGGTCTCTCGGGGGCAGTGGTTGGCTGTGCCTTCTGGGGTGAATCCGGTAAGGCAGTGACTGCAGGACTGGATAAAAGGAACTGTGTTGTGGTGGTAAGAATAGGAGTCAGGTGCCGTTTGAAACAGCTGGGGAAAGACGCAGGCTGAAGAAACCAAGCAGGGGTTGCATTTTTAGATCGGTTTTCTTCTTCACTTTGAAGGGAGACTCCTGGCAGAGTAGGGAGATGGGTGTTGACTTTTCATTTTTTTTGTCGTGCCTGTTGTTTCTTAGCACAGAGACCACGTTGGATGCTGGGTACAGTGACATACAGGCAAGTGGCGAAAAAACAGCTGTGGAAGGTTTTGTTGTCTTGGGGGTCACTTGTTTCAGCGGGGAGCTTAAACTGTGTTAATAATTTAACTTGATCGTGGGTATTGAGTGCAGCTGCAATTTTCTGTCTTCCTCGGTACCTGGAGAGCCTAGTTTCTGGTCTTACATCACACAATGTAATTTGCTGAAATAACAGCACATAGCGTCAGGGGGTGATCTCTGCAAGAAAATGTGGAAAATAGTTTCAAAAGAGCATGGCTTTCACCATTGTTTTCTTACATAAAAGGTAAAACAATGAAATGGATATCTTTCCAAAGACATTTGACTTAGGTTTCAGTAAATCATTTACTACGCATTTTAGGCAAAAATCAGACAGCAGCAACTAAACCTTCTTTCTACTGTAGTATTCATTTTCATTTAAATGTGGTAGTGCCACTTTAACACGAGGCTGTGATGCAACACCCACTTTCAGTCATGCCAAAGAAATAAATCCAAGAAAATAAGGCATTGTCTTAGACTGTGAACAGGAAGTCAGAATTCAGTGATAATGTCATTCCACTTTTTGGCTGCTTTTTCAGTAAAGCTGTGGAACTAGAAAATCTCTCCTTCCCCATTTCACTGAGTCTCAGCATTAATTTAGGCACTATACAGTATTATTAGATTGAACTGCATGGTTTTGCTACACTTTGTTTTTTTTTTAGGATTTTAAAATATAATGTTAATCGTTTTTCTTTAAAAACTACACATTTTGCGTTTTCCTGTCCACTTGTCTTTGGAGAAACATTAAAGAATTATGTAGTGCTTGAGGTATTTTTTGGAATGTACAGCACATGGGACAGGATCCAATTAGTTTTCGGATGGGTTTCTTTGAAAATTGCCGTTTTATCAAAAGGAATTAAAAAGGAGAATTTTAATCATCAAGACTTAAAGCTGGATGTATTAATCTATGCAATTAAATTACCAAGATCTATGGGGGCATGCCGCTGACTGAACAATCATATAACTTTAAATCGACAGTCACCTTCAGCCAATCACAGTGAAAGAATGTGATGGGCAAGAGATCGTCACATGGGCAGACGAGCACCGACTGATCCCTGTCCAGCAGGTTAAAAACAAAATCAGATTAGCATTTAAATGCATCAATTCTCAGTGCTGCTGCAGTGCCCAATTTATAGCAGGTGTTAAGTGTTTTATTTGATTTGCTGTTTTCCCTGTGGGCACTACATTTTCTTGCAAGGGCAATTTCTTTCTTCTGCATTGATCATAAGTACCTCTAAGCAAAATGCCTATCTGTTAAACTTTATTATTAATGCACTGCTGTATTTCTTGGTGTGAACCACATCCCTGCTGTACCTTCAGATTTTGGCCGTGGCAGTAATCTGTCTTTCACTGCTAAATGTACCACAGTGTATTTGAAACATTTTCCCACTCTCCCCGCCCCTGTTTTTGGCTAATGGGCAGTCCTATGCCATGGGCCACTGGCTCTGCAGAATCTCATGTACTAATACAGCACAACTAATCTAATAAGCTGGTATACTGCATGTTTCCAAGTGTACCATTCATTACTAAAAGGCATACTTTCTTTCCTTTATGCTATTAATAGTATCCATAATTAATGTACAGTAAATAGCTCTGTGTTCTCTCTAAGGATCATTGCATTTTTGCAAACACTCAAGTTACGTATCTGTTATTTTACTTTTTAATAACTGTAATTTGTCTTTGCTATGATCCAGTGAATAAGGTTTTGTCAAAATGACATTTAGGTTGTGTGCTTGAACCTAGATCATTAAGTATGAAGCAAAATTAAATTAAAGGCATTGTCATAAATATGGTATTCCTTCCATTTTGGCTGTTGTAGATGAAATAT
This sequence comes from Atractosteus spatula, assembly GCF_055471065.1. Lineage (NCBI taxonomy): Eukaryota > Metazoa > Chordata > Actinopteri > Semionotiformes > Lepisosteidae > Atractosteus > Atractosteus spatula. The sequence continues at coordinate 45,230,478 of NC_142707.1, read as the reverse complement.
TGCAGCAGAGTGTAAGGTAATAATTAATAATAAGTGCTTACACTTATATAGCACTTTTCTGGACACTCCACTCAAAGCGCTTTACAGGTAATGGGGACTCCCCTCCACCACCACCACCAATGTGTAGCATCCACCTGGATGATGCAACAGCAACCATAGTGCGCCAGAACGCTCACCACACATCAGCTATCAGTGGGGAGGAGAGCAGACTAATGAAGCCAATTCATAGATGGGGATTATTAGGAGGCCATGATTGGTAAGATTGGTACTCTTTTCGAGAAACACCCTGGGATTTTTAATGACCACAGAGGGTCAGGACCTCGGTTTTACATCTCATCCAAAGAGCGGCACCTGTTTACAGTATAGTATCCCCGTCACTATACTGGGGCATTAGGACCCACATGGACTGCAGGGTGAGCGCCCCCTGCTGGCCCCACTAACACCTCTTCCAGCTGCAACCTTAGTTTTTCCCAGGAGGTCTCCCATCCAGGTACTGACCAGCTCACACCTGCTTAGCTTCAGTGGGTTGCCTTTTGTGAGTTGCAGGGTGATATGGCTGCTGGCAGTGGTAGTGTTCTATTACAATGCGTGGCATACATACAGTACCATATACAAAGCAGGAAAATGTGCAGAAAGCAAACTAGAGGAAGGTCTTTTTTCAGTAGACAAGTATTGTTTTTTCTGTAAAAGTCATACTGTCATATTGAACTGTATTTTTCACTCTAACACATTACTGCGTATGTTCCAAGATAGATTTAAAAGGCAAAATGTGCAAAAATTACATGCATTGTCACAGAATGTTTTTTTTTCTTCAACGTGTGTTTTCATTTGCTTTTACTTACCCATTGAGTATAGGGCATCGAAATGGAATTTATTATACCCTTTCACATGTTTGAAATTCATTTTGGCATGTTTGAAAATGAATTCCAAATATTTGAACATCTCTTACAAATATTTGAAGCAGGAATTGAATTATAAGTATTAGCAAGGGAATTTCAAATATTTGAAAATTAATTAGGAGACTTTTAAAATATCTAATACATTCCCCTTGGGCACCTAATGCCGGAGTGTGGTCTTAAATATAATAGTTTTGACATGAAGTGGTGATAACTGTAGAGGGATCAGGTAGATAAGAGCACCCAGTAGTTTTTGTGGTAGTGTTTGTATATATTTCTAAATCCAAACACTTTGTGATGCTGTTTTTTCTAAAACAGAGCTGTAAGAAGACCAAAGGCTTGTCATGTAAAGCTTTGATGATCTCCTAGTACAGTATAAATAGTAATTCTATAAATAGTTGGATGTTTGGATGAAGCTGAGGAAATGGTCTGGACTTTTACATTTTTTCTTTTGTAGGTATGCTTGAAAAGGACTCATATACTGTATGTAGAGCTTTGAGTTAAGTGTACTACAATTGTACCATACTACAATGTATTTTACTAGAAGAGCATCTTGTATAATTTTATTGATATGAATCCTTAGTACATACTTTGTAGTGTTTGATGAGGGAGATTATCAGCCTTGGATCTTGTTTTCCATTTGTGATTCATTTTAATTGTCAGTATTATACAGTATTATGCCACGTATAGAGATACCTCACTCACCACCTGCAGTGTACTGTATATTCAGTACTACCTATAGAGAGACCCCTTACTGTCATAAATGTAATTTAAATTGTAAATGCTGTAATGTCATTGGATAGACCTAAAGGAAGCTGTGGTGTTAAAGAACAATAGGGAAGAACTTATCCTTAATACAAAAATAACAACCATAATAATTTAGAATATGATATTAGTAAATGATCAGGTGTTAACTAGTCTCAACCCAAAGAAAGAGCAGATCTTGATAGTAGAAAGTGGAAAATAACATTGTAAATGTATGATATGTATATTCAATACTGGTCCTGTGTCTCATTACATGTTGGCCTAAAACATGAGAAAATAATGTATTGGTTATTTTAAAAATGCTTTGTAAAAGCTAAAATTGTAAAAATGTAATGAGCAATATTCAGGCAATATTTGCAAACTGCTCTAGTCTTGTTTTAAAGTTCTTCATGCGCCTTTATTTAACACCTAGGTAGCATTCCTTTATTTTAATTCTTGTTCAGTGCACAGTGTGTGTACAAGGGGTTTGCTTCACTGAATATGTAGTTCAGAATGTTTCTTTAACTGCAGTGTTCTTGATTAGAACCTAAAGATCACAAGTATATGTGAACAATAGCTTGTCACGGTTACAGTAGTATTTGCAACAATCTGATAAAATTGAAAGTTGTAGAATATTGTGAAAGGATTTAACAATGAATGGTGAAATCATCCATTTCAGAGTAAAAACTAAAATAAAGCTGTCTGATTAGAAATTATAACATACCCTATTCCCACTCTGTTAAAATGTTTGTTTTTTTGTTGTTGTTGGAGTATATCATTGTAGTGGAGAAGATAACTTCCAGGAATATCTGAAATCTTCATCTTTAGTTGCTGCAGCTCCTGTAGAGGCCATTGAACTGACTTTCACTCCCCAGGGTTCGCTTGGAGTGGTTACTACCCAGCAAGCTGCCTTCAAACTTGACAGGTTTACAACACATTGGAGCTACCACAGCACAGTAGCTACAGGAAAGAGCATATTATCAGCGGTTTATATATATATTTCTTGTTTACCTGAAATCCTGCTAAAGCTATATTTCTTAAAGTGGCTAAGGGGATGAGGCCCATATTTTGGGAATCTTCCATCTTCTCTGACCTGACCACTGACCTTGTCTGGCCCATGTTTTGACACACAGGGATGTCTGTTGTATCACTCTTTATCTCACAGCACTCCTTCATTCTTTCTGTGAAAAGCTATAGCTTTTATACCACATAGTTCAGTTTAACCCTCTTCCTTCTGCTCTTAGTTCTATGTTTTGAGTGAAGACTTTGATGTACACTCTTACATGATCATGCTGTTCATGTCCTTTTCCCAGTCCCATTGCTAGCAATGACGCCGAGCATTTTTAACTTCTAGCTTGGTTCTGCTTAACTCATGAAAGAAGTTTAGTTCATACTGGAAAGCAGTGCTACTAGAAATCTTGAATTTTGTTTGGTGCGTAGTTATACCAGATACCTTTAAGACATCTTAAATACCTTTAAGTACTCATGTTCTTATTTCTCAGAATAAGATTTCACGTTGTTGTACTTTTAGGTATTTTTTATCTTTTGTGAAGTCTAGGGAATTGTTTTGAACTTTACGGCACTAAAAATGTAGTCTAAAATACTTCTTGCTGTCTAGCACACTTACTTTTCCTTCTTGTTCTTTATCACCCTTCTTAGTCGGAGCTGAATTTGACAATCAAAAGTATTTTACTCCCTTGCTTCTCAAATACTTCATGGGAGAGCGGTTTCTTGTGCAGGTTCTAAATTATTGAATTAACCATTCTGAAAGTTAAGAGAGTTAACCGCTTAATTTTCTGAAGAATTACAACAAGGTATCACTTTCCCATTCATGGTCAGGTCATGACACTATTCCATCATATGATGTAAATTCTCTAATCAGATACATGGTGACTGTTCTGGTATTATGAGGTGACGACTCATTAGCAAGTCATTATTTGAATGTAATAGAATGGAAAGCATACTGTGTGCATAAATTGTTGTTTTAATGTATTTTTAAACAATTTATTTTAATGATTTCTGTTTTTCTAGGTCGATTTGTCACCAAATAAAATGTCACGATATGCCAAAATATTGCTGTTTCTTGAGTTTGCATTGTTTGAGGACAAAATAAAGTCTGCTTTTTTGTTTTGCTTGCTAGTTTTTACCTAGTGTAGCTAAATGTAACAGGAATAGTATGCATGCTAATATCAGACTGAGTATTCTCTTACAACAACTGATATGAAATAAGGCACCTCAAGTATGCATGTGCATTTTTACCAACTTAGGTTGGGACAGAAATGTCATATAACATCACTCTTGTGTAAGTGATAGAAGATAGAACTGTATATAAGCTATAAATGACAGAGCATTAAACCATATATTGTGCGACCAGTTTGCCACCTTGAATTGTTGAAAAATATAATATCAGTCACCGTTGTCATAGTGTACCAGCACTCACATTTTTACCAGAGGTTTTCACTAACCATGCAGTTCTTCTAAGCATGGCATTTTAATAAGCTTATTAACCACCATCTATGTTCAATGTTACTTGTTCACATACATAACGTATAGTTATCTAATGGGAAATGTAGTCCATATACAGTTGACTGCCTTTGTGTCTTTAAAAGAATGATGCTTTCATTTTGAGAACTGTAGTGCATCACAAAGCACTCTGGAGCACACAGGTTTTGCATCTGAAGTTTATTTTTATCAAGTTAAAGAAATATTCCAGTTTTTCCCCTCTTCTGCAAATGCTGTTTTCCATGGAACAGAGTGGCATTGAAGGATTTTTACCACACTTGGCATGATTGCACTTGCTTGTCTTATCAATCCTGTTTTTCTAAATCCTCCAAATATGTATCACACAGCATTTTGCAGTGTACTGGAATTTTGAAACTAATTGGATAGCAGTTGCTTTGCTCTTCATTACAAATTAACATTGCGCGTTGCATTTTTTGAACGCTAGATCACAATTCCAGAGCAGTTTACTGCTATTGGCTTCCTCAGAACCTGTTTGTTTTGCCACATTTGCTTGTTTTAGAGTGGAAGCAAAGCACAGAATAATCTGGATTTTTTCTTAAAGCAGACCATCCATTCCATAATAGTCATGCAGATCTGTAATGCAAGGGTGTTTTTCCATTAGGTGATATTGATATGTTTCTTCAAAAAGATGTGTTTTAGCAGTTTGCATGCAAAACATTTTAATGGTTCTGTAACATTAACATTTTGTGTCATTTGCTTTGATGTAAATAACTCTATCGGTATGGCCATTGAAGAATGTCTGGTTTCTAATATCTCTGCATTTTCTCCTTCCTGTATTGTTTACAGTTTGCATTTATATAAACAAGCAAGCCAACACAGGTCCTAATCTTGACAGGAAAAAAGTGCAACAGCTTCCAGATCATTTTGGGCCCGACAGACCGTCTGTTGTGTTGCAGCAAGCGGTCCAAGCCTGCATTGACTGTGCTTTCCAGCAGAAAGCTGTATTCTCACTGCTCACTCAAGGTTATGGCGGTGAGAAAATATCGGGTAAGAATCCACAGAACTTCCTTTATTACCTGTGCTGGGGCCTCTTTGTGTTCCTGTGTGTTTTCTTTCTTTTGTTTTTTTAAATTGTTTGCCATATGTTTAGCAGTGCTGATTGGCAATATTGGAAATCTGTATCTGTGTATGTATCCATGGGCACAGTGACATTATTATATTATAGTAGTGATGGCTGTGAAACTAGCCATTAACAGTACCTGAGCTAGATGATTTAAATTCCCTCCTAGATGTCTAGTGCTTTTTATTACTTACCCGTATGTCCTAGATTAACAGCTGATACAGTGACACCTCACAATCCCTTGTGGCCTGTTAGAATGGCTAGGGTCTCCTTGGGAAAAATACAACTCAGAACTGACTGTTATTGTTTGTTAATTAATGTTGCTAGTTCCTTTATCCATGGTAACTTATAGCCTGAAAATATGTTGGGTGGAGTTGGAGCACAGAAGTTAAAAATCAAAACTGTTGTAGTTGGCCACAAAAGTTCACATGTATTTCTGAGTTTCCTCAAGGCGTTCCCTTCAGGATGTTGGCCAGGAGTAGTTTTGAGGAACAGTACATTGTCTCGGACGTTTCAGAAAAATGTGAGAAATGCTATGATGTCTTGCCTCTGTTCTAGAGGGGCAAGGTGTTTGACAGATGTTGGTTATTAACATTGGATTTCAGAAAGATGACAAAAAGTACCATCAGGAAATTCACAGCCGGTGCATTTTCAATCACCAGGATGCTCTTTTAAATGACCAAAAAAATGAATTGGCGCATTTTTAAAGTGTTCCATTAACTTACTCTTTTTTTTCTGCCTGATGAGTAATTGTTAATTTTTCGGAACAATTGGAATGCAGACCAGGCGTTTTGTGAACGAGCCAGTATAAGCAGTTTTATAATGTATCTCCTTAGGAAGCTGATTGCACAATGTGAACCGAAATCTGCATGTGAATACGCTTGCGATTGACAGGTGACATGTAGGGGGTCTGATAACAATCGGCCCCTTCGCTCTTATTTGTATTACTCGTCAAGAGCCATTAATCAGTCAAATATTCTCTGCATTTTAATGTACACCTGTGTCTAGCCTCACCAATAAACCTAGAACTGAATGTCAGAACTCTTTTTTTGTATCACCTGGTATTGTGATAGTTGAATTTTGCGGTTCTGGATATGGAATCAGTGCAGATAAGAATCCCATGGCTCAGTTTGTTCAGGCTATCGGTCTAATTGCATGGCAGATCTGTTCCTAGGTTTGTCTCCTGTTTTCTAATGACTGGCACAGTAATCTGTTTTGGTTTGCTAGTCATAACTGAGCTTGTGTTTAACGTCTCTTTTTTTATTCCAACAGTGCTGTTCAAAGAGTGCCCCACTGTGTTTATCAATATTTTTTTCCTCTTCGGTTTCTTTCTGAAAATGGCGCTTTTGATGTAGTTTGTTATTTCTGACCAACTCATTCAAACTCTTTTGTAATTTTGTTTTCAGCCACATTTGATGGGAAGCAGCACCTTCTGAGTCTGCCTGTAGTGAACAGTATTGGCTATGTGCTGCGGTTCCTAAAGAAGTTGTGCCGCAGTTTGCACTGCGAAAATCTCTTCAGCGATCAGCCTTTCCTACAGCACAACGCCGCCTCCTACCACTCTGAGAAGTACTTTGAGGGAAATTCGCACTCCAGTATGTACATTACCCTCTAATGTTTTTTTTTTGCTTTTTCCATCTTTCGTAGTAGTGTTTATTAAATAATAAAAAACAGCTGCATGCTTGAAAAAAAAACAGAATTTTAACTGATTAAAGAGATCCATTATTTTAATTCTGATTCTGCCCTGAAACTGAAAATATGCTCCAGCCCTTGCTCTGGCTTCTGATTCGCTCCAGTGTTAATTGAAATTTGACACTACAATGAACGCGTCTTTTTTCATGATCACTGGACCTTTGTTTTTCATATCCTTTTTATTCCCCAGTCCGGAAGCTAGATTGTAAATCTGCAATCAAAACTTCTCAATTCTCCAAAAGGTTCTAATTCTCTTCACTCTGTGATGGTTTTGAATTTTACTGGTGTGCTTCCATTTGAAGGATTCTGCTGGCTTTGAGCTGGTAAACACCTGAATTTGGACTGAATTTCAGCAATTAGGTGGTTATGAATGGTTAAAGCTAAATTGTATGGTAAGAATACAATTCTTACCATACATTTACTATTCTGCCATTTAGGATCCAGACTGGGGATTTCATCCTTTTCTTGTTGCCATGGGGCTCTTAACATGCAGAGGCCAGCGGGAATTACTGTCTGACAGCCCAAAGCCGTTCTCGCTGTTCCCTCACAGGGGCACGTTTCACTATGTCTTTGTGATTTAAAAAACAACTCTCGCCACCGTGTGCGAAAAGAAAGCGGAGGCTTGACTTGTCCACACGGTTTGCGAGCTTTCGTGATTTAACAGCGACTCCGACAGAAATGATGGATGTGGGCTGGACAGTGAATTGTTCTAATTGCGCCTTAACTGTTTCCACCTTGTTGGTACCACACGGGGGCCTCCGCTTGCTGACAACAGCTGGCACGCATCTGGGCTGTCACAGAGACAGCAAGAGCGGGCTGTTGCTGCAAGAGAATTGCTCAGGCTCATTCCCTTCATGCAGCTGTCACTGCGCCTGAAGGCACCCTTCCTTGAGTCCGTAGCCACAGCTCACGCAGCTGAAAGCTTGTTGATTCAAAATAAGCCGAAAGATCAGACACTACCCTGAGATTGTTCATCAAGATGGAAACTCTGAGCAAAAAGTAATAACTGCAATATTTCTAGCGTTCTACAATGAGAGCAATATTTCTGTCTCTGTAATTGCGGTAAACAAATATTAAAAATGTTTTTTTTGTTAAGCATCCTGAACATTATGCAGGAGTACTGGCTGTAATGTCCTTGCAGTATGATCTGACATCGACAGAAAGAAGTATAGAAATGTTAGTTGACTAGTGTAGATCAGACACTTACAGAGTTGTAAGTGTGGCTCAGTATAGTATACAGTGCTTGACTTTCATTTTCATTGAATCAGGAGGAGAAATCAGATATTCTGGTCAGTTATGTATGAGGTTGATTTAATTTCATTTAAAGATAGTTCGAAAGCTGCATGAAGAAGTGAAAAAATGCAGATTTGGTATTTGCGTTTGGTATTTTTGTGCTTACAGTTTCTTGTTCTCATTACCTGTAACAATCATAGTAAAAACACATTTAAGGCTTTGAGCATAATATGTTTAGGCAGAACCTGTATTCGATCATGTTTTATAAAGAATATGTACTGTACTGTAGTAAGGTGCTATTTAGAAAAATAAAAAGGTAATCACATTACTGCTTGAATGGAATCCTGTGTGTATAAACTGTAGCTGCTCTTTGCACCAAGCAAAACCAAAAAGGCACACATAATAAATGTGGTAAATAAGGTTTTCTTGAGTTGCCTATCCTGTCTGTGAATAATCCACTTTTAACCTTGAGGTCTGTGGATATAGATTTTGTGTTACACTTTCATGAATTTAACCACTTATTAAGGACGGGGTTACCAGGGCAAGGAACATGAAGTTTTTGAACTGCTGCACCATTTATTTTAGTTAAGGGGGTCGATTCTCTTAAACCCTTAGTTGAGGTGGGGGGTGGGGGATTTCGCAAAGATCACAAGTTTAGAAGGGGATCACTCAAACATTCTTTTGCATTGCTTCTTTGCAAAATGACTTTAGTGCGTCAACTATTTAGTTTTGTTTAAAATATGATTCTTGTTACAGAGCTATGTATGCGTGAATCATTAAGTTGTTTTTTTTTACTTATGTTTTATGTTGTTTTTTATTAACATACAAAGGTAACCAGAAGAGTTGCCAGTCAGCTCGAGTATTACAAGTATAAATGAGTGTAAAGTATGTTATGTATCATACTTCTGCATCTTTACAGAGGGTATAATGCGTAAAGTTATTCTCATTAGGTTCTAGGAGTAATCCACCTCTCCCAGTATCTCTCAAAAACTTCCTTCTGGAGTCTTAACTGAAAGGTTAGTTTTTCCATTTCATAAATCTCTGAAACAATAACAATCCAGTTTTCTTTGGTTGAGGGGTCTCTTTGTAACCATTTATGAGTTATAGCTTTCTTACTTTCTGCCAAGAATACTTTTAGCAAGTATTTATCTCTTCCAACAACTTCATCAGGCAGATTACCCAGATACAGAACTGAGCAAGACTTTGGACTTTTGGACATTGCCAAAATATATGGGAATGTCCTACGTCTCTATTGCCACAATCTCTCCAACAGGGTTGTGGCAAACCAAGTCGAAATGATTTTATTTTTGGGGTTATGAAGATTAGAGTTAAATTCTTCCAGCAAAATCCCTGCCATCTTTTTGAGTTTGTGGAAGTGCATTGTGTTTTACACATATTCTCCCATTCCTCGCTAGTGATGGCAATATTTATAATAATAATAATAATTGCTTACACTTATATAGCACTTTTCTGGACACTCCACTCAAAGCGCTTTACAGGTAATGGGGACTCCCCTCCACCACCAATGTGCAACATCCACCTGGATGATGCGTTGGCAGCCATAGGCCCCCCGAATGCTCACGACAGCTCTCAGTGAGGAGGAGAGCAGAGTAATGAAGCCAATTCATAGATGGGGATTATTAGGAAGCCATGATTGGTAAGGGCCAATGGGAAATTTGGCCAGGACACCGGGGTTACACCCCTACTCTTTTCGAGAAACGCCCTGGGATTTTTAATGACCACAGAGAGTCAGGACCTCGGTTTTACGTCTCATCCAAAGGATGAGAACTAATATTTACTTATTCTTCCCATTTTGTCTTAATATAATCTGTCTTTTCTTTTCTAGAACTCCTTATACCCTGATACAGTGTTGATACCATTTTACTAGTGCCTTTATTGCAAGCCTGGATAATGATTTGTATGACTTGATTTAGTTGAGCATTTGAATCATGTTCCTTGATCTCTTTTAAAAAGTACTGACGCATCTGTTAAGCATCGGAAAAAGTCCTGGTTTGCCAAACCCTATTTATCTTTAAGAATCTGAAAACTTAATAGATTTCCCTTTTCCATTATTGTACAGAATGAGGAAATTGCTCTATGAGCCCACTGTTTAAATCTTTAATCAAGTATACCTGGCAAAAATGCCGAATCAAAAGCAAACCACCTCAGTACCCTTATCTGTTTTTCTAATTGTAATTTTTTAACAAATTTTAAACCAAATTTTTAATGTAAATGCAGTTAAGGTATCTAATCGATCATGTTGAAATCTGGTTCGATTGCCAATAATAGCTTGGACTGGATTATTTTTTTATCTAGTCTCTATGTCTTTCCACTTGGCTATCATTTTATCATCACACCAATAGACCAGGGCCTTGAGTTGTGCTGCATAATAATAGTCTTTGAGATTCTATGCTAAAAAAAATTAACAACAGTAATTTTTAGAAGTTAGAAATGGTGTTTATGCGGTGAAAGATGAAGTATTTACAACTACTAAGGATAGTTTTTTTTTGTCAAAATGGACGTTTATTTTAAAGTAGTTGACATTCTCTTGGCTATTGCCTCTGTATCTTTAAACTAAAGCAAGAACACTTAAGCAAGAGCTGAGTTGTACTGCTGTTCCTTTGTTTGCATCGTAAAACGTTTCTGGCTTTGAAACACCAACTTTTATTTTAGAACTTTTATTTTCAGAATGGCTTTGTAAATGGCCCTTGTTTCTACCCTAGCAGCAGTGCCGAAGCTCTGTGTAGGAGTGCCATAGCAGGACTGATAGATCAGATGTTTATCATGTTGCTTTTCCTGTAAGAGGTGTGACTTCCCTGAGATTGGTACCTCTACCTTTCACTTGCCGCACTAGAAGAAAAAGGATGTGGTACTTCCAAATATAGGGCATTGCAAGAGTATTCGGGACCCCTCCTGTGGTGTACCCATATTTTAAACCCGTTTTAAACATTTTAAACTTAAGATGTTATTTAAAACCTTAGTGTGCAAGCTGAAAAATAAGGGTAAGATAAGATACAGTAAATGTCAGCAAAAATGTTGTATGTTAAGTACCAGACACACTAAATTCAAACCCTACAGTGAGCTCAATATTTTGTGAAGGCACTTTTGACCTCAATTAGGGCTGCAAGTCTTTTTAGCTGAGTCCTTACAAACTTTGCACCTGTGCTTGGTGCAATTTTTGCCCATTCTTCTTGACAGATTTGCTCAAGTCCTCTCAAGGGGATCTCTCAGGAACAGCAAGTTTTAAGACTTTCCAAAGATTCGCAATATGATTCAAGTCAGGACTTTGGCTGGGCCACTTAAGGACTTTCACTTCTTATTCTAAAGCTACGCCAGTGTTGTTTTGGCCTTGTGCTTTGGATCACTGTCCTGCAGAAAGGTGAATTTTTGGTCCATTTTTTGGTCTGAAACAGGTTTTTAGCTAAGATTTGCCAGTACTTTGCTTCATCTGTGTTCTTACTAGTCTTTGTAAGATTCCCAGTCCCTGTTGATGAGAAGCAGAATTATAACATATTGCTGCTTCCACGATTTCTGAATATGCTTGAATATAGGGGTGTTGTGGAATGGGAGATGTGTTGTTTTTGGTCTAACGTAACTCTTTGGCATGGCATTTAGACCAACAAGTTCGAGTTTGGACTTTTACCACATTTTTGCAGGATCGCTCAGGTGGAGTTTGTTGCAAATGCCATGCTAGAGTCGTTGCTGACCTCAAAGTGGCATCTAACACCAGTTTCCTCTTTGCCCAGCTGCTCAGTTTGGAGGGACAGTCTGATCTAAGAAGTGTCTGGGTGGTACAATGCTTCTTCCATTTCTTGATAATTAAGAAGACTGTGGGACTGATAGGGATATCCAGAGACTTAGATGTTTTTGACCCTTCTCCTGGTCTGTCCCGGACTTGACTTGAAAGCTCCTTAGTCTTCATGGTCTTTGCTTGAAATTGTCTCCAAGAAGAGACAAGCATTTTTATTTTGAGATCATGTGAACCACTATTATTGCACACGGACAGTCGTCAGTCAGCTAATTATGTAGTTCATTAAGGTAATTTTGTGTTCCTAAACAAATCTAGGTTTGCTTCAGCAAAGGGTTCTGAATACTATTCTTTCACGTTAATTATTTTTGTTTCTGGATTTGAATGTGTGGAGTAGGTTATGTATTTAACAAATATTAATTGCTTCTTCAAGGTCTTATAACTACTTTAGAGCAACAAAATGTGAAAGCTGTGCAAGGGTGTGAATACTTTTGCAAGACACTATATAAAAGCGTTTCTTTTTTTTTGGTGAAGAAGAAATTCAGAAATTCAGAAAAAATATTTTTGTTTTCAATCTTTTATTGGGTGGAAAGACAAAAATGTAGCTGTAAGGTAGAAAGCCTGCCTTATTTATTATGTGTGAGGAAATAATCAAAATCACAAAATAAAGGATGAAGCACTGCTTTTAGTTACTAACTGGACATCTTTCAGTCCCTCACTGTACACACCAGGCAACTAAGCTGCTTACCAGCTTTCCTGTCACAGTCTCTCTCTATCACGATTCTTGTCTCAAAACGTTTTCCAAAAGACAACTCTGTCACAAAGACTTACAGTTCCCCTCAAAGTCCTTCCACAGCTCATTCATGGGCTCCTTCTCCCACTGCTGCAATCCTCTACAGTGGATCACCAGGTGGCAGATGCAGAGTGACCACTGAAAGCCACTGTTTCCTGGTTTGTAAATCACCTGACCAATCGTCTTCCCCCAACTGGGCAGCAGGTCATTCGTCACAACCTCCTGGGAATGCAAGTGAGACAGGAACTGTCATCCCCATACAGTGTAACCCACCACAGCCAAAGCATTCACTACATCACCCATAGTCCAATTGACACTTTTTAAAAGGATTTAGAACTGTATTTAGAAATCAATTCACTTCCTTCTTAAATAAATGTCATGTTAATTCAAAACATTAGTCACACTTAAAATGAATAGCACGTACGCATACTTTCAGAGAGCACGAATTATTTAACTTTTCAATTAGGCAGCAATGCATAATGCTGTGACCTAATGACTACTTGTATTTACTGACATTTAAATTGAACGTAAAATGGAAGAATATAATTTGTTTTATTACTGTCATGCTATATTCAGAGTTATTCAGTCACTTCCTGGTAAAAGAAATTGATTAAGATGTACCATATCCTGAGAATATTATGACTTTTTTTAACTTTATCTTCTATCTTCTGGCCTCTCTTCTGCCTCATTCTGTGAGTCCATGCTCTCAGGCCCAGGCGATTAGAATTTTCACACATTCTACCAAATTGATTTACAACCTGTTATATCTGTTTCGGAAAGCTTTTGGAAAACGTGAGTTGTTATTCTTTAGATGATTGTCCTTATTCTATAAAAAAAAACTTTTTGTTCTGCTTGAAATAGAAGAAATAAAAACAAGTGACTCACCTGTTTACTGCTACACTTTTGTATCAAATAAGGGGTTATTGTAACTTTTTTTTTTCAGTGACTCGCAGAATAAAACATAATAGCAAGAAACAATTCATTTCCCAATTTATTAATAGAAGACAAAAACGGATTTTCCTGCCAACGTCTGCTTGACTGATCATTGTGAAACCAATACTTAATCTTCACTTTCATCAAAAAGAATTGTGTTAAACAATAGGAACCTCGTGTTGTGCACTTCAGTAGATTACTGTTCTTTTCATATGCAGCTGTTATTTTATTCTACTTGTTGTCATTATACTGTATATAGCACAACTGGAGTAATACTGGTTGGGGAATAATTAAGTGTCACTAAAACAGAAAATGCCAAACTTTTCTCATCACATTGCCGGCAATATAGACAATACTTATTCAGACATATTCATAATTTCATTGTATTTTAAAGGATTAATTCTACACTCAGGGTGATGGAAGTACTGGAGAGCCACAGAGATTTGTGCAAGGTCCATTGTTTTCTCTAATTTATATCAATGATCCGGACTCTGGTATTAAGTCTGCATATTATGCCAGAAAAGGAGAATTGGCAAACGCTGCAGAATCTGAAAATGTAAACTCAAGAAAACTTCACTTTTAAATTCTAGACTGGGCAAACACTTTGCCGATAATGTATGTAATGTAGACAAATGCAGCATCGTATCTTGTGGCTTTGATTGTCTCCAAAAACAGGTTTTACTCCCTGAAGCCAGGAGAGGAAAGGGTGACATTGGTTGGAAGCAAGTTACCAACAAAATTGAAAGAGGTCTTTATAGTTCATTAATACTTAATCTGAAGCTCAGGAAGAAGAAACATTGAAATACGGAAAAATAACTGAAGCTAGTTTGACAGGACATGGCAGCCGCATCTCTGACTTTGTTTGCTACAGTAAAACTGTGCAGTAGATGTAGTCTCTGTGTTTCCAGTCTCCCTGTACACAGTGTGTGCCATGTTAGTGGTGTGAGCAATTTGCAGCTGAGCTCAGAGGACGGGGTGCTGCCAGATGATGCTTCAAGGTATTCAGAAGCCCCAGCGTCTGGTTGCTGTGGTGATATAGTCACACGCAGGTAAACTTCCTGTGCACATGAGCCCCGCAGTGATCTCCCCGGAGTACACACTGAAACCACCCCACTCCAGGCAGAATCAGGTCTGAGAGGCACACTGCTTTTGTGGCTTGTCGTAGACAAGGTATTATCACCACCTTTTTATTTTATATTGGGGTTTAACGGGCTTGGGTAGCTGATACTGGGGAACATGTCGAATGCATACAGCTTAAAGCACACAGGAATGAGTGTTTGCCTTTTGTGACGTTGATAGGGCTGCATTTTGTGTCCTTTTTAGTTACTGCAGCACCCATAGCTCTCTGAAAAAGAGGAGGGAATTAATGACATTTGAGTTTTAGATTTGCTCGGCCCTTCTCTCTATACGTTCTGTTTTGCAATCAAGTTGAGTCTTTCAGTTGGATTGTTTTAATCTTCTGTGTTTTTAGACTGCTTTTGAAATTGGTAGTATATGCCGTGTCCGATCACCTGTCTTTGCAGATAAACATTCTGGGTGAAGCATACCAAAAAGGTCTTCTGATTGCCTATATTTTGGGCACCTTGGGGATATTGTAATAAGGACCCACTAATGAAAAAAGTCCATTACATTTATTTCCCAAAGGTGGATAACAATTACATTTTTACAGATTCTTATAACAGGTTTCTGAAAATTCTATATAAATCCTGCACTTCTTATAAAATGATTTGTTATAAAAAAAATGGTCATTAATAAATATCTGCCAGTATTCTCTTATGAGATTCCATAAAGGAATTCTGCTCCAACAAATGGCATAATCAAAAAAGATGCATTTTTTGTCAGTACAGTGATAGCAGTTCCCATTTCTTCTGGTACACCAACATATTAATGATATATGCTTCTGAATTATGTCTATTTGAAAAATTCCAGTACAAATGGCTCTATAATTTTGCTCTGCCTCGAATGTTCACTGATACTATATATCCAGACCAGTGCACTTTGTCTGCTTGCTAACAGTCTTTTGAGCAGCAGAGAAGGTAATTACGGGCTTTAGCATTTATATATCAGAAATAGGAATGCACCCAAATGTTATGAAATATTAATAAAGCTTTAATGAAAAGATGCACTAAAATGACACTTTGTTGAGACTTGCAGTGGCATGGACATTAACAGTACTGAAATGCCAGCATTGTGGTAGCTGATGCTGCCTTGCTCTGTGGCCGATTATGCCTGTTCAGTGATTAATAATCTCACAACATCATACACGTTATTGGCTTGCTTTATGGGGTCCATAAAAAGTGCTCTGTCTTGTTGGAGACAAGAAGGCGGCGTCTAGCATCAATGGTTTAGATGCGTTGGTAATTGCCTCTGGATCTTCGTATCTATGATTTGATTTGGCAGTATTTCTGAAGAGAGCAGCAGTTTTTCATTTTACAAGCTGTTTGCATTCACAGTAAGTTTGGACCCTGATCTTTCTGGTTGCATAAAAACATCTGTTGAGGACAATTAGATCCCAATTGCTTACTCGCTCCTCTGAAATTACCTTTGTGATGCATGTAATCTCATGGAAAAATGGGGAAGTGGTTCTTAAAGTTTGGCTAGACCTTACCACAAGAGATCAATTTTATAATCTTTAATATGTGTTGCAAAAAATGCCTTTTTTCCTAAGTCTTTTTCAGCACAAACGCACTTCCAGTGTAGTTGTCTGTGGGGAAACTGAAATCCCTGTCTTGATCCCTGTCTACGCTTACAGAGAGAATTACCCCTTAGGAGCAGGACCAGTATCTGCTCTATTTTGCTTTTTACCACAGAGTTTATCTAATGAAGAGTAGTTTGGTAACAATTATTTTTGGAACCTTCTTAGTGTTCTATATGTTTACCTGCTACCTGGATATGGACTAATCCAAGTCACATTGCATGTGATTGTTGTTTTCTGTTTTCCATTTAAATCATTAATTTTCTTTCATTTGATCATCACAAATGAAAGAAAACTAAATCAGGTTTCACTTCTTGTATGCTGTGTGCAGAGAGGGGAAAAAACAAAATTGCTTACAGTCATAGTCTTAATTTAGACAGTTCAAGTCAATGATTATTGCTCATTTAATAGCATTCACAGGCTTTATGAATACAGTTTTCCTTATTGTCCTAGAAAATGTGTTATAACAACATTCAGTATTCACAATATTCAACATTCTGGACCTAGAGCATTTCTTTGTTGTGTATCTGTTTGTGTGATCTAGTAGTACTGTTATTTTTTTAACATTGTTATTTTTGTTTTACAAATATGCCCCTGAAAAGATCCTTAAGAAATTGAAGGTTCTTTTTTTTTCACCTGTAAGTAAATGATATAAGATCTGAGGCAGCCCAAAACAATTACTCCAGTTTGTTCCATGACACATTATACCCAGGATGTATTCTTCTGACTATGAGGGTGTTTTACTAAACTGAATTCCTGTCAGCTGGCAGCCCAGCTTTCCAGTCCTAAGTAAATAAATAACTGGAAGTTCTTCACACTCCAAAAGGCATCGCAAGGTCAGCCTTCCAGATTTTGTCTGCTGGAGAAATTGTCTGATGGGTTTTGAGGCAAACCTGCAATTTATTATCTCTGCTGGAGCCGATCTCTGTTAACATTCAGAGCCTTGTTATTTTTTCTTTCTGTTCCCAAACAGCCGAGACTTCAATGCCCGAAGATTACCTTGTTGACCCCATAGATTCAAAGCGGTACTCGGTGGACCCCAGCGACTCTGCGTTTAACTCCATGAGCTCTCCCTATCCGCCCAAGCCCTCCTATGGCTATCGCTCTTGCCAGCAGTTTTCCGGAGGCCCGTGCAGGCAGACGTCCAGCCCTAGCACCTTCCAGGAAGGAAACAGAAGTGGTAATAATGGAACCGGGGTGTGCACAGGCACTGTTGTAGAACAGTCACTGCAAGTGTCGTCTTCATCAAGACCAACAAAATGAATCGCAAACGTTTAATAAATCAGTATCGCCAAAATCGATTAAATCAGCATTCTCTGGCTTGGAGGAGCACTGTACTTGTAAAAGAAAGGAAACCTTCAATGCAGCTTACTTCAGATGATGTAGATTACTTGACATATGAAGTCTCAGTTGTGCTGACAGACGTTTTCTGTTAAGAAGCAGCCATGTAAAAGCCTGTTTTATGCCGTTTGTATGTGATTTTGTAGGATACGAGTCTGGTCACAGCTCATTCTGAATGTAATGTTTCTCAAACTAAGGTTTGAGATTTAAAAGTCATTCGATCTTTCCATCTTTACTGTTCGTACTGCTTGTGTTACATATGTAATATTTTGCTACAATGCAACCTTCTCCCATACCCTGGAAAATCGTTTCGATCACCAAACTGGGCAGTTGAATGGGAGTGTGCGCGAGTGAGGGTGAGACTCAGGCCCCTTGTCTTTGCTCAGCCTACAGTCCGTCTCCAGAGACGCAGGAGTCCAAGCCCCCACCCAGCAAGGACCCCTCCACCTGGACCGTGGACGACGTGGTGTGGTTTGTGAAGGACGCAGACCCTCACGCTCTGGGGCCGCACGTAGAAGTCTTCAGGAAACACGTAGGTTGGCCCGAGCTCAACTTTCAAAGTGGTGATGGAGTCATACTCTTTCAAGACAGGACTGTACTCCACTTTCCCGTTGTGTGACAGCCTTCCCTCTCCAGCCAGCCCTAGGGATCACATTCCTGAAAAACCTGCGGTGGGGAAATACTTATGGATAGGGGAAACTGGGGGTTCGCTTCCCACTAACTGTATTCTACTCCTTATTGTCTCATATAGCTTGTAGCTTTCGCCTTAGAAATTACAGACACCGTATACAACAACCTGACCTCTAACTAACCTCGTGAAAGTTATTTACCTGGCTGGCGAGGGAAGCCTGTGTTCACTACAGACGTTATTGATATTCACAGTGTTGCTTTTTTTAAAGCCTTTTTATTTGTAATATAATTGTTTTTCTTTTTGGTGAATTATTGATTTTTGTATTTCATTAATTGAACATTAATTGATTTCGTTGCTTTGAACGACACATTATCAATTTATGGTGCATTTAATAACAGTGATGTGCAGTCACTGATTTTCTACAGAAGCCCCTAAACTGTCAAAAACTAAAGTAGCTCTCACAGTTTTCACTTAGCTGACTGGAAGTATGCATTCCCTCCCTTAAGCAGAAACTGAATCTGTCTTTATGCGTTTTGGAGCTTTGTCTGTGCAGCTCTGCAAGACTGAAAGCTTCTTCCTGCATCATTAGTCTTTTTAAGGTCTTGTTTCAAAAAGGAGACATTCGGGGAGCTTTTCATACCAATGTTAGGTTCTTAGTTTTTGTGTTTATTCTAAACTGTTGTTCCTTAAAGAACTAAAAACTGCTGTGTTAGACTCTTACTCAGGGGCTGTGTTTGCCTGTTTTGTTACAGGAGATAGATGGTTACGCTCTGCTCCTTCTGAAGAGTGACATGATAATGAAATACCTGGGACTGAAGCTGGGGCCAGCGTTGAAGCTCTGTTACCACATAGATAAACTAAAACAGGCCAAATTCTGAAGGCTCCTCACCAAACCTCTAGCTGATTGCATTAAACAACGGGGTAATGCAATTTTACAGTATTTCTGTTAAAAAAACAGTTTTACTATAATTTGTAGAAAGTGTTAAGTTTTTTTTCATTCGGGAACAGTTGTAGCCACCTAAAGAGGCGCAGGCTTGTGAAAGTATTTGCCTGTGGGTCACTAACTGGCCTGTGAGGATGAGTCAGTTCTGTGTGCTGCGCTACGCTCCTGTACAGCTGATACCTTATTTCTTTAAGTAGGACAATGTGTTAAAGTTCAAGCAGGTGCCATTGGTGAAAATGCCTTTCCATGAAATCACAGAAGCATAATTGGTTAATGAGAAAAGACGGGATTAAATGGAAATGAAACAGTTGGAGAAAATATCATTGCTCGCCAAATAAACCGCCTTTCTTTCCCAGTTCAAGAAGATTAATGTGGAATTGACGTACCGTATGAGCTTTGCCAACTGTAGGTCTTCTTTCTGCCTGCTGGAGCTAAAAAACAGACTAAGGTGCCCTGCTGTGCATGGGAATTCAAGGGTGACTTGGTCCATCATCTACCCAGTAATGAACGGAGAAATGGAGCTGCAACAACCAGGTACAACTTTCCTGCAATTCAAGGGAAACCCTCAAGCTGCCTGTCTCTAGGTCACCAGCAAAGATCAGAAACGTGGTGCCTCTACACTTCAAATGACTCCTCTGATCACATATTTCACCATGAATGGTGTACACTGTCATTTGATCCAGTTAATTTCCAGAAGACATGTCCTGAGGCGTAATGAAGATGAACGAAAATATAATACCCTTGACACCTGCTGAAGATAACAATTCAAATCTCACACAGACATATTTTTTTATTATACAAATCATCCAGGTACTGTATGTTTCCACGTACCTGTTTCACGTTGACCAGGTAATGCTGGGATTTTTAATCTACATTGGTAACAGACTTTGTATATGTAACAAGCTTTTGGTGAGCCAAACTTAATTAACAATTATAGCACATACTTCGGCTCTGGCCTGATGACACTGATGATATGTACAATTCCAGAGATAAGAAATATTAAGGTTCATTCTCTGGCCTGAATAAAATTCAGAACACCTCTGTAGCTTGTTGACTGATGACTTTTCAAATTTCACAAATTGTGTACAGTTAAAACCTATTATCACCCAACATGAGGCAAATAGTAATCCTGTAATTAAATGCATATAATGTTTTTTAGTTTGATTTGTAGGTAGGGCATATAGATTTGCGTTTTATTGTTTTTTGTACCATAGACAGATTTTTAGGATTTACAATCAAACAGTAGAAGATGAACTCATTCAGGAAAAGTTGCAATTTTTTAATTAATTTCCCTACTACAATCACACTCCTTCCTTTTTTGCATTTAAATTGTGATGGGGAACAGCATTTTATAAGCCGGTTTTTTTAGCTATATACAGTATATATGAGCTTGGTGTTTTATATGTATCTGAGTAAATTGCAATTGTAAATAATGTCATTTTAAATGAAGTTAGTAATGTATGTTAAAATATAAGACATGGTACTGTCACATACGTTTTGGCCGATGTTACCTGATTTTGTTATTTTTTAAGCATCAGTATATTTAGAAATTACAGTAAAATGTGAGCAATCGAAAAAAAAAGTTGTAAACAGCTGTTAATTGCTTTGCTGTCATAAACATTCCAGCTTGAGTCATTGTGGCTACTTCTACCTGTCTCCTGTAGTGTTCTGAAGATCTCACTTATGCATCTAAAAGGAAGCCTTTGCTTTGGCTTCCTTTAACACTATTATTTCAGTAATATGGCCATCAATAAGGCAGAGTTTCATCTCAATGCTGAAACCATTACCGCTTCCAGCTAGCTTTAAAAGCAGAGGCACTTAGTGCCAGACACTTGAGTAAAGAAAACTCTTCAGCATTTTTTTTAAAATACCACTGTCACAATACTTGATTTGAAATGGCCTTTTCATACAAATGTCATTCTGAGAACATTCAGCTTTGATTGTGTGTGTGTATTGCATTTATGTATTTTTTTAATAATACGTGTATCTGAATGCTGCTTTTATGATACTAGATATAACCCAAGTCACAAGATATCAAACAGAAGTTTATTATTGCGATTCTGAGAAGCTCTGGTGCAAACAAAATGTACCAGGATGGCTGCTACTGGATCATTTCATGTTGGTGCTAACTTCAAATACTTTTAGTTTGCATTGGTGTTGTGAAAATCGGTGATTTAACGCAAGAACTTAAGTCCTGCTTCACTTTGGCGAGACTTAAACTGACAGAGCATTAGATCTGATGAATGAAGCATTACACTTTATCTTGACACTTCAACCTTGTTTTGGACACAATCAAGAAGCACTTCTTTCTGCATTCATTCAAGTTAAGCAGACAGATTACCTTTGACTTGATTTATGTATCAGACAAGGACGCACAGTGTTTGACAGGGTGCAAAATCTGGAATAAAACAATTTTCCAAGACAACGATAAATCAAAGAGATTCCTTTTTACTTCTTCGGTTTTCTTGACTGTAGCCCGTCATTCTAACACTGAGGTCCTAATGGTAAAGATTTATTAAATTATCAGCATTATTATTATTGCTGCTGTTATTACTATTATTTACCTTTTCCTGCCTCAACTGTGATCAGAGCCGTATTATTAAGATAGATTGACTGGGTTTGGCCACCCAGACAGTGATGTATTTACTGAATTTGTCTATTAATCTGCTCTGACATGTTACATTGACTAACACAAGTGTTTTAAGCCCAGCTATTGATCTGCCTTCAAAACTCATTCTTGATTTAATTTATTAGCCTGTGAGTTGATAAGGTTTTAAATAACCAGGTATAATGGCTGTTTTTTCAGGCTTAGGGTTTAGGTTTTGTTCACAGAGTCATTGTGATTTGGTACCCACATAAAGTTAACATGGTTTTATCGTGTGGTGTTTCTTGGACTCCTGCTGAAAGGTGTTGCCTTGCTGGTTTCCACGAGTAGCTACTGAAGAGAGCAAATGTACAGTACTGCTTGCAAACTGAGTGCAGACTGGACTGTTGCAGTATAAAGGTGATGTACAATACATAGAAATAAAAACAGGATTGCCTTCAGCAGAATGATATTTTGTTGTAGATAATGTATAATTGTTGATAATTGCCTTCGGAGGAAAGATTTCATGTTATTTATTTTTTAATTGACACCAGTTAGAGATACAGATTTGTATTTCATAGTATTCCAAAACAGAACTTTCTGACAACTTTTCTTTACTGCCCAAAACATGAATCTGTCTTTCGCATTCTGAAGTGCTTTTACTGAAGTGACTGTCCTACACTGATAAAGATAAAATCATTTGGACAGTATTATTAAAAAAACTATTAATGAACAACTGTAATAATTCAGGTGGGTAGCTGCATAGTCATCATGCATAGTCTAAAAAGGAACAAGGTAATAGGTTATTCCATGCTGAAAAGAGAAGAGCGAAAACACAACGTTTCAGGTGTGAGCTTGTTAGCCAAGTGGTCTTTCCTACATTTGCGTGGCCTGTTAATGCTTCATTTTAAACCACAAGGTCCTATAGCTGTTAGAAATTAAAATATAAAAACTGACGAAAGAGTTCATATATTTTTGCAAATTAGAACTTGAAACTTGCGCCTTGGATACACTCAGGTGTGATTTGGAGTTTGGAATGTAAAAGCTGAAAGTAAAATTTGTGAAAGTAAATTACTTGAAATATTAAGATTTATTTTTAATGTTAATGATATGTTTGTGATTATCAGAGGCAGCTTAGGAGTAACACACCTGGGCCACAAGAAGAAAGCCTTTTATTGAACAGCTTAATTGTTAGTTTTTTCACTAATGAATTTTGTGATTTTTTAAAAAGAGAGCAGTTTAATCTTACCCCAGTCAATAGGGAAATGGGTTATTGTGAGAAAAATGAGGTTATCTGTATTAAATCCAGCTAAAGATATTTTGAGTTTAATTTTATACATTGATATCAGAAGCTTTGGGTGTATAATAGAGGAAATCTGTGCAGATGTACAGTATTCCAGAAAAAAAGCAGGAGAAGCTCTCCTCCAAGAGGGGTGATGGGATCCAGTTTTGTTGAGACAGGCGTGGTTGATGCGCTGTCGTCAGAAGATCAGCGCTTTTGTTTTCAGGCCAAGGCTTGAACGTACTCTAAAACTGTTCTATATAAAGCACTCCTGCGAGCACAGCAGACTATTAATTTGACAGATTAGAGTAAACTGACATTCCAAATTAAAATGATTAACATTTGTATTAGAACAGTGCTGCAGTGTGCTACTGTATACACAGTAAATATGATACAGTACTGCTGCAGTTGAAGCTGTTATTAGTGAATTTATGTAATTTTGGAAATAGTTTATTTTTAAATCTATTTGATTTAAATAGAATCCAGAAGTACACAACAGTCTGCCTGCAGTTACAAGTTTTGTGGTTTGGATTCCCTCCAACAAAATGAGAAATAATCACACTCACATGACTGAAATTCTGCCATCTTTTTCTACTCAATGTATTCACCCTGGATCCTTTTTTTTCTCTTTGCCAGTAATTATTGTGTTTATTTATTGGAAGACAGACATTTATTGGCTGATTTCAGAGTTTTGTGTATTGTAATCGTCTCATAATATTTTCATCTGACTAAAAACGGTAAACTGTAGTGGCTTGAATCATATTGTGGCCTCAACTGGCTAAGTCTATCCCTTATCATTAAGTGAATACCAACATAAAATCCAGTTTGTTATGAATACATTTTGAAATTTCCCTTTGGTTGAACAAAGAGAAGGTCATTATTAGGTGTTTTTATAAAACATTTTTGTTACCTCTCATTACTCATTCATTTAAGAAAAGACCACATGACCTACAGTTGTATCATTAATGCAAAGTGTAGTTACACTGGATTCTCCTGCCCATTCCCAGTGTAATGACACAGAGGTCTGCAATCAGTAGTTAAGAGCAGTGCGTAAAAGGGCAGATCTAAAAAATATGCCAGGTAGTTGAATATTTTTGTCTTTGAGAGCAATATTTTTATTTTTTTTTTTACCAGGTGAAGTGATTGGCTTTTTATTGGCTGCTTGAGTCTTTGATTTTGTAACCATTTTTCCCCACCATGATTTTTCTTTTCATTTCCGAAGCACATTGTTCTGTAAAGTGGTGTTTGGTGACGTATGTTTCAAAGGTTGCACAACATGTAAACTGCTTCAATAAAAAGAATCTTACTGTATATGAACGTTTTGTAGTCTTCACTTCACATCCTCAACACACAAGGTGAAAGATTGAAAAAAGCACTGGATATCACAGTACTTTGTGAATCAGTGTTACACAACATCGTCTTCAAAAGCCTCTTTCCAAATGGAAACAAGGTTCCAGATAGAATCTACCAGTGTTTTCTCGTGTTAAATCATATACTTTAGAGACTGTGCACAAGAATGTCAATGGCTTGGCAAGATACACAAACCCTTGTGATGCTTAGAATAAAATCAGGTGGAGTGTCAGGTGTATGCTGGAATTATTTTTGCTACCATCTGCCATACTTTTAGGGAAGTGTTTTATCTTACCAGAGTACAATTATACAGGAATGCTGTATGAATCCTAACCTTGCAGTGCAAAGTATATAGGTCTGTGAACTAGACTATAGTGTACATCACCCAAGTTCAGGAATAAATGTGGAGATTCAGTATATTTTTAATTATCTCTGTGTACTGTAATTCCAATGGAAGTACTGAAGTTAGATGAAGGGCTGCCTTCAAGTGTGTTCATTCTGATAACCTTCCCTTGCACCCTTTTAAACTATTATTTATTTAGCTGGTGCTTTTATGCATTGCACCTTACAGTTCTACCTGCTTATTCAGCTGAAAGTTGTACTTTAGCAATGTTATTGTACCTTGCTCCAGGTATTAACAGGAGCTTCTCACCTGGGATTTGAGCCCAGAGCCATGCAGTTAGGATCCACTCCTCCACACCGCTGCCCTCTTCTGTTCAGTCAACAGTATTGGCGTTTAGAATAATGCAGAGAATCAGACGACCAGATTCACAAACTCAGAAGTCAGACACTCAAAACAACAACGCCTCCTAAAAACTGTGATTCTTTTTGAAATTGGTGAGTTTTTCTTTATTTTTTGGCCTGCTTGATGTTCATTCTCAAAACAAATTAAGAGGCTTTATTGTCTTTATTTTTGCAAATAAGGACATTTGTTATTTGCTTCAGCCTTTGATTTCTATGCAATGTCCCCCTTTAAAGAACACCTACAGAAATTCTTTAAAACCGTTGACTAATTTTGCCATTCTTGTTTTTGAATTTTTTTGCTTTTCTTTCCTTTTTAGTATTACCTATATATTAATCCAGCAGGCAGGATCCCACAAAGGATATCCTTGTGTTTACTGCATGCAGTGCTTTTATTCCAGAGGCATGCCGAGCACTTTGCACATACTGTAAATGGAGATCCACTTCATCTCTGGAAGTATAACAATTGTGCCTGCAGGTATAAAAGTGAGAAAATGTTTAACCACTTGAAGTAAAAGGGAGGTTCAGGAGACCTGTCCTCTCATAGAAGCCCTTTCCAGTGTGTATAGTTCTGCAGGGTCGCAAAATCTGAATTCTGAATTCCGTTAAGCGATTGGGATGGCTAAAGACAGCAATTCTTTTCCAGTGCTGGGAAAAAACACGGTTATCATTATTGTGATAACTGTCATTACCCCTTTCTACAAATCAGCAAAACAACTGTAATAATCATATTTACCATACCTGGATGGAAATGACAGAATGAATTCATTCTTTGTGGAGCATTCTTCCTTGCTGCAGAGGAATAGTGCCGGAGAAAGCCTGTCATCTTCTGGCAGAAACCCTGAACTGCAGGTAAGGATTCACAATCTCGCAATTCAGCAGTTCGTGCCACAAAGTGGATTTCATTGTCGGTTGTAGTTTTGCTTTTGGAAAACATTTACAGGTGACGTTAAGATCCTCATTCTGGGGGGAGGCAGTGCCTCCCCTTAGTCTTTTTGGTTAAAACAAACACAAGTTCCGGCTGTGATTTCTTTCAATGATGGGAAGTCCCACTCTTAACAGATTTGATGTGTGGGTGAGTGGGGTGGAAGGAGCTCTGCAATCTATGAGGATTCCCTTATACAGACTAGGAACCAGCTCCAGTGTTCTGTCTGACCAGTGGGAAGTAAAGGGCCTATTAAAATGTCACCACATCTGGGAGTAGGTGCATGTGATAATGCTCACTTGCACATTGCTTTTTTCAAAATGTTTTTTTGCTTTGGGAATTGCTACTTGGGAGCTACTGTCTCTTGGTATTACAGTATTAAATAGTAAGACTATGAAGAATATTATTTTGTTACACATAATGTTAATAATTGCCACACAATATGAAAATCCTCTTTGAAAGCCTTGATCTCTGGCACAGTGTGTGAAAGCTTTGCTTTCAGCAATAAGCCATTGATGGATCGCATGAGCATTATTAAACACTGAAGTGAAATATGGAAAATGTCCTATAGCTGGGTCCCCATATTCATCACACATTTTATACTAGATTGATACTTTATCACGGGTAAGAAGCAATAATGAAACCAGAAGTGAAAAAAGAAAAGTAATGTGTGGCTCTATTTATTGTGTTCATATGCAATTCACTGGGTAAAACAAATACTGTTACAACACAAAAATGATACTTTTAAAGCAGAATTTGTGACAAGTCAAAGTAACATTTTAATAAAAGAATGAGGGGTTCTGTCCTTTTTTATTTTTGTGAGAACAGCATGTCATTCTTCTCACACTAATTGTGCAACTATGTTGCAAATGCTGAGCCCATGAACGTTTTATTTTATTGATTTGCAAATGCAAACACTTGTCAATAATAAATAATACTATAAAATGTTCTGCAAGTACACAAAAAAGGTATAGAAACCACCACAAGGTCAAATTTACATGTAAGTGGGGGTGGGCATGGGTGAACCTGTAGCAAAATTTCTGGGTCATACAAGTCACAGAACAGCTGAGAATCTATACATCAACACTAGCAAGATACCAAATCAGATTGTTTTTTTTACAAAGTGGGTTTTAAACAAGAAGAAGCGAGCATTATCAGAACAGTAGAATACACAAGCGATAAATTAAGGCAGCATTTCAGTTCACCTTTGAAAAGTAACAATAAAAAAAGTTTTTAATATTCTCGTTTTTTTTTAACGTCACAGACTTCACTGGACTGGGAAGGTACTTGTTGCATAATACAGGCTGTTAACCACCTTCAGAATGATTTGAACCTACCTGACTGTAACACGATGTGTACTGCCGTTTAAGGGAGGAATTCCTTTCATTTTGTTTTTACCTCCAAATACTGTACAAATTTGCCTTACAGAACTCGCAAGTTCACATGTAATGTGGTAAATGCTTAGAATGACATTCCAGAAGCCACACTGCTCGCTTGTTGACGGGGTTTATGAAAGATACAGTTGGGGAAGGATAAGGCAAAGATCCAGTATGACACACACACGGGCTCAAATATTCCTGCTCTAAGCGGGAAGAACATGTTTTATAAGGCTCGTGCATCAATTTAAAATAATCAGCCATTCATGATTTGTTAGTCATCAAAGCAGCTAGAGCTAGACTGCACAAGATTGAGAGGTCCTAGCAGATCCTTTAAAATATATTTGAAAAGCAGAATACAAAGCCGGTTTTGGCAAAGGTCTCCAAACCTTGATACTGTATGGAAAAAAACGACTGGGATGCTTGAACAGTACTAACCACATGGAACATTCAGAATAACTGGATTACACTGGTTTAATCCAGTGACAAGAGGGGCCAATATTCAAAATGCTTGGGTGACCAATCTTATCCATGCGTGACATTTCAAAGCCATCAGTGCCCAGTCACCTCAAACAGTAATGAGATAGAGACTCTTAATAAAACCTATTAAAGTCATAAAATACCAATCTGAATTTGTGTTAAAATGTTCCATTAAAAAAAAAACCTGCTTTTCTATCAGGTTTCTTAATAAACCTGAACAGGTCACTGATACCAATACTGACACCATGTGGTTATTCAAGTTAAGGAGCTGCAGCTATCAGGCCTAGTAAAGTAAGTTTATAAATAATTCACATTTTAAGGAACTTAATTTTATACCGTGCTAAGACATGTATTAATTTTAACATTTTGAAACATTAATGATATTTTCTACATTTCACTTGACAGGTGATTATGGTCAATTGTCATTTAAAAAAATCCTTATCATACAGATTTCCAAAAATTAAAAAAACGGTGTTATGTGTCTGTGTACATACAATAAAACCTTGTTCCGTTTTGCCATGCAGTCACTCTAAATGAAAACCAGGTCTCTTCCCAACATCTTTATTTTAAACCTCAGAACAGCTGGAAACTACTAATCTCATATGTGCCCTGCTGTGAAGTTATCATTCTTAAAATAAAGACACATGTAGTTTTCATTCTACAATATGTACATTTCCTCTGTGTAGCATGTAAGACACTTTCCGACACCAGCTGGGATTTGCCATGGAAATCATGTTCATGAACAGCAAAGATTATCCTAAACATTGGCATGGATATTTCATGAGAACCAAATTTAAGAAGATAATACTGTATGCATCTGCAATGTTTGCTTTTCAAGGATGGATCCTTTACCTCAACTTGATGAGGAAGGTCATCCACATATTGAAAAGAAAATAGAGAAACCACAGCTTACAAACTGTTTCATCTTTACACTTAAAAAGAGACTGGGTACAAATATTTGAAAAATGTTGGTAATCAACATCTATTTGTCTATCAAAGCTACGGTAGGTTCCCCAGCAAAGTAGAAATCTAACAATTCTTCCAAAATCACAATTCAGTGTTTTCACACTTCATGAATAGTTATGAACAGACAGGTCTCTGAAAAGAATTTTGTGATGTGGCAAGCAGAAGGAAATGGGTGTATTTGAATTGTTGTGTTCCATCTCGGTGCAAAGCAGTGTTGATGACCTTAGTTCTAAACAGCACTGCGGATAGACAGGGACTATTCTGTGAACTGGGCATCGGCAACTATATGAAGCAGCAAAACGCTTTTATAAGAAAGAATGAGACGAATAAGCAGGACTTGCTGTTGGCACGTGAAACCACAGGGTGATGAGCGAGTTGCAGTTGGAGTGACGTCAAGCTCTTTTGTTGCCCAAGCCTGGTCTCAGGCCTCTGTGTGGGCCTGTGTGTACTGTCACTAGCCTGATGACTGCTTGAACGAATGGCTGAAGACCCACCCAGGTCTTCAGCAGGCCTGTGATGGTGGGGAGCAGCAGCCTGACAGCTGGCAGTGTGACAAATGTCACAGGAGAGTGGGGATGACACAGGGATGGTGGGGAATCCTCACTTTCTCACTGACACAAAGGCATTTTCCTTTCATTTTTTTCAAAAGAAGGCTCTGGCCTAGTATAATCAACAGTGACGGGGAATGGCATTTTTTAAAGGCTTCTATGCTGCTTGATTTAAATAAAATCCCACCTCCAAACAATTAGAAACCTAAGCACTAACAGCTGGAGGTTTGCTTTTCATTTCTTACTAATTCGACCCTCCCCAAAAATCTGAATTTTAATATTGTAACATTCTAGAATTCTACAATAAAGATTTTAAACACAGGAATGAATTCACATGCTATTTCAAACATGTGAAACTGAGAGATTGGAGGAAACACCCTTTTGCTAAAACCTTGGCTGAAACAGAAGGAATTATGAGGCAGAAAAATACAGAAAAGTAGAAGCAATAATTAGTGTGACATCGAATCCCCGTCTTGGCATAAGAGAACTCTCTCCTAAATGCCTCACCATCAACATAGACAGGTTTGGGTTTCACCACTGATCTGACTCAACGATCTCTAATCTGGACACTGAGCTCTGGTTACACAGGCTGGCATTTAACAGGGCAGGGGAAAATACACAGCAAAAACAGAAAGAAAAAAATATCCTTTGTTTAGCAATGTCACATCTGCCTGTCCTGTGCACACAAGCCTTGTATCCACTATGAGTAGCACCTCTCCAACTCTGAACAACTGCCTGCCAGCACCAAGCTGCTGTGTGACTTCAGAACAGTCTGTGCTGCCCAGCTCTTAGACTGGGAGCTCTTTTCATCGCACTGACACCTGAAACCGTGGCGCAGGCAGGCTGCTGCGAGTTGCTATGCAGATATACAATTTCTGAAAAGTTACACCATGAAAAATAAGAGCAACCGACGGACCAGAGTTTTAAAAGGAGAAAGGCTGAAACGTGTAACAATTAGACCGAAAAGCTAAAAAACCCAATTAAACCCACATGAAACCGAATTCCTAAAGAAAGAAAAATCAATGCGCATGAACGGATTAGGTTGCGTTCACTGCCTTGGCTTCGAAGGGTACAAAAATCCCCCATTTGTAGAAAGGAAGACAAGAAGGCAGAGGTGGAGAAATGATTCAGTCCTGGGTTCAAGTCATTAGCATGTCTGTGATTCTGGTTGACATGAACAGGTTTGTTGGGATTTGCTGCATGCAGCAAAGGAAAGAAACAAAATGTTAAGTGTAATGATGTATCTTAATAACGAATCTCAAGATGCATAGGCCTTTGCTTGAGGCAGAAAGGCATGGGTTCGCCTCCTGTAATTATGACAGGAACTGACAAGAGACAAATGAGAAATTTAACTTATTAGCAGAAGCACCTTCAAATATATGCACTAATGACATATTGCTTACAAAATCACACTTATATCAGATTTCCCCACTAAAATGACATTGTGATAACAAAATTCCACTATTTAGAGCACATTTTTTTTGACAGTCCTTCAAATAGAGATTATATCTGCTTCAAATGAACATGCAATAGTTAAGCCACCAGTAAATTCTATTTATACAGTACTGCAAATATTAAAATATGCTGAATTTGGCTCATTTTTTTATTGTTATAAACATATATCAGGAGCAAAACTCTTTCAATAACTTCCAGAAGAGAAGAGTTGCTAAGGTAAGGAGTCTGCACATAAAATTTTGTTTACTGTGCAGTTTAGACTCAGTACTTAGTGTTCTTTATATTCTTATCTTTGGATAACTTACTGTCAGAAAATACTGAATGGGTATTGTTTTTAACTGGGGAAACCCTCTTAGTATAGCTTTTCATAGTCTTTATCACTTTTGAAACGATAAACAAGTGAAACAAACTTTAAGAGCAGAATGTGTTAATGTGTTCAATGCGTTAGTGTGACTGAAAACCTGAGTTACAAATAAGAGAGGGTCGTTCGCCCTACCCGGCTAGTTTTGATGCCAGTAACATTAATCAAGGGATTTCATCCAGCTGTTTCTTGAAGGATGCCAGGATTTCTATTTTGACCACATGCCTGGGTTGCTTGTTTAAAACTCCTATAACCCTTTGCATAACAAAAGTGCCTCCTGTTCTCAGTTTTGAATGCTTTTTTATTGTAGTTGCCCTGTGTGCCTTGTGGTTTGTGTTTCACTGAACAAATCCATTGGCTTGATTTTGTGAATGTCTTTTAAAGAATCAGGCAGATGGATGTAATTGAAAAATGAAAGATCTCATGCAGCGCACAGCACGAGAATGCTCAGCGCACAACACACTATATAATGACGTTTTTTGACTTGGGGATCTTCACCACAAACGATAATGTTTGTCTTATATTGCACATTTCATAATTTGTGTAATCTATCAATAATCTTCAACCATATACGTATATATATATAAAACATACAAGCAGCCTAAACAGTTCCTACAACAGAAAGATGCATTAATGACAAATGAAATATGTCCAGGTGTGATACTTCTTTTAACAAAACACACACACCACTATGCAGTTTTCTTTTTTTCACTTAGTCAAAGGATGTAACATGACCCCTGTCTAAACCAACACTTTAGTTGTAACATCCTGTCTAGAAGGTGCTTTTCAAAGCCATTTGAAGTGTCATACTGGATCTTTTAATACTGGATCTTTTACAAAATTGGGATTTTAGTAATGACTAGAAACAGTGACTAACTTACAATACAGCAGGAGAATTACTCTAGTGCATCACTCTGCTCAAATCCTACTGCAGGTCCAGTGACACAACGTTTTCCATCGAGCTTTGCTACTCCAGATTTATACAAAAAAAAATGTCCTTCTCTTTCCAGTGGAGCTCATGCATGCTCTATTGTACTTTTGGACTTGCTGGCTACATCTGTACAAGTGCACACAAGTTCCATTCTACCCTGTTATCCTCCACCCAGTGAATGAGGATTCAATTGCACATTCTCTCTTTACCATGACAGCAAGAAAAGTAAACAGTGAAAGGGGACTATGGGGGTTCCTTCTCATTTTCTCCCCCTCTTATTTTCATTGGTTTGTCCATACCATTCTAATTATCATGAAAGGCTTTTGCATACGGAGAGATGGATTCCCTGACTTCCTGGATCACTGAAAGCCATCAAGGTTGAAATTTCATCACAGTTCCTTTTTTTTTCCTCCATGACGCCCAGCAAATATTCCCCTCGGATTGTTTTACACCTTCGGGGAGTTTTTGGTCTTCGGTTCCAAACAATCACTCAGTTCCCAGTGGGTGGGGATGGTGGTGGGGAGTGGGGATCGGCGAGGGGGAATCGCCGGGGAAGAGAGAAAGCTGAGAAGAACAAACATTTACCAAGTTCTCTTGGCACCCAGTCAAACGTGAAACACAGAAACACAAATTCTACACAGTTCTTCTTGGTTTGGTCAGACTAACAAAATGTAAAAATGGCGATACAGCATCGAATAAATGAGAACAATATAGGCCTTTGTAATGGGAGAAGAGAAAACGTATTACTTTTCAAGATAATAGATAATGTTTAGGCTTCATTGCAAAGTGCATCAAAGGTAGTCTATACCCCTGTGATCCCAATATTTAACATTTATCTTAAGGTAGGTAATCCGATAAGGATAGCATGGATTAGTTCAGAACTCTACCTCCAGCCCCTGACTCTAATTATCATGAGCTTCTAAAGTACCAGAGAGAAATAGTACCTTTATTGGTCCAAAAGTAAAATTCAAACAGGAGACAAGTACAGGGCTCAGAGAATAGGCAAGACAGAAGACAAGGGCAGCAATAGGAACGTCCCAAGGAGCATAACGGTGACCTCCACAAGTATCCGAGTACTCTTGTCCTG
The DNA here is from genome assembly GCF_055471065.1 of Atractosteus spatula. Classification (NCBI taxonomy): domain Eukaryota; kingdom Metazoa; phylum Chordata; class Actinopteri; order Semionotiformes; family Lepisosteidae; genus Atractosteus; species Atractosteus spatula. The sequence goes on along the minus strand of NC_142707.1, from coordinate 45,197,160 downwards.
GGCAGAAGATGCAGACATGCTGTACTTGCTGCTGCTGGGCTGGAGTCACAGGAACACCTCTGGGTGGGTATGGGTGGCACTGAGTGACAGTGCCCTGTCCATTCAGAGATAACGTGGGGTGGCCTGACTGCTGGTTGACTGGGAGAGGAGGGAGAGGAAGGAGGGCAGCTGGTGTCTGCAGTGAGATGTGGCACCTCTTCACTTATCCTTTCAGTGGGACACTGCCTTTCATCAGAGCTGAAAGCAGAAGCAAAGGGAGTGGTCACTTGTTTTGTTTTAGTAGAAAAAGAGATGCAACTGCACTTGATGTAAAATAGTCAGAAGCAATTTTTAAGAGAAAACGCTATATTTCAGACAGTCAGAAACAGAGCAGGCAGTTTAGATGCAAGAGGCCTACATATGTATTGGTTCTATAATCCCCAGCAGGAGCAGTCACAGTGAAACCTTTGTTACTACACATTATCTTATTCTCTTATTCCCTTCACTATAGACACGTTGTACACCACAAAGATAAGGGTTAACAACTATCAACAACACCTTAGCACCACCAGCTAATCAGCTCCGACACTAGATCTCACTAATATAGGTGTGTCAAGTGGTCAACTCACAATGGGACAGTGAGTTTCATTCACTTGCAACATCTGTGCCTTTAACAAAAAGACCTTCCTCTGTGTCACTTTAACATTATGAATATCCAACTGTTTCTCCGCAATCCACTCAATTTATTTTTCCCTGGATTCTATCACCTTATAAATCCTCTGTCAGAGAGCCTGAGTCACCCTTTATCCCAATCTCACCCATTTTTAGCACCTGTCCTATGTAGCGCCTTACTGATGTCTTCGACATACTGATGGATACAGCCTTTCTTACTAGCTGTACTGATCTGCTGGTTTTTGCTCTAGTTCTGTTGATACTGCTCTATTGACACAAATCAGGTCCAACTTTGAAACTAAATTCAAAACTGCTGTCCAATACAGTAAATGCCATCCTTTACCACACCACTCTGTCTCTAACTTCCCTGCTCTTTCATCTACACAGAAGCTCTTAGCAACATGTTAATGAGCTATTCTTCAATGGCTTGTACAGTATTTACAGATAACATATTGCTAAGATTCACAGTAGCAGCAGTTCACAGATGAAAACTACCAAATCGTACTCATAAAGACTCAAGACTTCTAGTTTCTAAGACCTGATACCTAGTTTCTAATACCCTTAGGTCACAAATTACCATGTGGCCTAAGGTATTTACTGTACTGTATATTACCATATTGCAACATAGCTCTCAATATTACATAAAATTTCTCCGGCTTTAAAATAAAAATACATGCAGTAAATGATCACAATCCTGAGTATTTCTGAAGGCTTCCAACTCATTTAAAATAAACATTTCATACATTGTATTAGTTATTTTTAAATTTAAATCTTATTTTTATTTCAGTAGTCATGAATTTAAAATTTAGGCATTGCAACCAATTTCAAGTTTGAAATTGTGAACAACAGCAATATGTATGTGTCACAGATCGCAAATCAGATACCATATAATAATGTCTTCACAGCACCACAGTTTATAACATAGATGCAAAGTTTCTACAGGACAGTGAATCCTTAATTTTATTTACTACATGATATACATTATTTTATTGATACGCAATTTCTAATTCAATGTTTAACTTGCTGTGACTTACATTCCTCTTTTATTTTAAGAAGGATAAACACTGTGATAATTGCAATACTTGCTTACTATTTTTTTAAGTTTAAAATTGATAAAAAGCAGTTGCAGGGGAGTCAGATCCTATTCCAGGAAGCAAGGTAGGGTACAACCTGAATGGGATCCCAGTCCATTTTCAAGGCAGATACAGACACAAAAAGACATGCATACACTCATACTAGGGCCAATTTTCCCAGAAGCCAATTAACCTTTGGACTGTAGGAAGAAATCAGATCATCAGGGAAAACCCATATACGCAGATGCAGAGAGCACCCCAGGCCAGGAATTGAAACCAAGCACTGCAAGGCACCACTGTTTACCACTGCACCATTGCAATGCCCTCTTGGTTGGGTATTTTATATATAATATATACCCAACCAATTTGGAACAAGTACTTATGTTTTTACTTTTCGACAATCAGTCTCCTCTGACCTGTCTGACCACCAGGCCACAGCGCAATCACAGCATGTGTAGTTATACAAGAGACATCCAGAGTCCAGACAAGAGCAATTAGATACAGTCTCTGGGGCTTTAGGGAATCTTCTACATTAACAGGCCAAAGGAACGGAACCTTTTCACTCTCAAACAGAGAAAGCTAAGAGTGGACCTGATGCAGGTATTTGCAGTTCTCAAAGGTATTGACCAAATGGACTAGCAGGTCCGAAAGGATTCTTCTCTTTTGTAACATTTCTTAATGTTCTTATGCTACAAATTCTGCAATGATTTACAGGGTGTTAGAGCGGTTGTCCCTCACCGATGTCATCACACCCGCACGTGGTGCTGTTTTATTTGGAGTGGTTGATTAATCTGAGCTCCACCCTTGATGGTGATGGTTCAATTATGCTGCTTCTTAGGGAAACCCAGTCAAAATTGGCTGGTGACATGACTTGGTATCAAACTTGTGATGTTCTCAGTTAATCCCTTTGGCTAGTTGTGTTTCATCCAACTACAGATGCCAAAATGTCATTTTTACTTTTTACTGCCTGGAGGTTGTCCCACCCAGAGGACTACAGGCCCCTGAGTCTCGATTCTTTCAGAGAACACATGTAAATCATCGCTCTGACAGTAAAAGACACAGAAAGCTGCATTGTTGTGAATTAGTGTAACTGTGTGTAATTTTAATGTTCTTAAATAATAATATACTTTATTCATTTAATTTTTATTTGAGAAAACTCTAACATATTGCAATAATATCTTTACAAAAACTACTGTATATATTTTTAAAAATCTATGAATTTTGTAAAGCATTGTCTTTCAGGTCTCAAGACAATTGCCTAAGGACAAATGACACTGATTCCCATACTTGATGGCTGAATAGTTAACACAAACTAGTCTGGCATGTTGATTGCTGACATGAGCAAGACCAAAGCAAACACTTCTGAGAGACAAAAATAATGCAGTTTTTACTCCTGAGAAAGTGGACTACAGTACTGCCTAAATAAAGAGAGGGGTGGTATAGTGTCGATGGATGCCATTTTAAGGGTTATGGGTATATGGAACACTGGTTTCTTTCAAGAAACAACTGAAGGAGATCTTTCAGATCTGTTAGCTACTCACTACCAAACAGGCTAGATGGGACATATGACCTTCTCTTACTTGTACCATTCTTATGTTCTTACAGTATGAGTAGTAGTTAGGGCTTAGGATTCCTAACCGAAGGGCTGATATTTGAAGACACTGCTGTTGTGTTTTTAAGCAAGGTACTGTACCTCACCCTGACTGCTTTAGTCCACTCTGCTACGTAATGGGGAGCTCAGGACTCCATCCAGTGGGGAGTCATGAGCCCTCAGTCTGCTTAACACTACAGAAGCCAGGACAAGCTCTAGCCTTGTAAGTCTCTAGGCTCAAGTACATACTATGTTCGTCTGCCCAACAGTTTTGACAGCAAAGGGAATGTTACAGAATCCACAGCCCCAACAGAAGTTGTCCTTTCGTAAGTGATCTGGGGACATGTACATCAATTGTGTACTAGACAGCCCCATATTTATCTGAAGAGATATTCAGTGTGAGGGGATTGCAGCGACTTATTAAAGTGTCATACACTACAGTGCTACGGGCATGTGTGAACCAACAATGACAAACAGGTCAGCTACTAAATATAGTACCTTTCTACCTTAAGGAACTGACATGTGATGAAATCACATTTCTTGTTTTCTAAAAAAAATGTTCAAAGCATCAGTGTGTTGCTTTCCCCACACATGAACATCATCAAACATGAAGTAACATCTTTCGTATGTCTTTGTCATGAGAACCTTTTTAAGAGACCACCGAAGGAATGAGATGAAGGTCTCTTAAAACAAAGCTTGTTATTCTTCACCTTCTGTGTTCTGCAGCAGCTTTCTACCATCTGTTGCAAGCAATACTTACCTAATGCCTTTCTTTCTTCACATATTACCTTTTATTTCTAATATCTCTGAAAACAAATGAGTTTTTTTGAGGAATCCGACAGTCGTGCTCAGCAACCAAAATCACATCTTAGCTGGTATGCACCATGTGTTACAGCTGTTTATGTTTAAAAGAAAAGGGGAGATAAGGTTTCTGTGGTGAAAAATAGCTTTGTGGTGAATGCACACAAGAAAAGTGAAATAGGGCAGAACTAGTGGAAGTATGACAGATGATACTGGAGAGTAGATGATGGTGAATTTCCAAGTCTACAAACATCACTTAGGAGCACAATTATTTTTGTTTGTGTTTGCAGTCAAGTACAATTATTAGTTATCACATTTTGTGGGTTTGTCCTGTGCAAGGAAAAGACAGAATATATCAAGTGCAATGACGATAGAATCTCATGAGCTGAACAACACTGGAGGTGACACATTACCCTTTCTACGGCTGAAAAAAGGAATTCAGAAAGAAAGACATTGTGTAAGAAATTCACATAGAATCAGAAACTAGGTCTACTGACAGCAATGCAAAACTGACTGCATGCAGTTCTCTTCAGTTCCCAAAGAATGCATTGCCATGTTAAAATAAAATAAAATTAATACATTTGTCAGGATAAAAGAGAAAGATTACTCCAATCTCAGTGTGACAGATGATGACATTTGCTGCGTAAAAGGGTGTCGGCTGTGAATACCTTAGTGTCTTTTAGCAACATCTTAAAGCTCATAAGTCATGCACAGACTGGCTTTTTCCATTGTTTCATTTCTTAAATTGTAACCAGTGATGTGAACAAGGTCAGTCACTTGCTCCGGGCAGAAATTGGCGCTGGAGTCAGTTGAATCTGAGTGAGAGGACATTTATGTTTTTAGGTCCTGTGCTGTTTAGTGTATTAAAGCACAATCTGCTGGCACTGTAGGAGGTATCTTACCCTCACAGCCAAAATATCAAAACAAGAGATTTTTTGGGGGTGGGTCAGGCAAGTAATATTGCTTTGGTTTTTTCAGAGTGGCATTTGTTTTGAGGATATGGCCTTTCTGATTCCAGAGAGGATTTTATGATACAGCATTAGTCAGCAGAGGTGTTATCTCACTAAAACCTCACTAAGGGTCAGACCTCTCAAGGTTTAAAGAAGGAAACCTAGTGCAAAAAAAAACAGAAATTAATACAATATTCCATCAAGAATTCAGTAAACAGAGCTTATGTTTCATCCACAAGCTTGTTTGTAAAGTATTAGTAAATATTTGAAAGACAGCATGCAGAAGTCTCTCAGTTCATATGCAGTTTTTACACTGAATATGTAAATATTGAAACACTGCACTTTGTACAGGAAAAAAAAGGGTTTTGCGAGTATACTACCTGATCAAAAGATCCAAGCAAAGTTGAACTGCATGAAATGTACTACTTTAAACACTGCAGGTACCCTTTTCAATATCCCAATTTCAAAATTCTGAAATGTCTCAGTGGGCTCATTACAAGTTTTTGCCTGGTATTATCTGCATTGCCATACAAACTGATCTGTATCACCAAATGTACTCGACTTGCGAAAATCTAAAAGTTCTTGAAGGTCTTGTTGCTGAGGACTGTTCACTTGAAATAAAAGTCTTCTCTGTACAACACACACAAGTACTGCAGATTCAGGTACTGTGCAAACTCACAAAGGTGGCTTTACAACAGGCCACAAGAAGAGGTTTATGTCTGTGGCCTTCCCACAGTTTCTGTTGCACATTTTGTCATAATCAATGCTACAATGTTTGAATAAGACCACAGATAATTATTAAAGATGTCAAAATATGTTGTCAACTGAAGCCCAGCAGTTCTGCAACAAGAAAGAAAATTTGAAACACAGAAAACACAGCACAGATAAATCCTTAAATAAGACAAAGGTCTGTATGGAAGGCAGAGTGAGATTCAGTAATACTGAGGTGGGGCCAGTGACTCATTTTAACACTGGCATGATGCATGCTTTTGAGTTCAGTAAATTTTTCTGCCAGTCCATTCTGAAAGCCATTGCATTCTCAAAACATTTCAATGCAAGGATGAATACGATAAGAAAATAGGCTTATCTTTTAAGTGGAAATGTACTGAAGTGTTTTTTTTAATATAGTGCATACATGGTTTAAAATTTCAGGAGTCTCCAACAGGATGAAGAGCTTGGCAAAGACTTGGTATTCTTTCACACTGCACACCCAATCTACATTCGTTTAAATGGCATGTACCCACATAGATAGTGTTACACCTATTGCAATAAAAAGTGCAAAACAAGAACAGAGAAAATGAGACAAAGTTTAAGTGTTTCCTGACATGAAATTCCTGACTTGGCTGCTGTTGCCTAATTTCAGGGCTTATTTAAAGACTTTTAACTGCAAATACTTATGACGCTGTTAAAAAACACTGTTATACATTCACTATGAGAAGCTAACGAATCTTTTAAAGGGCCTCTTAAGTCAAACCTTCCGATCAAATTACAAGAACAAAATGCTTCCCGTGGTTATTATTGGCAATATGCTGTGATTTCATGTGCTGTGGTTGCTAAGGGATACTAAAAGAGCTAAAATGACCAAAGAAATATCATTCTGCGGCCCCTGTAGGAAGTTCATCACATATGTCGCTACAGACCATTAAAGAAATTCAGTAGGTGGAGGAGTTTGTAATAATGCACTGCTGAAGCCTGGGCTGTCAGTGTTGTGCGGGTCAGAAGTTATTCTGCTGGAATAAAGTCACATCTAGGAGGACAGCAGTGAACAATAAGGAACCGTTTCCAAATCTGACATTAACTGTGAGTCAGCGGGAGGGAGGTGTCTCCACTCTGAGTTCATCTGGGAAGGGCAACCATGGGGAAGTTCATATTAAAAACGAGGTTCTTTTTTTCTAGCAGTTAAAATGGGAACATTGTTAAATCACTCAAATCTGGCAGTTGGTTTTTAATCAGATAAGTGTGTATAAAAAAACAAGTCATCTTTTAAGGCAGATCATGTAATCAAATGGTTGTTTGGCCACTAAGTGTGGGGTGCAGTTCTGTAATATTATTCTATCACCATGTTTCTACATTACACCACCTAAAAACAATGCATTATAAACATTTATACACACAATACACCAGTCCACCGTGTTAACTGTGTTAAAAGTCTTTTCTTTGTGCACCTGTTTCCACAGGAGCTTGTTTTGCAAGAAAACATCTCTTATATTAATTTCGTTTTAAGAAAGGAAGCAAAAATCCAGTTGCTGTTGCTGCTCATTCTAACGGTGTTTACAAAGCATGGTGATAACATGATTGTGCAGCAGACAATCAAACTTTCAGGTAAAACAGTTGTTTCACAAAGCAGGTCTGTTTAATTTTTGATTTGTTTGAACTATTTGGAGACTTTCTGAAAGAAGCAAGTAAAGACTTATAAATAAAATTAGTATAAAACTTAGTGCTAAACATTTAAAACTAACTAACCATACCTTAACATGGGCCTGTAGTAAAATGAAACCAGACAAAAGGCAGTTTCTGTATTTTATGTCTTTTTTTTAACCTAAGAAGGAACCTTGCTATTTGTAGCTAATTTGCATATTGTCACTTTAGCTTCTGAGCTATGCAGCATTCGCTTTTCATGGGATTCAGTACCTCCTTTCATGTTTCATTGTTTCCTCACAATAACTCCCTGGCTACATGCTTTCCATAAGTACAGCAGTGCTTTCAATCCATGCAACAAATGTCTACTACACAAAAGGCATTGTGTGTTAGCAAAGGGCTTAATAACCCTCTTCTGCAAATAACATCCGGATTCCCTTGTTCTGTGACTGCACAATGTCAAGGTTCTGTCAGCTCAAGCCTCCAGTCATCTGTGATTTAAAAGGTGTGGAATTCAAATCCAACCAATAACTATCTGGCCAGAAGCTGCAGGAGGTACATATTCATCAGCCACCTCAGAGACTTCTAGACAACTGGATATTAAGAATGAAGAAATGTTTGCACCTCGAATTTGTGGGAAGTAGCCTTTCAGACCTTCAAGAACATACATTTTGATAAGCACACAGAGCAAAACGTTTCCAGGGTTATTTATTAAGTTATCTACAACATACTGTTCTACATATTTCTGCCATCCTTCAAAGAATGGCTGAGCATGTAGCTTTGTGGAATAACACCATTTGTCCACTAACAGGGTGCCACAGTTGCTTGAATGTGACACCCTACAATTTCCAAACCCCAAATTGTACATACTGTACTCCACATCTTTCAAAAAAATCTCTTTTAAATTTCCTCAAACAGACAGTACAAGGTTTCATATTCATTTGATTAATGTCAGTAAAAGGGATGCCTTTTACTTACAAATGCAAAACTACAGTATGTAAATGAAGTTCCTTCAAAAAGGGGGAGGAAAAGCAGTTCTGAACTGCCACAAACAACCCTGAAAAACACACCAGGTACTATTCAGATAAAAACACTAGAAAACAACTGCAACAGCAAGTTCATAACAAGTCTAACATTTGTAGAGGTAAATTTCCACCACTGACACCATTTGCAGGACATCTAAATGTACTGTACGTGCCACAAGCAACATTTGGCACATGATTAATATTGTAAAAAGTAGCATATAAACAGAAAAGTTACTAATATAAAAACTCTGTTTCTTACAATCGCAATATTTACCATTATTAAGGATAAAATATCCCTGTGATGTTTGTGGGTAGGCAGCTGGTAAATGATCTGAATGCTGGGTTAAAACCTCCCCTTTACTGAGTGCAGGAAGTGTTGAGATACACTACTGCACCAGCATAGAGATGCCCTGTGTGGAAACTGTAGGTATGCAATGAGACCAACCTTTTTTACTTTATTTGTTCTGATTGCGAATTCGTAGGCACCTCCTCTTTAGTGGTGGCTCAATGTCCTCAGGTCCTGTGCTGAGCAGGGGTGCGGAGATGATGCAGGGTGTGATGGCAGTCTTTTCTGTGGGCTTTGGCACAGGCTGAATGACACAGCCGGCCTTGGGCAACATGCGCAGGGCGTAGGCGTGGTCCTCGTCAGCTGGGTTGTTCAGGTTGGGGTCCTGTTTGTCCCCACTGCCCAACGGCTCCTCTGATGAAACCTTCTTACCTGTGTCCAGCTCCATCTGGAAGCCGCCAGCCCCCGTGCAGTTGTTCTCCTTCACTGACTCGAGTTCGCTCACCGCCGGCTCTTCTGGAGCCGGGAGCTGCTGGGCCGTTTTCCTGGGCTCTGGACGCTGCTCCGAGGAGGCGCTCTTGCTGGTTGAGTCCGGGGTCTTTGTGCCGTTCACGATGACATTGCACACGGCAGCCGGGCTGGGCTCTGGCCCTGAGCTGCTTGACATCAGAGTGTGCTGCTGCTGCTGCGGCGGCGGCGGCACGGCCGGAGGGGCCCCGCAGTGAGCCGGGTCGCTACAGGGCAAAGCTAAAGGGTCGACAGGGCTGCAGCTGTCTCTGCTCTCGTCATCCAGTCCACTGCAGTTCCTCTTGTCCTCACTCAAGAAAGTCAGATTCAGGACACTGTGTGGTGGTTCATGTTCGACTTTCACCTGAGTGCTTGGCACTGCCCTTTGAATGACATGCTGAAGCCTGGACCGGCGGCCCACTGTTAAGTCTATGACACCATCTTGTGGCAAAGCAGGCAAGTTTGTGAGGGACAACCTGGACTTGACCGCGCTCTCAGCTTTCACAGTCAAATCGACCACTTCAGTCCTTCCTCTCTGTTCAGGGGGGGATGGGTTCAACAGGTGGCCTGAAAACCCTGGGGAAAGTTCGGTGGCATTCGAAGAATCGTGTTTGGTATTTGCCTCTCCTCGCGAGCCAGGAGAGAAAAGCCGGGTTTCCTTGGACTCACCTGCCTCGGAGGATGTGCTTGGAATGATGTTCTCACTGCTGTTACGGAGACCAGCTGAGGCCTTTGAGTTGAAGGGGATGGGGACAGGGATGGGGATGGGGACTGGGAGAGGAACAATTACCGGGTATGGCACCAACAAAGTCGGGGGTGGCACCAGGGGGGCAAGCGATGGCACACCAAAGTTCATCATTTGTGGCATAGGCATGTGGCCATTTGGCATCATGTTGACTGGCGGGAAGGGCAAGCCCGGTATGGGGGCACCAGGATGGGGAGGCATCAACCCTGGAGGGTTACCAGGCATTGTGGGGGTTGTGGGTGGGTGTATGTGTGGGGACAGCATGGGCCTATGCATGGGGCTGGATGTCGGGCCAAGGTTCCTGGGGGGCGGGGGGGGACCGATGCCAGGGATTATTGGGTTTGGCAGGGGACTGTTCGGGCTGGGAGTGTGAGGTGCTCGGAGGAACGGGGAACGAATCTGCGGTAACATCGGGTGATCCATGAAGAAGGGCAAGGGGATGGGCCCACGATGGGTCATCACCATAGGCGGACTTCCAGACGGGACACCCATGGGCGGGGCGGGGATAGGGACAGGAGGGGGGAGAGTAGGGCTCTCATGGGGCTTAGGGCCCGGAGTGGGGATTTTGGCAGAGGAACAGATGGCAGTCGCTTCAGAGGGGGAAGCTGAGGCCGAGCCCGAAGGCCCAGGTGCTTGGTTGTGGCCGGCCATGGATGTGCCAGGAGATGGAGCCTTCCGCCGCAGGTCCCCCAATGGAGTGTTCCAGGAATCTGGAGTCAGCAGCTGCAAATTGCTGCTTTCGGGCTTGCTCTCCATTGGCGGGTGCCCTGGGTTACAGAGGCCTGCTGGCAGGTTGGCCTGAGTCTCCTTATAGAAAATGTCCATCTTGTACTGGTTTAGACATTTTGCACTGCAGAACTGAAGCCTTCTCTCTCCAGCTCCAAAGTCCAGATATTCCTTCGTGTGTCGTATGTGCTTGCACCAGTCACATACCTGAAAAATACGACACAGGAAGAAATTACGCAAACGATCACTCACAAAGTCTTAAATGGGAATATTTATTCTACAAGGATTCATACAGAATCACCTTTTTAATCTCCTGTGGCCTTACAGTACATACTGTATATCTGTCCCATTAGCCTAACTCTCATCTTCACAAGGATTAACACAACCAAATTTAAGCAAGGGAAGGTCTTTTTAATGCTGCCTGAAAAAAACAGTAGTTAAGGATATCATAACTATTAACTTTTACTGTATTAATTAGTTGTTAATAATATTGTTAATAATTAATTTATTAATTGTTGATTAAACAATTAATTGTTGTAATTTATGTTGTTTGGAACATCAATGCAATTTTAGCATGAATCTATCAATCTTTTCTTACTGCACTTAATTTGTGACGTTACAAACTGCACCACCAGAAAATATTGCTGAATGTTTCCAGTCTGACCCAACATTTTCTTATATGATGGCCCTCGAAGTTATGACTGCTACAAATGTGACTTATCCTGTCATACTATAAAGCATAAAAAACAACATTGACACTAAACTCAGTACCATGCTTAAAACAATTTGTTCATAAATAGCTTTTAAAATCACTCCAAAACCAGGGAAATAATCAATATTCATCATTCAGCACTGTTAGTATAATCAGTCTGTTTACAAAGAACCTCCCTAAAGGATAAACTTTAATGCTAAGAGAATTTGGGAGATAACATATGCCAAAATCATCTTAGGGCATAGCTTTAGGGACAAGTATGTTTAGGAGCAGTAAAAAGCTTTTTTTCAACAATAGGGCAATTTGCAAGTGTAAGGCTATAGGAAGGCAAATAAATGAATAACATTTGCTAGGGCAATGTGCTGTTCGTATGGCACACTGGGAATTACCAAGCAGAATGCCATTAAATAGGAATAACTGTATTCTTGTTAGAAAAAAAATAAAGATTTGTTTAGAATTTCAACAAAGGTTTGCACTATTCCTTTTCAGCACAAACATGTTTTTGGGAAATGCATCACGAATATTCTCCCAGTTAAATGCATTCTGGCTACAGTAAATTTAGGAACTGGCATTCCTTTGACTGACAGGACAGTTTATTAACATCCACAGGCTAGAGGGGGGAATTAGAAAGGGAATTCTTTCATGGCGCCATGCTCTTTCTCACAGACAGCATTCTGACCTCACTTGGTGTGACATTAGCGGGCGCAGTGTGGGTAAACTGGCTAACTGACTTAGCTTAAAAAGGCTTTTCAAAGTTTGTTTACCAAAATAAATCTATCAGTCAGAACCATGATGATAAACCTAAACATCTTTCTTAACGTCAAGTAACTGTTTACCTTAAAGGCAGTTTTATAAAGAGCTGTGCTGTGCATTATTACACACATATATGAATATGGACTGCTGTGTATCCTTTAAGCTTCTGTTTGCCTTTGCAGACCAAGAGAGGCGAGATAAAAAGGATGCATACAAAGAAAGGTGGACATACACATATTAATCCCTGACTTAACTGTTACAAAGAGATCGTTTCTCAATCATCACTCACGGAAAACAGAAAAACGTAGCAGGAAAAGATTAAGCCAAAACATAGTGCCTTATCTACGAAATGCTCAGGTGAATGGGTTACTGAAAAGAGTGGGTTGGGATTACTGCATTGATTTGTTTTCCACCAGTGGTTTCCAATGTCACCTCACACTAAATAAATACCTTCTCTTCCTGTAAAACACTTGCACTCCTCTTTAGGACACCCTCTGCTGATTTCTACATTTCATCAAGTTACAGCAGAGGTGAAAGGTAGAGTGCGAGTGATGCCTGGACACTGTGTACTATGGAAGGACGCATGTGTAAAAGGATGCAAGAAAAATCTTACAGGAAGTTCAGGAAGTTATTTACCTACAGAACAGGTGTGACTTAAGCACCCTATGATGCAATCTGTGTTGGTAGCTGGATTCTGTCTTACGGTAACCATGGAAATATACTGCAGGTCTTAGGTCTTGTGTTCTGTGTGACCTCACTGCAAAACACTTCAATTAAACTTGCAGTATTGCAAAATGTATGAAAATGCTAAAAGCAACATGCAAAACTGATAGAGAGGAATATACTGTATCAACATCTCAGAAGAACTGAACAGTCATAAAGGAAAAAACGATACATGGAACAAAATGAACATTTCCTTACTACCCGTCAATCTCTGTACTCCATGGCGTGGTGCCAGCATGCTACTTTTAGGCTCAGCGAGCGGTATCATTCATTTATTTTCTTGGGAAATGCGCAGCAGCCTACACCGCTAGACCATTTAAGAGGCACTGCGTCAGAAGCCACTGAAAGAAAAAATATACTCCATTTGATACAGAAAGAAATAAAGCAGGCCTGTGGGAGTCTGGTAACTTCTCAGAGCTTATGTTTCACACATAAAAAAAACCAACTCCGACTGGCAGCTGATCTGCAGTTTTGATGGCCAAAGTCAAACATGGAGCTCAGACGGTATTGTGAGGTTACCCACATCAGCAGTGCATTCAGTCTCTCAGCTTTAAGGGGAAGTGGCAGTGACTCATGAGAGTTAATTAAGGCATTAATCAGCTGTCAAAGGCCCCAACGCTGTTCATCTATCATCCATCCCCGTAATTCCCCACTGAACGCTAATGTGTGATGCAGTTCGATTATTACTGGTCTGAACCACGGTCCTTCTTCAGCTGTGCCGAGATACAAAACAATTCACTCCAGTGTCTAACTTGCACCAGAGAAAAGGCACCAGCTAGAAAACCGTTCCTTTTATATAAGGTCAGACTTCAAGCTGACCTTCTTTTCTCTTGGTCACACACACACCTCTTGGGGCGAATCATTATCTATCACAACAATTACCAATTTCACAGGCAAAGTCTTACACAACGCAGCAAAAAACCTAACAACTGCTGAATTTCATTTTTAGAAGCTTTTCATTAAAATGGTCCTAACAGAATTCTCATTATTTAAAACTACTGTACACAATTTCATTTTCCAGGTCATGTAAAATTCCTAAACCAGGCCTTACACATTGAATAAAAACTGATGTGTGTAATTGGCAAGGCATGACTGTGTTCTTTGTTTTTGCTGTGAACTGGCAAGATCTCAAGCATGATATTTATTAAATTCCCAAACATGAGAACATAGCAACAAAGTTGCACATAAACTCTTCTACGTTTAATGAAAATATTAAGAGTCATAACCCTGGGGCTCAGATGCCTAGCTTGGTGGCTATATTAAGTGCTGAGGCAGGAACTTTAAAACAGATTTCCAAACTGCAAACTGTTGTCATTGCTTGTAGCTGAAGTCCCAGAGTGTGGAAGGGAGCTAGCCTGCACATCTCTCTAAATTCTCCACTACAGATGACAGAAGAACGTGCTTCGCTTCATGTTCAGATACATGTCATGTTTTAGTTTTTAGTCTGGTTAACTGAATGTGGGAAACTGAATGGGGGAACTCCCATCAGCTGCTTTTTCACCTTCCCAATTCTTTGTGACTAAGGGAATCTCCACTTGATGTGCCATGTTTCACATTTTTCCTCTTATTTCTGCCTCCCCAAATCTTTGCCCTGCCTTAAGGGGTCTTTTCTCATCTGGGTCTCCAGGATTCAGACCCTCACACTTAGTGACCAGATATGCACTGTATACTGTAGAAACCCCCTTTTCCACATTATAATAAGCCTCTCCCAATCTCATGAGCAGACATACAGTAAATGCATAATATTTCTGGTTCAATAGCTGCTATTTAATGCTGTCAAAGAAACACCGGAGCTGTATCCCTGAGGTAGAAAAGTATTTTACTTCGAGAGAAACTGTCAGACTCCTACATTATTAAGAAACAGCAGTATCTGCTTTAGAATAATGTGAGGAGTGTCAAAGGAAAAAATAACAGAACTCACACAGTGACTGGAATGCTGCCTTGCACCGGTATTCAACAACGGCCATTGCTCAGTTCATCCACAGTAAATGGACAGGGAGCCCACTACTGTAACTTGTTATAATCATCCATTTTCACTTGCACGCTCCAAAAACTATTAAAATTAATCTTTCAATTCACCCGTAACCACAAGCATTCCTTGGGTATTTACACAAAAAACTGTGTGACTTCTTGTACACAAAATATGACCTCTTCACATGCATCTTCATGTGACCTCTCCTGTTGTCAGGGGAGAACGGTGGGTTATTTCAAGTTCTACTCCAAGCACTGCACACGGGCTCCATTTTTCAGCCTGAATTTCCCTCCTGTCATATCTGGCTCTGTATGTCCATTCTTCTGGATGCAGTTTTTAGTAGGAACTGGAGTAAACTGGAGTTTTTTTTTCTATCACCAAACAGATTTTAGAGACAGGTATAAAACCTCTTCATTTCCATTATTTTATTTAGGTTGGTTTCAATTCTTCATTTTTGTACAGAGCAAAAGTAAAATAGAGCAATGCTCCCATGTGCCCATAATAGAGAAAAGTGAATGTTAAGTGGTAAAGTCATCACCTGTATAACAAAAGTTTGAATATACAATGTAGGGGCTGTTTACAGTATGTTGGCTAATAAGGCTATATACTGTGGAAGACCTGTGTGTTTCTTCTGCAGAAATGGGGTGACATATCTATACAGCTGTTACAAGCCAAAACAGAAAAAGGCAAGTGTACAGCTAAAAAATTAACCCAAAACCAAGAGCTCTGAGCCTTCTGAGGAGCAACTGCAGGAATCAGGCACTGTTTATATTACATTACAATATTTGTTGATTCCATTTTTTTTTTTTAGAAGAGTGACTTTAGTCCTTAACCAGTTGTGCAACAATTTATGGTGGTACTCTTGAACATTTTTTAATTATAAATGTGCTTTAATTTACTACTGAAAAGACAGATGGGAAGCACTTTCCTAGTCAGAACACTGTGGGCAAATTTCACTGAGCATTAGCGTACACGCTAATGGAGCTTTTTTCTTTTTTTGAAACAGATGTGTGCTGTTGAAAGTAATTACTGTCATTTGTTTCATCGCGCCCCCCACCCTGTGCCTTTCCATTCACCAGCAGTGTAACCCTGACACTTCAGAATGATTAAAACATCAAACAGCGGTACAACTAATGGAATATCTCTTTGCAAAATTGATATGTCCAGTTTCTTTTTCACTCGGTTTTTTAATTTGAACACCAAATTCGGACTTCAACTGCAAAAGAGTTTTTGACTTTTTTTAAGTTGACCAGGTCTGGGTTCCCACCACGCCAACACAGTCTGAATGCAGAGTTGCTCTTTAAACCCCTCGGATGGTGCTAACCTCAGTTTAGAGTGCCTAAGGCATTTTCACTGTTAAAGGGCTAAAGACCTCCCTTAAGTCTTTGTTAGATACAGTTCAGGTAAAGTCCTAGTTTCACCCCAGAAAATCAAACCAATGTGTGTTCTACATTAGCATTCAGGCCCATCAATTTTCTCTCCTATTCCTTCTGGTTTCCAGCAGGTATTTCACCTCTACAAGTTTTTATACAGCTCACGTGCTGACATAGCACCTCACTGGAACCCATTTAGATAAGGCCTATAGCGTTGGACAAGCAATTTACGATACTTATGAATGTAACCTCCTAGGCTAAGGTAAGAATGGTCTGGCTGTGATATACTCTTCCTTACCAGTGCCTCTAGGTATAATCAGCTGTGTTACAAGGCAATAAATATCCATCCACCCATTTTCTAATCGCTTTACCCAATTCAGGGCCATGGGGGGACTGGACCTTTCCCAACAAGTAACAGGCACAAGATAGGATACACCCTGGACTGCAGGGCACACACAGACACGAACACAACAATAACATTTTAAAAACTCAGCTGGAGCTTTGACTTCCTGAATGCCAATAGACAAAACATTCTTTTTTTTACATCACTGTATGTCATTCTTATCAGTCAACTTAAAATATATATGTTGATATTACAGATGAAAATGACATTGGAACTTAATCCCATAGGAACTTGTTTCTGGCATTTACAATCTGGAAGTGTAAACTGATAAAGATAAGCCTGACATTCAAGAGAGAAATAAGGAGATGCTTCTAGATATGGAGAGTCATGAGGATTGGAGCCACATCCTAAGCTGTGTTGTTGAAGCTGATTCCATGGAGTTCTTTAAGAGCTTGATGGGATTCTTGGATCATTACACTCCTAGAGACCAACCAAGCAAGATGGGCTAGAGAGCCTTTCTCTCATTTGTAACCTTTTTATATTCTTGTCTTAAATTTACATCTCACCACCTGAGAATACAATTAGGCTACTTTATTTTTTCTTTGCTAATAATACTAATTATAAGTCTAGAAAAAGGAATATAATATTCTAAAGGTCAGGTTATGAAACATGCTGATGTATAATAACCTTGCTTCTTTGCTTTCAGTTGAAACAGAATGCAAACACATCAGTGATTTTTGCTTTGACTAGGGGCCAAAACTTCCAAAACTTTCACTTTCATCTGTATCTGTGTATTTTTTTAACGGGGGTGAAAGGGGGTGGGGGAGTTTAGGGAAATGACAATAAAATAATGAATATGCAAGCTTTCCTGTTATACATTTAGTTTAATATATGAGTTATAAACTAAAGAATCAAATATGAAAACATGGAGGCACCAGTTAAGTAAAGGTAACAATAAACACAAGTCTCCGATGTTAAAAAACAAGCAAGACATTTAGTTTTTATCTCATTAAGTTTTTGTTCTAAATAAAACCCACATCCACTCCTTTCAATACACAAGGTCTCTACACAAAGGGCCAGTCCTCCACCTCACCCCTGTCCAGCACCATCACAGGGAAGCTGGCACTTGTCCTTGCTGTCTAGAAAACCTGATCCGTCAGTCAGACACAAGAGTCCCAAAACAATCTAGAATATAAGCCTTTTTGTAGTGAAAGAGCTATACATTCAATAAGTCGGTACTGCATATTTAAATATATTTAATTTTATATTCTTTACTTTTCTTTAGCCTCTCTAGCCTACTGAAATTCAGGACAAGATCAAAAATCTAATCTGCTAATCTCACTTACTCTTGCTCTTGTACATATATACTATATGCTGCGGAGCTGTGATAGCTCAGACAGCAAGGGGATCTAGCTCCTGACCAGACGGTCCTGGGTTCAATCCCAGGTAGGGGCAAGTGATGTAGCTTGCTCTAATTTCTTCCAGATGGCTCCCAAGTCCACTCAGCCTGCTTTCCAAATGAGTACTGGGGGAAATAGGCTGGCTGGAGTGTGATGCTGACCTCATCACCTCCACCTCCAGTATCAGATGGCCCTTGCTCCCATTCCCCCATGGGTCTTTATGGCCTGAAAAGGGGACGTAACCTACCTACATATATATACTTTGGCTCCCCTTATCACACCTCTCTTGCACCTCCTCCTGCCACCCCATCTACACCCTTGCACCAGCTTCCTGGCTCATTCCTTGCGAGAGTGAGGGAGGGAGGTATCTGTCAGTCTCATGTTTACAGTCAGGCTGCCATTCCCTCAGCAAGGTTAGTCACAAGGTGCTGTAAGTTACATCAATCTTCTCGTAAAGTACTTTACATCTATTGTCCCAATTAAATTCTACTTATCTTCAGTTCTGACCCACTTCATCCACCGCTTAGGTGCAGCAACCACCTAGACGACATGCAGCAGCAGAGTGCACTAACAGATCAGGTGGCTGCACTAGCTCAATTAAAACTTTAGGGAGGCCAGGTTACACATACCTGCAGTGGAATTTAGCAAAAACACCAGGGCTAATACACCTACTCTTATGAACAGTGACATAGGGCTTTTAATGAACAAATAATCAGGATCTTGATTTAAAACTTGCCAGTTTAGACAAAGGAAGAGAGAAACACCTTGTGTTTTAATCTTATCATAAACTCTGGCCATATTTCTTTAAAACCCTGAGGATTTTTAGGATTTTTAAACACCTATTGTTCATTAATCCCAAGAAAAGTCATGATAAAATCTACTTATGTGGAACCACCTACAGGGTTTACTCAAAGCTTTGCAAGTCATTACAGCAATGTTTTTAGATTTATATCCAGATTAAAGTATGGGGATGTCAATGGGTATGTTATTTTTATTTTGAGAGAATGGAGGCATTTACAATCAAATAAACACAATAGTATCCATTTGACATCAGTTTGGTTCATGCTTTTAAACTACAGTATTTTAGATGTGGATGCTACTACCTGTTTTGAGTTAAACTGCTGATGAGTGTAGTGCTAAGTTGAGAAGCACTTATATTTGCGTTCAAAATGCGTTCACAGCTGCCAGTTGCTTGTCAGTCTGTACAGAAAGCAATAAAAGTCTGATTGGAAAAGTGGTATGTTGTAAACCTGGCCTTATGCAAATTATAGGCCAATTAATTTTAATTGGTAGGCATCTATTAATCTAATATATTTTGGGGTCAGACAGAAATATTAAAGCGAATCACTTTCTACCAAACCACACTTACACAGTAACTAATTAGTATGGTAGATAGGAAATCTTAACTTTTTTTAAGAGATAAGGCTTTTAAGTCTACCAATAAGGAACTTTTAAACCTGAATTCAATAACTATATTGAAGAACAAGAACTATATACAGTATACTGCTATTCGTTCTTTCAAACAGTCAGCCAAAGAATGTAAAACGTTATCTTGGAACATTATAATACCAAAACATATGTAATAACTAACTCCCCATTTCTTTTACTATCCTTTGTTATTTTAAAAAATGTCCACTCTGAAGCGTAACTTTTATTGCCTTGTGTGGTACTCTTTTGGTATCTGGTTAAATCTCTTATTATCTCATGACTTGCCTATTGCATCTCTCTTCTAGGTGACTTGTCAGCAGCCTGTCTTATCCAAATCTTCCAAATCTCTGCAGTTTGCTTGGCCTTTTCCCTACCTCACTTCTCCTGGAAATCTCTCACCCCTCACATCCAATTTAAGGTCCCTTGGCTCAATCTCAATAACGTCTGCGCAATGAAAGCAGCTCTGCTCTGCCCCAGCAGGGCTCGCAGGCTCAGAGAGCTTGCAGTACCGTTCCTCTTCTGGAACACGCTCAGCGCCACAGAGCCCTGTTACACTCTGACCCTCCAAACTCCTCTTGAAATCTGGGTCCTGGCACCAAAGGGCCAAAAGCAGCTCTGCTCTGCCCTGCCCCCGCAGGGATTCGATCAATGTCAATCATGGGCTCAGAGCCACACAGCTCCCCTCGCTAAGCGGTGGCAAAATCCTCTCTGCCAAAGGGGCTGAGTCTTCTGCAGGGGGACAACGCTACATTGTCTAGGTTTCCAGGAGGTAACATCACTGCCACCTCAAGACCCACTTCTTCAAACTGCACCTTTAGACCCTTAAACTCATCCCTGAATTTGTAGAACGTATCTCGTGCTGGTTTGTTTTTGTCTTACTCTACAAAGTGCTTTGTAACACTAAATCATTTTCACAGTTCAGTAATAGCAGGCTTAAATACAGGTGAGAGCTAATAAACTGGCATTATCAACAAATAGGTCTGCTTGTGACATTTAGTCACCCAGGGGGAAGCTGTTATTGCAACTTGTTCCTTTTATTTAGAACATATTTTGCACACAGGGCTTTATATCATATTCACATCTACATATCTGAACATATGTATTAGAAATTATTACGGCTATCTTGATGTCAAGACTCAATGCCAACAGTCACATTGTCAAATCTGTGCCTCCAGATTAGTAATGTAAAAGAAGAAACCAGAAGTCAGAATGTAAAAGGTGTTGATGATAAGAAGGGAGTTAGTGGGGGTTGGGGCCTAACAGTACCAGCGCCATCTCAGTCTGGCCACTTACAGTCTTGCTGTTCAGGCTTTCACCACTCTATGAAATGCTTCCTTCACTTTCATCCTCCACTGCTTTCTGACAGCTTGAACAATACAGACAGAAAGTGTCGTCCCTCTCTCTCAAGTAAGCATGCAACGCAAGAAGGAGGAACTGTCAAAAACAGTCTGGGAGCCTTTGAGAACTGAAAAGTGACACTGTCAGAATACTTGAACAATGACACAGATAAAAACCTCCAGCCGGGGCTGTTCAGAAGATACGAGGAACCTTCTATTTGTGAAAACACAGCAAATTAACTACAGTGTTCTTCAGTGAATTGAAGCAAAAAATCACAGATTTTTGTACTCTGACTAAAGAGTGGGAATATCCCATTTCTAGTAGATCTTACAGATCTTTGAAAACCAAGTTCATATACAGTAATGCATTCTGGTTAACTTCATAACAAAATGCCTTATGCTATTTTCCCTTCACCACCGATCTTAGCTCAAAATGAGGGCCGAATTCACCAAAGCCATCTTTCACGGTAAACAAAACAAGTTATCTCTGCCTTTTCCAAGCAACCAAAATGCACACACACTTTAAGAACAATCTTATTCAATTCACTATGTCATTTAAGACACAAAATCAATACATTTTTTCAGACAATTTAGGGACACGACAGAAACAAAAACAGTGAGCTTTGAAAGGCCATTAAAAAAGAAAGGAAATAATCTGTATCCCAACCAACAAAATAGAGAGTGGAAGACTGCATAATAATCCTTAAACTATCGGACTGTAATTTTGATACTTGTTTTAATTTCTGAAATGATAGATTAAATAACATGTATTTAGACAATAGCAAATATTAGGCACCATCATTGATTGACATCCTAGAAGAGAGGCTTTTATTCCTACAGTAGTTGTGTCTGCTGTCTAATCTCTTTACATATCTCGCCACTTCACAAAAATTCCCTCCACTGTTGAAAATCAACCCCGAATCTAATTTTGATGTCAGTTGATACCTTTTGCATTGTACTAGTTAATTCTAACAACAAAGCAGTGTTTCTACTATTAAATGAAACTACACAAGGCAAATAAAACATTGAGTTTGGGTTTTGAAGCAGAAAGAAATCCTTGATTCTAAAATGGGTCAGCAAAACACTGTCTTCTAGAGAGAACACCCTTAAACAGACCTCAGGTTAATTAGTTTTTGGCCACACTTCAACATTTATTTGATATTTGGTTACTTTTTTAACGCCGTAATATCTAGAATGGAAACACACTCAACATAAAGTCTAAAACAAATCTTGTGGAAACTAGGACACTGTGCCTTATACTCTTCTCAGAATGTGAATAACACACCCTCTTATGCCTTACTTCTTCAATTAACTCCACACTGATATCCTTGGAGGGCCGGGTCTTGTCTGAGCCCCTCAGTTGTCTTATGATATGATCGTACCTATCCAATTGCACCTGCTGAGGAAGACATCATTACTTTAGAAGGTCAAAAGGCAGCTTTGCAAACAGGCTCAGCCAGTTCTGCTCTCAGAGAGCACCTCCTCTGTCACTCTGCCTCAATAGTTTCATCATCGGCTTTAACCTCTTCAATAAACCACAGGGTTCTTAATGAAAATGTAAACTTTGGACCTTATTCCCACATGATTGACAGCTTCATATTACATTTTCTGTGTATATTGGATTCATTTTTATTTGTGGAAACTTAATTCAGTTTAGTAGCATAAGTAGAAAACATTAGAAAAAATACTTATTGAATACTGAATGATATAATTACTTAATTGTCAAGGTCTTACATTTTATAATCCACGCATTGACAAATTTTAGCTGACCTCATAGGTAAACCCCATCATCAGAATTAGAAGTGAATGCAACCCTTTTAACTCTCTGCACTTGCATATTAGTATTTGAGTATTTGGTTAATTATTTCTATAGTCATTTTAATTTTAATTATTTTTTTCATGTGATTAGTACCATGATGTGTGCTGTTACCTAGATTTTAAATCTAAAGTGACCCTAAAATCCACAAACCTTCTGCTTGTGGACCCCAAGTCCCCACTCTACCCTCTCCCCACATAAAATAGAAGCTGCATGATTTCTATAAACTTCATTTAAATAATGTCACTGCAGCTGGTCATTGTAAAGTTATACAAATCAGTATTCTGAGCTTTAGATATACCATCATGCCACAACTGATTAAAAAAAAACATGTACAGTATGAAAGGTAAAGATAATGAATACCAAGAATTATCTGTGATTTTATATTCGCTGTTACATTTTTGTTAAAATGTATGCTCCTTTTTTTTTAAAAAAAGGATTTTGACACATAACCGGCTTATTAAATGTTTATGTTGTGGTGATTCTTCGAAAGCGACGAGTTGCAATACTGGAACGTTTGAGAGACAAGAACTTTAAAGAACTTAAAAAATCTTCTTCACACTCAATATATTCTCTGATTCTCATGTAGCAAAGAGCTTGGCTTCAGAAATTAATGTTGTTGAGGGCACAGATCCGTGAGGCATCCCTGTTGCTCACTGTGGGGTGCTGGAGGTTCGCTGTGAGGCTCATTACACACACTTCCCAGATTTCAAAACGCTTGTGCTCACTGTTAGCTCTCACTAATAGAGTGGCAAATGTATAAGCTCAATGCCTAGACAGTATTCAGCTACTGGAGACAAAAGGACATTTGGAAATATTTATGTCACTATAGGGCTATCAGGCTTCTGGAAAGCAAAACTTTTCAGCTTGTGCTCAGATCGTCCCCTGTCTATTGTGATGAACATATGGTGCTCTATTTCTGTTTTTAAATTCATGTATTGACTGCAAAAAAAAAGTAAGTACAAATGAACCACTGCCACACTGCTGTATTTCTCTCTCGCCTAAGATGTGACTGAAGCATTCATGTTAATTGCTTCTATCTCCATCTCGCAGCAAGAGAGAAATGGAAGTAATTTTCCAAAGTGAGAGGAAGTCATTACAGGTGTGTTATATTAGTGTCTTCACGAGTCTCTCGAGACAAACCTGCTAAGATCTCCAATAACCACCCTGATGTGTAATTATACAGTGATGGACCTTAATTGATAAATTGTTAAAGAATTGGGGGTATATCAGGTCACTGATTCTTACAACAGATTAAATAAAGATGTACTCACTTCGGTGTAATGCATTAAACCAGAGAGCTCGGGAACAATTTAGCAGATCATTTTTTAAGTTAATTAACAGTCACAACTTCTAAATGTGTTAAATAAAAATGGGTCAAAAATGTAAAAAGAGAATTTGAATAGAGTTACAGATGATAAACCTTAAATGCGTACGGCCTTGCAAAATTCAGAATCATCTGACTAAACCTTGTTTCAGTCTTAAATATTAGGATACTTAGCCATTTCAGCTAAACATATCTAAAGTATAACTGAACTATATACACATAAACACAAGAGGATCTGTTTAAAATACCGGTTAATGAGAATATATGCAGCCATTTGTAAGATGTGTTGATGCATTTCATGGTACAGGTTTGCTACAATAGACCAATATTTAATCGCACACGAAAACAAAAATGAATGCCACAGTGGAGCAATTTCATCTCTCTCGTATGAATGAATAAATAACAGAGCAGATAAAACCAGATCTAAATTCCTGATACTGTATTTCCTTGGAAAAAACAACAGAGAAATCCCACAGCTTATCTAGAAATCAAGGGTAAGTCGAATGTTTAAATGCTTTCCTAGTTAATGTGTTAAAAGTTTAACGATGTGGTCTAGCTACACAGATAGGATTTGCTATGATATCCGTCAAAGTTTATTTTCTGTACACCTGACTTTGTGCAGCTGGCCCACTACGAATGCACAGTACGCAGGTTTTGCTTTATCAAACTGAAATAAAGTGTAAATGAGCTGTGGGTCAGATTAAGCTGTAATGTTATTCATATAAATAATTTACTGAATTAATGGTAATAAACAAGTATTAAACAGAAGAAAAAGAGTGACTCACTATAGAACTCAAATTAATAAAATCTTTATTTCTGAGCAACTTTGGTACCTGAAAGCTTATTTGATTATATATACAGTATATCTCCATCCAGCCTTCCATTTTCAGTAATATAGCTGAAAACATACAGTACACGTAGGAGGCAATTTACAGATGTTAAGCCATCTGGACAGCTTTGGACTGTGGGAGGAAACCAGAGCTTAAAATCTACACCAAAACAGGCGAATACCTCTGTCATATGGAAACAACTGCTTTTTGGGCTTTGTTTTCTCTGCCATTCATTTACGAGAGAAAATATCACATTGCTTCAGTCTCTTTTATGTGCGTAATATCAAATCAAATGTTGCTATTTCATTAGAGAGGCAGGATTGGTACTGGATATTTAATGTTTGGATTGAAAACCAGGCCAGTCAGGTTTTAATTAACTGGTAAATTTTATAGAACCTTCCTTAAGAGTTAGACATCAAAGCTTCAAGTGCTCAGAAATGATTAAATGTCGGCACAAGGAAGAAGAGAAAATAAACCTGTACCCGACCTTTCATTTTTTTCGTTTTTTTGTGTGTTTTAATTCTGACCATGTACACTGACCACAGTTAAATGACACTAACTTATCTAGTTCATATAAGCAGCGTCTACTGTGGCTAATCCTGACATAAATGTAGCATTCTGTTCCCGCGTGGTCCTCATCTAGAATTTAAAATGTACAAATGAAAACTACTGGGTAATCGGCCCAATTCCCAGGGGACCAGGGAGATTAAGACCTAAATGCAACATTAATGATGTTTAAAAGCCTCTGCATGGTATATTGCTTTGGACATGTATTGGTAGGTTTTACATTTTTAATTAAATGAAATATGTTTTAAGCAGTTCTTCCCTGCATTCGTGCAGTACTCTGTCTTCACCCTATCTTAACTAATATTTCTAAGTAAAGCTGATAGGGATGTCAAAGAGAGAAGCACTACTGTAACTGGCTACCAGAGGCTGTGTTATGATAAATGTGGAAGGCCGCATACTGTGTGACCAACGTAATTTTAAAGGCTTACCTTTTATTATTGCAGAATCAGATATGCTAAAATATTGCTGCTGCTATAAAATTGTGCATTGAAATATTGCTCCTGCGTCTATCAGCAAGGTCTTGCAGGCTTAATTGCTCTGCGGTTAGTCCCTAATCAGGCTCTTATGTGCTCTTTCCTTGATTGACCATGTGACCATGTACAGAACCAAAAGAGCGACACTAGCCTAGGGGGAATTAAAAGGGTCTAGATTCTGGGAGAACTGTTAAAAACAGCAACCCTTAACTCAAATCCAATTTAGATATATACTGTATGTTGCAATATATTTCAATGCAATATAACGGTGTACAGGACATACCCAACCGTATTGCATGCATTCATCTCCGGCTTCTCTTCAAAAGATATTCTCTGGGGGGTGTTTTCAGCTCCCCAAGTCCTCTTTATGTCATGTTCAATAAACACTAACACAGCTGACTGTGGGATGGCAAATTAGCCTCAATTGCACATTTGCCTGGAACTGAGATAGCACTTCGGAAGCCAATTGTCCCAGAAGAGGGAGTCTAGTAACTGCTGGCTGGGGCCGAGAGGGTGAAGTGGGAGGCTTCCCAATATGACAGACAAAGAAATGAACACGTCAGTTTGCTAAACGAGGTGATGTGTGTTTTTGTGTTTGAGAGTGTTTTGATCATAACCTATGCAATCTCTCGCAGGGTGTCATTATGAGCAAAATACCTCTGAAACACTGACAATAAAACAAAACTAATTTCCGATAACAAATTCAATGCAATGAATTAAAACAAAGGTGAGTAAAATGACTATAATGTCTTCAGTGCGAATGAATATGCTTGATATGTGCTTCATGCATTTCCCACGTAGCAGAGTCTTGCTGCTTCAATCTAAAATCTTGTCATGTCCTGTACTGCACATTACATTGGTAAATTAATGACACGTACAAATTGAGGGTACAGTAATTTCAAAGCACGAAATTAATTTTAGAATGTAAATGTTTTTTTTTTTAATAATCAGATCTTTAAAACTGCCACTGAAATGGGAAAATGCTTAGACAATTTTCATTTGTGTACTGTAGGTCTTGACACTGATAGAATTTCTTACAATACATATTATTACAAATTAATGCAATAAGGACAAATGTGACTCAATTACTCTTTGGCTGCAATTCAATTCTACTGACTATAAATTACATTAAACAGAATAATAGGATGCCAGTCTCTATTTTCATCCTGGTACTAACAATCTGGCCACAAGCCAGGGAACCCAAATGATCTTTAATCAGTTAAAATTATTTAATAGGGGCTTTTTAAACAAGATGTCGTCTGAGATAGTTCAGTTTGGAACTTTCACTTTGAATGGTGTAAAACAAAAACAAGAGATTTCTCCATTCACATTATACAAACTGGTTCAATGAAAACATAAGCTGATATAACGAAGAGTGAAAAGCCTTGAGCAAGGTACTAAAACATCACAAGGCAAAGCCAAACAGAAAAACGCTGATGAAACCTACAGTTAGAATGCTTAAGTCCTGTTTTATACTAGTAAGACCACAACTAATCATTCAGCATATGCTGGACAGGGTTAGAACTTGTAAGAGACCTACCTGGTCAATATTTTTTTTTTCCAGAAAAGTGGTCTCTTAATGATTTTACTGGATAATTTTGCAAATAATACTGAAACAAGATTAAAAACAAAAGTGCATTCCAGACATGAAAATATCATCTGAACATATCAATAATACAAACAGCCAACATAGTAACCTTTTAGCAAGGGGTTTAAGAAAGCAAACCACTGAAAGACCTGCTGTAAAGCGAGGCTGTGCTGGAGACAGTTAACTACTGGAGAGAAGGGACCTCTATCCTCTCTATCCCCTCCAGGACATTAATATTCCTAGCATGTCCTCCTGCTCTTTAGGGAGAAAGGGCTAGCAGGGAGAAGCCGTCAGTGGCTGATCCCCTAGATCCATTCTGGCAGCTAGCTGCAAACACATGCAGCTGCCCGATAAAGCAAAGTCTGGATGCACTCTCTCTTGCGCACTGCTGGAAATGGCAGCTGACCCCTGGAGCTAGGAAAGCTGTACAGCCCCAACAGCCTGCAGGTTTCACAACACCGACAGAAAACAAGAACAGAACCGTCCTTCCCTCAGCCAGTAAACAAGCTATCAGTGTCCCCAGCTTCCACAGCCACAAAGGATCCAAGTGCAATCAGTCGACAGAACACCTTAAACTGGTGTCTTAAATTGTACAGAGCTCTGGGAGGAAGGTGAGATTCTGCTGTCTTAAAACTATGCCTCCACACTCTGAACCTTTGTTTTTTCACAAAGCTCAACCTCAGTCACAAAGGCAAGGGAAGCCGTCAGCCTTTCTTCTACATAAAAGTTCAATTAAATGCTCAATATGTTCTAATGTGTCATTAATGAGTCTGTATGGGTAGCCCACAGTCACGTAGATCTGTTCAGTGCATTCTGATGTTAGAAAAACAGCTTTTCAAAATCGGTTTCAACTACTTCCACAAAAAACACCCTTTGCCTCTTTGGAAAATAACCACTGTTTGTGACTGTATAAGCTGTCAGAAGCAAGCTGTCAGAAGCCATTTCTCAAAAGTAGGAGCATTTTAAGGCTGTGGGCCATGAGTGTGGCTTGGGGTCAGTCATTAAAGGACAATAATGTCAAGCTTCATCAGAGAGGTCTGAGGAGGAAGAAAGAGAACGGGTTCTTTCTGTGCTCCCTGGCATACACCCATGCAGTTAAGAAGATGCAATGTTACTAATGTGAATGTGTAAACATGTTACAATTTTGCTATACATTATTCCAATACATGGTATATTTTTTAAATCAATAAAATCACAATTTACTTTTTACTTTATCTATAGATTTGTGTCTGGAAGCCTAAACTCTTTTATACATTATTTCTGTAACACACCATCCATGTAGTGTAAAATGGAAAAAGGAAAAGTGAAGAAAATGAAGAAGGTGTGCATTTCTGAAACTGGCAAGACAACACTCCCTAGCATTACACAAATAAAAGAACAAACATTTATCAGGCTATCCCAATGCATACAGTGTTCAAATTCATGATCTCTTACACGCAAACTCTGTCTTTTTTAAATGTGTTATTCTTACAAGCACATCGTTGTTAATCTTGAAGACAAGCCTTGGCGTTTCCTTAGAAAAGTGCTGCTGGGGAAATTTGTCACCATGTCCATCTTCGTCTCTAGCCTGAGGGGAGAAATAATGGCCTATTTACGGACTTACAAAAAAAGGAGCTAAGCAGCAAAACAAAATACTGAGATGTTGCAGACAAAAAGAAATAAAGAAAATAATACCCAAACAAATACTGAGCATGCACTGTACAAAATAATAGTAATGATTATGAAATAAAAGAAAATGCACCCTTCGGGTCTTCCTCTTAAAAAAATTGGTAAAAATACTCAAGTGAAAAATCTCCATATGTCAATATATATGTCAAACACAACTATTTCATTTTAATAAAGCTCATGCTAATAAAGGGGGGGGGTAGAGTTCAGTTTTATAATGAGCATCTGTTCACCAATTTTCAATTTAGCAGACGTGCCATTTAGCAGAAACAAATTGCTATTCAGTTTCTCTCAGTTTGTTATGGAGGTGCAATTTCCTGCTCCTTTAACATGAGATCTGTGAGCCCAGGGCGAGACTGTCCTTGTCCCCTCGATCTTTTCCTCCACTGCTGTCTGCTACAGCCTGACCTCACACTGCCTGTCTGGCTCAGCCACAGGCTCCTCGTTTTACGTCAACATCTTCCTAGGTTTTGTTGTTTTTATGTGGCTTCATTCTGATCCATTTTTTGGTGTATAGTATGTGTGACTGAAAGATACCGAGCTTCTCACAGATGTCAGTTGCAGTGAAGACTAGTTGCAGTTGCAGTGAACTAAACTGAAGCTAAAAGCTGTAACTTGGATTGTACTGGTTAATAGACATATTAGACATAATAGACATATTTCCATTAAAAGTTTAAAGATCAGCCTAGGAATTTCATAGTCACCCTAGATACACCTAAAGTATAAATGCAAGGCAAAGAATTTAGGAAAAGTACAAGTGAGAGTCTTTAATGTAAGAATTACATGATAGGTATGACATTTAATTTAAAATAATTTTTTTTCTAATATCTTGCAATTATTATTTGAAGAATATTGAGTATTCATTTCCATAATTATGTAAAACAGGGTAAAAGAGACTTAGACATTATTTGCATTTGTTAATCACTCTTATTAAATTAGAAATCCTGAATAATATACTGTAGCTTTGTGGTTTTTTGTAATGCTACAGATGTAGTTCAGGTTGGTAGCTGGGTCAGTATGCATGGGCTGCAAAGGAACAAGTAATAGGTTTATTCCATGCTGAAAAGAGATGTAAGAAAACAATGTTTTGACTGTGGAGTCTTCTTTGGATGCCACTCCTGAAGAAGGCTCCACAGCCAAAACGTTGTGTTTTCTTTCTTCTCTTTTCAGTATGCTGCAGATGTGTCTACTTCAGTGCTGCCTTACAATACCAATAGTCTTTCAGCTTTACTCATTCTTGCAAATATTTCAGCTTGGAAAGAAGAGTTAGTAGACACATGCAATAAATCTTGCATGCTGTGAACCTTAGGTTAAACAGCATTCACTACATTCACTACGTGCTAAAATGTAAAGCTAGAAAAGAAAGCTGAGATCAAGGGGGGAAAGGGTAGAAGGAAAGGAGGAATACAGCAGACAAGCTAGTTCTCTGCAAGAGGCAAATACCTCATTTCAACGGTGTGGAGTTATGGGAAGGGCTCTGGCCTTAGAAATGGATGTCTGTGGGTTAATATCCAACCTGCCCTTGAACCCTTCAGTAAGGTGCTTCACTCAGACTGTTCTAAATACACCGTTATACAAATAGGTGCAGATGTGAGTTACACTGAATAAAAGCATCATCCAAATAAATTAATAATATTCTCAGGTATTTCCCTGAATCCAGACCTTTCAGTCTGCATTTCCCATCTACATCTGTCCTGAACATTTCAGTGGCAATCTCTAAATAATGTGGAATGCAAACTTTTTTGCCAAAGTGACAACGGGCGATATTTTTTTCCCATTCTCCTCCCTCTTTTAAGGTCAGTAGCTTCCAGATTGTTTGGTTTCACTAACATTTATCTAGCTTGATGTATTTCCTTTGAAGACACACCATGGGAAGCCAGTATGGACTCCACCATGAGGGGCAGACAGCTTCATTTTTAAAATCAAACAAAAGAATTAAACAAGGGAGTGAACAGAAGTCTGAATGACTTCCAACCTTAGATCTTTTGAGCAATGCTACAGGAAAACCCAAATAACAGTATTGACATTGTCATTCTTATCTTATCTTATTCCTCTTTTGAAAGGCAACTGTGAGAATACATGTACACTATGAAGTGCTTCATAAACCTAAGTGAGCTCCTGAAAAGAATGATTCAACGTAGTGGTACAACTGAAACTAGGAGCTTTCACACCAGAAAGATTAACCCAAAATATAAAATAGATACTTAAATTTAAGCATGGAAGAGGTCTCAACACAGAAATATATTTCTGATGAGTTTTAGAAAGAAACAGACATGATGCAATGTGGCAATCAAGACACAGAATTAGCTGGTGTGATATTTTCTTTGGTGGAGTGATTTTCTGCAGGTTATTACGGATAATGGCTTACATTTTACATCAGGATTTTAAGCTTTGGGATAAATGACCTGACATTTATCCTCTAAATTGGCGTGACTCTCAAGATGTGAGACCGCACATCAAATCTAAAGCAGATGCAGGGAAGTACATGGACTAAATGTGGTCAACACTTAAGTGCATACAGTATGTGTTGTATTTCTGCTTCAGGCATTTAGTTAGAAAATTCTCTAGCTGCTAATTTCCATTTCTAGATTGTTCTGACAGAAATACTGTAGCACAAGCATTGCACTACAATCTGTAAATATATATGCTGTATTCACTATAAATTTAAGGAAACTAAGAAATATGTTGCATAAAGACATACTGCATTCAAAACTGAATATGAAAGACAAATCTGGAGAATTTATTGTAGTGGATGTTTTGCCAATTCTCTTAATAATTTCAAGCTTACACCACCAGCAACCAAGACAACAAATTAAATCAAGACAGGCAGAACAATGCTTAGTACTGGTGGGAACTGTCAGTGAATGACAATGTTTCTAATGGCCTCCCCTCTTGATGAATCAGGTTCAATCGTGACAGTTGCCAACATTTTGTGTGGAGTAGAGGACATGCCAAGAACAATCTCAAATCTTCCTTTATCTAGCTAAGGCAAATGGAAAATTACACCGGGCGTTGATTTATATATAGTTTTCCATCTGATAACGGTGATGTCTTGGAGTGCCTGCCTCTCTTGAACACATCCACGAGCTCCAATGAATCACCTCCATGAACTAGAAAATGCAGTGTGTCAACATGACCACCAATTATAACCCCAGTTTACTGCAAAGCAATATAAAACTAGGAAACATCCAGCTTGCTCCGCAGTAAGATGAGCTTCCTGTGAATCGACTGCACACAATATGTCAGCAGTCAAAAAGGAAAGCAATTAGTAATTAGTGTAAGCAATTAGTAATAGGGGAAGACAAAATGTCATTAATCAAGTTGCCCATTTAAGATGTAAAGATGTAAAACGTTATAATAAAATCACACCTATGTTACTGGGTTTGTTTCATTAACATTCAGTGATTTTGCACCATTAATACAAGAAATGGTCCTCTTCATTGACCAACAAATGAAAGAAATGATGTTTAACATTGTTTCTATATGAAAAATGCTAATGAAAAAAACTACATTTTTAAGTCATGCTAGCTGCTAAAATATTAATCTAATACTCAGTCACCAAATATTTTAGCATGTGTAATTTTTACGTGTCCCTTTTTGCCAGCCTTAACCACCACAAAATTCAATTAGCTAATTCAATTAGCATTTAAATGATGATGATGTATGTGCCTTAGACTCAATTGAAGGTCAAATTGACTGGTCTTTTTGCTTGCTGTTTCCAAGCTCTGGTGCCCATGGGATAGTGGCAAACATGTAGCAGGTTGAGCTTACACCATGTAACTTCAGTAGAGGTAGAGTTTGTTTTAATCTGTGTCTGTATCAATCCCTAAACACAGGCAGAGCTTTTTGTTTCTTCTGTGACATAAGCCGAAGTCACAGAATGTATGTCCTGCATCTAATTTCTAATACACTCACAGCCAGCTTGGTCACAAATTCTAACAATAGAAGAAAGTCTAAAATGCCTATTATAATAGGAAATGTCACCATAAAATTAACCAGTCACATACTCTAATGGCTGATCTTACAGACCAAGATTAGTGACAGTGCAATAAACCTAAAGCAACATTAGGAAGTACAAGATTAGTACTAATCAGGGTCTGTGAAACCACCGGTAAGTGAATAGTTACAAAATACTTAGTCATACAGATAATTGCACATTTCTTCACAACACTCCCAACGGTAAGAAATGGCCATGATTACAGATGCCTCCACTGCTGTAGTCAATTGCTAATTTGTTACCAAGAGCGCTCGCTGCAGTGTATACGGTGATAAAAACACTGACTGAGTGAGTCCCTCTGGCAGATTTATGTGCAGTAGGAAACATGAAGTGAAGGAGGAAGTATACCTCTATACTGTACATACACTCATTATATACTGTATATACTGTATGATCAAATATATCTGGTGTATACAGATGATTTGGGTTTCTACCAACATATCTTTAGTATTTTCTATTTCATTCATTCAGTTTTGTAATGTTCAACAGTTTTACAGATAAATTACTGACTCCTGTGATTTCTAGTGCTTACTTAAACTTGTAACTGTCCTAGACACCACATATTAGAACTAATCTTTAATTCACTGCAAAATGTCTGTTGAATAAACTGTATACACATGCAAAAGCCTGTTTCTGGAATGATGTGAAACTACTTTTCGTTTTTCCCTGAGTTTGTTCAACTATCCTATTTTGGTTTCTCAAATTAACAAAATGGACTGATAACTAGCAAACCGCAACAGATATATTCAAAAGGAGGGTGTAAAAAAAGATGATTACACCCCCAAATTATGGTGTGATTTAATAAAGACAATTAAAAAAGGCATAAATATATTAGTGGCGTGTATGTTTGCAATGTTAGTTAAAGAATCTTACCAATCAACACATCTTCTACCCCTTCCAAACTTTCAAAAATGATGGCATTTGATTGTCCTTGATTTTTGAAACACTGTTTCGTATCATGGAATTCAAAACTTTGTACAGGCACCTACTGTACCATGTTCCCAGTTTACTGAGGTAAGCGTTTAGCCTGGCTTAGCCTGATGTCCTGTACGTCAGTACAAATTGCTTCCCAAACATTTCAAAGGATTGCCAAATTCAGAATTGCCCTTAGCCACAACATAGGTGTTTTCTCAACTCATCATCATGTGTTACCTGATAGGAACGAGTCAGGATGAGTCAAATGACTTAAACACACCGAAATGGGAAAACACACCCTAAATTGCATGTGAATTAAAATGGGTAAATTTAAAGGAAGTGAGCTAATGAATTAGTGAGCCTTGGAGCCTGTACAGCGAAGAGAGACAGAGAGATTCAGTGTGGCAGAAAGGAGCCCATTAGAGCTCTGGCAGTGGTGTCACACCCACCCAGAGCCCTGCTTTACGAGCCTGATTACTGGCTGGAGCAGCAAAGAGGCAAGAAGGTGACAGGAGGAGTGCCAGAAACATGCTCATTACAATGTTGTTGCAGTTGACATTTTGGTCTCTGTTCCATTCTTCTCTCGCATAATTCCTGCTCCCCCTTCCCGGCGCCCTCCAGCCCCCCACCTCCAGACCCTTATACTCCCCCCCTCCCCACGCACACTTCCCCTAGATTCATGCCGAAACTGTCTCTCTCACATATGGGCTCACGTGTTATTATGCAGATTCCATTTTGTGCTGCATTAAAATGATGAGCTTCTGGACGCTTGCCAGCTCATTTGCATTGAGCGGTAATGAGGAGACGGCGTAATAACGCTGGGCCAGCAGGCATCTCCGCGGCCTGCTCAGACAGAAGGCATGGCCGCAGTCCTGGAGGGAAGGCGGCTCTTTGGACAGTAACTTGGTGGCATGGAGGTATGATCTAAGGGGGATCAGCCTGGTTTGAACTTGGTTCGCATTCAGCTGATCTTTGTGTGCAGTCCAAGAGTGGCTTTTCTCTAGTTAAGACTGCCAGGACCTTAGCACCAGTCTGTATTGCTCAAGTCCTGTCCCTCTATTGGCCCTGGTAGCAGTAATGATGGTAACCTTGTCAGAACAAGAACTAGTGTGTCACCTTCACGCACTGAAAATCAGCACCGCTTCCTACCTGGGGCACAGTTTGCAATCCATTCTTGCCGCTCGGCAAAGGAACGTATAGATTTTATATTAAAATGCACTCCTCTGAGACATGCCATCTCATTTTTAATGAGATCCCAAGGGCAGGAAGATTGTGTTACATTTCAAACACAGATCTACAACCCTTGCCATGAAGAGCAATCTGGTTTCTGTCTCATCTAAAAGCTGCATGATTCGGTTTAAGTCAGCAGCTCCCAAACGGAGCTGGCTTCCAGTCCACTGTTTTATTAAAAAAAAACTGTCTTCCTTTGTGTTTCACTTCCTTTTCACTCACATTTGTAATCACTGCTTCAGATGTGACCTCACCAGCATAACCCTTACAGAACGGAAAAGGCCTAATAGTCTACAGTAGCTTCTGAACATTGTGTTTGTGTTGATTGAAGCACATCAGTGAACTGTGACTCTCTACTGCAGGGAAGGGGAAAGCATTCAGATCAGTTAGTTTCTGTCCAGGCTAGCCAACACGAATACCTGCTTGAACAGAGGCCATTGGCACACATGCCCTTAAGCTCCCCTATGTACAGTACCTACAGTAATGTACTCTAAGATACTCATGGGATGTGACACTCTCTTGGACCTTAGCTAGGAACACATTTTCTCTTGTGAAATGACTATGTGAGCCATTGGGAACCACATGATTCGTCTGAAATACTAAATATTCTTTCTCAAAGATGGGCCTCAGATGATTTGGATATCTACTAACATATCATTGGTATTTTTAATTTTATTCTTTCTGTTTCTTTTCCAGATAAATAAGTGACTCCTGTCATTTCTAATGACAAAATCAAAGGCACCATTGTATTTAGAGATTTTCAGTCACAAATTCTCTTTAAATGCAGTTTATTATATCACATAAGCAGAAAGACCTACTGTACAACACTGTACAGTATGGTGATGCACAACTAGGAAACATAGAATATACTGTAATGCAGATTTCTATGATATACAGGCAGACAGTTTGATACAAATGTTCTGTAAATAATATGCACACATACATATGTACAGTACATACAAATCAAGGCTGTAACTCAAGATCTGCTGAGCAACACTTGATCTATATGGCAGTAAAATGATTTAATCATCACTGAGCTGAAATCAACAGTACGCTGATGAAGAGCGCTTGAATGCTTGATGTCTTTGAGCGCACTCTAGCAGATGAATGGTCTTTCAACACACTCAGGACAATTCTAGCATTTTTAGTGCAATAAACTTGCTGTTCATGTCAAGCCATAGAGGCTTAGTTTAAATATAACCCTGAGAGCACAAATGAGCAGGAATGATATTTATAGAGTGCCTTGCAAGAGTATTAAGAGCCTTACAATGGTGTCCATTTTGGAAAATTACAAAATGGTACATAAACATTTTTAAACTTATTTTTTTCAAATCCTGACTTATCAAATTAATTAATTCTAAGGGTAAAATAAGTCATTTAATATCAACAAAAACTAAAGGGAGGAAAGATCTGTAGATTGCATACATATTCAGACCCATGAGCTTAATGTTTGCTGGTAGCATCTTTGGCAAAAATTACAGTTGCACGTCTGTTTGGGTAAGTCTACCAACTTTGCAGATCAGCTTGGTGCACTGTTTGCCCATTCTTTTTTGGCAGATTTGCAAAACAGCTAGTTTCTCGAGGATTACATATGGACAGCAGTTTTCAATCCACAGATTCTCAATAGGATTCAGATCAGGATGTTCACTCTTTTATTCTTAAACCACTCTAGTACAGCTTTGGCCTTATCATTATCCAGCAGAAAGGTGAATTGTTGCCCTAGTTTTAAGTCGTTAGCAGACAGAAACAGACTTTCCTCATTAGTGCAGAATCAGTCAGGTGCTTTGTTGCAGACTCCTTGTGATATTGAGATACCTTCATTTTAGAAACAACTTCCTTCGTGCCACCGTGCCATACAGGCTAGATTTGTGAAGTCTTCATGGTATTGTTCATATTTCCCCCTCTCTCCACCGCTGAACTCTTCCTGTAGCTCTTTCAAAGTTGTCATCTGCCTCATAGTAGTATCCCTCACCAGTTTCGTCCTGATCTAGGTAGCATGTGAGCAATAGGGTGCTCCTCCCATTTCTTGATGATTGAGCAGACTGTGCTCACAGAGATATTCAGAGTCTTTGACACATACCCTTCTCCAGATCTCCAGACTGGCTTTGTCCTCATGGAAACGGCTTTGCTTGAAATTCAATACCTGACCAAGGAACCTCACAGAGACAGGTGCTTTTATTCTGAAATTGTCTGCTCCTTAAATTAACTTAGGTTTGCCAAAGGATTGCTTTGCTTTAGATTTCAATGGATTGCTTTGGATAACTTTTCATGCTTTTCCCATTTTTCTTTCATATTATTTACTTCTTTTTGTTTTTTTTCTTTGAATGTGTGGAGCAAGTTGGTATGTAACATGTCAATCAAAAGCAACAAAATGCAAAAACAGTTTTGCAAAGCAGTGTACATGAAGCCAAAATGTTGACTGAGTTACAAGGTGGTCCAGAGAACTGCGAAAACATCTTGTATTAGAATCAGGTTTAGAATTCTACTTTCATGACTGGGACATAATTAAGAAGAAACATTAGGACACAAATAGAACAACAGTGACTAGGATCATCAAAGTACAGGACTGCAATACCTGTACACATCTTGTGCTCCTCTAAACCTCTTTAGAGGACAACCCAATACCAACCTTTCTGATGCATGAATCAATTGTCTTGAGTTAAAAGAACATTACAGCAGGGCTGCGCCTCTTTCGTTGAACTCAGCCTTGATTGGTCATAATGAAAGTGTCTTAAAAGTCTATTTTTTATGGACTTGGGCCTTTATTAAAGGCAGATGCTGATTAAATCAATTGCAGTCTAATTGCAGGACTGTCTGAACATATTCCTCTGCCCAGTGGTATTTTTCACACTGCCACCCTCCAGGTTCCCTGACAATAAAGCTTCCTCTGGATAGCTCATCTTACTGACAGCTCACTGCTCAATATCTAATTAAGGAGCATAGAATATAATCAATGGTGAAGATTAAATTTGGAAAAAATGCAGTGTTCCCTTATTTCTGATCCAGTGTTGGATATGATAATTTTACCATGCTGTAGTGGGAATACCCAAGTACTGCTTCACAAATCTGATTAGTTAATATGCTCATCAATTGCTAATTGTTGTGCTACCACTAATATAGTGGAAGTGACCACAGAATTGTATGCTATGTACCAAACAATATATTATCCGAAATTAAAAGATACTATTTCTTGTTGGAAATTAAGAACTCCTACCTATCAATTAGTGAAATATAACTAACTCTACTTTCAGAACCAACCTAGTTTTCCTTAGAGGTATCCCATCTCAGTACTGACCAGGCCCGACCACACTTTTCTTCTAAAATCTACAGTATGTGAGTTCCAAATGACAATTAACTTGTCTTTAGGAAACAGGTGAAAACCATGTAATTCTACAAAACATTACTCAATATTGTGCAATATCTTAAACTTGTATAATTATTATGTGATAAGGTTAAATGGTCAAGTTCACATGACTGGCTACCTTAGCAATGGCATTTTGTGTCTCCTAGTAAGTTCATTTTAAAATCCATTCTGTAACCAACAAGAAGGAAAGTGGATATAAGCGTACTGTAGTACTGTATTTGAATCGAGAATCAGTGAACAAAATTAATCTAAAATACAATTACAAAAGTACACACCTCAAGTAAGCACAAAACTGCAGCCTGAGATATTTTGATGCTTAGCTTTTGTGTATGAGAAATGTAGTTTACACTGTGTTCTTGTCAAACTGAATAACATGGCTTTTTTAAACCTTCTCTCGGCGCAACAATCTGATACAGGAGCAGACCAAGATGACACAGCTTAGTTTGTGTCCAATATACAGATACTTAATGTGCACATTTTACCTTCAGCTAATTTTTGTACCTAAACTGCGGCATTTCTCACACACATCACAGATTGAACTGCAGTGCAAATTCTGCACTGTTCATCGCACGTTTTTGTCACTGTGATCATATGACATTTTGGACTGTTCTGCTCTCTCTCTTGCCCTGAGGAAGCTTTGGGAAAAAGGAGCTAAGACTATCTGACTTTCCTGAGAGGATTCCAGAGGAAGAAGAAAACACAATGGAATAAAGAGAAGACACAAAAAGCATTCATACATGAGTGTTCTACTTTTCTCCTTATATAAGAAATCAAAATAAAAATGACTGCAAAATACAAACAGCAAGATAAATACTCGCAACTCATTTGATGTGCACACGGGAAACTGTTGTTTTAAACACCATAATTTCTGATGTTTAGTGGCGTGAAAATGGATCTCTCTGATGATTGAGCTTTGTTCTTTTCCTCTGTTCATGTGATTACCAGGGTAAAATAAGTCAGCAAATTCAAAAATAATGAATACTGTAATCCTCTGTACAGCT
Source organism: Atractosteus spatula (assembly GCF_055471065.1). Lineage (NCBI taxonomy): Eukaryota > Metazoa > Chordata > Actinopteri > Semionotiformes > Lepisosteidae > Atractosteus > Atractosteus spatula. Next base: position 45,157,633 of record NC_142707.1, on the reverse strand, counting down.
TGTCTCAAAAAACAATTGCACACTTTATCAGTACTTCCAAACACTCAAACATAAATTCTATAAAACAACACAAGGTTCTTATCACGTTTTTATTATTATACAGCCATGTAATGGAAAAGCATGCCAGTCATTTTTTGCTGGTTGCCTACTCCTAAAATGTACTGATTTTAGAAGACTGTACCACAGTATCTCAAAAGACTTTCCTGGACATGCTGCGATCTGTATGTCTCAACAGCTTGCCAGTCTGATGATGTGGACATAAGTCTGGCAGCTGCCCAAGCTCACAGGCTGCTCAGGTGCACAGCGACTCCAGCAGGAGGGAAGACAGGCTCACAAGGAGTTTCTCTGAGGGTGAAATTAAGGCAGAGCAGAAGGTTCTCTTCAGTCTGAACGCAACAATTTGAACCTGTGCCAAATACATTTCAATGTCCTGCTTTAATAGATGAGAGATTTTTTTAATGCAATGCAGCCTGTTAAGCACTGTGGAACTGTTTTTCACCCTGAACAAATACAATATTTCCAATTTCCTAATTTAAAATGTTCTTTTATACAAAGCTCTGACAGAACGCTCAAAAGCACTGAGTTTAGAATCACATTATAGTACCAAATTACACAGTAACTGGGGAAAATAAGTACAGGGTCTTCAAATGCATGGATATTCAACCCCATACTGTATTCTGTGGGGTCAGCTAGAGTGGTGAGTAAACCTCTGGACTCATAACTGTTGGTACTACAACCTGAATTCTCCAGTCCACCCAGCTGTATGAATGGAGACCTGCATTGCAGGGCATAATCCCTGTGATGGTGAGCTTGCTTCACATGTTGTGTGTGTAGCTTAAATGTAATTAAACAAGTAATAGGTCTATTCCATGCTGAAAAAAAGAAGAAAGAAAACACAACGTTTCGTCCGTGGAGCCTTCTTCAGGTGTGAGGTGTTAAATGTAATTAACTACCTACCCTATTCTCAAAGTGGTTACACAGTAGTCTTTGAAGTAATAAACATGGCCAAATGGTGGAATGAATTGTTAACTATGTTAAACCATTAAGTCTGCCTCAGAACATCAATATTTAACAATGAACCAATCATTCTGAGCGAGGTCATTAAGCCAGCCTTTATGGAGACAGGACATAATCAAAGCAGGCCTCCAGTCAGGATAAATAAGACACACAATAAACAGAGGATGTAGTAAGAGGAAAGAGAAGAGGGAATGAAGACTAGAGAAGAAGTATCTGAGCCACAAGAGACACATCCTTCTTGCATATGAAGAAACCAGGATCTGACCAGGCAACCTGAGCAGAAGATGAACCGTACTCTAAAGTAAAGGAACTTGTGGTCCAATCTTGTTGGAAATACTAATTTCCTATATGTGGAATCCACAGGCTAAAAGACACCTTTCCTTGTTTAGTGATGCATTATTCAGGATGGGGAAATACAGTGTTGGTTCTCATTCATTAGTATCCGGCTTAGAGAGTAGATTTAGTCCTGGGTAGGATCCTTGCTTCATAGTACACAGATTCCATCTTTAACCTTTTAAGGCATTTACATCTGATTTTCAGAGAGGGCTCTGTATTTTCTGAGTTTTTTGACACAGAGGGCTCTGTTGTGCCTAGTGTTGCAAATAATAGTTGTTAAAACCTTGTGTATTGTGTTTCGTTGTAGAAAAAAGTATTTCTCTGTTATTTTACAAACATTCACACCCCCGTATTTGCAAATAACACACTCACAGCACACACTGTAAAATGTCATTAGCAAATTTAAATATATGATACAAATTATCCAAAAACAATCACTTCATGCAATGAAATTCTAATCCATTACATAAATACGGCAGATTACATGTAATGTGATGGATCTTTGTTTCTGGTAGCATGCCTCAGACATTTTAGTTCAACAAGGATGTAAAATAAATTCGGGATTTATACTTACTTTCAGAAAAAAAGAAAACAAGAACACAAAAGCCTAGCTCTGTCGAAGCTCTAGCTAAACTGCTTCAGACTCCTCACTGTAAATACCACTGAGCAGCTAAGCTGGTTACTGGCTCCAAAACAGAAATTTCTCTCTGAGACCAAAACAAGTCCACAGGCTTGCTGATTGGTTGCTCCCTTATCCTTTTGGGGCAAACAGAGCTCTTCTAACCAGCAGAGTTGAATGGTCCATTCAAAGCCTCAGCTTCCTATATTTAAATGTCACCTTACCAACTGTCTTCTACCAACTAAAGATGCTATAAGATGCTTCTATCAACTAAGATGCCTATCCATACACTATACTATTGAGTGAAAAACAATTTTGGGATTTTATGTGAAAAGGCCTTCTTGAGTTACCTCTAGTAACTCAATTTACCTCCACAACACGAATCACAAATAGATGATGATATAAAGGGCTTAAGATTTAATTAGCATGAAAAGGGAATGGGAAAAAAATCAAATGGGATGTTGAAATGCTATGAACAAAGTATGTTTAACACTGTGTCCCTAATGAAGGTTACTGAAGTTCTCATTGAGAAATTCAAGTTTGAAATCCTTCGTGGAGCCAAGAACTGGAATCAGGACTAGAATGTTGGGGTGAAAAGTTCCCACCTCCACTGGTTTACAAAGAAGAAGATTTAAGTACAAATTAACAGCATTATGAAACCCTTACAATCTGTAGTGTGCAATGTAATCAGTCTCCATATCTTGCCTTAATGTTTCTTCAGATGTGGAAGTCTATAATCGGCTTTTTAATGTGTTTCATACAGTTAAGCAGACGTGTCCTCAGCTTATTGCTGCTTTGAGATAAAAAAAGGGAGTTTAAGGCTGGAATGAGTTCTGGCAAGATTAAATTCAAGCAATTTTTAAAACTTTAAATTATATACAGACATAATGGAAGATTGAAAAGATCTCAGTCTAATACACAAGTTAGTTTTTAACATCTTTGCATTATACAGTTTAAAACAGAATAGTTACAGTACCAAAGAGGAGAGACCATCTGTACTACCTGACCACTACAGAAGATTTTATTTTGTTAACTATTCTATCTAACCAGAGAAGTCAACTGAGAAAACATATTCACTCCCAATAACCCATTTCGACAGCAGAGTTTTTACAGTCACACATAGTTAAATACAATAGCAGCACCTGGGACTGGAACCCACAACCCTCCAGAGCTCTAACCACTAATTTACATGGCGTTGCTTTTACCCTATCAAAGGTCTGAGTGTAATGTACAAGAAAACACCAAAAGTAACTGCAGTTAAAGCTTATTCTTCACAAAGAACACAGATTCCAGGTCATCCAAACTGGATGTTCAGTGTTAATAGAGTATATATATATCTCTGAAACCATGCTTTTATTGTAAGAGTGGCATGGTGGTACAGTGGTTAGCACTGCTTCGAAACAAAGCAGTTAGAAAATGGACGGATGTTTTTATTTCAATTTTTTCACTAGCAATGTATTTTGACCTGTTTTTGTAAAATTCCTTTGATATCATTTGCATCTACAAAGAAGGTTATATTCCAGTCAATTGAACAATGTTCAGTGCCTGCTTAATAAATGATAAAATCTCCTGAAACTATGAGAAATGACCTGTGATGGCAGCTAAGCATGTATTTGAGTGTTTGTGTGGATATTCTCAATGTTCTTCGCTTTCCTCTCGCCAGCGATGGCTTGCAGGTTAGGTCTGGCTGGCTACTCGTACAGTAACTGCTGTTCCTTTCCCAGAAATGGTGTGTGTATTTTTGGGGTTATTCTTGAGGAGTTTGTTTCCAGTGCAACCAAGATGTATTATATGACTGTAGAGAAAAAGAACCATGAACCACACAAAACCTTTCTGATGTTCCGATACGGAAATCTGGAAGGATCACAATTTCCAGACAAAATCCCGACATCAAAATTAATCTTAAAACATCTTACATATCAGTCTGCTTTACATTTTGCTTTGCTTCCAGCATATTCTTTTGGCATTCTTTCGGACTCCAGAAAACAGAAATCGCATGGCAATATAATCATTGAACAGGGGGTAGCTGCTGGACATTAGAATTTCAAATCAGAATAAACTGGAAGAACACTTTAAGACCATATGTTCACAGTCTAAGAAGCATTTAAAAAATCCTGAGCAATATCTGGGCTGACTGGGTGTTAGTGAAAAAGATATTTCTTGGACATGCACTGTGGGTTTTGTTGCTAGGAAAACCTTACACAGAATTACAAAGGAAAACAAAGTATCTGGTGTGATCTTTTTATTTTTAACTCAGAACTGTTAAAAATACAGATTTTTTTTTAAATGAGTCATTTGAGAACACATTCAGTGTGCAAGTTTCAGAAATTGGCTCATTCTGGAAATATTTAATTGCTTTTGATGTGTTCCACAACAGCCAGCTGACACTTTTCAGAAAACGAACTGATTGTTTGTATCCAAAAACCCCAAACAAACCCCTTTGAAATGCTAACAGATGTAAAATGAGAACACATACAATAATTGGAAGTATCCATAAAGCAGACTGGGCACTCTGCATAACGTACTGCATATTGATCCTGGTTATGACAAAATGAGAAACCTGTGTAAATGTGAACTGTTCCCAATGGAATAAAACTAAAAATAATTCGATCAAATTCTCACTAGGTATAGCTCAAGCATGCACTTCCATAAAAAAATGTTCCTGTTTCTAGTGACACTACAACCAGGATTTAATGAAATGCAAAGCTCAGCACATGGTTTACAATAACATGTTTTTTTCCTTTTGTTGCTTAATATTAATTTCTGCCTCAAGGAAACATAATACTGAGTTGTTTGGGTATGGATCTAGCACTCCTTGAATACATATTTTTATTCTGTTTAGGTAAAACAAGTACATTTACAAAGGGACAGAAGATTTAAATAAAATAGTGGTTAAGTTTCCTAGAACAGCAAATTAAATCAAACCGAAGTTACTGCTTACTTTACAGAATACAATAATTCACTAAAGCATGAAAGTGCTTTGTGATTAACCAATTACAGCCATGTACCAACTAAACAAAATCGAAATTCTTAGCCTCAAAACACTTTCGAGGATTAATAACTGAGATGTGATGCCTTTGAAGTCTACTTAACTTGCAGCACACAAAAACAACGATGTTACAAATGCTTAGTAGTGTCAATTTTAAAAGTTTACACCATTAAAATTCACCTTAACTAAAAACTACACTATATACTATAACAAAGCTGGAGAAATGTTACCATATCATAAAGAACATTCTAAGAAATCATTTAGATCTCTTAATTTAAAAAGAAATTAATCTAAAAAGAAAATGTAGTTAGATCTGGCAGGTTTTTTTAGAAACACCTTTCTTTCACCTTGGTCTACAGTAACTCTATCACACTTGCAGTGTGTGTGCCCATTACAGCTGTAGTGAGGATGAAGTAGCATGCAATCTGCTCTTGACTGCTTTACATCAAATAAGACCACATTCCAGTTTTACTTCTGTAAGGAGAAGACTGTATGGGTAGGGTGCTGGAGTCAATCACACTAACACCAGTCCTGCTGCAACACAGCTTTTTAATCATTTAAACATGTATCAGCATTCACCACCAGGCAACGCACAGTAGACACAAGCCACAAATCAAATGTTCGGAGTTTAATCTGCAGGATCTCAGGCTCTCTAGAGAACGGACTGAGTAACATTTTTAACAGCATATCAGTTTGTATACTACTTGAGTGTTCCAGACAAATCCCTGTAGAAGACTATTTTAAATAGAGTTTAGAAGGTTATACAAAACCACGTAAATGGAAACATCATGGAGATAAAGGAAGGCAAGTGTAAACTGTACAACCTCTTCTTTTCTCTTTTGTTGGATTCTCTGGCAAGTCTGTCTTCACTTCAGACAACATTAATCTTTTCACTTGCATGACATGTGAGTTGTCTTTGAAGACCTGAGTAGACACTAATAGTGAATCATCTTCAGCAGAGGAACTGATAGCAATGCCTTTTGAATTAATCCCTTTAAGGGCTCAGAAAATGTTAACTGTTTCTTTCGTATCCATAGCAACTATACATCATGGTGTGGATTGGAATGGACAGTGTGAGATTATCAGACCAAAACAAAGCACAGCAGAGAGAAAGAGCCCAAAGATTACACATTTCAGAATTTGAATCTTTTTTTCATGATGCTGCTATTGTGTTCCACTGAAAGGCCATGAGAATCAATTGGACAATAAGTTACATAAATTGAAATAATACATTAAGAGGTTAAACAAAAGAACATAAGGTGATCACCTGACTTGTATCTTCACTGAAAGAGCAGGCTTATCAACTCCAAAACTGTGTATTTGAATTTAAAGTTGATGTCTTTTTTCAATAGATAGTCATGTGATTTGGAATCACCTGTTTTGCCTTTACTGTTCACAACACCAAGCCCTATATCCACACAGACAGGATACTCTACCATGTCTACCCATCAAGCCCCCACTTTGGCATGCAGGAGGCTCGTTGCTGACCACATCACTGATGTGACTGCTGGCATCTGGGATGTCACGGGGGTCACTGTTTCATTGGAGGGTCTTGAGCGTCCTGGACTAATCCTGAACTTAGTCTCTAAGGGTGCTGAGCCATGTGAGTGTCACTCGATGGAGAATCCTGGTCATGACTAGCTAGTGTCTTTACTGGTTGAGCCTCTCAAGAGAAAATATCTATATTATTTGTCCCTTTGCACACCTTGAATTCACTTAGCAATATAACCCTTTACAAACAAACTTTTTTACAATTCAGTTAAATGTATTGTTCCCATTTTTTCTACATTTCCCTAAATATTACATCAAATAAGAAGACCACATGTTCTTATTTGTGCGTTCGTATTACAATATTAATGTATTGTGACATTAGCCTTTCCTGGTTCATAATTTACAGACAATGCTCAAAGAATAAGTACACAAGAGTTCTTTTTAAACTTTATGAAAATGACGAAAACAAAATTAAAACACAGGCTTTTGGGTCTAAGACATTTTTTCTAATCTAATTTTTACAAGAGAGTTGTTTCTGCATTAGCCCGGTTTCTTTCCAGATTTCTGTTGCCTCCACTAAACATTCATTTTTGATCTTTATCTTAACTTATAATGTTTAATCTCTCTCAGATTTAAGCTGATTTTGCTCAATATAATAACTCCATCTGTAGTCAATTTGCTCACACTTGAGCTCTTAAACTCAAATACAGCAAGTCATAAAAATACCATGTAGCAGAACTGATCCCTTTCTGAGCACAGTAAGCTTTCAACATTCATGGATTCAACATTCATTTCTTTGATTATTCGCAAGCATAGATCACCTATATCCCTACTGTATATCCCTTCTCATCGATGAGCTCCTTCAGCTGCTCGGGAAACGACTCTGCAGCCTCCTGATCAGCCGCCGCCGCCGCCCCTGTGTCAACTTGGACTCACGGAGAGAACAGCGCTTCTTAAATTCTCTTTCATTGTGAGAAATGTGAAATTACATTTATTTGGAAGTGTTACATACTGTAGGTTTATTGGTATTTGCCCCCCCCCCCATTTAGTTAAATCCCTATGGGATATCTAAATTTGAAAGCCATTTGAAATGCCTAACTCTCCTGAATGTTGAGACTCTACTGTAGATTTCATGTACATTGTTTTGTATGTGATACATGCAAATATTGCTCCTAACAACAAGCAAGCACACAAAGCCGAAACAACCCAAAGTTGAAACAATACCTCAGAAACTGGGAGAATCTCCCTTGGCAAATCCTATGAAGAGAGTATTGCACAATATTGAAATAAATATGACACAGATTCCAAAAAAGTCACAGTGGATTTTTCTGACAACCTGAGCTAAGCAGATAAAACCTATTCTTTGTGGACTTTCATGAGAACCAATCCTTTTGTCTTTTGCTACAGTATATGTTGAAAGGTGTGCAATTTAAAGTATCAGCTGAGGATTGGTGAGGTTTATTAACTTTTACACTGTTGCACATTTAATAAACACAATTCACTGAAGGACCACTCCAGCCCCTATTATACCATGTGTTTTTTTCACATATGTGAGAATAAAGACCTGTGCCGAATTGCATATTAAAATATTCCAGGCTTCCCTGTTCCCAAGAACCTTTATTTGTTTACTTTAGGTTTAGTGTTTTAACCAAGTGATTATGAGGATGAAGAACATTACACAAGAATTCTACTATCAAACAATCCAACAAAACTGGGCAAACAATACTGTACATCTCCACAACATTCTTTTAACAATATGTACAAAAGAGAAAATTAGCTAGAGTCACAAACTCTGTCAAGCACATAATCTAAACTCCACTCTCATTTAAGCTGTACCAAGTACATGTGTAATTAGTGCGAGTATGAAAATGAAACTTTCTGGAGAAACAATGCATTTAATAAGGAAAGAGTCATTGTGTTGGTCTTGTTAATGGAGTAGTATTTTTTTATTGAGCAGTGTTTATGCCTCCAATTAAAAAAACGATTTTCTATTTAATTCTTAAATTGCTATTAAAAAAGTTTAGGAGCTGCTGTGGGATTTAAGTGCAAAGCTGTGAGTCAAAGCAATATTTCATCATTTTCAGTACAAGCATGACTTGTCTATCTGTATTCGTCTCGTGTTTCCATCCCAAGCAAGGCAGACTCACCGAGCACAATAACTCTTGTTATTAAGTCAATCGGTCAGAGGTATCCTAACATTATTCACATTTAATCTGGGAGATGAGCCTAAAGCCAGTCATCAAATTAAAATCCCTCTCTTTATATTTAGCACAATGTTCTGAAGATACTGCAGAACTGCCCAGAATGAACAAGTGAACAAGATGCTGGACTACAGATGCCCCAGAGTTTATTGCAATTAATTTAATCATGTGACTAATTGGTCTCTTCTGGGTATCTGTAGAAACTGCTTCTTGGTGCTAATGGGTGATTGTGTTAAATGTAGCTTGGAAAATGCACACAGTTTGCACTTCCTCCTCAGTAGTGCGAAGACACCACACAGCAGCGTTGAGCAGCTACAGAGCTCCCTGAAACTCACTGTCCCTGTGCTGGGGACTATGTTTGTGACGTAAGCTATTATAGAATAAGACATTAAGGAAACCTTCAGGAAACACTACTAAGACACAACCTGCTTAGGACATGATGGAATTTAAAATGGTTCAATGTTTGACACTTTTGTATGAATTTATATTTTGCTCTCTTCGAAGGTATATTATCAAGTATATCATTATGTTTCATATTTACAGTACACAAAGAAGGTTGAGGATACAGGAGAAATTGAAAGAATTGACTTACAGTGAGGAGATGGTTAGCCCCCAAAGCACCTTATTAAAACAACAAACTCACTGTGATCTATGCTCATAAAGAAACTGATCAGCATCTAAGGTGGTTTCTCATCCATTAAGTTTGCTCTGGGATGAAGGGTGATTAATATTAACATTAGTACTACAGAAGCCTTGAACAAACTTGAGACAGGAAGAGAATAGTCCTTCCGGGAAACTGGTCCATTTACCCCTGAGCATTTCATGGACAGATACAGGACAGATCGGATGGGCATATGATTCACTTTCACTGTACAGGAAACCAGCAGGCTATGGGGGATTCTTTTCAACTTATTAAAAGCTGCAAACAGGTGTTTTAATTAGTTACCCAATCAGCCTTTTTTCTTACTTAATGTTATGCAATGAGTGCACGTTTAGCGGTTAGCATTCAAATTAATTAGTGTTAACTGCTCAGCCACTGCTTTTTTTTTAAATGAAATCGTGCCAAAAGTTTTTATTTCAAGCACTCAGTTTGCCAGATGAAGCAAATTTCAACAATTTGATAGCAACACAGCCATGAATTAACACAAAGGACAATTTGAATCATGCTCAAATCTATTTTATGAATAAACCTATGAGGTACGTACTCATACTGCCAGTGTAGAGTAATGATTAAGGCTCTTCACTCCTGCCTATGGGGGTGTAGGCTCAAATCCTATGGGAAACTACAACTCTAATCTCAAACCCCAGCTTGATTGCTGCAGTAAAGTGGTACAGTACGAGAATTCGCATACAAAAAAATCAGTCATTTTAAGTTTCTTTGGGTTAAATTCTCTGTACCCTCAGCATCAATTTCATAATGTTCAACATTGTTTCTTAGCACAAAATACAGGGCTAACATGTTTGTTACATGCATTCTTCCTCATAATCACCTGTGACTTAAGTCATAGTTGCCAAAACACTTGAGTAACAGGAGGGTGATATTTGTTTGCTCCTTCCTGACTCTGCTTATATACAGTAAATGTGACTACTGGCAATCTAATATTCAACCCCAAAAGCAAGCTCACAGAAGGTGGGATTTACTAAGGGTTTTGCTCTGAATTGGTGTTTCATCCAGCCTTTCTGGAAAGGAATAAAGACTTTCAGTAACTTAAACCCCACTGTGAACTGCAGGTGTTGAATCACGCAGCAGTTTGTAGGCTGGTATTGTAAGTGTCAATATAGTCTTTTTCTACAGGTCACTTGGGATCAGTACTTTTAATGGGGCCACTTCTGACCCAGTTTTTTCTCCTTGAAGGTGGCATGACACTGTAGTGAATACTAGTCTTATAAGGAAAAAAATAGTGTCAAAAGGAAAGGCTCCCACAAGGCAAGTGAACACCTGGCAGCAGAGATCCGTCCTGCCAGATTCTCTTACAAACCGTCTTTCACACGGATCACAGAAAAAGAAGAAAAACGCAAAGATTTAGATTAGGATTTTTAATTCATTAAAGTTCCTTTACCATGTACTCGAACAATAATAAGTAATAACAAGCTCCCGAGACCTAAGATGTACATCTGCCCTTGTGAATAACACTTTTCACTGAATATTTAAAAAACGCTTTGCGTACCAGGAGAAAAACATAGGTAAACTTTGTTAAAGTTTGAGAATATTGTTATTTTCTACTGAACATAGTGAGAAAGTATGTCAAAGAAGTGAATGCTGGGCAACTCCTTACTAAGTGATGGAGGATTTGTCCTCCAGTGCCAACCAGACCTTTCCCTCTGTTTTTTTCCCCAGAGATCTCTGTGTGCAGTGTGACAGCTGCTCATACCAGCAGGTATTACTCTGCTTGCTGGCCTGTGTGTTTATGCAGACGCAAGCTTCACATTAAGTAGTACACGTGGCTCCTGGAAGCTCTATTTTCCTTTTCTGCTTTTTCAAGGAAGAGGTTTCTGAACACAAACACCCTTTAAAACACAGGAAAAACATGACCGGACACTGATCATTTTTCCAGGTTTGGGGCTTGTATGGATCCATTACTGTAAGCAGAGCCTAGCTACCTTTTACAGAATCACATTAGACAAATCACCAATCACCATGCGGTTTGAATAATACAAGGGGCTACAAGGAGTTCAGACAATCAGACAATCTACTTCAATGCCAAGACCTGAGAGCTGACAAAATGCTCTGTATTTCTAGAGCCAAAAAGCTGGTCTAGCCCACTTCCTTTTCAGTACTGATGTACACTTCCTGTAGATTTAAGCTTTTTCAACTGTATCCCTAGAAATACAGTAGTTGTAAGAGTGCAGGTGGGGCATACTACAAATTAAAAACTGCACTATGTAGCAGCAACACACCACAATGTTCGCATCCACATATAGAAAAATTAAATTTTTAAACAATAAGATTTATTGCAAGTGACCCAACACGCGCTTTGGCTGCAGAATTAAGCAACAGATAATCCCTTAATCTGTGTTACTGTCATGCCAATACCTGAGTTTACAAAGTTAATAAAAATGGCATCTTTTCAAGACAACATAATAGCTCTGACCTTTTCTTAATGAAGAAGTGAAGCTTTTATCAAAATTAAGGTGAGAAATAATAGAAATGAATAATAAGGCGTATACACGGGTGTGTTCAGTTCAGAAGCCAAGGCATTTAAGTTATTGTTACCCCTTCAAAGGAGCTTCTGAAGAATACCAACCGCGTGATGATAGCTGGCTGCATACCTGTAAGCTCTGAACATAATTACCATGTGTTTATTTCTCTTAAGAGTGACTATTTGATCAGACAAAACAGCTCTTTTAATTATGGTGGTGTGTGTGTGCTCTTCAAAAGCAGAGGTCTCAGGCAATAGGTTGAGGCAATCCATCTGTCAAATCTGTTTTTCCCATGGCCTCCCAGCTTGCCAAGCATCTCCCAGTGAGCACTTGAGAAAACAAAGGTGGCAAGGAGAGATTTTTTAAACCCCCCACCCTACCCAAAGTCTGACCTGTTTTCTGAAAAAATAAATTAAGTAACACCTACTACTCATTCTATGTATTTTTTTACATTTTTACCCTCAAATCAGGAAAGAAATGCCATACATAGTATTATTATTATTATTATTATTATTATTATTAATAATAATAATAATAATAATAATCATGGCTGCAGTTACATTGCCATAATGTACATTGCCAAACTCACAAACACAAGGCCAGGAAACTGAGTGAGTCCTAGAAAACCCACAACAATGGTAATCTTGCTTTTAATCAGCTTCACTCAAAATTAGTTCAGACCAGATCTAACATCTAACAGGAAAAACGTTTATGATCAATGATTAAAAGTCATATGGTGACTAAAATGAAATAAAATGAATCAAATCTTTCTCTGGCACTCTTTCCATGTTCCCTTCTCCACTCTTATTCTTTCTTTCCTTGCATAGTCCTTCCTTGTGTAGTCTTTACATTAAATACAATAATGAAAAACAAAATGATCAAAGAATAAACACGCACTACCTGCTAACTAAGTAGACCTGCCGGGTCTGAACATTGATTTTTATTATGCAACCAGAATAAACAAAATTGTGAACACATTGTGAGTGCGAAGGGGGAAACAGTCAACATCAATTTAAAACATTCCACTACCAGCCTGTTTGAAGACCCTCTGACACACCAGGAACACCCTTCCAGGCATTTCTTGCAGGCATTGAGCACCGTACTGTTATGCAGTAGGTTTTCTTATCAAACACCTTATTTCAGATTTTTTAATGATTTCATACAGCTGCCAAAGGAAATACAGGTTCTCCAATACAATGACCACAAAGCTATATCAGATGGCAAAAACCTGATACGGCAGCTGCAGATATTTACAGTAACACAACACCACATTGAAGTCACTGCCGCAATCTTTTAAACAAGTATGCACAAGACAAATGCAGCAACTGTATTTCAGCCTTTGGAAAAGCAGTATGTTTTTGTGGTGTATCTTATTCTATATAAAGAAGTATATTAATTATACCATAAAACTGTAACCCACAAACAAGCCATCTCAGAAAGAAGAGCTATTTGAAAAGACATCCATATTTTTCATGTCGACATATAAACCCTCGCAAAAATATAATTTATATCTTGTTAGACTGCTGAACTCTTCACAATGGTTATTTTTGTTGTTTACTTGTAGACCTAAGCAACATGATAACTGTTTCTCACTCCATTAGCAAGTAACTGATACTCTAGCAATTCTCTGAATGATGAATCCACAAACTGCCCTCTGAGTTTCATCCCCCTATACAGTTTGTTGTTTTAAGCACAGGGAAGATGGGTAGTGGTGTGTTTATATGTGCATGTTTATGGATATAAAAATAGAATGCTTGGCCATACAGCAAAAAGTGTGGAATTTAAATCCAGGGATGTTGTGCTCAAGCTCTACAACACGCTAGGAAAACCACATCTACAGTAGGAGATTGGAATTCTGCAATTTCCCTCACGGGATCAATAAAGTATCTATCTATCTATTGTGTTCAGTTCTGGTGACCATACCACAAAGAGGATATTACAGCCTTAGAGACATCTCAAGGAACAACGGGACTGATTCCTGGTGTCAGGGGGTTGCTGTATGCAATACATCCAGGGTGAAATAGAGCAAATTCTCTCAGGTCTCAAACACATGTCTCCAGTTCTTGGCCAGACTGCCCCAGTCCCGTCCATTCATAAGGCTCATCCTGATGCAAGTGTGGATGGAAGATCACAAACACTTTTAAGTGAAAATTAAGCACACCACTTGCTCTCTTCTTTGAGGGACTTCTTGTCCTTGAGGGCTTATGCCCCAAATTATCCCTCAACTGATTAAGTTCACATAACCTGTTTAAGTGATCATAGTTAAATTGTTACAGGAGTTTAGAAACGGCTGATTACCTATGAAGCCTGCTAGATAGGGATCTCTTGGGTAAAACAAAGGGGACTTAGAGGACTGAAAGGAAACAGATACAAGTATCATATAAAATTTTACGGGGTTTATAGGGGGTCAACCCAGTGTACTATATGACACTCATGATACAGTAACGAAGCAAGGACATAGGACCACAGTTAGAAACTAAAAGGGAATCTAGAAGAAATAATTTTCTTAAAACAAAGAAGATCTGGAATAGGCTATCTTACCAAGTGGTTGAAGCTTAAACTCTGGACTCAAGACATGACGAGACAAACTTTTCGATCTGCTCAGCCACTAAATAAGTAAAATCAGCAAAATGGCTGCCTCTTGTTTGCAACATTTCCAATGTTCTTCTTTAGTAAAAGAAAGATATTGGAATAGAGATTCTTTATTCCCTCTATCTGTTTTAGCTACCAATTACTACTGGAATTACCAGTTACCATTTTACTCCTCAATGTGCAGAATGTAGATATTCTCAATCAGCAGAGGTCATTTATTGTGTTACACAATCCACCCAAAAGATTCAAATAAAAACACAATGTAGTGTCTAACACATTTTCCTACATAACCTGTAGTGCAAACGAGACTGACACTATGGGTCAAGTTTAGAGAACAACAGATACATTCTTCACTGCAGCAAAAGAAACCTTTTTTTAGTTTGTTCCTTACTGAATTCCTTTCATGCATTCAAAGTTCTCATTCCTTCACAAAACATCTGAATTTAGATGAAGGTGTCAGATATCCCTGTGACGCAGCCTGCAGAAACAGTTGCCATAACTCTGAAAGTATCTGTCAACGCATTTTTAAAAGGTAAACTTAAAAAGTTGAAGACCAAGAGCCATTTCACTATTTTAAATAAATATAAATGCAAGAAAACCTGGTGTCTTCTACAGATGTTTCCAGCAGTTTTTACAAAGCTAATACAGTATGCCAATGTCACTGCCCTAAATGTATGAAGTTAAAGCTGACTGGTCATATGAAATGGTAGGCAGTCTATATCTGAATGTGGGTTTATTACAAAAATGATTTAGTCCACATAAAGAGAAAAGTCTTTCCTAAAGAACGGGACTAAGGACAGCATGTACACAATATTTTTTAAACTTCACATATTTTGCTATTTTATTTGATACAACACAAAATTGTTTGTGAATGTTTTTGTGTTTGTTGATAAAAGCTGAATAATATTAAGGTTAATATTAATGCTCTTTCAATATATCGCTTTCAAAATACGAAATATAAATTTTTACAGAAAAAGCCAACATGTGTAGAAGTGTTCCTGTGATGTGGTTTCCATCTCAGTACTTTATAAAACTAAAGTACATTTATGTACTTTTAGCAACCAACTAAACTGATCATCAAAATGAAAAACGATAACATTGCCTAAAGCTGCACATTGTTGTTGTGCAGTACAAAGCATACCTGCACTAGAAATAACCAGCTTTATTTAAGTCTGGTTTTGCCACCCCAGTCAAAATACACACATCTGAGAGGAAATCTTTAAAATCTGAATTAACTTATAATTAATTTATCAGTGCTCAGCTATTTTTTATCTAGTCAATAACAAACTCATCCCATAAACACTGCAGTATTTTAGTGTTTTAGTCAATAAGTAAGCTAGATGACACAGATAAGCTGTATTATATGCATTGTGTATAACAGACAGCATAATGGCGCCATTTGTTTAAATTTTAAGCATAATACATACTGTACCATACACTGTTAAGGAACAGTTATTGGTATTGTACCTTTGGACTTTTAGTACACCATTGAAAACTCAATGTGTTTTTAAGAAGTTGTAACTACTAAAATTCCTTTGCAGTATCATATTCTCTTCCTTCTTTGGTTTCAGGGCAAACCCAGATGCATTTTTTCACTTTTTCACTTTACAGTGTCTGTAAAACCTTTTGCTCTTAAAGAGTGTATTGCCATGGCTGAAAGTCTTTAGGCTTTCGCATCGATGTGCACCCTGTCTAAATTTGCCTTTGAGAATTCAGCCATGCAGATTACATATGTGTTTCTGCATTGTTTTCATACAGCATACCGGTAACAAAAATAGATACAAAGCACTCAGGCCTTCGTTACTTTTCTTGGTGACCATGCTGACACCAGATACAGTGTGGATACCTCTTCTGATGGGAGCTACATCACTGAGAGAATGTGTCAGCATGTGAACATTTTCAAGAACACATTAACAGTTGGCACAGTCATAAGGTCAGCTTCTCTCAGCACCATGCATCTGAGGTGAGGGAGTCATCCCCTGCTCAGCCAATTGGAAACGCAAAGCACACTGCAGTGCTGGAGGAGGCACCGCGAGCACACCAGAGAAAGTGGGCTAAGGGGGTGGGGGGTTGTACTGCAGTGAATTTGCCTCCAGCCTTGGGGATAGTGGGGGGGGGGGGCAACACACACGATCGAAGTTGGGAAAACTTTCCTTTCCCCAACTTAAAAGAACATGGTATTTTCAGTATTAAACCCATCACCAAGGAACAAGCAAAAAATCTAGGGATGTAATCTTCCACCCTCCACCTCAGAGCACCCAAGAGGTTTATGACTGGCTTTTTCAAAATATGGCTGTTTTGATTATGAGAAAGAACGGAATGCCTTTCCCTGATAGGAGCTTGGACAGTAGCATGGCGAGTTGTCTGGCATGCCGCCATCTCAATAGCCATTAACGTCTTCTGACTTGGCAACTTCTCTTAAGTGACTAAAGAGGACAAAGAACAGGGCGTCACAGCTTTTCAGGAATAAACAATTCATTTCAAGATCCGGTGTGCGTTGGTGCTGAGGTAACGAGAGTGCGGTAGCACAGACTTTTAAGTTTTACATGGCACTTTGGCCTTGCGCTTGAACAGGATCTCACAAGCCCACCTCGATGCTTAAGAACATTAGCCCTTCAGCATTGCGCGGCATTAGCATGTTTGATTTTTAAAGCAATGAAAAATCATAACAATGCCACTGCTGCTACTACAGTTTTCAGTGTGGCTCATTTATTTAGATCAGCAAGCTGTGCACAAGGGCATTTCCGCACCAGTGCCAAGGCTTAATGAGTA
Organism: Atractosteus spatula; assembly: GCF_055471065.1. Classification (NCBI taxonomy): domain Eukaryota; kingdom Metazoa; phylum Chordata; class Actinopteri; order Semionotiformes; family Lepisosteidae; genus Atractosteus; species Atractosteus spatula. Next base: position 45,140,475 of record NC_142707.1, on the reverse strand, counting down.
TATATTGGTAGCAGGAAGCATTTTGATAGCGGGCCTCTGAACATATGCAGTAGAAGTCAACTTGTAAATAGACTTGGCAACACTTTAGTTTAAACAACGCGTTTTTTTAGTTTAAACTAAATAAGTTAACTATGCCACTAACAATTTTAAATTACGGGCAAAGTGTAATAGACGGGACAAGCAATGTTCTGCAAATAACTCTAGGGTCAGGGTTAGTGATATGGCTCAGGCTATGGTCAGAATTAGGCCCGGTTAGTACTGGGTTGGGAGATCGGTGTGCTGAAAGGTCCTGAAAGGTCCCATTTTAGAGCTCCCATGCAGTTAACCTACAACAGATGTTGGTTCTTATCATGTTTGTGCTGCTCTATTAATATTTTATCGATATACTCAGTTTATAAATGCTTATAAATAGCATATACAACCCCTAATATAAAGTATTGCCAAAACATTTACCAAACTGTAGTGGGAAGTGAACATCATCATGGGAGTCCACTCTGCATGTATTGTATGGTCTCACTGGGATCAGCTGAAATCACAGTAGAGATGGCATACAAATCACCTTTCCATCAGCCTACATTTGAGTTTTTATATTTATGTGTACTTTGTTTTTTCTATGATAAGCCACGGCACACAATGAATATATAGTACATGAAAATCATTTAACCGATTTTAGATACTGAATTAGAATTTGGCTCATTGACTTGGAAATTGCTGTAATAGTTTTGTAACTCCTTTTCGCTTTCTCAAAACACTTGTTTTTTTACCAAGTTAAATATTTTAAACACATAAACAGATACAACACTGGGCTCCTTCAGACAGCACATGAATGCCTTGATTATTGAGAAACCTATTGTTTTTAGCCATAAAGGGAGATTTTAAAAAAATACCCTGATATTATCAGACTATGTTCTATAGCAAACAAAACATTCTCAGAATCTCACTTTATATTATAGGTAATCAATTGACCGCTAGAGAGACACACTGAAGTTCATCCCATCTCATTGATGAAAAGGAATAATGGGTTGTTAGTCACTGGTGAACATAAGGCAATGACCCAGGGTTAAAAATATAACAAGATCAGAAAGGAGGAGAGTACAGAGCGAGGAGAGAGATGCAAAATGAGAATGACACCATCTATCAAGCATGGGACAAGATAGCCAGTTGTTACTTTTGAATTGATTTGCTTTGTCTTTATTTCATGAGATTGGTGTGAGAAATTGATTGCATTCAGCCTACGACAAACACTGGGGGCTCAATGATGCCTCTTTATGACCATATAAATGATACACTAACGCAGCATAACACAGCAGAACAGATTAATTAAATGTCAGGCATTAAATATCTTCTTTTGTGGAAAGAATATACACTATATGTTATGGTTATATGTGGTACACATGTAGTGCTACCATTCATATTACAGGACTACAGGTTTCACTGATTTGTTTTCCCGAAACCAAATTCTAAAGGGGTACATTTTATATATGTATTTATTACTTTGTATTTAGCTTGCCAAAGACCTGTGTTAAAACACATAAGTGATGAGAAAATTTAGATAACACCTCTTTAAAAAGAGTGGGTGGTAGATTCAAAAACAAAAAGAAGCAATGAGATTAACGGACCGCTTTTGAACCTAGGGAACCTTGAACCTTGTACTTTTTAAATCTGCACGCGATTAAGGAAAGGCTATGTGCCACAAAACTGTACAATAACAGGAATGTTTCAACAATACATGCTATCTTTCAGAGTTTTTTAATTAGAGGTTTTCTGATTTGTTTTTTATGTCATGCCAGAGTCATGGGAGTCTCACAGCACAGAAAAAAATAAATTGCCTGGTGACAGTTTTGGAAAGCACGATAATGTATATGCATGAAAGCATTATTATGAGATCACAATATCAGGCCTTTATGATCAAGATGTGGATTTACTACAAATCATCAGAAACCAGCTGGTGCCTCCTGTAAATCTCCCATGGATCCAGGGACTTTGACATCCTGTAAAAAGCTGTTGGTTGCTTTTAAGGATGCAAATCAGAAAAGAAACCTAAAAGCCAATGGCTTAAAGGACATCTATTGCTTAGCCTCTTTATTAGGACTTTCTATACTGGGTTTCTGGGATTGGTTTTGTCCTGATTCGTAAAGAGACTTGAGGTATTCTTATACTGTAAGCTCAATTCAACACAGATATGCATAGATTCCATATTTTACTCAGGCATACCTGCAGACCAGATCCACCTGAAGATCTAATAACATAGATCCAACACTCGAAACATGTGCTTTAGAGAACTTGGAAGGAACAAGCTTTGTTACCTTCCACAGTCACAATAATGTACCGATCTCAAAATTACAGAGCAACTTTGAGATGATCTCAAATAGCATATGTCTTTCTCCTACTCTGCCTTTCTGCAACTGTTTTGTGGAATATCTATGGACTAATATGACCTGAGACATACTGCAGCACATTTTGGAATATTGCACTAAGACTCTAAAGAGTGGAAATACTGGTTTATTCCAATATTAAGAACTGAAAGTGTAATAGAAGTGTAAGTTTGAGCCTTTTTTGTAAAATGACAAATTAATTAAATTAAAGAACTTAAGTGAGTTCTGTGAAAACACTCTTTCACATAAAAGAGGAAGTCTTTTCAATCGCAACTTTCAAATGGTTTCAGCTGGCCCTGACAGAATGATTTATTTTTTAAAAAAGGCGTGCCTTACCTTGTTGCGTTTGAAGTAGGCTCTCCGGCAGGCAGCAAAACACTTCTCACTGCAAAAGCTTTTCAGCTCACTGCCCATACTCAGGGAGTAGCGCTTGATTCCAACTTTCTGGCACCATGCACACATGATCTGGACATTGGACACATCCTCCTCTGACAAAAAAAACAACAAATCATACAATGAGAAGGAAAATAAGGGCCTGTTGGCTCTCTGTGTCTAACTCTCCTGTCATCTTCTGGATAATAAACACCAGCAGGAGGATCTTGGAACTGTTAACTGTACAAAACATGGCGCCAACTCTGATCCCCTGTGTTCTGTTTTATTCTGTCTTGCAGATTAGAAAGAAGCAGATTTGGTGATTACTCATTGGTTTGTAAAAGTGCGGTTTATTATCCAATATGTTCACAGTGTTGCTTTAGCCGGAACATCCTTGTAAACCTGTCACTTGAGAATATTAGGTTAAACAACCATCACCTATGCACCTGAATACAAGGCAACAATTAAGACAAATCTGTGGTCCAACTGACAATCAAAAGTATATTCCCACAACATCCAGTGTTAACGGAGCAATAAATGTGTGTTGTCAATTTTAGGAAGTTCACTATTGGCAGAAGAAATGGTCCCTCTATTGCAGGGGTTCCCATCGTTTTTTGTCAGCTGAACCCCTTCAATCAAAATTATTTGCCTAAAGTACCCCCTTGAGATTTTAACTAAATCAAACCTTTCAATGAATGTAGATAAATGCTACAGAAACCCTCTTAACATGCTTCTTTTCACTTGGTAAAATATGAATATTACTACTGTTGTTTTTCTTATTCTTATTATTACATTGTTATTTATTAATTGGACTATTTAATTTGACACTGATGTTTCCATCACAATCTCACGAACCCCCTGCAGTACTGTTGGGAACCCCTGCTCAATTGGAATGTGTACATACAGTACCTGTAAATAGGTAATTATCACATGTAGGAAGAAATGTCCAAATCGTAGAAAATCTTTAAGACAACTCAGAAACAAAATTAAACTGAATGAAAAACATGTCAACTAAGATGCGTAATCAAGTTACTTCTCCAATTACATTTACAATCATCCATGTTGCAATTAACCACTCTTGGAATGTAAAGCAGTTATAAGAATTAACTACTGTATATCCAAATGCAGCATTATATTAGAAATGAGTCATGTTCTGATGACACTTTTTCAATAAACAATTACACAATACATTCCTTTTATCCTGAAGACCAGTTTTGTTTTCTTCTCGAAATGTAAGCTGCAGAGCGCTCTCTGTTGAAAAAGGGCTACTTTCCAAGGGCCTTGGACCCAGCAACAGTAAAGTCCTTCCCCAGCAGAATGTTAGCTGAGTAACACTGAGCTTCCAGCAGCCAAGACAAGAGTTGTTAAAAGTGTTTCCATGGCTATAAACACATGTGCTGTGACTGCTGTGGAGAGCCAGAGAGAAATGAGTTTAAAATCAATAGATTCACTGGGGAAAGTGGAGGCTGGGGCAGCTCTGATGAGAAACTTCCTGACTGCCGGCAGTGGGAAAGAAGACTGACTTCTTTGAGCTCACTCACTACCACAGGTGACTAAAACTGGAGTCACACTACATGGTCAGAGACCAGGAATTGTGTGAACATGAAACTGAGATACAACAGTGAACCTCGGAAACATACAAGCTCTCAACTCTCTTTTTAGCGTTTATTCAACATCCCATTCTCATGTCCCGATTCAGTCAGGTGAGCTAGGAAGCAAGAGACAAAGATATCATCTCCATTCTCCATCTCCAAAAAAAGGGGGCGGAGCAGTGGCACTGTGGCTAAGGATCTGCGCCTGTGGCTGGAAGGTGCGGGATTTGCTGGTTCAAATCCCGCAGCTGGCAGAGGAATCCTACTCCACTGGGCCCCTGAGCAAGGCCCTTAACCCCAACTGCTCCAGGGGGGCTGTATAAATGGCTGTCCTTGCGCTCTGACCCCAAGCTTCTCTCGCTGTCTGTGTTTCTCATGCAGAGCAAACTGGGGTATGCAAAAAGACAAATTCCTAATACAAGAAATTGTATATGGCTAATAAAGTGATCTTATTCTCTCAGAACCAGATTCTGGATATCACCAGGCTTGTGTAGCTTACACCTCCGGACTAGCAGGTCAAGTCTCCCAAGGAAGAAAGGCAGTGGTACTGTAGCTATCCCTCTTTAGCTCATTTGCTCTCTAAACTGGTGTCCATTAATATGAAAAGTGAAAAATCACCACAATAAACTACTTCACTTCTCCTAGGACCCAGGCTATGTAATTCAACTTCGAATAAAGCATGATAAAAGCAAACAACCTGAGGTTTTTCCTTTCAATACGAGATAGAGAATGTTATTATGACATATACCAAATAAAATAATTTAATATAAACTCTGTGGCTATCCTGTCTCCTTCTAATAAGAAGGGATTTGACATCTACAGATCACGTCTTGCACTTGTGGCAGGCTGTCTTCACCTGAATCTAAATGATGTGAAAAAACAGGGTGATGAACAGAGACAGTTGGCCTCCGAGAGGCAACTCTAAAAGGTTGCTTTTGCCAAAGGGGGTTTTGTTGCGGTTGGATAGGGAAGCTGTAAAAGGATTTTGTAAAAAGAGGATTTAAGCAAGAACATCTACTGGGAAATGTGCTGAAGAACCACTTTTTTTCTTTTTTTTCCAAGGTAAAGTCGCTCAGGATAGAATATATTTTGTTTTAAAGACACAGTCACTCAGCAAACATTAAATCTACAACAGCACTGTTCCACTATTATTTTAGTTTTAATTAGCAAATTTATTTTAGAGCTGTGGGAAAATTCAGTATGTAAATAAAATTTAAATAAGAAAACCAAGATTTGCGTTCCCCATGTACTATTTTCAAAGGACACAATTTATTCCATTGATAGGAATTATCTCCATCAGAACTAGATTTTCAGTCATAACAAAAGATAATGAAAACTGGATACTTGCATGCAAATTTGTGTCTAAGGTTCTATGTTTTCTCTTCTGAACCTTCAAAGGTCAAAATATGCCACTTATTTAAATCATAGCAAGTTTTCCATAGCATAATGTATTCCTCAGAATTCTTAATTTCATTAACTATGAAGTTACACATTCCTGTTTGCTTCAAAGGGCATTAACATCAGATACTGCAGACAGATACTTTTGACAATTTCATAAAATGAAGAGCCCTCCCTAATCAATCACAATTATTAATTTGTTACATCAAGCATCAGGTTGCTTTTTCCAGTACGTAACTCACTTAACTTCATCTTGGAACTGGACACTTTTTTACGATTCATTTTAAGGATATATTTTATAAATTAAATGAGCAGTACTGGCAACTAGTGGGGCCTTGCTGGTCCATAGTTAACTTGGTTATTGGTGGTATTTTTGCTGCGTTCATTGGAGTCACACCTGAGTTAACCTTTCAGACTACAATTCTGGGCAACATTTACAGTGGTTCTAACTAAATGTGCTTATATAGGGTTGTTGACCAAAGTCAGAAAAAAATGAGCTGGAAAATAATACCTCTGAGCAACCAGCTGCAGCCTCCAGCTGTAGTACCACAGATGGAAACAATACTGGACCAACACAATCAGTCTGGGTTGTGTACAAGACTGGGATATTGTAGCCATTCCATTAAAATCAATTCTCTAAAGTCCTGTTTCCAAATCTCACCTTCAAGACATGGTATGGCAATGGGCTTTAATTCAGAGAGAACAACTTGGGAGTGTATTGTGATTAACGTTTCAGCTGGTTTGTTTTGCCTTTTGGGACTTAACTAAAACATTTTCTATTGACCTTGGAATGAGCATGTAACCTTTTTTGATATTATAAAAACATGTAAGGACCTCCTGGGGATGTCTTATGTCTTGAAATGCCACTTTCATAAGTCAACTGACTGGTTGCTCCAAAAAATCGAATGTGTTTTAATAAATGAGATATCTGTTATCACTAACTAAAGAAGAGTTACAGAAATAAACACCATCAGTGAGTAGCCAAATTCTCTGCACGCCTCTAATAACCACTATATCTGTAGGAATCATCCATCCATCCATTTTCAAACCTCTTTATCCAATACAGAGCTGCAGGTGAGCTGGAACCTGTCCATCACAGGGCAAAGACGGACACAAACATGCATACTTTCAAAGTATACAGTAGCTTTGGACTGAAAGGAAACTGGAGCACCTGGAGGAAACCCATACAAACACAGGGAGAAATAACACACAGAAAGGACCCCAGGACTTGAACACAGGGCCCCTGCATGGCAAGGCAGCAATACTAACCACGCAACACCATGCTGCCCCCGTAGGAATCATAAAGGACTTATTTTTCTATCTTAAGATATGCCTTTCGATTAAAAAGATGCAGGCTATGCCAGCACTTTGCTCTCTAAAGTTAAGAAAGTTTTCCTTGAGGAAGAATTCTGCACCAATGTTATCACGTTCTAATAATTAAATATGCATCAGAGTCAAATGCTTCAATTTATCTTTAATATCTTGCCCGACCCCTTGGTTAGTTACACTGAGAAGATTTCTTTAAGTTTGCTTTGTTTCAGCTAAATGCAGCTTAACAGAATTCTGTTTTAAAGACTAGACAAATTTGCAATTAAAGAATCTAATTCTCTTGAGGGAGATGATCATAGCACATTCAAGACCGTTATTATAGCTCCTTTATTATCTGTTCATGCTTGCTTTCAAGTTAAAGTATTAAAAGATAAAATCTAGTGCTTCATGTTCACTGTTTTCCACTGTTTTGGTAAAAGCCAAAAACTGTTAAGAATTTGATTTCCTTTATGTTAGCATTACTTCAGTATTGTTTTTACACTAGCCGATGCCCAGTGATAACGTCTTTCAGATTTTTTAAAACATCATTCTAAACAGCACTAAGAAAAAGTCTGTGAACATCCAACAGAACCTTCCTTACCATATGATGATACCCTGTTTGATCGAAACTGATCTTGCCTTAAATACCCAAATGGGTTTATATTTATGAATTAAATGAACTGTTAAGAAAACCCCTAGACTACTTAGCACAATTAAGAGGGAAATTAGGATCAGGTGGTTAAGTAATTGGGTGAACAGTATATAATGATAAAAAATTTTGTGATTTTGGTATTCACCATACAGGTCAGCAGAAATACACCATGCCACAGTCAAAAGACCTCAGAGGACCAGGGAAAAAGCGCAATTGATGCTCATCGATTTGAAGAGGGATTCCAAGGTCTTTTCTAAACAACTGGGGGTGCGTCCATCTGCTGTCAGTCAAATGGAAAATATTCAAGACCACAACTCTACAGAGATCCACAGTGCCAAGATCTCCCAAGGAGTAACCTGGAAAATCATTCAGGAAGTCACACTGAACCCAGGGAAACATCTACAGACATGTGGGCCTTGGCTAAAATCTCACCATGGCTAAAATCAGCATTTATACCTCAACAATCAGGAAGAGACTGGAGGGGAATGGTTTTCATATGAAGACAGTCAGGAAGAAATGTCTCAAATTCTCCAAAGAGCATCTGGATGATGATCGAGACTACTTGAAAAACAGATGAGTCAAAATTTGAACATTTTGGCCACAGTGCGAAATGCTTTGTGTGGCAAAAACCCAAACTGCCTTCCAAAAGAAGGACATCATTAAGACTGTCAAGCATGGTGGTGGGATGAGCATGTTTTCGGGCTGCTTTGCTGCCTCGGGATCTGGGATGGCTTGCTGTCATGGAGAGAGCCATGAAATTGGAGTTGTATCCCCAAATTCTGGAAGAGAATTTCAGGCCATCCATTAGCAGCTGAAGCTGAGCTAAAAATGGAACATGTACAGTGGCAAGACAATCCTAAACTTCCAAAACATCCAAGCAAATCCACAACAGAATAGCTGAAGAAGAATTAAGTTTGCACTTTGGATTGGCTAAAGACTGGATCTAAACCTCACTGAATCGTAATGGCAGGATATGAAGCGAGCTGTTCTTGCAAAGAGACCATCAAATGTTACCAACGTGAAGCAGTTCTGTAAATAAACTAATATTTTAAAAACTTGAGGCTGATACACCCAGGAAACCTCTAGTTTAAGTCACTGTTGCTCAAAGAGGTTCACATGCCTATTCACTAGAGTATATTTACTGATGGATAATGTTTTAAATTATAGTAAATATTCCAAATATTATGCTATAGTGTTATATCAGGTTACATATTCATATACAACCCTATTTGCATATTTTAAATCCTATTTTATTATGACTTTCATGAAGACCTAATTATATTGTGTGTACAAAATATATGAGAATATGGACCCACTTAGGGTGTTCCCAAATGTTTTCTCAGCACTGTAGGTAAAAATACATTCTACAGTACTTCCGTTACAGGGAACGGGGACTGATGATGGTAGAAAAAGCCTGGTTTACAGCTTTGAATTCCCAACAGGAAATCCATTCACACAACCACAAAATCATAACGTTTACAAGAGTAATGTATAAAAACACTCTTCAAAGACTTAGATAATAAACAAAAAACATAATAGCTTGAGACTGACACCTCTCTTCTACCTACTGTAATATAATCAATATTGTTCACTTCTGCTGCTGGAGGTTTTTATTATGTAGTAACTGTGAAAGTATAAAACAGAAAGGGAGCAGGATTACAGAAAAAAAGGTATTGCATATGTTAAGTCTGTTGCTTACTAGATATTCTACTATTTCTTCACAAACTTTAAATGTATGAAAACAGATGGCATATTCTGTTCGTTTTGGTAATCACTTTATTCATCTTAACAGGAGTTGCATTTGAAATCAATCCTCAGCCAGCTACAAATTTGGAAAATTAAATCTTCCAGCCAAACAGCGAATACCTGCTTCTGCAGATCAAACCTCGAGTTCAAAAGCCCCTCTGAACTCTGCCAGCTCTTCCTGTCAAAGGAAACATGAATTCCGACTCAGAACTCAGCCGTTCCAAACGCAAGCTCCTTGCCTCAAACTATTAATTTAAATGAGCTGCTGAATAATTTAAAAACGAACAAAGGGAATTGGCTTATTTGTTAAAAATGTTGTGTCCGCTAGCACAGTCCACCATCTGTTTTGTGCTCTACAGTGTTGTCTTACCAAGCACGCGGTACAAAATAACTAGGACATGATTCAGATAATGCCAACCTGCAAGAGCAGACTGATAAGATGTTTGGCCTTACAAGAGTCTAGTTTATTCAGACTCTTCAGCATGAAGTTCAACCACCAGAAGAGGTCTAAACTGCTACTTAAATGGTTTCTTAAAGTCAATCCTGCACCAAATTAACTGATTAAAGGTTAGGAGCACTATTCTGAATCTTAATTGTGTTAATTATCTAAAACCCATATGAACAGCAATGCTAATTTTTATCATTACATAATGTAGTCACAGAGCTTGTGTTTGGTTTATCCTCTGTGAATATCTGAATCAAATCGTATCACTATTCCCTGCAAAACTATCTTCCACACCACGTTATCTTACATGATTAACCCTTTGAGTGAATTTAATTGACCTGCTGCCTCTCAATTCTACTCAAAACAGTTTTGGTTTCTTATTTTCCCTCTGTCCCCACATGTTTTTAGACTTGTGAAGTGTCAGCGTTTCAACCAGAGAAAGTGTATTAATTTGTCAAAGAGAAAGCTGAGGAAGGATGACTGAGGAGTTTCAGCTGGGGGTGGCCTCCGCAAAGGCATCAGTGCTGAGGTGGTATTAGTACAACTCCCTTAGGAGCAAAAATACAAGGTAACATGATGTGCCCTGCATGACCTGCCTTGACTGGTGTTTTATGGAGTTTATAACAGAGTTTCATGAGGAGGTTAGATCCCTATCTCACCTACTTCTGTTCTCCTACTGTACATATATATATACACATCTCACCTTCTGGACTCTCCTTTTTCTTGCACCCCTTATCTACTCCCTTGCTGCAGCTCCCTGGCTCATTCCTCACTGAAGAGGGTTCAGTCAGCCTCATGCTAGATGAGTTACACCAAATAAGCTCTATTCCATCTGTTCCTGTATCCCGTTCATTAGGATCGAACCGAACTACTGAAATAATGGTTTGTGAAAGTAAGGGTATGCTACGCACTTTTGCTAATATTTGAGTGACACAAATTATTTGTCATTCTTGCTGCTAATAATTAGTACATATTTGCAATGGGAGCAAAAGTGCACAGTAACTAATAATTCTGTTGAATATGATAATGCTGGAACTAGGAAATAAAGCACAGGGCACAGTGTGGTGTAGCTGGAGGGAAGCTTATTTCACCAGGCATGGCTCCGAAGATTCCAAAATTGATTAGGAAAAAGTACACGATTCCATCCATCCATCCATCTATCCATCAGAAAGCCGCTTATTCCTGGCAAAGGTCACAGCAACCAGAGAGCCTCTTTCAGAAACACAGGGCGCAAGGCAGGACTACACCCTTGCCAATCACTGCAGGACACTCACACAGAGGCACAGAGGGACAATTTAGAGCCACAGATTAACCTAGCCAGCATGTCTGAGGGAGCTTGAAGGAAACTGGAGCCCCAAGAGAAAACCTGTGTATGAACGGTCAGCAATCACGAGGAGACACTGAACTCACAGGAGCAATTAAGCGACAAAGAAGAAACTGTAACATAAGACGTTGCAGGAGAGAAACAGAAAGCACAGCAATGTAAAGATTTAGAAAAGCACTTCAAATGTTTGCCTTTCACAAGTTTTCACTTTATAATTACATAGAGCCAGTCTTTTTCTGTACTGAAATTATAACATTCATCTGCCCAAAACATAAAACATCCTACTGGCAGCTCATCAGACAGACTTCCACAGAATTTACGTTTTTTTTTTACTGAACACAGGAGAGGAGTCCAAATTCCTTACACACTGTAAAGGTAGGCAATGTGTATCCTACTGCACCCGTTTTCGAAAGGTAAGATATGCAATGTTTTACCTGCTGGTGGCTTAATGAACGGCGGCGGAATCAAAGGAACTATTATGGGAACGTTCCCGTGATCCTTGGAACTAGAGGCGGATGAGGATGATGAAGACTCGGCCATTCCGTTCCCTGGCGTCGGGCCTGAGTTAGTGCTGTTTGCATTGGTTGGTGAGTTAATGCTGTCGTCTAATGCTTTCGATTTTGGCAAGGAGTTCTCTGGAAGAGATTAACGATGCAGAGTTAGACTTACAGATATACTGCACAGTTTTAAAAAAATAATGGAGTGAGTGGGATCTCCATCAAGATGTACAGGCTCATGTTTATCTTACATCTAAATTCATCTTAGTATCTTTGGGTTTTACTCTAGTATTGCCTGACATTGCTTTTGGCTTCCTGTAGTTCACTATTCACTATGCTTTCCTTAACTAGGCCATGACATGACAACACTTGTTTCCAAGGAGCATTTACTGTAGTACACCATGGTTATCTCAGAGCATTACAACTTTCAGTTTGGCAGACTAAAAGTAAAACATACAGAAAACTGAGAACATTTGTTACTGCTGTGCGGAACTATCCAAACCGAGCATTTTCTCTGGAAGCGAATCTGGAAGTGAAGGATGAAATTTTTGCTGTCAAAAAATGAAAAACTGCTTCTTGTTCCTGTTAGTTGTCATCTGCTGATGCAGAGGTGAGATAATATTCATTGCTACAATTTCGTTAGTAATTACTTGTTAATTCCACTTGTCAGCATTCAATATCAATCGGGATCTCCTGTATGTCAGGAAAAAGATCAGCTACTGTATATACTGTATCAACTAAATCTATCAATGAGAACAGAAGGTCCCTGTGCAAGTGATCAAAAAGCTGCATATGAAAGTGATTTCCAGAAAATCACACATCATGCATGTTTTAAATGGATTCTCAGAGAAAAAGAGATGATGTAAAGAAATCCAGACTATGTCACCTATGTCAATAGGGGGCAACTGGAGCTAATCTGTAAAATTCTGTTATTAGGAATTATTCCAGTTGTGACACCATTAACATTTTAAAGAACTGTCCCAGCTGAAAAGCATGAGTTGTAATAACGCAGTGTGCTCTTTCAGAATATATGTATTCCTGACGGAAACTAAGTGACAGAAACTGCAATACAACCAGTAAACCACAGAGAAAATAACAACATGAGACAGAAATAAAAACCCAAGGATTCACTTAAGCCACTGATAATATATACTGCAATTCACACTGCCTTTCAAAAGCAGCCACAAAACACTTGTTTACATGCTGCTTCAGCATCATAAAGATTTTACTGAGGGTTTTTCTGCATTAAATCAATCAATAAAAAAAAGATTGATGATGATTCTACGTGAAGAAACGCTAGACTCCATGAGCCCAATGACCTTTGTTACCCATGCCCCAAGAAGAGGAGGACTATTTCCTGTTTTTAAACATTTTATAACCGCATATCCCAATTATTGAGGAAGAGTGTAGGGCGAGGTCAAAATCGGACCATTTTTGGATCTCTGGATTCCTCTTCTTGCACTGACAGCAAAACCACACAATGTGGTTGTTTCATTTTTCCCATCAGTTAAAAGGCAGGATCTAATCTGAGTTTAGGAAAATGAGACAATAATGAAAGGGGATAGTACACACTTCTGATACTTAAATAAGAAATGACTACAGCATAAGTTACATACTTTATAGAAACCTTACCAGTAATTAGAATGTTGAAAGGCAGGTTTTTAACAATTCTCCAAGAATAAAAAGGCATCTAAAGACATTCCAGACAGTGCTGTATGGATTTCCAGCAAAGACAATAATTTTGGACCAGATTGCATATTGTTGCACTCAAGTTTTCTATATGTCTTACAGATTTAGCATTAATTTGATTTTTTACACACACCTGTAACTTCTAAAAATGCAGAGGTAATTACTGTATGCAGCTCATATTCATTATAAACATATGTGGCTTTTAAATTTGAAAACAAGAAAAAAAAGTTTTAAAAAAAGGATTTACAGTTTTTTCACTGCATAAACAACCTACTTCACACATCCAAAGCAAAAAACAAAAAGAAGTGAATAATATGAAAGAAAAATGTATGATTGATGATCAAAATCTTTGCTGTAGCAAACCTTATTAAGCCACACAATTAGCTGAGTGAGCTCTGTCTTTGTGCAGTAATAGTGGTTTACATGATTTATATTGTATGAAACTGGAAGAGAAATTCACCTTTCAGGAGGAGAATGACTCAAAGCACAAGGCTAAACCTATACTGAAGTAACTTAAGAATAAGGAAGTGAAGGTCCTTGAGTGGCCCAGTCAAAGTGCTGAGAATCTGCAGAAAGGCTTGAAAATGGCTGTTCATCAGTGATCCTTAAGCTTAAAAAATGTGTATGCATTATTTTGTAATTTAACAAAATCGGACACCATGTGAAGTGTCTGAATACTTTTGCAATGCACTATATTATCAGGCCCGTGAAAAATACAAAGTAAATTTAATGACATTCATCAGGCTATTATTGCTATATGTTGATTTATATCAAAAGTCACTTTACTGACCTGTTACTAATGAAACTAAGATTACAACTGAACGTGTACTCATGCAAAACAAAATATGTTGTATTTTTTAACTGAATGATAACAAACATTTTTGAATATTTTAAATAAATCAACACTGCAAAAGAATTTCAGATACATTTACCGTACATACCATATAAAATTGCAAACAACTACAAGTTACAGAATTTACATACTTGGCATATTGGAGAGTACTCTACATGATATTGTATCATTAAATTGATGTTTAAAATTAAAATCATTAAGAAATGTCAATGTTATACTCTTGTGGTTTGAGGATAACCAAATATTTGGAGTTTCCAAGAAAAGCATCCCATTCCAAAAACATGATACAATGGCCATTGCTTTAGTGTTTATGCAGCTGCCCTTGATCCTTAAGGGAGTAAATGTGGTCAAATACTAATATGAACTGTTAATTTGGTTGAGTCGGCCACCTTCCACCATCAATATGTAGCCATGACTTGCTCATCCTGAGGGAGGTCATTACTCCAGCCATTAGAATGGGATAAAGGACAAAACAGGCCTCAAACAGGATAAAGAAAAATAGAAAAGATCATTTCAGATGAGAGAGGAAACACTATAGGAAAAGCGACCGGGTTTCGAGAGAGTTTTTCTTCATCAGCAATGATACCAGAATCTGCTCAGGTAATCTGAGCACTGGGAGAGTATCGGACACTTAAGTTAATGGACCTGTTGTCTCATACTGTACTGTTGGAAATACTAATTTCCTATTTGTGGAATCCAAAAGCTAAAATAATTTTCTCCTTGCCTAGTGATGCATTGGTTGGATTTGGGAAATTGGTTTCCATTTATTTAACATCCATTTAGGAGAGTGATTTATTCCCGGACAGGATTCTGGAACACAGATTCCCTCTTGGCCCTTTAAAAGAGTTTAGTCTCTTGATTCAGGTAGAATTTCTATGTCTGTTGAAGGCAGGTCTCTGGTAACTCAATGAATTGTAAATAACTATACTGTATATACAGTAGCCATAATAATAAAGTAGCCTAATTATGGATACAAAGCTGCTGACAAATTGTGATTCAAAAAGCCCTTCAGACATTCTAGTCTGCGGGATGACATTCATTCACAGAGAACACAGAGCACCTAGCTGTATTTCTCTGTCAACAGCTTCAAGGTTTTGTAGCAATCCTGCCTTCTCAAAGTGACCTGAATATCAAAACAGACTGTGGAGCTAAAGGTCAACAGATTAGTCTCTGTGAGTGATCATGTGAATGAGGAGGGAGTTCATATTGTCTCATTTAAAGATGTTAAAGGCAAAATATTTGAGAAATGCACCGGAGAGCAATGTTTACTTTGTTTCAGTATACGTTCT
Source organism: Atractosteus spatula (assembly GCF_055471065.1). NCBI lineage: Eukaryota > Metazoa > Chordata > Actinopteri > Semionotiformes > Lepisosteidae > Atractosteus > Atractosteus spatula. The sequence continues at coordinate 45,124,935 of NC_142707.1, read as the reverse complement.
TCATTTTCATTGACACAATTTGGTCCAGACATGAAATCTAAAAGAATTGCCTTCTGTGGGTCTCTTGTTACATTAGAAGAGTAGAAGAAGAGAAACAAGTGGTTGAAAGATAAAAAACCTATTCAAGAAGATATGAAGTGAGCACAGTATTCATCATCCCTCCATACATTTGTTTTTCTGAAGAAATAAGCAAGAAAGCCAAATCAAGTCCTGTCGAAGTTATTTTTTAACCATCCATTACACACAACTTGATTTATTGTTTGCCTCTTCAGTGCAGGGGTTTGCCTTGGAGCCAGTGGATGTTATAGCAGCATCTGGGCAGAACTCTTAAAACTGTCTGAGTTCATTCCTTGATTTTTTTTTAATTCATGTAAGCTTGATTGCTTTCTTAAAGACATTGTTGGCTTCAGAAAACAGCGATTAGGAGAGGGGTTCATAATACGCTGCTATAGCCCCTAAAAAGGGATGCTGGCACCTGCATTCTCGAACCCGTGCTTTAAGGAGCAAATTCGGCACAGCTCAGGGGCATGCCAGCTGGCAACGGACCATAATTTTAAGAGGCTTCCATCTATTCGGTACCAGATGTACACTGTTAGATGTGATCTTCATCACATCGATGGGTGAAGGGATGTACAGTACGTGAATAGGACATATTACCTAAGGACATACTGCTAGACTGTTCAGACCTGTTGTGACTCCTCAAGATCAACAGCAACAGGCTTTTGTGGCTTATTAGTTTATAAGCCAAGTAGAACATCCTTGATTTTTACTGCACAGACATCTACCTCATATAATGACTTACAGCTACAATAATGGATTTTGTACACAGTTCCTGATCTGACTTAAAGGGGAACTGCTGAGCTATTTTTGTATTTCGGGATTAGAAAGAATCAGCATTGATAAGTGCATTTCAAACAACAATGAAATAAAAATGTACACCTCCAATTTACATCACAAAATACACACAATTTCTGCGATTTGTAATGAGGCAACAAACCTCCCAGTGACGTGATGCAGCCTTATTGCACTGTAAATAAGCAGGCTTGTGAATACATCTCTTTTAATCCAATAGAATTATTGCTTTAGATTTCGAGATGGATTTGCCGACAAATACTATTCGTTAACTCTGCAGATCACGCTGGAACATTTCTGCTGTGAAATGTCTGCTGCACAACCTGTATTTATTCGCTTTTATATTGCATTAGTCATTACAGGGACTAGTGAGCAGGAAGGGCCGCATTACGTCACAATTCGTGGGAACTCTAATTGGAGTTTGCGACAACATGGCGACTTACAGTACGTTCACAATTTTGTGCTTAATTAGAAATTTGTAAAATGTTTCTATAACATTAATACATTTATTTTGTTACCAAGATTTCATAACCAGTCTGACAAACTGGGACTGCAGTTCCCCTTTAATTTCTGCTAGCTCATAAGATGAGAGGATTTCTTCCACATAACTCTCAAAAACCTTCAAATGATTTATCGCCAGGGTCTGGTACTTAAATACGAAAGGTAATGCCTGTTATTTTTCCACTTTCATGAAAGATTATTTACAGTATTTACAGATGTTATTGGATATACTGGTTACTTGAACACTCTGGTTTGGCTTAGCCCTGCTTTCTAATATTGCACGCAACAATTCCGCTGTATTGAATGTCACTTATCACACACACACACACACACACACACACACACACACGGATTGCAAACTGAAGAAATGTTTTTGTAGGCGGATCTGTGAGCTCACACATGCAGTGCACTGCTCAGTGTCTATTTAAAATTGTCTTTGCAAACCTTTGGGGCATTACCATATAGAAATGGCAAGTCATTTAATTAAACCCTGGCTAGGGTTTATATTCTTTTTCCTTTGGCTTTGTTACCTTTGAATCTCCATATGCAGCAATGATGCAAGAACTTAAACGATTCTGTCGATTATTGTTTTTATTTAAAACTCTGCTTTTCTAACTATTCACATGGACGTGGAGAAAATGAATTACTTAATTAGGTTTCATTGTTTCCCACCTAATCTAGCTATTTGCAGGGATCCCAACAGACAAAGAGCATTATAATTTCTTCATGTGTTTTGTTTTAAGCAGAATGTAATTACATGCTAAATACAGTCCATCTGCCATGCATTTAAATATCATCAGAATACCACGTCATTTTTGGTATTGGCAACTTTCTATGTTAGAGAATGTTAGTATCAAATTGAACCTCATTTTGTGGCAGATCATATCCATGGAAACTAGACAAATAATGCAGAATGAAATGAGGTACAAGAACAAGCTTAAATATAGCAAATTAAAGTTGATATATATATAAAACACTGCATACTCAGCCCTTAGCAGAAGGTACAAACTGAAACATCTTAAAAAAACAGATTTTTATATAACATTTCAGATTATTTTTGTTTATTTTTTTGTTGTTTCTTTTTATGCATTCTGAGATGGAACTGATTCTTAAAAGTACAGAAAAGCAGCCACAAAACATAATACATTTTAAGCAGTTGACAAAACACCCTAATTTTAAAATAACTTCAAACAGTTCATGTTAAAAAATCAGTTATTTTATGCAAGACGTTTTGTGTTAGTAATAATAATAATGTACATGGATAAGATTTATACTGACCTCACAATGATGGAGTGGATTTCACTTTATTATTCTAGAGCAATCCAAAGTGAATATACAGTACATCACAGTCCCTCAATCTGAAACTTCTGGCAATGAGTTCATCTGTTTTTTAGCAGTCAGAAGATACATCAAAAAGATGTCTGAAAGTTTTGTGGCTACATATCTATTTTTTGAATCAGTTCCTTTCTGAATCTCTTTTGTTAATCAGCTATCAAGAAATTCTAAAGGATTTCATTTTCTAAGGGAGATTCTGACATTCTATACATTTAATCAAATAGAAGGTGTATCATTATTTACTGTTTTGCAATGTTTAGCCCTAACTTTATTTGAATTATAAGACACCTTCTCAATGAACAGTAAGACATGAATGCCTTCTTATTTAGGTCAATTTCAGAGTGTTTTAAAAAAGCAGGTAATGCTTTTACATTTCTACACTGAAAACTATGGAACCACAAACCCAGATTCAAGATAAACACTAAACAGAATACAGTTAGGCTGATTGTATTAGTTCTGGGTGCGAATGCATTTGATCACTTTTCTACCAAGCTCCTCCCACAGTTGCTTGATTGGGATGGTCTTCAGTAGTATAGCAGGCCAGTGCACGGAAAGGATAGTGGGATGGTTATTATTGTAAAACAAGATTAAGAGATTTATTTTGATGTTTGTGTTGCCATTATAACAGCTGGAAACACCACAACCAATCCCCTAAAGATGACATTAATTGCCCTCCACTTCTTGGTGCCTCCTACTAAATTAGACAAAAAATACTTTGCTCTCTTTCACAGACCTCACCAAATATTTTGTGGTTTCTCCTGCTGGCCCAGTGCTACCCAGTGCTGTTTATCAGTGCTGATCAAGGCGAGTCATGATGTTACCATTGTAATTATGCCCGATGATTCTTAATTGTGTTTCTTGGTCTTCCATGATGCTAAACTGCATGAGCAGCCGCAAACTGCAAACTGCAGTTCCCGGCAAACTCAACAATCGTCCACTGGGTCAGGGTCATCATAGGTACTTCCTGTTTGCTGGTAGCTCTACTGGAGCTTCAGTCACACATGGTGGTGGGCGGATAGACCCAAAGTGTCCTAGAGACTTCAGTTTACAATGTGCTTACTAATACCTCTTCCAGGGCATGTTTCCCTTCATTAAGCCATGACGAATTGGAAGAATGATTTAACCGGGAGAACCCCTTGTCATTGAAATGGACATGCCAGCTCAAGAATGGACACCTCTTGTCACACATGTGTTGTCATATTTTTTCAGAATTCAAATGGAAAGGGTGTAAAAAGTGTACATGATGAGCTATATAAGAAATATTCATCTATACAAGAAATCTATATAAGAAATGTTCAAGACCTTATACAGTACTTGGACATGTTCACGTACACAGATAACAATTTATAACAAGAAGCAAAGAGATAAAAACAGGTTTTGCTTTTTACGGTGTTTCAGTTTGCCACCTAACAGTACTAGAAGTGTGCTTTGAAATAGTGTGGGACTCTTTTTGTCTATTTTTAATCCAATTTTGCCCTCTAAATTTTATTTGGATTTTTTATGTATTTTAGTGGACCAAGCTGTTAACACATGTATTATTATTAAAAACACTATTTTATTATTAAAAATAATTCATTTTGAGACCTTGTTCCTTGCTTTTCTTGTTTACTTTCTTGCATACCAAAGGGTTCATGTATGAATTTACCTTTGTATATTGGAATTATACGAATACATTGTCTATATCTAGAACTGGCTGGACAAGGTTTTATTGAGGCTGATTTTCATTTTTTTGCATTTACAAACTCCAACAGGGAACAAGATTTTAAATTCTGAACTTCTATTGTATATTATTATACTATTATTCTACTGCATATTTACAGCAGCAGGACTGTAAATATAAATTTAAGGAGAGAGACCACTAGCGTCCAGCCCTTAGCATCCAGTGTCTCTTCTGTGAAAATATGGTCAGATCTCTAAGCTGATGGAGACAGCTTCAGTGACACGCTACAGGAGAACAGCCTTGCCTCTTGACCCAGCTGTATTCCTGCCCAACCCTAAAGTGCCCAAAGCACTACAGTATGTTAATGCTCGCTCTTACCTTTTAAGACAGAGATGTGCTGCCTGCTCTCACCATCAGGGTAGTTCTTTATCTCAATATCTTCCCCATCTTTCAGTTCCACTTTGTCATAGCCATACCAGCCAAGGAGTTCATTCATGGTGTTCTCTGCAAAACTCTGCAAGACAGGAGCCGCCAATTTATTACCCCAATTAATAACCATTTGCAAAGAGAGAGATTAATGCCTTGAATCGAACTCTCTTTGCCCTGAAGCATGAATCGCCAGCCTCGCTCCTCCTCCCCAAGGCAAACATTCATCTTCCAAATCACGTAGAGCAAATTTAATGCTTTTAAATCTCTGGACGACACCAGCAATTAAAAGACCCTTCTATACCTTGGCACAGAGGAAGGAAGAGAAAGCACAGATGTTTACGTTGCTTCAAAATGATTCCAGCATTTTCAAAATAACTAGATTCTTTAGAATATTTCCTGTTAACAATGAAGAACCATTATTTTCTGTTCTTTCATTGGCTTTTATACTTGTTTCCTTCTCAAATAAGCTGGATCTCCCAGTTGTCTTTCTTCATAATAATTCAATGTGTTTTCAGATGCACGCCTTTCTTTAAAATTTGTCACAAGCTGAACTGCAATTGATATTTTACTGAAAGATATGGCATCATCTGGGAAAAACAAGTTAAGTCAAAGATAACACGAAAGGACTTCTCCATAGCCATACCTGGGTGCATTTTATCATACAGAAGAAACGATATTGTGGTTGGCTAGTTACTGTATGTGTTTTTTTATGTACACTTTGTCTTACTCAGCCACATAAATATCTTCTTTTTTTCTAGCTTTTTTGCAAAGAGAATGTTGATCCAAATGAAATTAATTCATAATGGCAGGACACAGTCCAGGGTGAAAAGGATAAGATTTTACACCTGGGAAAAAACACCAAAAAACAAATTAAGGAAGAGACAAGACACCTAGAGGTTTTGGGGTCCAGTACATTTAGTTAAAAAATGGGTTACTTAATTATTGATGGAGGACAGTCTTGCATGAGAAGTAATTAATCACTAGGTAATTCAGCAGAACACTGACTGTGCGATGTGCACTATTTGGCCATCATGTATTTGAAGAAATAGGAGAACTATTGCATGAGACATTTAACAATTAAAATTAAGAGAAGACCAGGGGGATGACATTAATTGTTAACACATCTTATGGGTCTTGAGACTCCCGTGTACAGTAAATAAAATTCAAACATTTCTCATTGAACAATATAGGAAAACATATGCTATTATATGCTATGCCCTTAAAACTGGAAATAACAAGAACCAATCTGGTAAAAAAATAACATGTCAGGTAATTTTGTAGTCAATTCCTTGTGTTTTACACAAAAAAGAATGATCAGTGCCCATACTGTATGCCATGTTCAGAAACTACTCTATGACCTAAATGTCACTCCTCTGAAAGACTAAATGATTCACTAAATACTAGCAATAACTAAAAGAAAGGGTAATATGTTTCCTTTTTATCTACCACTTTCTATTGTGTCCAAGAAATGTACAGAAGTACCAACAAATCTTAATAATTTAAAATAAATAAATAAATTATTTGGAACCAAATGAAAATGTCCTGGCTCCTGTGAAATACAAATCACTGTACCTTTTATAATCAACAAAAGTCAATTTCAAATACCATGCATTTACTACATACTTGTGTAAACTTTACTTTCAGAAGGGTAATATTGGGAAAATTCCGCCAATATACAAGAATTTGTCTGACTTTCTTCTTATTTTTAAGATGGTCAACAAGGCTGAGATATAGTGGTGTGGTTTAGGCTCTTGTATTGATTATATGGATAAATAAATACAGATTTCCACAAGACAGGTTCATTATTTAACAACTGTGAGGGATCTCTTATAGCACCACAAAGTTCCATCTTTTCTCATGCTACAGTACGTCACCAGACCAAGAAGTTGGCATATTCTCAGCCTGATCCTTAATGCTGTCTTCAACTTTAATAACAGGACAGCTAATATAAAAATGGAATATTCTGCATCTTGTACTGATCTTTTAATTATCCAACAATTCATTGTAAAGTAAGGATTAGGAAACTTACGTTTGGAAACAAGGGCTACATTCTGTTGAATTTTAAGGCTGTTAATGCAGCTGCTATTACAGCATTGAACACACATGCTGTCACTATATGCCAACAGCAGAAGTCCCAAGATAATTAAAGGACCATCAACAGACCTTATTTGAGTACCAGCTCTTGTCAAGGGTTTCTGGGAATAAATGTGTTGTCAATCCGAATCTACAAAGCTGAATCGAATCAAAGTCAATAGATTAACTGAATCAAACACATTGTTCCACCATAGTTTCAGAAATCTGCTGAACTGGTGCCGGGAGATCACCTTTTCAGTGCCTAGATTAGTAAGTCTGCAGCAGCCCAAAGACATCAACTGCTATTCATGTACAGCTTGGTGTTAGTTGTTACAGCATAGCTAGATAATCCCAATCCCAATAGTATTCTCAAAATACCTGGATATAAATCAGAACGCTTTTGTTCTCGTAACATTACTCTTTTAATTCAGCATTACATGACAAAACATTGGATGGCACAACACTTTCAAGGTGAATTCATTCCTTGACAGAAGGACCAACAGTAAACGAGGGAACAGTCAAAGGTCAGCGCAAACAAGCCAGCTCACATTTGGGCTCTGATTTAATGTCTCAGCTTCCCACTCGTTTTATCTGACAGGGACTGACGGGTCAGACAAGTTGGCGAAGGTGATCAAAACTTGTAAGGGACCTGTGGTAAAGAAAGCTTAAGAAGTCTCAGGAGTGACCTCAAATGGCTCTTAAATAGTTTCCTGTAATGCAACACTCGCTTCGTTCTTGACAAAGAGCTCCAGGGCATTTGCCAATAAAAAGTACACAATAACCTTCATCACACTCCATATACATTTCATCACCATATGGAGTGCCTGAGAAAGGAGAGTGTTCTCCTCTCTTGTCACTGTGTGATCAGGGTGAGACATGGCCGATTTGATTCATTACAATCAGAAACTCAGCTGATGGTAATTACAATGGAATTTACTCTCCTATTTCTCTCTTCATTTGAATCTGCAATGACTGTCCACTGAAGTGCACATTATTAGTCCAAAAAAAGGTCCTTTCCATTATGGCAATCGAAAGGAAAAGTTTGTGATTGAATGGGCTAAAAAAACAGAGCTGTGAGCAATAAATGATTAAAAACTGTTGGGGTACTAATTTCAAATAAATGTGCATCTGTCTGATACGCGATGCTTGTTCTAAAGCAACATTAGTTCTGTGAATGACAACATTCGAAATACAGATAGAAATGCAAAACCTTTGCTGCAGGTCTTGTTTTTGACACTTCTTGAAGACACACACGTGATGTTTTCGTTATGTTGCTTATTTTCATTAAAAGCAGAATGCTTAAAAACACAAAACTGTAATGTTTCTTCTTCCAGTAAATACAACTAAGGCAACTATTAATGCTAAGTATTCAATAATTTGTAATTAACACGTATAAATATCAATGCAAATGTATTACATGATGATCATATATTTAGATTTCTGTGTAAATTATGGCCATAGCATAACTAGCGACATGTCACAGTATGAATTTAATAATGGCATGAAGGAGACCCTGAAAAATATAACAACAATAACAATAATAATAATAATGCAATTTGGTAGATACAAACTCCAAAACCTAACTGGTAAAAGCAAGAGGGGGCAAGATATTTCAGAGACACAGCTAAAAGTCTTACAGAATGGGGCTGTGTTTGCCTGCCAAACACTTCCTGTTCCACAAGAGTTGGTCTAATGCATTTCTCTGACAGCAGTGTGAGGACATCCTGTCTGTTGGAAGTGAAAGTCACTATATAAACAAGTCTCTGGCAGTTTTCAAAGCAATTCTACTGCTCAGCCACTTGATGTCACTACGAGTACTGAGTGCGATATCTTTATTAAAAGAAAACAAAGAACAAACACACAGTATCCCAGTCCCAGGAACTCTTTTATATAAACTGAATTGTGGGAAAGGGAGTAAAAATTATTTATTTAATTTATATTTAATTATTAATTCTTTATAGTATCTTAAATAAATTCATGAGGCCAGTCACAGAATTAAGTTAAAAACATAGGAGATTTCACTAAGAGATAAATTATGTGATGGACAGAGAAGACAATGTATAATAATCAGGAAATGCTAATTGATACAGTATTCAGCCTTCTTTCCCCCTTATCATATCAAAGGATGTTACTTTGGTAAAAAGCAGAAGCCACAAAAATCTGTGAGATGTCATTATAGAAAAAAAGGTTTTTTTACTGGATCAAACACAATTGCATATTTACCGTATGTTCTGTCTACATTTCAGTTGCATCATTCCAGGTTGAGAAATGCATCATGTTTAAAGGACTGGATATCAGCAAAATTTCACAGCTACCTAAAGGAAAGATTTTCACATGGTAGACTTTAGGAATTGTTAAAAAACAAGCAGAATTTCACTATAAACAAACATTACAAATGCAGGCCATTATTAACGGCATGCCTGACAGTGAAGTGAAAGACACAAATGTTAACTGCATCCCACCAATCACCACCACCAAACCTAAAACACGGTACTGACTGGTACTGACCAAGAGTCGGAGATGGGAATGATATCGCATTTATTTTTCAGTTCTTCAGGAAATGGAAGGCTGTGTCAGCCAACTGTTTCAATAATGTATTTGATTTATTTATAAAGCAGATGTTATCTCTTCACAGATGCCAAGTTATAAGCCAAAGCATAATTAGAGTACAGAAGCACAAGCTATTTCTCACTCTCAGTCTCTGTGTGGATCATCTTTGGATTTCAAAGGTTTCGAGGCTTGCCTGTGTTGCTTGTGTTCCTTACACACCTTACAGGAACCTGTTTAAAGAGGTGCATCTGTCAGTCAATGCAGTGGTCCAGTGAAATTATTGGAATGTTGCACATTTCTGGACCCATTGATTTTTTTCAGGCCTCCGAATATTCAGAAAATTAAAACATCTAAAATACTGAACTGGCCATTCTCAATTTTGATCTGGTTCAGTACTAAAACCTATAGCCCTCACATGCTATGATTACTAGACTCCAATATTTCTGCAGATATTCAGCACTCAGTATGTGATGCTGTTGGACAGGGTAATACAGATCTGTCTTGTACTGCGAAGTGTCAAGGAATCAGTGGTAAGATATACATATACTACAAGGCACATTAGTACAATTTTCATCATTGGACATCGGAAGCTAAACAAAACTGCGTCAAGGTATTACTGAAAACGCAGACTTCTAAGGTCTAAACCTAGAACATCGAAACCTTCTAAGAAAAGGTCTAAAATCAGGTTGATGCTGTAAATTGGGTTGGTAGACCAGTAGGTGGCACTCTTCCCTTGGAACCCAAATTTTCAATTCAGTACTCCAAATAGTTTTTCTATTTAGGATGACATAAACTGGAACATTCAGTTTAGCACTTCCTAATCCTGTAAACACTAAAGTGTTCTAAGGATATTCATTTTGGCGAACCACAAAAAGTGTGAAAAAAACATAAAGCCATAATTCGTTAATCTGTATTACAATTTATAATCAGCATAATCCTCTGTACACTTGAATTCATTGAAAGATATGAACAGGCTTGCAGCCAACGCATACTCTAGTACCTCTCGTTTCAGAACAGCAAAATCAAAAGTGCGCAGGCTCAGTGTTAAAGGCCACTGCTTGTTCCCGCTTTGTTTTCATAACTCAAATTCTCACATAACCATACAACAACATTTTTGTTTTTATATATTCAAATGTGTAAACTTTTAAATGAAAACGCATGCCAGAAAACCGTCCTCTTGTGAAACTACAGACTCCAGTTTCGAGTGTGCATCTTTATCAGTGTGTCAGGCGTGACAGGCATGTCCAGTGAAGCCCAATCTTCACCGATCATAGGCGCTCACCTTAGCCGTAGGTCAGCAGCTTGCTTCCTGTGACAAAGATGATGGTTTGGCTAGTGTCGAGACAAGGTGTATTCATCATGCTGCACAACTAACAGGGTCACAACCCCCTTGACATTTTACACCGTGCACTAAGAACAGATAGAATGGAGTGAGGAAACCTTGGACAATAGCTGGAACACAATCTATATTAATGTCCATCCCCAGATATCACAACTGGAAGAGATCTATGCAAAGAGGCCGATGATACAGAGCTGCTTGTACCAAAACGACACCGTTGAAGGATACGTCACTCCTCTCACAGAGACTGACGTAGAAATGCACTACCGAAAGCTCACTTTGGGATTTTGGCAACAGTCAGGAAGACGTTAGCCCTGAGGTATGACAAGGTGAAGGGGAACTCTACTGGCACCGAACAGCAGTAAAATGTCCCTGCTGTCACCAGAGACAGCAGGGGCAGAGCTTAGCAGAGCTCTAGCAAAGTGAAACCACCCTTGTGCATTAGGGAAACACCAAAGAGCAACTCCCAATCAGTCTCCCTCTTCAGGCTGCGGCTCCCTTTGCCATACCAGAGGAAAACTCACAAATCCGTCAGAGCACACAACTGTGTAGAAAGGCTCGGCTCTGGCGTCTCTTTTAATTTACATGCACAGTATCAAGGTAGTGCCTTTAAACCATGTTACGTGGCCCAAGCATTAATACATATGAAGTGGATTAAAGTAAACAGGATTTTTTACTTCATGTCATGAGCCAATAAATTGTATTACTTATGATTTAATCTTAACCATTCCTCTTCATTCAGCAATTCTATTTATCAAAAATACTTTTCCTTCATTACATTTGGCAAAGTCTGTATTTACGTTTAGAGAATCCTGTATAGTCATTGGAATGAAAATCACAGATACCAGCTGCCTGTCCATCCATACATTTTCTAACTGCTTCTCCCAGGTCAGGGTTGTGGGGGAGTCAGAGCAAAGGCACCTGGCAAGATACACCCTGGACGGGATGCTGGTCCATCGCAGGGCACACTCAGGCACAAACACATATGCACTCACACCAGGGCTGATTTTTCCCCAAAGTCAATTTACCTACCGGTAGCTCTTTGGACTGAGGGAGGAATCCTGAGTGCCTGGGGGAAACTTGCGTGAACACAGGGTGAGGGAGAACATGCAAACTCCACATAGATAGCGATGTTCTCTGGAACTGAACACAGGGCCCCGGCGTTGTCAGGTAGCAGTGCTAACCAGTGAGCTACCATGCGGCCCCCAGCTGTGTGTATTTATTTTCATTTGAAAAACGTCTGTTTAATGAGCGGGATATGTTTTGTATTTAAACGGAAATGTATGCAACTGGTTGGAATTTTTTTATTTCTGTATAACCACGTAATCACAGACAATTTCACAGTCATTTTACAATAATCAAATACTAATATACCTGCAATGCCTCCTTACAAAATCTTGCAAAAGACAGACTAGCAACAGTGCTTTTGGAGAATTAAGGACAATTAGGAACCTTTGTCTTTATAAAGCATACATTTATTTCAACACAGTCATTAAAAGAAAAGCTCACAGTGAATCTGTTATCTTATGGACTATCGATCCATCATCAGAAATCTGCTTGTCCTGAATCACAAGCACTCTAAGTGCCCAGCCTAGCTGGCAGTGAGAGAACAATTACCACTCTTGCCCTGAATGAGATGCCAGTCCATGACAGGGTCTCAGAGAAAGAAACAAATTTGAATAGCCAATCAATCATGTCTTTGAGAGGTGGGAAGCAACTAGATTGCTCAGAGAAAGCCATACAAACACAGGGAGCCCATGACAGGATTTGAACCCGGGATCCAGGAGCTATCAGAGAGCAGTACTACTGCGATGCCACCACACCATCCACTTACTCGATTATATTCTGCAAAATTATTTTGTCAAATGCCAAACGGGGCTGGGTTAGATGACAGCGGAGCACCACAAGCAGGTGACATACAGTATCAAAGCTTTAAAACAGAAAGGATTCAGTTTGACAAATAAAGCTGTTGTCAGGAATTACAGGAACAAAGTATTCATACCGGAACTCACCGAAAAAAAAAGTAAAACTATAAGATTCAGAAAATCCTGGGCTTCAGAACAGAAATAGATTAAATAACTGTGTCAAAAAATTGTCTGGCTGACAGCTATGTGCTACCACGGACTGATTCGATGTTTCCAAGACAATGCAGTGATTCAGCACCTAAGGTATGTGCATGTGGATAAACAGGGAGTCCCAAAGGGATCTTTACTGTAAACCCAAAGAACACACACATGTACAGCTTGCACACCAGGCAATATATACTGCAAGAGCAACTGATGTGTGTTTTTCTCTGCAGCACTGAAGAGCACAAAATGTAAAAAGCAATGGGGAGGTGAAGTAAAACAAACTCTCAGTATTAATACAGTAATTAATACAGTAAATTGTACACCCCAGATTATTTTCTAGCATTGCATTCTCAAAACACAACTCTGCAACTCGGGTACTTTCCTCCTCTCATCTGAGCAACAGCACAGCACTGTGTCCAATTTAAATTTGGTCCACTGTCACTTACATAAAACAGGACTTGGGGAGAAAAGGACAAATGATGATCTGGGCAATACAAACAGAAAGCAGTATCAGCTCTTAACTATGCAGACTAATAGGTCCACAACAACTGCGCCAATGTAACATCGCAAACCACACATACCAACAGATCGGCTCTTGTGCTCTCAATATTGAATAAGTATGTGTTTTGTTTCTTTTTTTATCGCACAGCTAAGTCAAAACAGGAAAGCCCACTTGGTAATGCAATTTTATGGTCCATTCAAGACAAGAAACGAGAAACGCAAATGCCATGTTTAAAATGGAAAACTTAATACTTATGAAGATTTCAGAAAAAGGATGGCCTTTTTATTACCCTTAGTGGAAAAAAAAAGAAGAAATCACTCCGGCAATCACTTTCTTTCTGCAAGCAGAGAAAAAGCAATCTGATCCAATGTGGGCAGAAATCTGAGTAGGTCACTGTACACCATGATAAAATTCCCTAATCCTTAGCCAAGTTTCCCTGAGGGGGCCCTCCTCCTACTCCCAACACTTTCCAAGCCGACTTTTCCATTCCCCCTCACCCTCCCCTGCATCTCTTTCATTTCCCCTACCTTACAGCCTTGATATCTGATCCCCTACTGCTGCTCAGGTTTCAGTTTTTACAGCTTAGGCTGCCTATTGCTGTATACATTCCTTTCTCTCTGCTTTACCCTGATTACTTACCATGGCTTATTTTACACTGGTCCAGATGAAAGCAGTTCAGATGAAGGAAACAGTCAGACTGTTTAGCTTTTCTAGGTATGATCCCTCACAAGGGCACATTGTGTTCTTTTTTTTCAAATAAGGAAAAGAAAAAAAATCATAACTGTTTCAATCCTTTTTTATATATATATATATTTTTCTGCTGTCTGGGACTTTGTAGCTATGTGCGGAACCTGAAACAATGCAGAGCTATTTGATAATGGCACAGATTCATTTCATCCCTGATCTTCCCTGCCCCTGGACTGGTTGTGTCTGTGGTGCTGCGGCTCGCAGGCTGTGTCTCTTTAGGGAGAACACTGAATCCAGACTCAGATGATGCACAGGACAGTCTTCTAACAGAATGCACTGAATCAGGCTCTCTATTGCCTCTGTGGAAATCAGTCTCTGTCATATCACTGCTTTTTCCAAAACCAGAGACTCAGCTCAGGATAGGCTACAACAGCAAATTTTCCAAAGTCTCTCTCAGTTATCCTCCTCTTAGCTGCCAGTCCATGAACACATTTGCTCTTTTATTTCAGAAAGGTTTTAAGTAAGAGTGATGACATTGCGCCGTTGCTTTCCTTTAACACACTATCTGATTACAAAACAAAAGACTGGTCAGGCTACTCTTCCCATTATTGAAGTGGAGTAGCCGAGCCTTGGAATGTCCAGAGAATGCACATACAGTAACTGGACTGAACTACAAGCAGACAGCTGGATTCGTCAGTTAAAAATGTTTCTATTGATTTGAAATAACCATGTCCAATGAATCTTTAATCAATAAAGAGCCCTGCAAATGTGGAGGGAATTTTGTCCCTCAAGTGTTTCAAGATGCACTTATAGCTGGTGACATGTCTATGAATAATGCCTAGGAGCCAGAAGTTAATGCATTTAAGCCCTTCCCTCTTGTCAACTGCTGGAGTTTTCCCCTGGTAGCTTTTCAGTGAGATGCTTATTCACTATGAATAAAGCGTTAATTATGACTTGCAACTGCTGCACAAATCTGACAAGAGTGATACCTCTTGAATCTTTTGTTTTTCCTCTAAAGCAGGTGTTCAGATCTGTCTTTTTTTTTTTAAAAAACGCTTTTTCAAACGTTGCCTGCTTGAGAAAGACAACCCCGCTCTAATTACACATGAAAAAGGTGACATTGGTATACAGACTGGGAAATAAAGAACCCAAATCCAACCTATTAAAATACAGTAAATACTGTTCACAACCCAATGGCTACACACTGTACAGTACAACAGAAGACAATGCAGTAAACCACACTGATGTTGTCGAACAACATCCACAGAAATACATATGCGCATTGCAAAACCACTCGGGAACATCCCTTAACCTAAAGGCTGAAGGTGGTACAGTACATACAGTACTGACGCTTCCCTCAGCATACCCAATATATCGGGACCTACACGGTAGTACTAATTATAACCCATAAACTGACAAGAATATATGTTCCAAAGTCTTCATATACAACAAAGTCATACCTCACTAAGATAGTCTTAATGTTCGGTAATACTGGACACATCAAATCGAACACGTACTGTACACTATACAGTACAATGCACACTAGATGAGAAATCAGAAATATAAAACAGAAAAGTGGTAAAAATGTAATTGCTTACTTTTATCGACTGCACTGCAGGTATGTAAAATAAATATTTTATCTGAGTTCATGGCATTGTTGCTTGAACGCATTCATAAAAGATTACCTCGTGCATAGCTACGGTACTCCACACAAGTTTTCGTGCTGCCTGCTAAACCGTTGAGATGAGGTTTGAGACTTTGGAATCACTAAGGTATTCATAAAAAGTAAGATCGCTTTCCAGGCTTAATTCCATGTCTTTTTAATTACTATTATCGCATTAGTAAAAGATTGTGTAATTTTTCCCTTTCACACAATGTTGTTTTTGTTTCTTCTCGGCAGTTCAGACAAACATCTGTTATAGAAGAACAACTATCTCCCAAACCGCCGAGTGCGCCTGCGGCCAAAGTAAACAAAACAAACCCAGCAGAACCAGCACAGTCAGCCTTTATATCAAGCAAGGATAACATTTCACATGTTTTGATTAAAATTAGTTAATTTGTAATTCTAAACCCCGTGGATACCAAAAGCTGCAATCCATATAGTTTACACACAACCCACATTTCCTCACATAAGGGAGTGCACAGGGGCTGTCTTACAAAACACTCGCCATTCGTCTTTTTTTACTACTGTACTACTATGATGTTTAAAAGCATTATTTGTAATATACATGTTTATGAATCTGTTTTCTTTGTTGTCTGTATGCTTCACGGTGTTTCGTTCTTCTAAACCGAGACCCTAACACACCAAACTGACGGCGTTTCAGCACCCGAAGGAAACAGTAATTAATTAATAATGGATTTTCGGCTTGTTTTCAACATCCATTGCAAAATACAAAGTCAACAAATGCCACTAAAATAATGCAAAAATCTACATGGAACATCTACCGCTCACAGAGTTTATGCGTCGATGTAAGTAGAAGGCTTAAGGCTAAAATTTGCCTTCAAGGGGAATTTCGACATCCTATTAGATTATTCAACGTAGATAAACCATTCTAGTGGCTAGTGTTGGCAGGTGTCTTAAAATATCCAGTAAAACACGTGAAGATGTTAAACGGTGAATACCTTGGAGTCTGGCATCACGATCCTCGATTGCAAACGTGCACCGGAGATTCGTCGCTCTTTAATTTCTATTTCAATAACGCGTTTATTGGGTTGCATTTTATTCAATCCAGCTCATTTAACAATCGGCCTCATCATCTGCATTGCACACAAGTTTCTTTGAATGAGAATATCCCTGAAAATAGAGCGACGTTACGAATAAATGCTTCGATAATCGTCTTGGAAAAAAAGACACTCCACCCTTGAAACGTCTTGTAACAGTATGTACACAAATAATTAGCACATGAACAACAGCACAAAGACGCTATATTTTACTGCCAAAATCCGAGGAAAATGTTTAGCTATGTTTCAAATACACAAAGGATCCATGTCAGAACTCAAGTGTCGTTGGCACATGTATACGTTTTACACTCCTAAGAAACAAAGTGCTGTTGTGCGGCGCGTGCACTCTACAAGGCACATCTGGAATGCCAGCCTACAGCACTTCTGGTCGAGCACAGCTGGGCTGGCATCGCTTACTCACCGTGCACAGCAGCTCTTCAGCTATGTCGGTGCCGCCGTGCTTAAAACAGAATATCGAAGAATGTTTGACATAGTAATTCCAGGCTTTTTTCTATTATGAGGGTATTTTTATACTTACGCCTGACCTACCACTGGATTTTCTACAAAAAAAGTGAAAAATGCTTTGAAAACATGTGGCTCTTATATATAGTTTTCGTATGTACATATTCTGAATTTTTCATTAGAATTAATTACCAAAACGCTCTTTTTTTCGGAAAAGGAGCCAGAGCGTGTTGTGCCGTACAGTAAGGGAAAATGTCTCACCATTCAACTTATACGTTGGCTACATGAAGGTACTTCAGTGGCGAGCGAACCTCGTGAAAGGCATGTTGAGCAGGAAAAACGAAAAATATTGGACTTTCATAAAGAAAGTACACAGGTGTAAGTGCCGACGAAACTGAAATAATAAGAAATCACATCAATGTATATATGAAAAATCAAAGTTCGTCAATTTTCCGAATTGCAGACTGAATTCGTGTCTGTTTTCATCCCTGGAGGCGGAGCTGAGTCGCGCTAAGTGCATCCACGAAAATGACAAGCGAGCCTTTTCAGAATTCCGTTTGTTTCTACGCAAATTAAAAGCGAGCGCTAGGGCAGTAAACCTGAACCTACCTTCATTTCCTCGTTTATTTCTCGTTTCACTGGGTGAGCCGGTTTTCTGCTTCTTTTATTTTCTGGTGGTCTGCCTTCTTTCTCCATCTCTGCCATTTTTTTTGTTATTTCTGTCAATATTTGCGATAGGGGCTGCCCGAATGGGAGACAGGCGGGGGTGTTCTAAAGGTAAAGAAGAGCCGCTGTCATTCGCGAGGATAGCCTGGGTGAAGCTGATGATGCCAGTGAAGGTTCCTGATGCCCAGCTGAGTCAGCCATCTTCTGTCTCTTTTTTCCCAGTCTGTATGTGAGTTGGTGTGAGCTCCTTGTGTGCAGCAGCCGAGGGGTTTAGAACAAACCCAGACAGAGGGGAGGGGCTTCTGCTGTAACCCTATATGAGGCGCTGATACCAGGAAGGCTATTTCCTCCCAATTCTCCACAGATACATTTTCATTTTGACACCATGTGCTCTGAAGACTGCCGCTCACTTTGTGTGAATGGAACTAATCCCTGAATCCAATTAACTCGGTTCCATCTCTGTCGCATCAGCTTGGGCACAGCGAAATGTCTCTTTCTTGAAGCAGAAAAAAAAGATTAATGTGTTTTTTTTCTGAGGTACCCTACATCCCTGTGATGCCCACCATGAAAAATACCACCTGTGCTTCACTAGTGCATCTGCGTGTGTTTCATTTTGATTGAAGCACATTCTTATTTTTTTTAATGTTCTTGTTTCTTAACAGTGCTTCATTTTTAAAAAAAGGTTTTCTCAACCATTCATTCAGCAAATCCGACTGAGGTTCTCATTACCACCTGCGTCTCTGGAATGTAATCGGAAAAGCTAAAATAATTTGCAGGTCTTGGTTTGTCTTCGTCCACTGAAATGACTTCGTTTTTCACTCATAAAAGATATGTTCAGAAATAATCTTACTGTACAGCTGTGGTACAAAAAGCAAAACTGACATTTTTTAAGACAGCAGATATATCACCCTGTAACTCACAACTTGCAACCCACAGAAGCTCAGCAGGTGTGAGCCTGGACAGTACCTGCAGAGGAGACCTGTTGCGAAAGCTAGGGTTGCTGCTGGAAGAGGTGTTAGTGGGGCCAGTAGGAGGTACTCACCCTACAGTCCATGTGGATCCCAATGCCCCAGTATAGTGACGGGGACACTATACTGTAGAAAGGTGCCATCATTCCGATGAGATGTAAAACTGTGGTCCTGATTCTTCATGGCCATTAAAAATCCCAGGGTGTTTCTCAAAAAGAAAAAAAAAAGTGGTGTTAACTCCAGTGTCCTAGCTAAATTTCCCTCCTGGTCTTTATCAATTATGACCTCCTAATAATCCCCATCTATGAACTGTCTTCATTACTCTCGTCCCCACTGATAGCTGGTGTGTGGTGATCGTTCTGGCGCACTATGGCTGCCGTTGCATCATCCAGGTGGGAGCTACACATTCTCCCCATTACCTGCACAGTGCTGTGAGCGGAGTGTCTAGAAAAGCGCTATATAAGTGTAAGCAATTAATATTTTATTCATAGTCTTTGACTGCCATTGGAAGAATGTGACCCAAAGGAGAGGGAGCACACAGTGGGTTGCAGTAAACTTTAAAAACAGGAATATTGCTTCACATAGGTTGCAGTGTAAAGCAAAAGTTCTCACACTTGGAGTCAGGACCCAAAGTGATCATAAAATTGAGCAAAGTGTAGTGGAATCATAGGAATCTACAGAAAATCCATGATCAAACACAGTAAATTTAAAAACAGACAAAAAAAAATGAGGTGCAGTCCAAAGGAAATAAGCAGAAACCCTTAAAAATGCAGGATGCGCATTCACAAGTGCAGCTCAGCCTGCCAGAATTCGATCCCTGTCTCTTGTATGCTTTGATCGTGTCTATTAATCTACTAATCACCACTGCCACTCCCTAGACAGTGGTTAGCTCCACCACTACAAAAGTCTGGGCCCTTCAGTGCAGGATAAGTGTATAGTATATGGTACCAGTGTCAAGTACAGCACTGCTCTGACCCTGCCAGGGTTCGATCACTGTGCCTAGCAGGTCCAGAGCCACACAGCACCACTGTCCAATTTGGCAAAAAATTCTACTGTGCCATAAGTCCAGCACCTCTGCTGAAGTTTTACACTTCCAGAGGGGTGAAGCCACTTCTCTAACTGGCTCACTGCACCCTTACATACATTCTTGAATCTGATTTATTTGACTGTCAGCATTTTGGCACAGAAGAGCCTTCATCAGGTCCTTCTTTTTGATTGCTTTGAGTGCACTTGGGATCTGAACCAATAAGATTAACATCTTTAGAGCTGGAAAAAATGTTCCGTTGCAGTAAAACCATGGCACAGGTGTGAAAATCTTATGAGATATATATATATACACAAAAGTCAACAATCAAAGCAGTCAAATATTTTCTTCCAGTCACCCATATAATATATTTTATTTTCTAACTGCTTCTTCCAATTCAGGCTCTTGGGGGAGCTGAAGCCTATTCTGGCAAGGCAGGGTATGCCCTGAGCAGGACGCCAGTCCATTGCAGGGCAAACAAACAAAATACAGACATGTACACACTCACACTAGGGCCAGCTTTCCCAAAATCCAATTATCTTCCCAGTATGTTTTTGGACTACGGGAGAAAACCCCCACGAATTCAGGGAGAACATACACTAAAAATTCCACACTAATAGCACCCCAGGTCAGGAACTGAACTCAGGGTCCGACTGCTGCAAGGCAATAATGCTAACCACTGCACCACTGTGCCACCCAGAGTTTATGAAATGTCATGTTTCCTTGTACTGTTTGTACAGTAAGTCACACTTTGTGTAACACATAGCTGCAAGACAAATTTCTGGGAAATCCGACAATAAAGTACAGTATTATCACATCATATATATTGCCCTAATTGGACATTCCCATTGCTTTAATATGACAACAAAATAAATTGATATTATAACACCCATTAAGCACTTTTAATTTTATATCATCAGGAGCATAAGGAGAAGGAGTCAGTTAATCACATCATTACTCGGCAACTTCATTTTATAGCCACTGGCCCTCGCTGGCAACCTATAACAACCTCAGGTACCTCGTCTTCAAGCACTCTCCCAGTCACATTTTTAGACATGGCATAAGTGAGCGAAATATGGAAAGCAGTACAATATCCGTTGGGAATATACAGTATATAAAGGTTAATATAAAAGTAGGCATACTGCCTTTCCCCCTAAGGTTTACAGATGCCAGTTTGTTACACTTTTGCAAACACACAAAGCAGTATTAACAACAGGGGAAATGCAATACAGTGTTTTTTCTTTGCTCTGTGATGACCCAAGATCTGAAGAGATAAAACACTGTGCACTTAAAATCTAAACGGTAAACGTTTACTTTATTATACAAGTTAAAAGAATTATGTTTATGAAATCAGTAGCTTTAGTGCATTAATGACTAACTTATGATCTTATGAACTTATGCACTTATGATGGGAAAACAAGGCCCTTTCATTATGTGCTTTGCCGTGATACATACTGTATGTATAGCTTTGTAGTGTCACACTGGTTTTCAGCTCTCAAAATGTGTGGAGAAAATGTTTGAGAAACTGACTCATTTTTAGTGTAACTTAAGTCATAGTGTAACTTAACACATAGCTGGAAATATAGCTTGCTTTGTTTTACGTGTTCACTGTATATAATATTATTTTACAGAAATTAAATTACTTTTGAAAGTTGTAGACAATGACAGGGGAAATGGCTGATGTCCATATGAATATTGCACTATATTACTGAAAAAAAATGAAAATTCTATCCTTACCAAGGAAGTCCTGAAAGTAAACTACATATCTCAGACTGAGCAAAGACAAAGTTCTGTGTTAAGTAATATTAGCACATAACTGATAGAAGTAGTTAAATCTCCAGGGCTTGATGATATTCTGCCAACTGCACTTTAGGAGACAAGAAATGTTATTCACAAACTGTTAATAAAACTCCTCTAATAGTCACTCAATCCAGAGGTGATATCCAATGACTTGAACATTGGTCATGTAGTGCTCACCAATTAAAGGGATGACTATACAAACCAAGTAACTCTAGACAAGTAAGTCTTAATTCTATTACATGCAAGATTATGGAAACAATAATTAGAATGTATGGCAATATGATTCTTAGGGATAGTCATGATTTATAAAGGGTAAGTCTTGCTTAACTATGTTTTTAGTTATGTGAATACATTACAGCGATAATAAATTCAAAGCAGCGTCAGATTTTCTGACAATCAGAAAGCTATTCATCATTTGTGTTCGATAAAGTTCCCCAAAAAAGATTAATTCTTAAAGAACAGGTGGTAGGCAATGAGGAAATGCATTCATTTGGAATTGGTTATTGGATAGAAAACAAATAGTTAAAGGGTGATTGCTCAAATAGGTATGAAGACGTTAGTGAAGTACCATAGTTATAAGTACAGTAGAAAGGCCGCTGCTCTTCCTAATTTCTAATAATGATTTAGATTCTGGTCTAGTTGGTAAACAGTAAGGTTTGAAGATGATACAAAACAGGAGGTTAACGAAACACAGTAGAAGTTGCAAGAAAAAATCAAAAGGACTTCCGATTCTGGGAGAATATCTAGCACATGACATTTAACACAGACATTAAGTGCAGATGTCTGCATGGTGGCATAGTGGCAAGCATTGCTGCCTTGCAGCTCTGTGGCCCTACCTTCAATTCCTGAGGTTATTTCTGCATGGAGGTTGTATGTTCTCCCCATGTTCGCATGGGTTACCTGCGGGTGCTTCAATTTCCTCAGACAGTTCTAAAACACACTGGAAGGTTAACTGCCTTCTGGGAAGATTGGCCCTGGTGTGAGTGTGCACTTGTCTGTGTCTGTGTGTGCCCTGTGATGGACTGGAGTCCAGTCCAGGGTGTATCCTGCCTTGTGCTTGTTGCTTGCCAGTACAGGCTTCAGCTCTCCTGCAATCACATATTGGCTAAAACATTAGAAATGGATGAATGGATTAAATGCAGAGTTTTTACATACAGATAAGAAAAACATTTACTATAGATACAAATAAGAAACACAGCCTGAAGAAAATATTTATAGTGACATATCATTCATTTCTTCTAGACAACATGGAGATTCAATAAAAAGGCAAATATAATGTATGGGTAAAGTATGTAAAAAGCATAGCGTTTAACTTAAATCGAGGGATGTTATGTTAAAATTGTACAATTCATTAGCAAGACCATATTTAGAATACAATTTGGTCACCACATTACAAAAAAAACGATACTGCTGCTTTGGAATCCGTCCAGAGAAGAGCAATAAGATACATTCCCAGGCTCAAAGGGGTGTCCTCCACTGACAGGATAAAAGAACTAAATCTTTTTACTCTTGAACATAGAAGACTACAAGGGGACAGAGTATATCAAGTATTCAAAATCTTCAAAGGCATTGACAAAGTCAACCTAGTGGACTCCTTCAGATTCAATAATGAAACATAAACCAGACTGCACAAATGGAAACTATGGGAAAGCACATTTAAATCTGAGAGCAAGAGGCACTTTTGGACACAAAGGCTCATAGGGGTCTAAAACAAGCTACCTGTTGTCGAAGCCCAAACCCTAGTTTTTTTCAAGAAACAGCTGGATGAGATCTTCTTATCGGTAAGCTACTAGCAACAAAATGATAGATAGGCTCATTTTTTTCTTCTTCAAAGTAATACAAGTATGCAGTATTTGGAAGCTTTTTTTAAATGATTTTAAGATTAAGATTTAACAAATCGGAACAGTTTTGGAGAAAATAAGGAAAGTGAAAAATGTCGCTTTCGTTCCATACCATTATACAAGCAACATTACCTTAGAGAATGGTCTGAAAATGTGTTAAGAGCTTATCAGAATCAAACATGAGGCACTCATCAGCACTGTAATATACACTGAAATGCAGAGACTCACCTACATACAGTACATTGGTGATTCAGAATATGTGCTTGTAATAGATCAAACGACAGATGCTGTGGCTGGCAAGCAGTGGCGTTTGGTTTTCCAACAGCAGTCGCCTTCAGTGACAAAACATAAAAGTTTACAAGTGGCACTGAACCTCTAAAAATATTACAGCTGTCCATATCAAGATGACCATCTACAATTTCAGTGCTTGGATCTCAATGGGATGGATGAGCTTGAATTGCACTTCATGCTAAGCAGATAGAAGGGCAGATGCTGTAAAGTCGTGGATCTCCTTCAAATGTACAATGATCCTGTAAACAAACAGGGCCCAATTTTCTTTGACTTTCCTGCAACGGAACATTTTTTCCAGCTCTAAAGATGTTAATCTTATTGGTTCAGATCCCAAGTGCACTCAAGCAGTCTCTTCTAATAAGATTTTTGAACACTAGATACTTCCCAATCTCTGATGAGGGCTTTGTAAATGACATTCTAAAAGTGAATAAACAATAAATGTTTTGTTTTTCCTTGTGCCACTGTTGAATCTGTTTGTGTGTGTTCGGGGCGGGGGTGCTGCACTGAGTGGCCAACAGCTATTCAGGGTAAAAACAGAAGACTGTGACTTGTGCTGTTGAGGATTCAAAGTAGGTACTGTAGAGTCGAGCTCAAGATCATTGTCATGTGGATGATCATTGATGGCTTTAAGCCCTTGAGTCACTCAGTGTGCTTTGCTAAATCTTTACACCGGTGATCTTGGAAATTTAGATTCCCACTGCTGATCATAAAATCTACTACAGAGGAAAAACAAAAAAGCTGTGGATTTTTGGATTCAGGTACTAAATGAGAAGGATGCTGCAGGAGAATAGTATTTCACAAATTAGGCTGGTTGTGCACTTATATTTCCGTCTGTACTCTTGAGTAATGCAGCCATAGAATTAGCAGTTTTCCAGTTGATTATGGCAAAATTGGAAATAAGAAAATTACTGACCCAATAAACTCTTGCAAGCATTCTGTCTATTCACTCTGGATTACGATGACTGGCAATATACCGTAAAGACTTTATCCTCGCTAATGACATGCTCTTTGTGACAGCTCTTTAAATCCGACATTTAACATAACAATGCCATTCAGCCCGAGGAGAGAGCCCAGGGTGAAAAAACACTTGACGTGACTGGATAACTGATCTAAAAACTAAAAAAGTGAAAGGTAAGATTCAGAAACACAGTTACTTAATTACAGATTTATTGTTATCGTTCCTTAATATGCTGCATGTTGCACAGGAACGATATTTTTGTCACAGCAGAAATACATGATATTGAATTTAGAGAGTTTACGTGACCAGAAAGAAAACACAGGGAAAACTGAGCTAGTTTTGTTTTTTTCACCATCCAGACACCCTTTTACTAATGTGAATCCAGTGACATTGGTCCTCTTTTTCCATTTGGGTTACAGGGGTTGAAGGTATAAGCCAAACTGAGAGGATTTAAGACAAAAAAACATTCAAAACGTCAGAAATTCAGAAGTTAAGGACATGGTCAGTAGACATTGGAGACTACTGATGAAAACCAGATTGCTGCCTCAAATGGATTTTAAATAGACATTTGGGATGAAGGTTAAACTCGTTTACTTCCACCCTCCTACAGGTACATGTACAGTATGTATAGTACATAATATATATACACACACAGTACATGGCCCTCTGAACTTCCCTTTGTACTGTACACCTCTCTCGTATTCCTCTCGTCACCCCATCTATAGCCTTGCAACAGCTTCCTGGCTCTTTCCTGACAATACTGAGGAGGGGTTTGGGTTGACTCATCCTCATGAATAGGTTGCCATTCCCTCAGGTAGGTGAGCAACACCAAACAAGCCTCGTCAAACTTCGTCCCTCTGTTGCATTCACTGGAATCTCACCAGACTGCTGAAGTGTTATTGATAGACCAGAATCGGGCCTTTTTCCTCCTCTAGAGCACGATAATGAATCCAGTACTCCCAATAGGGTGACTAGCAATACTCTGGTGTAGGAGGTGCTGTCCTTCAGATGGTTCAGATGTCCTGGTTCTTGTATCAGAAGGGAATATATGTTTTTTTTCTTAATTTTCTTATGTCGGTTTCTGTCCTGTTAAAGTTTGTGTCTCCACCCTACCCATTTGTGGAGTTTTGTTTCGGAGCTGGAAATAAACAGTGTTGAACTTATCTGGCACCTGTGGGTCTTGTTAGTTATGGTGTTATTTCCCCCTAGGCTTTAGTTACTTCACTAAGTAGCAAGTGGGTCATAACAAGTACAATTATGGGGTCACCTTGATAACCCTATTCAAATAAAACTAGAAGCATAAACATAATAAAAAATGAAAATAATTTAAATGACACGTTCTCCAAAGCATAAACATTATAAAATATGATAATAATTTTAATGACATTAACTGTCACAAAAGAAGACAAATTGTGCTGTAAAAGTCTCTCATCAAACAATCTCAGCATTTGATCATGCATCCATAGTTGGATGTCTTCATCTAATGTTAGAGATTCATTTCTAATCCTGTCCTAAAGGATGTTAGAAAAAGATGGCATGTCACATTTTAGCCCTTACACTCAAAGTCAAAGTTTTGTTTTTCTCATTTAAATTTAAATTCCCAACTCCAGAGAGCATGACTATGAAAAATGAAATGATTACAAAGGTGACTTCTGTTTTTATAGTGTAGAAAATGTTGTACGAGGAAAACAAGTGCAGGTTTTTGATTGTGACACAACTGTAGGTGTTATGATTTCCATGCAATGCTGTAAACACTACTCCAAGATACAGCTGGGTTATATACATCCAACGAGACACGTTTTGATGATCATGTATGCAAAATTAGATTTACCTTTCAATTATTAATAGTAATGGAAATGCCAGTGAACAACCTACTATTTCTGCTGGAAACTATGCATTGATCTGAGAATAGTGTAATATTGTGTATGAACAGAAATGAAATAAGTATTGAAGACAGCACAGTCGCACACAGTAACCGTTGACTCTTTGGTTCAATTCCAGACTGAGGTGCCTTTCTTTGTGTGGAGTTTGCATGTTCTCCTGTGTTTATGTGGGCTTTCAATGTCGGCTTTGACTTCCTGTTATCTCCCAAGACATGCTGACTGAGTTATGTGATATTCTATTCCCTGTGATGGACTGGCATCCCATCCTAGATGTAGCCCCACCTTGTCCCCAATGATTCTGGGTTGGGCTGCAGTCTGCCTTAATCGTTAATAGAAAGAAGCAACTTTCTGAAAATATCTGAATGGATAGATGTATAGGATAAAGCACACCAACTATAGGGTCAATACAGGGTTACTGACTAGTCCATAGATGCTTGTGCATGTTTGGATGGATAGATTTACTAAATCCAGAGAAAGAGCTGTTATGTAATAGGAAATAGTAATAATAATGCAATAGGAAATCATATTAATTGCGGAAACATCCACAGCTCAGTGCTAAAAACCCCATGCCATGTATTGTCACATTTGAGCATTTTTTACACTCAAGTTCATCTCAGCTACTTAAAAATACTTGAATCATAAATACTTAAAAATACTATTTAAAAATTATCTCTTTAAGTAGGATGAATGCTAATTACAAAAATTAGTTTTTGCACACAGACAGACTCCAGAATATGAAAATATTTTTTATAAGTAATTAATTCTGAGCATTAATTGATCATTATAGCAATTAGTCCTTAATACCCATTTCTTTAATACAGTAGTCTTCAACAACTGAGTCCTCAAACATGAGGTTATGACAATAATTATTTCAGCTGTCTATTGATACTTGGTTTAATATTAAATTTAATTTTTCTATAGCAAATAATGGTTTTCCACGTTGTTCAATAGTCACTTTGAGGTCTTGACCTCACCCTTTGCAATTCAATTGCAATTCAAACTGTAGTTCTCAAAAAATAAAACATAACAGATTTGTGTTGCTAGTCAATTTTAGCTGTTATGTAGCTGATGAAACAAAACTACCTTTCTGGCAACAAAAAGTCTGGCTTCTACATACATTGTTGTAGCAAATTTTCCACGACTTTCAATTCTTCAAAGAATGAGAATCTCACATTACTTCAGCGCAGAATAAAAGTGTCTCCATTATGCCAACAGCATTTGAGTTCTATCATGCCAGTGACAGAATGTAAACAGGAAAAGTTTACAAGTTTATGTGTTGAATTTAGCTGGAAACTGCCTTTAGGTGGAGAAAGATGTTAAGAATTAAATAACAGTGTTTTTTTTTTAATAAATGTACTTTTCTTTGATTAATTCCATTAAACATCCAGGGGACTGCACAGTGATGTCATAATTCTAAATCATATAATTAGAAATGGTTGTGTGACAGATAGCAGATTTTTCCAATTAATTAAGCTTTCTTGGTTTGGAAAGCAAAAGGAAATTCAGGAGGAATGGTGTGCATGCGACTGTGTATACCACCTGAATTTACTTCCATCTGCTGAAAGATAATTAATATGCTAGAGTTCCAATCTGTTTGTTTGATCATCAGTTCCACATAAATAGAAAAAATGTTAATGATAAAAACTTTATGCCATTCATCTTTACACAGGCTCCCCTGTGACCCTGTACTGGATAAAGCAGTTATAAAACAGACACATAAACATAATTATGGAATCAAATCATTAATAATAGGAAGAATATGGATTAAGATAAAAGAAAACTAGATAAAGTAAGATTGACTCTTCTAGTTAAAATCCTGGGGCATTGGGGATCTTAAGACAGCTTTTACATAACTGCCTATTGTCCGATTATTCTGGGGTTAGAGACAAGATTTATTACGAAGATATGATATGGTTATTCTGGATCTAGCAAACTGAGTAGCACCTCATGAACCTGTCATAAGACTGCAGTTTCTCTCAAAGTTGTATCAGCAACTAACCATCCAGTTTCAGTGGAGAAGACAGGATCACACTACCAACTACTGTATAAACAACAATAAACAAAACTGGCATGATCAATACTGTTGTCACATTAACTGGGTATGACCCCATCAACACATCAAGCCTGTATGTCTACTGGAATGAAAAATGTGCTTAGGACTTCTGTGTGTAAAACATTATTTATTTGAACCACTTTTGTTTTGTCTATGTCTATGAATGGTAACTAAAAGGACAAAAAGGATAAAATGCTTCTGAACCTTCCTGTTAAGCCTCATAGCTCTTAATGACTATGTGTAAGAATGTTATTTGAGATTAATGACATAAAGCTGCAATTTAATTGAAGGACTTGACTAAACAAAAGCAAACACATGACATAACTAACATAATACCGTACTATCAATGCATTATTGTAGAGAAAGATGCTAGCGTGCTGAAGATTAACCATTTAGTGGCAACAAACACGTTTAAGCTTCTGCATCCCTCAAGTATTATCACCAGCCTTAAACTCCCTAACCATGCAGGATAAATTTAAAAATGATTTATTTATAATATACAGTATAACAATGTCTTAATGGCTAATGTTTTAATGTCTGGTGTTGTATCTGTGCTTCTTAATGCTTTTCTGCAGATGGAGTTTGAGTATTTCTGAATCTTTTACTGATGTGCCCCACTGCACAATGTTGTGTGCAAAGGTAGAGTGTCAATCAGTAAAATGAACTGATAGGTTTGGCTGATTTAAAGGGGAAGTGGACTATTTTACGGAGTCCATTCTACCATTATAGCAAAATGTCTGCTTTGTCATGGTTACATTACTCTGTTGTGTCCTTATAGTGACTAAGAAAAAAATGTAGATCATTTGATTAAAGCATATAAAATATTTCACATGAATGAAAACAGCACAAACATTGCCAAACATTGTTTGTGGGACGTCCTATAGAGAGTATAGCTTTCTTAGTGAGTGGAATAGTCCAATAAAGCTACAGAACAAGGTACTTTGGCTCAATTTCAGTGAAAAAAATCATCTCATCTTGTACATTCTCTTTACTCCAGAATGCAACACATACTTCTGAAATATGGATAAAAAAGGGGCATACTGCATATTTGGCACTAGAAAGTTGACAACAGAGCAATTTGCCTAGAGTCCTGGAATGCAGATTATTATTACTGAGATTAAACAATGCAAAAGAATAACTAATATTTTGGGGTTTATTCAATAAACCATAATATCAAGATAAAAAATATATATCTATAGAAAGTAATTTATGGAATAAGTCTTCTTGTGAACGTACCTTTGATATGCAGTACTTCTACCGATAAACACAGAACCATTGAAATGCAATTTTAAGCTAAATTTTTTTGGCTGGAATTTTTTTATAACAATAATTAACACAACATTCCCTTACATGTCAGACAATTGACAGACGCATTGCATTAGTGTTTGTTTTGTAATCCTCAGGCTCATTATTCCTGTAACATTTTTATAAAGCATAACTTCCTTTAAATAGTTACAGCTAAACCAGGAGAGTCTAATCCTGTTTTTGGGTGGACACCGTCTCTGCGGCTTTTCATTCCATTTAAACCTGCAAGTACTGCAATTACAATACTTTAATAATTAATTGTACTCTTAATTGCCCAACAACACTTTTTATTGACTTAATTGGACTAGTTTACCAATTCAAAATCTGCTAGAGATTCAAAGCAGCATTTTGAACCAAACCAACAAAACCCAATTACATGACCACCAGGATTAAACAAAACTAAAATTTTCATTAAATAATACTGATATTTCTGTTTTAAAGGCTCCATAGCAGACATCCCCCAAGAGAAACATTTGATTGTCAAGCCCTGATACGTAAAACACAATCCGGAATCAGGCAAAATCATTATTAAGAGCTGCGGACAGAGCAGCTGTTGTTTAAATCAGCTCAGCTACAAACACAGGGATAATTATCATCCTTTTTTTCCTAACCTTGCCACTCCATCTCACAAGCCAGGTTAGAAACTGGCAAGCATTCTGTCTCTTGGTAAAAGAGTGTTACACTTTTTAAAGTATTTTCTTGTTAAAGCAACACAAGGCAAAGTTAGAAGAAATCCAAACTCAACAAAGAGAAATTCATTCAAACTGTGAAAACCAGGATTGCTCAGGGCCACCACTTGAGCAAACTCAGGCAGATAGAATGCCTGACTAGGGAGTTCCAGACGATCATATAGCCCTCACTCCAAACAACAGCCTTTAGCTTTCCCAGGAAAGAGCCCAGGAGAGCAGATGGAGGCCCCCAGTTCTCCTCAGTCAGAGGCCCATCGAGAATCCGCCAGAATAAACTTCTCCAGGGCTCCCGTAAGGGCATGTCATCCTATCCTTCTCACACCACTTTCTGGAACTGAACACTTGCTATAAATTGGAAGACTGAAAATATTTCCCCACACCACACTGCAGTGTGCATTCAAAATATGGTCCTACAGTATGTTTGTATACTAAGCAAAATAAGCCATCTGAAAAAGACAACCACTATCTCTAGATGTTTAATGATTGAAAGAGAAGGGCAATATTAACCCAGAAAGCATTTCTGAAGCCAGTCTTTCAGATTCCTTTGTCCAGCAATGCTGCTATTTACATCTGCAAGCAGAAAACTCTGAAGCAGCACTCAAGATGAAATGCTTCAGCAGTTTAAGGAGCTCTCAGAGCTAAATACCCATACTGTACAAGCTGTTTATCTTATACATCGTTCTTCTTCCACCGGTGACTTATCACTGATATGATCTGCCAACAACAATTAATAAGATGATTATTAGAATAACAAATTAAATCAATTAATCAAATGCTCCACAACAGTTTTACATTTATCCAATGATAAAGTAGAAGAAATTTAAATTACATGTTCGTAACCAC
This sequence comes from Atractosteus spatula, assembly GCF_055471065.1. NCBI lineage: Eukaryota > Metazoa > Chordata > Actinopteri > Semionotiformes > Lepisosteidae > Atractosteus > Atractosteus spatula. Next base: position 45,093,434 of record NC_142707.1, on the reverse strand, counting down.
TTGTAGTTTATACTAGAGCCAATTGTAAATTGGTTGATGATTTCTGCTTAACCAGAGTAATAATAAATGGGAACTTAAATGAAACATGTTTAGGTAACAGTTATAAAACTCATAATACCCAAATAAAAATATAAAAACCACAAGTTATAAAAAAGAAACACCATAATACTTATACGATTGTGGTATTCAACCCTGATAAAACTCACTGACATAGAAACGTACTCATTGTCCAAAAATATTTTGAAAACAAAAAATTACAAAAAAAACAGCAGTGAATTAATCTCTTTGGGAAATTCTGTATCCAATGTCAATTTTTAACAGGGGTGGGAATCTCTAGGCACCTCAAGATTCGATTCAATTTTGATTCAGGGCGCCACAATGCAATTATAATTCGATTCTCGATGCATCTCGATTTTTTTTCTATACATTTTTTTTAAACGCTCGCTGAGAGGCCAAATTCAGTGTGTGGGCATAACACCTCACGTGTAGTTTAGCCAGCTGTGCAGCAACATCCATGTTAGAGGCGTTGTCAGTCACCAAAACAGAATCTTTTGTCATGAGCTGCCATTCTTCTGCAACATTTCAGCCACGTTCGCACCTGTATGGCTCTCACACTGTACATTGCTCTAGCCTGGAGTACGCGAGACGCGAGCTGCCATTCACCGGTGATGTAGTGCGCGGTAATAGTGATATACTGTAGGATTCTGTTGCAATGGACGTCCACGCATCACAGGTTATTTCCACCCTATTTGCTTTCTTCGATGATTCCAAAACTTGAGTTTTGGTGTCGTTGTAGAGCGTTGGTATTGCTGTTTCACTAAAGTGACGACGAAACGGTATGTTGTACCTCGGCTCCAGTGTTTGCAACATTAAGCGAAAGCCCGGGTTTTCAACAACTGCGTAGAGGCTTAAAACTTTTGCGATAAAACGTGCTAGACCTGGTGATTCGCTTCGCCCTTTTCAAACTATGTGGAAGCTTTTACACTTGCTCGAGGGTTCTCCGTTCGGCAGCAACAGGAAAAGGCCGTTTTTCCTCCAACTCCGGCTGTTAACGTGAAATGTGATTTCGCATATTCGCTGTATTCCCGAAATATTTTATCTTGGTATGCCACAGCATGCACCCTGCATGGCTCTTATCCAGCTCATTTTTACTTAATCAAATCCAAAATGTGCCCATACGGTGGCTTTCCAAGCAGAGGGTGCAGGCCGGACTTTGTCCATCTTCACAAAGCGGGTAGCTTAGCTTAGTTCAGATGTAAGCATGGCGCACTTGGCGTATAGGTTATACGTCTTTATGTTTCATCACGCAATTACCCAAAAAAACTAAACCATTATTATTTGTCCTTTACGTTGTATTGTTTTTATCTGAAATGTTTAGTACTGTGCATATTCAAAGAAATGCAGAATCCTACAAGAGAGAATCACGAGATGCATCTAAGAATCGTTTTTTCCCATCCCTAATTTTTTAACAAAGCCTTTTACTGTTCTTGCTTTAAGTTTGTTTTCTGCCATATATAATAAATAATGAATTTAGTGTATGATAACTTTGCAATTAATTTATAGTTTAGGCTAAACACTGAATGCACTTTAAAATCTATATATATGTTCTAATTAATATGATAGAGTGATTACTACATGTAGTCTATGGATTTGTAGCGCTCCGGGGTTCACGTGGGTATACGCCCTCACCGTCGGGGACTCAAACCTGGGCCTTCGGCGTCACTCAACAGGGACCCAGCCACTTGAGTTAAAGGGAAATCTCCCTTCAGCCCGACGGCTGCGGTCCCTGCTATTCACAGGGAAGGGCGGTGACGTCACCACGCTGGTAAGCCGGTTCACACAACCTGCAATGGTGGCCGTATGCGTTATAGATTGTAATTCATGTCAAGAAACAATAAGAATACAATAAATGCATTTGGTTCAAATACTCAGTTGTGTAATTAATCCATTTAATTGTATAATGGGAGGTTCACCTTTATTTTCTTTCAAAGTATCAAGACAGAAATAATTGGAATTAAATTAGAATCAAGGCTAAAGTTCTGTTCAGGTAATAACACATTTTAACACACGTTTGTGTGAAAATTAGGATTGAAAGTTTTGTGTGCAGAAAACTAATTGAAATTTTGCTTACTTTGATGAATCACATCACTCTGGCTCAAACCAATTATTGAAATGAGTCCAGAGGAGATAAAATCACAAGTGGATCAACCAGTCCATATTATTTTTACAATGCCTGCCATGATAAAATTGAACATGCTTTAACTCAAACTACTTATATTTTTAATCTCCGAAACAACCTAAATATAATGTACTACAGAGGACATTTTAGAATCTTCTAGCATGTCCTTTGACACAGTAGATCTTGAACCTTTGAACTTCAGGCACTGAATCAGCAGATTAATAATAATAATAATAAACTTTATTTTATATAGCACCTTTAAAGGTGACTTCTCAAAGCACTTTACAGAATGACAACAACAATAAATAAAAAGAATACACAAGATAAAACACTGCACTATACCTCTAGGTATTCCCTAATACAGAGAATATTTTGCTGTAGTACATGTATTACTAAGCAGAAGCCAGCTTTTATGTGGTTCTCCAACCATATTCTCCCAGGCACAAATTTATGACAGGACTCAGCATTAATCATTCAAACTGTTTCTCATTGCACACACTACCCCCATTCTTTTTGAAAACATTCACACCATTCACACAATGTTTCTGTGACAGTTAGAGTGAATAGCCAGTAACTGTCCTATGAATGTCACATGGTTTGAAACCCCTGGCAAACAGATGACCCAATGACTTCTCCTTGCCCTGTAACAGAACTCATTCTTAGTTTTATGACAAAATGGCCAACACCATACTGAAAGAGGCTGGGTACTAAGAGGTCAACAATTAACTCACAATGGTAAAGTACACCTGTATTTTATGTACCAACCAGTGCATGAATGTATAATACTGTATACTCCATTTACTGAGCTAGCTTCAAATTGCTGTAGCTCATTCTCATTAGACTCTGCTTATGAAACACGTATTCCTAGTGCCATTTTCCTGCAAAGGATACTTTATATTTAGCAGGCATTGCGGGAATCTAGATTTACTGAAGGACTATGGAACATCACTTCATCACATTACAATGACAACCCAGTGGGATTTAAATCAAGTCCCTGTATTTTTTTCTCCATCTTTTAAAATAAACCGCTGTATTGTTTAAAAAACATGACTTTCCTGTCAGCTTTGAGAGTATGGAAGCGGAGATTTAGGAGTGTCGAGTGAGTGACAGGAATACTGAATTCATATCAGGGCTAGCTAACAAGTAAATCTTATTTTCACCCTGCTCTGATCTAAAGCAAATACATTACTGAATTCATCCTTCCTTACTGCAGTTCATATGTCTGAGAAATTTAGGATCTATGTCATTGCTGTGAAACTTTCTACAGCTCTGCTACTCTCTCCCCCATGAATGTTAACAGAAAACAGAGGGAGGGTGGAAAGGATAAAACAAACTGCTGACCTAATTTCACCTGGACTTGCAGGTTAGACATCAGATAGACTGACAGCTGGAAGCATGTGCTTCCTGGTTTCTAACCATCCATTGGTCAGGTGATGAAAAGTGACAGGTCATCCCTACTGCCATCTGGGAAATGTGGTTCCGAAAAGACCTGACATTTTGTATGAACTTACTACCCTCTCAAGAAAATGTTATGTGTAAGAGGAGACCCATCTAGCAGATTTTAATGCTAGTAGTTCATTAAGCAAAGGGCCTCATCCGGGCAGAGCACTAGATTTATTCTAGGCACCACTCTTGTGTGCAATGTCTACGTGATGACCTGTGTCTTCTGATTTGTTTTCTACTGTAACGCATACGGCCACCATTGCAGGTTGTTCGAGCCGGCTTACCAGTGTGGTGACGTCACCGCCCTTCCCTGTGGATAGCAGGGACCGCAAAGGGAGATTTCCCTTTGGCTCAACTGGCTGGGTCCCTGTTGAGTGATGCCGGAGGCCTGGGTTTGAGTCCCCATCGGTGGGGGGGCTAGCCTGAGGTGGCAGTGGCGAGGGCGCATACCCACGTGAACCCGAGAATGCTACACTACAGTACTTATGAGTCTGAGGGAGTCCATTGAGTTAAGTTTGTCAGTGTCTTTGAGAGCTATACTTGTACCAGGCCCCCTTGTAGTATTTGTCTTCAAGACTTCTATGGATGTCTTCTTAGCAGTCGTATGTGTTTTTTGTAACATGGTGACCAAAATCATGTTCTAAACAAAGTCTTACTAGTGATTTGTACTTTTCTGGTACATTAACCATTTTAACAAAACACCACTTTGTTTAAACTGTACACTTTTAACAATACATCATACTCTTTTCCGTGTCATTGCTTCTCCACATCTCCACATTGTAGAGGATATAAAATGATGTAGTTACTGTATATAAACACCTAAGTTGCAACTTCAAGTTCAGCATTTCTCTCTTTTCAACTATAGTTTATGATTTTACTACCTGTTGTAGTATCAGTAATGTTTAATGCAATGCTGTAGTTAAGTCATACCTACCTTTTCTTTAACCATTTTGATTATCCCCTATGGTCTTATTTCCACATATAATCCTCTGTTTGAGTTCTAATTATTTGTTTCCATAACTGTATATGGAACAGAAGTCAGACTTACTGGTATGGATTTACAGTACCTGGTTCAGTTTGTCAGACATTTCATGGATGAACATGACATAAGCAATTTTCCATTAAAATGGTAACACCATTGTCTTAAGTGACTGTTAAAAGAGTTTTGTTACTGTCCAATGAATATCTCCTCTTGTTTCCTTAACTTTACGTTTGCTGTCTTATTAAGCACAATTGGTAGCATACCACCAGGCCTCAGAGATTTGATCTAAAGTGCTTCCAGTACTTCTGCGTTTTCTTTGCTAATACTATTATATATATAACTTAGTCCAATCTCAGTTTGATATATTGTTGATTTATTTTTGGTATACACCTGAGTGAAACATTCTTTTAATACCTCAACCATTTCCCTTTCAACATCTAGATGCTTTCCACTTTCCTGGATGCACTTTATTTTATTCTTTCATTTCACATGCTGTTTTAATACTGAAAAAAAACCACAACGTTTTATTATTTCTTTTAGGTTCCATTACGAAATACCTTTCCAATTCTCTTGCGGGTCTGACCCTTTCAAAAATCATACTGGAACACGGATATAACTATGTAACGATGTCTCCCCCAATTACTTATACAAGTTTTTATCTTGAATACTGGCTAGTCTGATCTTGCTTATATTAGATTTTCATTGATCTGTGAGATTAAAAGATAAAATACAGGGTTTCGAAGCACTTTACCAGACCTGGGTAAACTCGACGTAGAGAATTCCGAGAGTTCTTCCCAAAAAAGCTTCTACCAATGTTTCTCGCATTGAACTAAACTACACACATCTTTAAACAGCTCAGAACAGATTTCACTTCCCTCTGAGGTATTCCGTCAGCTTTGGTCGGGTTTAAATTTGTCTTGCACATGCAAACTTACCCAGAAAGCAATTAACTGCAAGAGGAAACATAATGCAGCAATTGTAAACATTGGTTAATTGTATATGCGAACACCCGTTTGACATAATGAGTAGGTGCACAGATGGTTGAAAGAAAATAAACACGCGAGAAGTGATACAGTATACAGTAGAAAGGAATCATCGGAGGACACAATTCAACCTTTAGGAAGAATGAAAGAATGAATAACGTCTGTTACAAAAAACAAGACAAAATTGAAAAGTTATGGTAAGAAGATGACAGCATGAACCTCCCAGGCTACAAATGACATATTATTTCTGTAATATTAAAATTGTGAGTAATGGGGACTAATTATTCAGTGTTTCTTAACTGTCCATAATAAAACAATCTATAGAATTTTGAAATGCTGAAAACTCCATTTGTTTGGGAAATGCGCAAAACAAATATTTTAGTGACATTAAACAGTTATCGTAAGAAGCCTCGAAAGCCCTTATTCGTTTGATATACAGTATACACCTTGAACAGGTGACTAACTGGGGAATATGGTATTCAAAAGGTATATGATGATACCAGAGTAAACCACCAGTAAAAAGCTCCTCGAAAATAGCTCCAAATTTAATTGAGTTAGGGTTATACAATCAGCGTTCGTGCTTAATTTACAATCTAGTGTATATATTTAAACGTACTGTAACGGTCTATTAGCAGACAATAGTCCTACTTTTGTGGGTTTAGTGGGCTTACTGAATACTAACGTTTCATACTCTGATGTTTATTGAGCTACCTGCATTTCGAGATTAAACAAGTGATTCAAATAATGTATTAATTAATTTAATTTTAATCGTCATTAATTCAGGTTTAATTAAAGATTTATTTCCATTATACGTAATTCCGGCTTCTTCGATTAAACACACTCGCATCCCAGCATTTCCACTGCGGCACTACCTCGTCCTTAGTGCTGTGGACACACGCAAGTATTCGGCATCTGTTTTGCGACGTGACGGATTTTGTTTTATCAAAGATGGCGGCGCCCATTGAAGTGTCGTGAGACCTAGTTTGCCTCATAATATCAGCTTACTTCTCTGCTGTCATTCAGAGAAAAGTAAGAAATGCAACAGGAAAAATATAATTTTACTTAGATATTTATGTGTAGAATTATTTATCTAGGTTAGAATTTTAAGGTACAGCGTTTAACGTTGGTACACTCATGACCAAATCAGGTTTAGATAACTGCGTTGTACTTTGTAAGACACAGAGTATCTTGTGATCATCTGTATCGTTTGTCTGACAGCTTGTCTATGAAATTGAGCAGGTGATTAAACAGCTAAGTATATGTTCGTGTCTTAATATATTTGATTGCCAGAATGACTTTAGTGCGAAACACGCTTAATTGCCTTGGTGTGTTAAATAGAGGTCACAGAAATATTAGCCTTTTTTCAAACTCTTCGCCTTCCAACTGGAGTAAAGTTGTTTCCGATGCTGAAAAGATAGTAGGGTATCCAACCTCTTTCATGAGCCTTCGCTGTCTATTAAGTGATGAACTCAGCAACGTGGCAATGCAAGTCAGGAAACTGGTCGGAACAAAACACCCTTTACTCAACACAGCAAGGTAAGAGTTTGTCATGTCCTGAGACTAACGTATGTCCAATAATTTAATTATGTATTGTGGTTGGAGGGTGAGGGTAATGTATATTTATGTTTCCCACAGTGTCTTTACTTTACCGTATTCCTGCGCGAATTTACTTTGGTCGCAGTGTACCGCGGTACGCTTGATTCCGTTTTTCCCATCGCAAAATGTTAAAAGGACGTTTTTCACATGCAAGACAAAGATTTGATTTAATCAGTGCATTTTAGAGGACTCTCGGTGAAACAAATATTTCACATCTTAACAAAGTTTGAAAGTTCTTTATAAGTACAGGTCAGTTTGCACAATTAAAAGGTTTGATTTTCTCATGCCCTGAATATGTACAGTAGTGCACCTCATCTTCAGCTCGGAGTTGCCTCCAGAACTGATGGTAGTACACACCCCTGGTCCAGCTCATGCACAGAACACACTGCCATACTAGCTAGTCCGAGAGTGATATTGTACAGTTTGTGAGAGATTTACAAGGAGTACCTGCTATGTGAATGTGAATCTTTTGGAATATTGGCTTTCATTTTTATTTTTAGCAATTTGGAAGTCTGTAAATGTATACTAAATTACATTTATAATCTTTGCAGTACATGGTTTACTTTGAACATGTGTATACTTCAGATCTAATCAGCTTCTGCTTGCCTATATCGCTGTGCTCTAGTAAACCAGGAGCATAGTCCTGTTGGACCAATTATCTTGAACGCAGTTGGTTAGTAAAATAATAAAACCTCGCCACGTTTTATTAACAGACCTACTTACGTTTCTTTCTGTAACTGGCTAATTGTAAAACATGCAAATTAACAGTGAAAATAATGAAGGCACTGTATAATCAGCTAAGCCATTGGTTTATATAAAATCATATCCTCTTTTTAAAAATATGCAGCTGAGGATATGTTTTGTGCACATTTTCTACTTTCATTTTCTGTTGAAAGCATCCACTTTGTTTGCCAAACCCAAACATTTTGTCTTATTTTTAGCAGTTATTTGCTCTGAATTTTTAGTCCTATTCATCTTTCATTTAAAATTAGCTCCTTTCATTTTTTCACACTTATGTCAGGTTTATTACAAATTGGGCTTGAGGTTAGGACAGCACATCTGTTTTCAAACTGTTACTCTTCTTTCTGATTTACAGTAAGCTACTTAACTGTAGATTTATTCTGACTGGGTGATTAGGATTATAATATTTCTAAAAAAAGACTTTGAAACCACCTTAAAACATTCCTAGTATCCTAGTTTTTTTTTGGCAATGTAGCATTCTGACAATCTCTGACCTGTCTTTCTTCTTATGCACTGTTTTGTTGTGAATATACTGTACCAGTAATGTACAGTTTGTTCTAGTAGTGCATTACTAAGGTCGTTTTAGTGACCCAATAACTTTGACTGCTGTTCTAAGTATTGGCACCCTCTATCCAGAAAAAGGTTGTTCTGCAAATTTATCAAATGTAGTACAGTATTATTATTCTATTCTGCAAACATCTGTACTGTTCTGTGCTTAGCTTTCAGATCTTTCATAAAAAATGGAAAGGGTTTCTTTTTTGTGATCAATAGAGTTAAAATTGTCAAATTTAGTATATTTTGTTTATGCCTTGTGACATTACTTTTGTGGGCAGATCATGACATACACTTTAGGAGGAATATGCAGATATTACCTGTTTTCAGCCCATGATTGAAATTTTATCCACTTGATCTCAGCCAAGTGGTTCCAGCTTCAGAAATGCAGAGATATCTTCTCTTTGCTGTCCCTGGCGAGCTCCATCCACCTACCCAGGGCTACAGAGTACATCATCATCACAGTCCTTGTTTGCCTCAACAGAAGTTGAATGCTTATTTAATTAGTTTTAGATCAAACGTTGACCATCAGGGATTTGAGAATTTTAAATGCTTGAATCAGGTCTGCTGTGTTCAAGATCAAAAAGATTCAGAACTTTTCCGCAGGTCCTTCCTCCCTTCGGCAGTCAGGGTGTATAGCGCTGCCCTAGGCTAGGCCTGTTAGCCCTTCATCTGCTCATCTATGGACAGCATGTTGCACTCGTGTACTTTTTGGACACTGCATTAATCTACTGTTTATACTGTGATATTTTCAATCTGTATATATGTGCATTTTGCACATTTTATTGTTTAACAGTGACTGTTAGCATATTTTGCACACACCTATTTTTTCCTAACTCTGTTTATTTTATTTTTGTGTTCTATATAGTTTTTATTTACTCTGTTGTTGTAGTTATTTTAATTTTAGTCTTTTCTAATGTCTGTCTTGCTTGTCAAGCTGCTGTAAGGCCTCAATTTCCCTTTGGGATCAATAAAGTCTTATCTTGTTTTAGCCACTGTGCAGAGGGCCACATGAGCCCATCAATATATATGTTTACTCTTGTACCTGTACAACATCCAGGCTGTAGCTTCTTCAAGCTAATTATTTCTTATTTTGAAACTATAGTTTGTTTTGCTGCCTGCATGTAACAGCTACCCACCTAATCTGAAATCTGTTTGGCAAGTTTTGAATTGTATTTAATAGTTTTGAATTTGTTTTAAATTCTATAATTTTTGCTGATTCTCCTATGTTGATGTTGAATGTGAATTTGACTATTTTATTATCTAAATCTAAATCATCAATATAAATGCGAATATTGGTCCTAATACAGATCCCTGTGGTACTCCAATAATGGCATCACCCATATTTGAACACTTTTCTCTTCTGTACTGTGGTTTCTATCCACTATCCACTTCTCACTCCAAATGCATGCATTTGCCTCCTGCAATTTGAGAATTAACCTTTAATGAGGAGGTGTATGATAATGTTAACATTATCTAACATTGAAGTAGTTCAGGTGGGTAGCTGCATCAGGATGTGTAGGCTGCAAAGGAACAAGTAATAGGTCTCTTCCATGCTGAAAATAGAAAAAAGAAAACAACATTTCGGTTGTGACTTCTTCACACCAGAGAAAGGCTCTACAGCCGAAATGTTGTGTTTTCTTCTCTTTTCTGCATTATCTAACATTTACTACCAGATGATATAGCACCAGACCCACCCTTAAATAAGGTTGCTCCTGAGATCTGACAACAATCAAATTGCGTAGTGGACAAGACTGGATGGTGCAAGAGGCTTTATTTCAGGGATATCAATGCAACTGTTATAACAAAACACTAAAAAGAAGCCAATCCAGACTGCTGTCTAAGTCCCCAACACCTGCTAACACTGTGACAATCCTTTATATAACCCCAAACATTCTAATTGACCCCCATGTAGGAATGTGCTTTTTAAACTCTTCATCAATTCCTACTTACCTATTAAGTAATCATCACCCAGTGTCTCTATGTACAATAACAGAAGCCTTTAATAGCCTTTAGTGACATGTTGGTTGATAAATAGTCCACTCAAAGACCAGCCTTACATGCATGTTTACTGCTTGCATCCTTTACTGTTGCTCTGTGTTCAAAGAACTCTAATCTGCTCTTACTGTATATTCACTAAGGAAGTGCATTTAAAACCATTTGCATCAGGCATTTCTTTATCCAAAGAGTTGTGAGAGTATGGAACAAACTATCCAGCAATGTTGTTGAAGCTGCTACCCAGGTTTCTTTCAAGAAATGGCTGGATGAGAACTTTGGATCGGTTAACTACTGACTGTCAAACACGCTTCATAGGTAGATTGGCCTCCACTTGTTTATGACACTTCTTATGTTAAGAAATGTTCTAGCCATTAGAAGCCCTTAAGATAAATATGCAGGGCCTCGTGGTATTCTACCAGTTGCGCTTAAGAAAACAAGAGATGTTTTTGTTTTCACAGGCCATTAACAAAATACTTGCAGCACTCCAGACAGCAGTAACACTCACAGACCACTGGAAAATGTAGCGCCAGTATATAAAAAGGGTGACAGACTAATCCAAGTAATTATAGTCCAATCAGTCCAATTTTCACTTTGAAACAAATGGAAACAATACCTAAGTTAGGTCAGCAACTTCTGTCTTCCAGTTCAGCCAGCCGGGTTTTACGCAGGGCACTTTCCTTCTCGGAATTTCTTCGAGTTTAGTGATTCTGGTTGTGGAGAGCCTGCCATATATCCATCTGCTCTATTTTGTTGTTGAGAGAAGACAGAGCTGTTGCAGTCCTTTAATCCAGTGGTAAAGCCAAGACTGTACTATATGGTCCCTAGAGTGCTCCAGGCAGCTTGATATTAGTAAAGAAATTTCACACAGCCCTTGAAGCAGCCCACAATAAAGTTCCTCGGCGACCAAATCTGTGCATTTGAGTGTCATGGCAGTTCCACAGGTGAATGCTGGCAGGAAAGAGCAGTGTTTGTAGTTGTGGCCTCACTGGGCCCAGGGGAACTTCAGTCTCAGTTTCTCCGATTTGGTTATTAAATCTCGGTAGCAAAATAAATGAATTGACGATTTGGACATTTTTTTTTTTACAAATTTTGAATTAAGCACCAAATCGTGAACTTTGTTTAAGTTTAGGATTGTTTTGTTTAACTTTGTCACAAACCCCTGGTCTCACCATGGGCGAGAGTGAGAATACTTGCAGATTGCGGCCCTTCCTGCTCACTAGTCTCCATAATAACTAATGTGATATACCAGCTGTACATCAGACATTTCACTGCAGAAATGTCCCAAAGTGATTTGCCTGCAGAGTTAACAAGTAGTATTGGCCAAACTGTCTTGAAATCGAGAGCAATATTTCTACTGGATTAAAAGAGATGTATTCACAAGCCTGGTTGTTTACAATGTAATAGGACTGCTTCAAGTCGCTAGATGTTTTGTTGCTTCGTTCTGAATCTCAGAACATGGTGCTGCACATACCTGGAACTTTTTGTAATATAAATTAGAGGTTGAACAGGTTCCTGTGTCCATTTTACTTTTATTGTGGTGTGAAATGCACTCAAAAATGCTTATTCTTTATAACCCCGAAATCTAAAAATCACATTGCAGTTCTCCTTCAAGAGGCTGCTTTCTGTCTCTCTTACCCTTGACATTGATGGCTTTAGTTCCATTTTTTACAGCCTGCACTTCGCAAGGGATTGCATCACTTGGTCTCGCTGATTTGATTTGAAGTTCAATGGGTGGTGAGCCCAAACTATCTGAATTCTCCGAAGTCGGCTGCCATCTTCACTGGGAGGCAGCAGATATTGGTCATTGGTACTTTGAGATCTCATTGCCAAGGAAGGGTAGGAGCAAACCCTTCAAAGAAACAAAGAAGCAGGGCTTGAAAGGAAGGTATCAAGGTTAAATCCTAACTGAGATAGATTTGGTAAAAAAAGCATTTACTTTCCCTTCATCTTCATTATCATCTCCGTTCCAAAAGAAGATAAACACAGGGGCCCTACTGGCTAGTTGTGGGAGCCCTCCTCCCAGAGGATAGTGGTTTGAGAGAGGCTGAAAACTATCTGACTTTGCAGGCAGTTATGTTTGAAATTATAGTTCAAGGGTGTAATAACCTATACACCTAAATCTGATATGACAATCCATTTTAGCGTTGTAGCACTGGGTGAAGTCAACGTCTGACAGTATGATTTTTCACTGTCAGATTGGCACCTTTGTCTCGTATTTCTCACTCAGCCTCTTGCAGTGGGGAGGCAGAGACAAAAATATCCCAAACCAGAGAAGACGGTGTTGCTCTGATTTACTCGACACATTCTTTTTCTTTTGTTCATGGTTAAAAAAGGTGTTCATTGTTAAAAAAAGACTTTGTGATAAGTCAAGGCATTGGGAGATATGAAGAAACGAGAGATTCTGTTGTAGGGAGCTTTGTTGCTTCTTTCACTTTTGTGGAGAACTAATTATTTTATCAATTGATATGTTAAGATTTTTTGTTAATTTTGTTTTTCTGTTGTTTTGAGCATCTTCACGATTTAGGATATACCTGTAAGCGTCTAGCATTTATTGTCTTGCTTCAGTAAATATACTGAATATATATATATAGCCTATATACTGTATGTTTCAATAATGCCTTCATCTTCAAACTGATGTATTGTTTAATTCATGCACAATTTCAAATGCTTTCTTATTCTGTAAAGAAAGTTGCATTTCCCCCCCGTGGATGACAAACAGTCTGCAGAACAAAGAGATGTTAAAAAAAAGAGGGCTTAAAGAAAATCAACTGCGATGAGACAGAGCTGTTTGGGTGCATTTACAGTATGTGAATCACACATAGTGAAGACAGGACTTCATCCATCTGAAATGAGGTTTGTTGTGTGCCCTGTTGGCGATTGTTGATTTGCAGGGAGATTTAACTCCTTCTCTCATGAGCCAGCACTGAGGTAGAGTAAATAGTCCCCTGTCTGCTGTGTCCTGCCCACCACTGCCTTGTGTGGTCAGGGATTCTACACAGGAGCAGTGCAAGGGAGTAGAAGATGATGAAAGAGATGCATGCCTTGAACTTGCAGTGCCAGGTTTAAGACTCAGTGTTGTCACTTTTCTGCACATTGACCTGTCACTGTAGTTTTTATCATTGTCCCGGTGATGTCACCTACCTCAGGGCTCAGATTCCTGTTAAATGAAATTCTTTTGTGCCCATTCTCTGTTTTGTACATGAGAACTACTTTTAAATGCCCACAGTGGTTTTACATTTTGAATGAAATAATGCATACAGAAGCGGAGTATTGTGAAATGACGGGAACTGAATTGTGAATCCAAATCTCTCATGATTTAATGGCAGTTTAACCTGAGAATTATCAACTGTAGACCCTTGTCACCACCTACCTTGAGAAACCACGGTACCTATCTTATTCTTACTGACTCTGGATAATTGGATCTATGTTTTTTTCATTTTTCCTTCATCTGAAATGTGAACTTTATTTTCTCAAAACCGTACTTGTCTGTTGTGCTGACCACCATTTTTTTCCTTCCAGATTGAAAGGTTTGGAAAAATGGATATTTTCAGATATCAGACATACATCACGCATACATCGGGATAGTATCCACAGTATGACTGCCCAAAGAAGATAAAAAGTGGAATAAGCACAGTTATTTCAAAGTAATAATACAGTACGGAGTACTGAAAAGTAATAATTAAGATATGCTTTTCAAAATAAGTTTTGTGTGACTATAGTTTTAGGTGAAGTCAATTTCCCAGTGGGAATTTCTCATTGCAGAATATTTCATCTAACCTCTTCCTAGGATTGTGACACTTTTGCTGAAGGTAACATGTTAAAAGTGGAGATGCAGATCAGTAAAGCTGTGTGCCATGTTTTACAAAGGGAATTCAAACTTGATTCTTCCAAGAGCACTCTGCTTCTAGTACAACAAACAGTACAGCATGCTTTGTCCCTCATAACTTGGCTTGCTGAGCTAGCGTTGTGTAATATTGTAATAAACATGTTTTATCATTTTACCCATCATCTCGTTTATGTTTGTATTATGTTAAACACTAGGCCCATTCAAAACAACCTTCTTTTATACAGTAGGTTACTAAGGGGTCCCGTGCAAGGAGAATGTTGGGGTCAATTAATTTAAAGTGCTTTTGGGGGTACATTGCCACTACTCACTTCTGTATGCAAAGGGTTTTGCTTATTGTTTTATTAATAAAAGACATATGAACGCCTTCAGGTGTATCATGATTTTCTTCCAAGTGTTTTTTAGAGTATGTCTTCCCCATTAATAATTAAGTAACGGATAAAAAGGCTTTTGGAGGCACTCAGAGTTTTTCTGCTCACTTCTTCTTGACAACAGAAGAAACTTTCCCAACAACCTAGTTTTTTTTTTACTCCTGGAAAACATCAATATTTCTGTCAAATTTCTGCGCAACCCGATAGTTTGTTATGAAGAGAAAGTTTTATTTACATTGACATTGGTGAGGTGATATTTCAATGTATTGTTTTTATTTTGCTCGTCTCGTAAATACTGCAGGCTAGAAGACAAAAGGCAAATTTGTAAAAGTATTGTTTTTGAAAGGCAACTACAGTAACTCAGTACTGTTCTTTTTGTCAAAGCTGTAACATGTGTTCTGTGAAAAGGCAATAGCTAGTGACTGCCACGTGCATTGAAATAAGAATCTTTTATTTAATCGGGAAAGTCATCAGAGAACAAATTCTCATTTACAATGAAACTCTGGGGTGTCTGCATTTCTACTGTGGGGCATTTTACTGGGGAAATCCAAGTGAAGTACTTTACTTAAGGGTACGACAGCAGTGGCTCACCTGGGGTTTGAATCCGCAATCTTCCGGTTACAAGTCCAGAGACGTAACTATTCTTCCTAAATGTACCAGCTAATGGGAGTTGGAAGTGTAGTTGTTGAGATTGATGAGAATAATAAGTAGTTCAGTCCTGAGTTCTAGTTGACATGCTATGTACAATACGATGTAATACCAAGATTAGTATTTGGTCATTCTAATACCAATGGCAAATATGATGTAAGTTTGCTGTGAATTCTTTGTAGACTTAATGCTATGTCCTCTCCAAGGATTTCCTCATAAATTAAACACTTGCATGGAAGAAATTAAGACAGAACAATATAAGCATTTTTTTTATTGCAATGAGCAGTTTCCTTATAACAGAGCACTCTGAGAAGATATTTGCTCTTGGGTCATGTATTGCTGTTGATTTTGTTAGTGTTGATTCCAAGTCTTATATAATGAGCAGGAGTTTGCAGGGCCAACTATGTGACACAGTTTATCTTAGCAGTAGTGGTGTTTTGATCTTTTGGTAAAGAAAGAATTGCAAGAAAAGTGTTTTCTTAAGTTACAGTATATGGTTTTTGTGGTAAATGTCCTATAATAAGATAAGACTTTATTGATCCCGAAGGGAAATTGATGTGTTACAGCAGTCCAGCCCAAGACAAGCAAAAAACAGACATCAGAATAAACTAAAAATTAAAATACGTACAGTAATACAAAATAAATATAATATAAATACATCGGTGTGTGCAAAATATGCTCATAGTCACTGTAAAAACAATAAAATATGTGCAAAATGTGCATAGGTATATACAGATTGATTATCCAAAAAAAAGTACAATGGAGCAACATGCTGTCCATAGACGAGCAAATGAAGCCTAGGGCAGCGTTATAAACCCTGACAGCTGCCAGGAGGAAAGACCTGCGGAAATGTTCCCTTGAACACCGTAGCTGGAGCAGTCTGTTGCTAAAAGTGCTCCGCTGCCCAATAACAGTCCCATGAAGCAGATGAGAGGCGTTGTTCATGATGGCTGTGAGCTTGGTCAGCATTTTCCTCTCAGCCACCACCTCCAGGGGGTCAAGGCTCAGCCCCAACACAGAGCCAGCCTTCTTGATAAGTTTATTGAGCCTATTTGCATCTCTTGTCATGATGCTGCTGCCCCAGCACACAACAGCGTAGAAGATGGCCGCTGCCACCACTGATTCGTAAAAAACGTGTAGCAGTGTTCCACACACACCAAAGGACCTGAGCCTCCTAAGAAAAAAGTCGGCTCTGACCTTTCTTGTACAGGGCGTCAGCGTTACCAGACCACTCCAGCTTATCATCCAGGTGTACCCCTAAGTACTTGTAGGACTGCACCCCCTATATGTCCTCACCCTGGATGGAAACAGGGTTCAGCGGAGACTTATTCCTTTGAAAGTCCATGACCATTTCTTTAGTCTTGCTGGTGTTTAGCTGGAGATGGTTAAGATGACACCACTCCACGAAGTTGGTAATCAAGCTCCTATATTCTTCCTCCCTCCCGTCACTAATACACCCTACAATTGCAGAGTCATCTGAAAACTTCTCCAGACATGCCTCAGAGTTGTACCTGAAGTCAGAGGTGTAAAAGGTGAACAGGAATGGAGCAAGGACAGTCCCCTGTGCAGCCCCAGTACTGCTAACAACCTGTTGGGACACATAGCTCTGTAGCCATACATACTGTGGCCTGCAGGTCAGATAGTCTATAATCCAGGACACCAGGGGAGTGTCCACCTGCGCCGCCCTTAGTTTATCTCTCAGTAATGGTGGATGGATGGTGTTAAAGGCACTGGAGAAGTCAAAGAACATAACTCTCACAATGCTCTCTGTCTTCTCCAAGTGAGAGTTAGCTCTGTGTAGCAGATAGAATTAAAGTGTTGCAAGGAAGACGTGTGAGTTTACTCCCATATTGGAAGAGCTGAAGTTGTGCATGTGTTTGAGATGGATCTTGGTACACTTTAAATAATCTTTAAAAATTGGGGTTAAATATCTTTTAGATTTGTAGAGAGGTTTGAAATGTTATTTTCAAAGAATCGCAAAATAAGGCGTGATGATTTTTCTCATCCACTGTTACAAACCTTCGCTGCATTATTGATGTTTTCAGTGCTTTTACCTTCAGTTCTCTCAGTGGCCTTTGGGCAGTATCTAGTCATCCTGCTGTCTTATCTTAGTTGCTTCTGGTCTTGTGCTTGTTTGCTTTAAGGTATTCATGCTTAGCTAGTCAAAAATGTTATTTTTCCGCCTTTTCTGTCTTGCCCTGCTAAACTCTCCACACCCCCCGCCCCCCCCTCCCCTTCCCAATCAGTGATGGTTCATTTCAGTCTTTTTCCTCAAACAGTTATGGACTTTACCAGATCTTCTTTATGCTCTCATCTTATTTTGAAGCTGTACCTGTAGCTCTATGATGATTTTGTACAAGATTTCCTTTGATTTTATTTAGCTTTCAGTGTAGTCTAGAAATGTTTGACTAGACTTTTGTTAAGGAAATAGAGTGGAATAAGTGATAATTAAAATAACTATTTATAACCTCCACTTGTCAAAGATATGTCAAAATATATCCAAGTAGATGGTATGGTTTGAGGCACCTGAGTTCTTTATTTTAATGCACAGCTCTGCCAAGACAGTAGTAAATAAGAGGCAAACCAAGACAAATATTTAATAATAATAACACAACTAGACAACACGCAATGTTACAAACATACAACATAAAACATAACGCCATTTACAGAAAAAGACAGAACAAGGCCTATATTCTGACATCCCCTAAAACACAGATTGCTGACCCAGTAATCAGAAGTCCTATATAATGCCTGAACAGTGTAACAGGAGAGAGTAAACTTGTTCTAAATAAAACCCAGAGCTAAATCTCCCTATAATACCAGATGCCCCAAAGTGAATGGAAATCTATCTCCCTATTTTAAAAATTCATCATTTTTGGGGGGAGAAGATCTTTAGCCTGAGGATTCCACAAGTAAGGAAATCAAGAGTTTCCTAAAATAAAGGATGGCATGTGCTCTTGAACAAGGTCCTCTTACCTGCCATGCTTCTTCTCTGTCTGTTCCCTTCCATTGTTCTTCTTGTCTGTCTTCCGTTCTTCCTGTCCCATCCTTCTCTTTCTCTCGGCCTGTCTTTTATCCTGTGTGTCCGGACTTACAATGACTCTAATGATTAGAAGTAGATTTAACCAGGGGGTTTGGTTTCATCCGCTGTATTTTCCTGTCCGGTAATGTTAACACCTTTCTAACCAAAACGGTACTTTATGTACATACAGTAGTTTGCTCAGAAGTGTACTGGTCCATTTTGACTGATGTACAGTATTATCCTCTTAACTTTGTGTGTTGTTTGGAAACACCTGTTAAGTGATCTTGAACTTGTTTCCTTCCACTCCTTCCCTGCTGTCCTGTATAGTCTGCCTCGTGTGGTGGTTTAGTGTTTTGTTTGGTGGTAATGTCATGTTGTAGCCTGCTGAGAACAGTCTGTTGTTTGGTTCACGTTGGTGAGGTTCTAAGTTTTATACATTATATGGGAGCAGATGAGCAGATGCACTAGGACGTCAACTTACTCTACTTCACTGCTGTGGTTATCGCTTGTCATGCCTAGAAGAAGTTGTTCTTTCGAGGTGCATAGTAGGAGGAACATATTGCAAGTTAACCTTCAGTTTTTTTATTTTTTTATAAATTCTTTCAATTGGCTGCAGCCCTGTCAGTGATGTTTTTTACCTGTCTGCTTGCGTG
This sequence comes from Atractosteus spatula, assembly GCF_055471065.1. NCBI lineage: Eukaryota > Metazoa > Chordata > Actinopteri > Semionotiformes > Lepisosteidae > Atractosteus > Atractosteus spatula. The sequence continues at coordinate 45,074,422 of NC_142707.1, read as the reverse complement.
ATGTGAGACCGTTATGTGAGAGTTATATTTTATCTTTAGTCTCTTTGTACCACTCCCCTGTTTCTGTTGGAAAAGGAAAAAAATATATATTGGTTGTTTTATGTGGCCTTTAACTTAAATTTCCCCTTCTTGTAACTGAAGCCATGTTTCTGACCCAGAATTAAATTTAAATCTGAAAGCAAACTTAAGTGATTTGGTTTTGCTGTCTTTTACTTTTACTTTGTTTTAATCAGAACCATGATGTTTTCTCTAAGCCTGTGTGCACTTCCTCCTGAAGTTGCCAAAGAGAAGATCCACTCATCTGTTTTCACTGTCATTGACCCATGAGTTGTAGCTGTGAAATGAAGACTGGTGGGGTCTCCTAAAAAACAAATAATTTCCATGATTTAGAAAAGAGATGAAGGATTTCAATTGAGGGGAATAGGAACACAATTATTTCTTTTATGGAAATAGTTCAGGTGGGTAGCTGCATCAGCATGTGCAGTCTGCAAAGGAACAAGTAATAGGTTTATTCCATGCTGAAAAGAGAAGAGAGAAAATGCAACGTTTCGGCTGACTTGATATTCTTCAGAAGGTTTCACAGCCGAAACGTTGTGTTTTCTCTCTTCTCTTTTTAGCATGGAATAAACCTATTACTTGTTCCTTATTTCTTTTATGTACAGCTGTTGCTAACAAAGAGGACGCTTTGTCGTAATTTAAGTATAAGGCGTTAGTCCAGTGATTTTCATCAGTGGACAAACTCCTGTATAAAGGATAGCATTCTTGAGGTGATTCCTGAAGGAAAAAAAAAGGATTGAGCACAGGTAGGTAAACATGCATTCTTGAATTGAGATGTTTTCTTGGTCACTGACACACTTGAGATCATTGTTCCAAAGCTCTGCTCTTACTAGGATCGACCCACAGCTATATCAGTGTACACCTACCCATAAACTGTGTTTTATAGACTGTCCAAGGGCACTTCCATGAGAAAAATCGGATATGGAGTTTTTTCATACCATTCTGTGACCTCTTTTATTCTGTTAGCGCATGAGAAAGAACCACACTAATGATGGTGGCTGCATTTTTAGGCTCAGCTGGAGAAAGTGTCCTTCTGTGATGCTGTATTGCTGTGGTTGGTTCGATGGGGTTAGAGCACTAAAAGAACTGCTAATTCATCTGATTTCCAGGTTTTTTTAGGTTTTACTGTCCGCATACAGGGGCTCACGCACGTTGGAATTAACCGCTTAGAGCAGATTGTGAAAAGGTACCTTACCTGAAATAACATCTATGCTTAGTAAGTTTGGTGCCTTTTTTATCCCCTGTCTTAGAAGGAGAAATGAGCTCTGTGAACTGTGTCAGTGGGAGGTGTAATTTGCAGAGTATTAACGGGCGGCCTGCGCCTGTGCCCGTGTAGGCGGTACGAATCCCCAGTGCCTCTGCATTAATGATGGCCGTGATTCATAGCGCTGATGCTCCCAAAGGGTGTAGATTAAAACTGCCCATATTAACTGCACCTTGGGGATTATTTCAACAGAATTTCTTTCAATACAGTGATGTGAATGGCAGGTTTCTTGCTGGTGGCTCCGTTTTTAAGAACTAGAGGGATGAAAATGGGTCTTTTCTTACGTCGGTGTAGTAGAGACTTGGAAAGTGCCATGACAGTTCCTCTTGAAAGGCCTGTTTTCTTTGTTCAGTTTCTGGCTCTAGTTTGTTGTAGGTATGGTAGTCATTAACTCGGCTTCTTGGCTGTGCTATTTGATATTTAATCTTGTCAGTTTAAGTTAATTGTCGGTCATAAAGATTTATAGAAATATATAAAAGTAACTCATAAAAAAGAGGATGGTGATTTTGTCAAAAAATCATCCTTCTTAAAATACACAATAGCTGTACTAGAGTTCTTTAAGCTTTAATTATTTACTGCATCTTTGCTACAGAGCGGACCTTTACTGTATCTGGCAGTATCTCAATGTCTTCCTTTCCAACAGCTGATACAGTTTCCATGGCTGGAGTGGTGGCTGTTGCATGGTCCGTTAACTTGGCCAGAAAGCTGTACGTACACAAAATCCCTCACTGTAGTGAAGTAAGGGAGTGTCAAAAGTGTCAGCCACAACCACAGACTTCCACAGCTGTTTGATTAAAGATGCTCCTCCCGTGCTCCATCTCCTCTGCATTCCCTTTGTCAATAATCATTAACTTGGAGGAATATGAACACTTGAATAATGTCCCTCTTAGTCATAGTATTACAGTAAAATTAAAGAATGAGCTCGTCGGAAAATAAAAGAACTGCCTCTTATGCTTCCTGCCTTGCTTGTAAAAGGATACAAATGGAAGCCTTGTAGATGTAGAGACATCAGCTCTGCGATCAGAATGCATTGCACAATTGGTGCTCAAGATATTTCGCTATCTACCCTGAGCTTGAGGTTGAGTCATTGGATGCATTGCCTGTGAAACTGATGTGTGCATAACATCACAGTTTAAAAACAATAGTGTTACAAGTGTCAGCCATTGCCCCAGATGCCCATCACATATTACCCTTGTGACAACAGGGCATTACTAAGGCAAGTGCATCAGATATTACAGACACAACATCAAAGAGCAAAGACTCAGTTCATTGGATGTTATACAGGCTTAGCTATCGAAGCTATTATAGCACATGTAGCTGGGAAACGGGAATGCATCACTATCCTGTGGAGTTTTCTGGTGAACTTGTCTTTTGCGAAGAATCCTGAATTCCGAAGTTCATCTCCATCAGATCAGCTTGGGTGTGGAGAAATGCTGACAACACTCCAAAAGCCCAGTTGGTAGAGAACAGTCAAATGCTGTGGCATCAGTGTCGTACGGTAACCTAATGTTCGGTTTGCTGGGAAAAAAATGGCCTTCTCATTTTTGATGGTCATTAAATTGCTGCCCGTTTTCTACAGAAGTATTCTACAAAGCCACGACCTACCACTCTTCCATCGAGGTAATTTACAGTCTCACTCCCATATTCTTCAGGAAGGCAGTGCCACTTACCACTCTGTCAAAATGAAGACAAAGTGGAGGAGTGAAAAGAGGGTTAAACATCTACTCTGACCCTAATATGAACCTCACAAAACACATAAGAGAGGGGACTAAGGGAATTATCTACACTGCTCATCAGTTCTGAACAGTTTAATCATAAGGAAGGTTGCAAATGAGATGAGGCCATTGTGTCCATCTGGCCCCTTTCAAAACGTATTAATCCAAGGATCTCATCCAGCTGTTTCGTGAAGGAAACCAAAATATTGGCTTCAACCACATGACTGGGTCCCTTGTTCCATACTCATACTCTTTCTTCAAGTGTTCTTTGTTTTAAATTACTCTAATTACTTCCACGTAATTTCCACTTATGTCCTCTGGCTCGTATTTCATTGTTCATTTTGAAGCTGTCCACTGTGTTGACTTTGTTGATGCCTTTGAGAATTATGAATACTTACAGTGGTGTGAAAGTGCTTGCCCCCTTCCTGATTTCTTATTTTTTTGCATGTTTGTCACACTGAAATGTTTCAGATCATCAAATAAAATTGAAATATTAGACAAAGATAACACAAGTAAACACAAAATGCAGTTTTTAAATGAAGGTTTTTATTATTAAGGGAAAAAAAAATCCAAACCTACATGGCCCTGTGTGAAAAAGTGATTGCCCCCCCCTGTTAAAACATAAATCAACTGTGGTTTATCACATCTTTGGAAAGCTGAGTTCAATTTCTCTAGCCACACCCAGGCCTGATTACTGCCACACCTGTTCTCAATCAAGAAATCACTTAAATAGGACCTGCCTGACAAAGTGAAGTAGACCAAAAGATCCTCAAAAGCTAGACATCATGCTGCGATCCAAACAAATTCAGGAACAAATGAGAAACAGAGTAATTGAGATTTATCGGTCTGGAAAAGGTTATAAAGCCATTTCTAAAGCTTTGGGACTCCAGCGAACCACAGTGAGAGCCATTATCCACAAATGGCGAAAACATGGAACAGTGGTGAACCTTCCCAGGAGTGGCCGGCCGACCAAAATTACCCCAAGAGCGCAGCGACGACTCATCCAAGAGGTCAGAAAAAACCCCACACCAGCATCCAAAGAACTGCAGGCTTCACTTGCCTCAGTTAAGGTCAGTGTTCATGACTCCACCATAAGAAAGAGACTGGGCAAAAATGGCCTGCATGGCAGAGTTCCAAGACGAAAACCACTGCTGAGCAAAAAGAACATAAAGGCTCCTCTCAGTTTTGCCAGAAAACATCTTGATGATCCCCAAGACTTTTGGGAAAATACTCTGTGGACTGACGAGACAAAAGTTGAACTTTTTGGAAGGTGTGTGTCCCATTACATCTGGCGTAAAAGTAACACAGCATTTCAGAAAAGGAACATCATACCAACAGTAAAATATGGTGGTGGTAGTGTGATGGTCTGGGGCTGTTTTGCTGCTTCAGGACCTGGAAGACTTGCTGTGGTAAATGGAACCATGAATTCTGCTGTCTACCAAAAAATCCTGAAGGAGAATGTCCGGCCATCTGTTCGTGACCTCAAGCTGAAGCACACTTGGGTTCTGCAGCAGGGCAATGATCCAAAACACACCAGCAAGTCCACCTCTGAATGGCTTAAGAAAAACAAAATGAAGACTTTGGAGTGGCCTAGTCAAAGTCCTGACCTGAATCCGATTGAGATGTTGTGGCATGACCTTAAAAAAGCGGTTAAGGCTCGAAAATCCTCCAATGTGGCTGAATTACAACAATTCTGCAAAGATGAGTGGGCCAAAATTCCTCCACAGCGCTGTAAAAGACTCATTGCCAGTTATCGCAAACGCTTGATTGCAGTTATTGCTGCTAAGGGTGGCCCAACCAGTTATTAGGTTTAGGGGCAATCACTTTTTCACACAGGGCCATGTAGGTTTGGTTTTTTTTTTCCCTTAATAATAAAAACCTTCATTTAAAAAGTGCATTTTGTGTTTACTTGTGTTATCTTTGTCTAATATTTCAATTTGTTTGATGATCTGAAACATTTCAGTGTGACAAACATGCAAAAAAATAAGAAATCAGGAAGAGGGCAAACACTTTTTCACACCACTGTATATCAGGTCCCCTTGTAGCCTCTCTAAGACTAAACCTCGGTTCTTTCAGCTTGTCAGTGTAGGGCATTCTTTTAGGTTCTGAAATGCACATTCAGTATTTGCTCTTTTCTGGGCTGACTGTGGAGCAGCAATATTTTTGCAGTATGGTGACTAGGCACAGGTAGGACACTGCAATATCATGAATGGTAATTCTCTATACGTGTTCGCATAAGGGCGAAGAAAGGGTTACTTGCAATTTGCTTATGATTCTGGCTTGTTTAACTGAAATCTTACATTTTTCCATCCATTTTCTAATCACTTCTTCCAATTCAGGGTCATGAGAAAGTTGGATATCCTGACAAGCAACAGGCGCAAAGCCAGATTCACCCTAGATGGGACACCAGTCCATTGCAGGGCTGACGGACACTAACACACATGCACTCACAAAAGAGTCAGTTTGCCCAGAAGCCATTTAACCTACCAGTATGTTTTTGGACTGTGCATGGAAACTGGAATACCTAGGCTGTGTCCCAAATGCTACACTAAGCTCTTTCCCCATGTCCACTCTTCTGTAAAGTAGAATGAGTGTGGACCTAAAGGGAAACCACAGTTATTGAATCCTACTAACACAATTAATTAAACAAATCTTGAATCAAGCACAAAATCATGATCTGTGTGAAAGTACTATAAATCGCCGTGTTGTCACAAACCGCAGGTCTTGCCACGGGCGAGAGCAAAAGTTTGCGCAAATTGGGATGTGAAGCATTGAACGCTTCCCGCTCACTAGTCACCCTAATGACTAATGTGATGCGTGACATAATGAACGAATACAGGTTATGCAGCAGACATTGTAGCGTTACATAGCATTATGTAGCGTTAACAAGTAAGTAGTATTTGTCGGCAAAACCGTCTCGAAATCTAAAGTAATATTTCTGTTGGATTAAAAGAGATGTATTCACAAGCCTTCTTGTTTGCAATGTAATAGGGACGCTTCACGTCGCCGGAAGTTTTGTTGCCTGCTTCTGAATCCCAAGATATGTTGCTGCGCATATCTGGAAATTTGATCTATTTTGTCCTGGAAATTGCGAGGTTTTAGAAGTAACTTTGTGCATTTTACTTTTATTGTGGTTTGAAATGCACACATCAGTGCTGATTCTTTCTAAGACTGAAATATAAAAATAACATTGCAGTTTCCCTAAAAGGTGGATAAGCATTCAAGGGTGCACCCTATAAAAAGGGTGATGGGACACCCTCGCACATTGGTTACATGGCTCATGGTCAAAATGCTTTCTGTTGTTGCTGCTGTTTTGCACTGCTTCTTTTGCAGTGCACATTTGCAGAAAATGTTTCAAGGGAACTTTTCATGCTCCACTCACAGTTTGATGACATTGAATGTCATCTTGTCTGTCCCTGCACACATGTAGTGACGCATCGTGTTGGTTCACTTTGAGCAGGTACAACACAAAAAGGGCAAAGTAAACTAAGGAAAACTTGGCAATACAACTCTCTGCTTATTCAAAGCTTGGTACTATTAAATACATTTCATCTCGTCTGTCCCAGTACAAAAATGACAGTACGAGGAACATAACGCGTTCATTCAAAGTAAACTAAATAAGGTAAATCTGGCCATACCTCAAAGCTTTATACTGTTAAATACTTCATCCTTCTGTGTACAAAATACATTGCAGGTTAAACAAATATTCATCACTCAAAATGAGGTGGTTAATAATCACTTTATATCAACATTTCTTACCAAGAATACATTCAGTATGAATCTAAAGTAGACTAATGAAAATTTGTTCTGAATTTTCAAACTGTAAAAAAGTTAAATTTGACTAATGTGTGAATTTTGTATTCTCAATGGCAACATCCCCTTGCTTTGATACGCGAGAACATGAAATGTCGTCATTCCACAAGGAACTGGTGGTAGTTTCCTTCAGCGAAGTCCGCTCCGATGCGGACTTCAGAAAGGGCACATTGTGCGCACTTGTGAGCATGTTTGTGAGACACAAATTAGAAATGGGACACCCTGAGCCCTTGCAGACCTGAGCAGGAATGTAAATATGAAGGACTCAAGACCTCAGGTATGCATACTGGGACAAGGCCCTAGAGGAGACCCTAGGGGAGAACATACTCTAGACCCTAGGGGCAAACAGGGGAGACCATACAAACTCCACACAGATAGCACACGAGGGCTTCAACCCAGCGCCACAGTGACGCAAGGCAGCAGTGCTTTTCACTGTGCCACCATGCTGCTCTAGTCCAGTACAACAAAATCTAAAAACAATATATTTTTCTGTGGATGTAAGAAGTAATGTTTAAAATTTCCTTCTCAGTCCTAAGAAAAAATAATTTAAAAAATCCTTTAGATCTTTGGAGAAATAATAACTAGCATCTTATTTATTTGAAATGAAGTAAACTGTTTTATTTTGTAATTATCTAAACCAAAATGTATCCAGATCCTCAATTTCATGTTGTGTTTTTTTGGACTGTGGTTTGGAGGTGGTGAGAACATTATTAAGGGAGCTGTGTGATTAAGTCCCGTCACAAGGGACACAGTTTTTATGTCTGGCTGTTACAGCACCTAGGTTTCCTGAGGGGTCCTGAGCGTGGCTTTGATAAGGAAGCCACAGAGGGCTTAGTTAGGTCTCCCTGTCTCTGGTTGTAGCCCCCAGCAAGATCTGTTTGTCATCCACCACAGGTTGCGGTTTCACGTAGTGCATGGTACATTTTCCAAGTTTTAATCCTGTGCTGTTGCATTTGGAGTTTATTTCCATGGCAACCATTACTTTCAGGCTTTGACGTTGCCAACTACCTGTTAGAATTTTGCCCCTCTGAAGATCCTGAGCATATTTCAGTGTTCAAGTGTTGAAAAATTGTTATTTTAAAAAAATGTATGTGTAAATCATGCACATTGTGAGGAAGTCTTTCTTCAGAATTGATAAAATATTGCCCATGGGGAAAACTGGAAACCCTTGATAAGATAAAGACAGGTAATTAAAAACATGATCTGCTTGCATTCTTTTTATAGAATGTGTCCTTATTTTGCAATATTATCTCTTTTCTAATATTTACTTTTCAGATCAGTTCAAGAGATATTATGTTTAGATAAACCTGTTTTTCTCTTGCTAATGTGTTTTACATTTGCGTTTAAATGAATCATTTCATTGAGAAATGGCCTGTGCTCCATGTAATAAATGATGAGTATGGCAGCCGCGTTTATCCAGAGCAAAAAAATACCTGTTTTGTCTACAGCTGGGCATTTTACTGGGACAGCTGGCATTAAGTGCCTTGATCATAAGTACAGCAGCAGTGCCCATCTGTAACCTTCCACCTTAAAACTTCCTGAGCCCTAACACTACTTCCCTAACCACTCCTTTCTTACATTCTGAAATCTTTCAAGATTTAATCTGAAATTTACTTAATAAGGATTTGAATTCCTTGAAGCACGTTAGTTGTTCATTTATGAAAAGTGTTGGTTAATACTATACACTATGTGAACATCTGTACATTCATTGTCTTGTCTTCTGTGACAAATTACTTCCCCGGTCTGACATTCTTACATGAAAATTAAAAATATACAGAAAAAAACTTTATACTTTCATTTTGTAAGGTCTTTCTGTGTAATGTTTTCTTGTTTCAATTTTTTCCCTATGTGAAAAGTGAGCCCTAGGTCCAGCTACCTCAGATGATATCACAACATAAATGTTTCTTGAAAGAATGAATTAATGATGATTTCGACATGGGAATTCCTATAAAATTGCACTGCCCTCCAATGTGAGTTTCCGTAAAGCAATTATAAGCAATTCTGCTTGTGTGCAGTATGAGAAAAAAGTAATTCCTTAGTCAGGAGAGAGAATTAAATTAAAGGTATCACCTCTGGAGACAGAACAAGAGTAACATTTTGTTTCATTAAGGATGTTCTTTCTGCATTTAATTTACATACCATCATTTGCCAAAATGTGAAATTTTAAGTATGCTGCAGTGTGTAGTTGTATCACAACTGCTCAGTCATTGGTTTACATTCAAGTGTTACCTGTCAATCTGAATGAATTATGAGCAAATGAAGAATTTTCTCTTAGGCATCATTTTGTGATGAACATACTAGGGGATTTATTGCTTGAATTGAATACCAGCATGCTTACATTTTCTCTCATTCTCTGTCTCATTTAAAACTACGGCTCTTCTCTGTTTTGATCTTGCAGAAACAAATCAATGTAGCGTTTTGAAAACAGAAGAGGTCAAGCACAGTCAGTGGAGGTGTCCTGGTGTATGAGCTGTATCGTCACCTGTGGATGTTTGAAGTGTCTTGGAGTATGCAGCCATATTTCTGCTACTCATTTGCATAACATAGACCACTCCTTCTGTTTTGCATCTTCAATTAACATTAAAAGAAAATAGCAGCAGAAGCATGGACGAAGGGTTTCTGTATCTCCTTCTTAATATACTGGATACTAAAACAGTGTTTGTATTTTTGTGTGGATGTTTCATCATTAGGGAGAGAGATTTTGCCTTTTTTCCTGTATCCCGCACTGCAAAGTACATGGTATACTGTCTGTATGCCACATAGTATACTATGAGTACTATATGCTATGTATATACTAGACCACATGGTATACTGTCTGTATAGCAGATGGTAAATGGTATTCAGGGTGTACTGCAGAGAATGTGGAGACACAAGTTACCAAGGTTACCCCCTTCACCTTATAAATATTCAATGGTGATTGAAAGCATTGAGGACAAATCTAGTTAGACTGAGGATGACCATTCTTCCCACTAAAATTGGAGTAAACATTATAGTAATAGTTATAGTAGTAATAGGTCAAAGTTAAACTTGGTAAAAAAAAGTTAAGCTCTGTTGTAAAGCTATGTGTACAAGTAGATACGACTATTGACATCCTGTGAATGATAGTTTTTCCCTAATGCATGAAGTGTAATTGCTGTTCACATTGATTTGTTTTCTGAATCGGTTAAATGCTCATGAAATGGTCATTCTTTAGATTTGCTGGAGAATTAACTAAGTTTTCTAATACTTCTGTCTCTATTGAAATTGAAGGAGGACTTTTAAAAGATAGATAAGGCATGCAGTGATCCCTTCTTCTTAACGGGAGTGCCATTCCTCTGATATTTTTAGCACATTGACCAAAATGAGCAGTATGTACTATTTGAGCCAAGGCTCTCTGGTAAGAAATTGATCTGACATTGAAGTGATGTAATGAGAAAGTGTCATTTAAAAAGCTGTTGCTTTGGATGTGTTGTATTCATGAACTGCTATATAGGAGTTTTATTGCCGTACCTGCTATGCTGTTCTGAAAGGATGAATATGGACTCACCACTCATATGTGATTATTAATCTGTTTCCGGACTGCTATGGAATGTGCACATCAGGGTTATCATTTAATTCTAGATTTTTTTTTCTCCTGGGGTTGAACATGACCTGAAACTTCTGCCAGGGGATTTTGGTTGAACCCTAGTATTTAAAGTGTATTTCTTAACCAATCTAAAGCCCAGGCTTGGCATGCTGGTGTCTACAGTGAACACCTTCCCAAACACTGCGGTCATCGATGTTGTTTCAAGGGTTGAACCACTGAAGAAAGTGAAATTAATCTGAACACATTATACTGGTGGAAATGCTGAGTTGTATTGATTGACTTGTTAATGTCAGAAAAGCGTCAATAATTTTATAGCATTTGTTGATGAGTGTATAGTCGTTGGGCTTATGAGACTCGGGGATATCGAAGTGTGAAGCGCTGGAATAAAGCAAAGACTGAATGAATCCGGGTGAGCAGTATCACATTGCAGTCACAACCAGGGATTTGACATCTGTGTGCTGTTCATGGGTGACTTCTGCATCTAGTTAAAAGGCTATCAGAGGTGCAGGTAAAAATGTCCGTCACATAACAAACTCAGTAAGGCCTTTTCTAAGTGTATTCAGAGACGTCTGTTCTTTCCAACAGGGGGTTTGTCTATGACAGCAGGAACAACCTTCAGATGAGAGGCTTGGTGGTGCTTCTGATCTCTAAAGCTGCTGGGCCTAGCACTGCCACCAAAGACCTTCTACAGCAGGACATGGTCAGTGGAATCTACCCCAGGTAAGGCCAGGGATAATGAGTAAGGCTTTCCTGCAGTCACTGTGCCTGGCTTAGCTCAGACTGCTTTTAATAAGGGAAAAAAAGAAAAGAGTTTTTAAGAGTAGTGGAACTTTTCTGTCAGAACAGACAACACTAAGCCTCAGAGACAAGCACACTACATACAATATTGAGTCTGTGCTCTAATGAGCCAATGCTCCTGGGATGTTGATTTCTGTTTCACACTCTGCCATCATTACTGTAACAGGAGCTTGTTTCAAAGAGTGCTGTTCGCCAGCGAAGTAACGCACAGCGCTTAACTTGTGTTAACTGTATTTATCTGCTGTATTTCCAAAAACTCTCTTAAAGGCCTGGAGTCCCATACAACATACTTGATGCATTCCTTTGCATGACTATGTGTGCAAAATAAAATCCTGCTCATGTTGCAAGGTCTTGTTTTTGATAAAAGCAGAGGCAAACATCAGTCCATGTTGACTTTGCTGCACTTAGAAGACTTTCCCCTGAAAACTGAAGCACATTGATTTGACAATGTAAATTCAGGTGACTTATACTTGCATATTCCTTATTTTTGCAGTTACAGTTCCCATGTTAACTGACAGAAACATTCTTGACTTCTCCTACGTAATATAGAAGCATGTCTTGCAAAGAACATCTATTCAGATTGTGCTAAGTGTAAAATCAAACTGAATTATATTAAGGTGAATAATAATTCTAATAAAGCAGAACTGCCCCAAATGGCCTTTCAATTCCAATTGCATGTATAAAGTCAAATTTAGTAGTCGAAAACAGACAGCTGTTTCTTCCATATATACAGAATGTGTTATAATACCTTAATCCTTGAAAGCTACAGCAGTTCTAGGCTTGTGTATAGCCCTGCTGAATAGTCCAGATGTTTTTACTGTACGTAGCAGTAGTGCATGTGTAGGCCAAGAAACCTGGGTTTGTGTCCTGCCTGGGACTTAGGGAAGTTGCAATAGGCATATGAATGAATTAAGCTTCCTTGCTTTGAGTTATCGTGTATGCAAAGTGCTTAGCACCATATCTCTCTTCGCTCTTGAAAAGTAGTTGGTTATGCTGGTATTGTGCAACCTAAAGTTGAGCCATGTCTGAAAATCCAAGGAGACTGCCTTAAGGTTTATATATCTACTACCTCGCGGCACAAGCAAGCTCCGATGTGGTTTAATGCATGCCATGTCATTGCAACCTAAACACGTACTGGGGTTGTTTCAGTACTGGAGCCTATTATAAGAGACCGCACAGAATAAAAACCACCAGACTGTTATAGTACGTTAAGTCAAATTCTTAAGTGATACCAAAATAGGAGAATCATCAAACACTGTTGATGTAGAAATTTACTAAATTTAAGACTAAATTCGATATTGGGCAAACACCTCGCAGATGACATTTAGCATGCAAAGTTCAGTGTGTTCTATGCAAGTATCAGAAACGTACACTGTAAATAGAAAAGGGGAAACGCTGAGTGTGAGAGAGACCTAGGTAAATATATAGACACACCATTTTCATCTTTTGGACAATGTGGGGAAGCAGTCGAAAAGGCTAACAGCAGAATCTTGGGAGGAATACTGTTAAAAATGTAGAATTTAAATCAAAGGATGCTGTGTTAAAATTGTAAAAGAACACTTAGAATATTGTGTACAACTTTGGTCAAGATACTGCTGTGCAACCTGGAATCAGTCCAGAGAAGAACAACTACGGTAGATACATTTCTAGGCTTGAAGGAATGTTCTACACAAAATATTCTGTAATTTGCTACTGGCAGGACTAAGGATGATGTCCACATGGTGGGATCCTGTGTTATCCCTGAAATGCTTGTGTGAGTCCTCCTCCTTGTTTCAGTCAACCGAGTTCTGATATTTTCTTGCTAATAAAAGAGCTATATGTTACCAGTGTGTGGCCTGAACGTTTTAGTTTTCTAAGCCAAGTTTTCCAGTACTTTCTGGGAAATGTACTGCCTAGCCTTACCCGTTCTGTTTTCTTCTCTCCGAGGTTGGAAGTAACCTCAGTTTTGCGAGACACATTGTACCACATATATGTTTGCAGGTAGCCATCTGGAATAACAGCTTCACAACTACATTTAGCCTTTGGCACGTACATTATGAATTAGCACAAGCCATCCCTAACCAAGATGGGGAAAAGCCCAATGCCAAAAAATAGAGGTTACATGAGGGGAAAAATGAAGGCTCCTCTTAATACCTTGAAACCGGACAGCTGTTGTTTTGAATTTGCTCCAGTGGTACAAAGAAGAGAAAGAGTGATTTTGTTATTCTCATTAGCCAGTTAGACACCGGCTTGACACCAACTTGTCATTTCAAAGAGGCAATACTGTTCCTGTCTGCTGTCTCAGTTTAACAATTCATAGAAAGCTGTAGAGACCCCATTATACAGAGAGAGCTACTGAAATGCTATTATATCTTGGCTGAAAAGCAAGCTTCCTTCATAATGCCCAGGGCAAGGTTAAAGGTCTTATTTCCTTGCTTGCAGAAATAAAATTGAATTCAGTAACTCAAAGAAGAGATTTCTACACACTGCAATTCAGTAAGCAGTCTATATTTCCCTATTATGGTAGCAGTAAGATAGTTACATCATTTTATTTTTATCTAGTATTAAATGGAAAAAAAACCTTAAAATCAGGGTAACAGAATGTATAAAGCTGTGTTTGTTATATTTCTTAGTATGCATTACTTTATTTTATTACTCATTGATTTATAAGATATGGCTGAGGTTCGTAGTCAGAAAACTTTCAATTTGAAGATGGGGTCAAGCCCCAGTGTATCCTATTATTTATGAACGTTAAGCAGATGTGGTTACTCTAATAGCAGATTCTGACTTTCTTGCAATTACTTCCTGGGTGAGTTAATGAGTGTCTGAATTGCCCTTATAATTAGTTTTTTTTTGTTATAGCCCAGTACACTGAAAATTTCCTGTGACCCAACTGGCCCTGTACAGCCCTTTGTATGGGCTGTTTTTTCAGCAGGAAATGTAGTAAATGTTTAAAAGTAGTATTACACTGTGCCCTCAGCTGTCATAAGCAATACCCTATCAGGAATCCTTTTGGAGCTATCAAAACTGCTTTGTTTTTCATTTGAATTAAGAAGACAAGCTTTTATTTTCTTGAATGTTTTTGTTTTTCCTCCATAAATCAAGGTAAATCAATAAAATAAAATGAGAAGGAGTGGTTTATGTGGTTTCATTAGCAGTTGCTAAACTTGTGTTTATTACTTGGTCAGTAATCCTGAACAGGTCATAGGAGAGTACTCTTTTTAGAACTCTGGTTTTTTAACATGCTGTGGTTTAATTTGGAGAAGCAGCAGGAACATGAGGAAAACGCAATAGGAATAAAGAAATGAAATCCTACACGTTTAACCGTTTTTTGCGGTTTTCAATAAGAGATCAAGCTGAGATCAGACTCTCTCAATTTGATATTCCAGGATCACAATGCAAAGGCAAAATATCAATTTAAGTTCAAACTTGTTTGAGCTTAAATATGTCATTTTTCACCAGGATAAATCCGTGTGAAGTTGATCTTTGTCAAGGCTCTTGACAAAAACAAAAACCCAATAAAATCCCAAAGCTTCAGAGCAGTCTACAAGGTTGGAGCTTTGCATGAAGCATTATTGTGAGTTTCCCTAAATTCCCTGTGAGCATGCCCTGGGCCAGCCCTTGAGGGAGTCCCCTCTTAACTAAGGGTCTTTTTCAGCACTGCACACGTTGCATTCACCCCTCATCCCACTCCAGCAGTCTTTGCAGGAATAGAGTGTCAAGAGTCTACCAACTTTGGCGATACAGTGAGGCTCATATACCACACAAAGAAAGTCAGGTCCATTAAGTCTTGGTAGCATTGACATTGCTGCATGTTGAATGCAGCTTTCAGCCCTCTGGGAAGGGGAGAAGTCACGCTAAAATCCGTTCTTTGCTTTCTCAGCTCTGCGCAGCCGACATCCATGATCGTCAGGGATTTCATTTAGGAAAAAAAGATGCACGTCTTGTATTGATGAGAAGAGCAGTTGGAAACCATATGGTTCCTTAATGAGGAAGAAACAGATGCAATTAAGATCAGTTTTATTCAGGTCGTATTCAGAGATGACAGGGCGTATCCTGCACAATTTTCCTGGCAAGATGAACTGGTCATCACTGGGGATATCTTTAACTTCCTTGTAATGTTTAGGGTCAATTTGTAATATGCAGACCTTTAAAGCCTTGACAGAGTAGTCAGTGCTTGTTTTTTTGGAGCGCTGCTTTGGGATTAAATGTCTTCCTTCTTCAAAGCATCGGATTTCTTTCTGGCATTGAAGTTCATTGCCATTTCCATGATGCCTTACAAAATTTGAATACAGTGTGAGTCTTTCAGAAGTAGTCTTTACTAATCCAGAAATATAATATATTGGTAAAACCTTTTTGCCTTTGCTAAAGAAGTTTCTGTATACAGAGTTCTGATGCATATGGAGTTCAGACTCTCCTGACATGGGAATGAAGTGTGAAACTTTTCACAGGTTTTTGACCATATTATGTGGACCTTACTTCCATTTGTATAGTCAATAATGATAAGCCAAGATATACGTGTACTCAACTGGAAAAAAAAGATCCACCATCAGCTGGTTCGGGGTGTGTTGGCATCGTCCCTTTATTTACAGTACAAACAGAACTGATTTGTTAACTAGAATAATAAAAAAGGTTGTTCACATGGGTTAATGTTTTAAGCTTTGGTTTGTGCTCTGCTTAAAAATAGCATGTCATTTCAGAAAAAGACTGTTCCCTTTCATATTTTTTAAGAAAAAAATGAAGACGGATAGTGCTTTAAATGGGCAATTTTATATGCGTATTATGTGTCTGCTGTGCCAAGTAGTTACCAGAATCCAGTGTTATGTTTGGCCATGTCTGTGGTGTTTCAATGACCTCTTTTTTAGTGAGACCTCTGTTGCAGTCACATCAGTGGGTGTGAGGTGTCGGTCTGGTTAGTAACTATTACAAGCGTCCGGTTAATCTTTGCTTTTTTTTCTTTAACCACACCCCAGGAGTGTCTCATTGCCTGCTCCTACAGGAAGTGACTGAATTCTTCCAGTGCTCGGACGGCAGTCACTTCAGACACAGTTTTTTCCCCTGTTATACCATTGCTTGATTTGGAACTGTTATACCTCTCGCTGCACGCTCGCTGCCTTTGCCTAAATTATGTTTTAGAACATCAAAGCCTGTGGTTAACTCAAAAGTTTCATTTTCCTTTAATTGTTGATGCATTTGCACCGCAAAGCTGTAATACAAAGGTAAAAATCAGTGGCTTTGTTTACTTATTTATATTAAGTGACCATTTATACTGTTAACTCTGCTCCAGAATGCATAAGTCAATATCGCAAAACCACTATAATTCTGCAAATTCTGCACTGTTTGGCACCAGTCAGCTGCCTTGCTTGGCCTGAGCCCAGGGCTGAATGGCATGTAGTTTCCAGGTCTGGATTGCTGTATGCCTGCAGAGCCATGAGAGGAAACTCTCCATGGGCCTGGTGGCTCAATTCTCAATTTTTCTATTGTGTGCATTCCATATTTTATGTGAGTGCATGTTGTCAGGGTAGTTTTACATTTGGTAATTACTGGTAGTTACAATTGCTAGCGGGCAGATTGCTACAGAATTGTCAGCTGTAACAAAGTAATTGAGATTGCATGTGATATTGCCAAGATAGGAAAAGCTATTGATATTTATTCTGAATGTGCTGGGGCTGTTATTAGAAATCCCACCTTTTATTGTAATTAAGTCACAGAAGCAGGGGAAAGATTTGTTGTGGAACTATTAGCAGTGTTCATAGAATAAGATTAAGATTGACAAGTATACCTTAGAATAACTGATTGATTAAAGGAATTGCTGAAAATGTACAGAATTAGTAGCAAGTACTACTGCAACGTCTGACTTACTCCTGTTCATGGTATAGGTCATCATCGTTAGGCCCATTTTTTACCTCTACTTAACCGTTGAATGGTCATAACCTTTTCCAGAAATCAAAAAGATCTTACATGATAGAGAAATAATTTAATTGTAAAGCTCTCAAATGAGCCTATATTGTAATTCCATGAAATGTGAAATGTTCAGTAAAACAGTTGTCTGATTGTAACCATAGACTTCATCCTGCTCAAAACATGTAAATCTGGATTGAGTTCAAATTGGCTTTAGAGTTTGATGTCATTGTCTAGACCCTAATCTACTTTTCCTGCACATTTCGCCTTCTCCACTGCGTGGTAGATAAATCGGCAGCCGCACAGGAAAGAAAAACGGCTATAGTACAGCTCAGTATTAAATGTGTTTGTTTAGCTCTGTTTTCGTCACTTTAATGTTAATTGTGTTGTGTTAATTGGCCATTTGGGAAAATTAATTAAAATATTGAATTCTGTTTCATTATGCAGACATTTAATTAGTAGTAATTAACAGGAGACCATATCCGGTCTCAAATAAAACCTGTAATGGTATTAGTTGTGTATATCCCTTCCAATTACAACACCTGCCTGACCCACTCTATTCAAATCTGTGCTGGACTTCAACCAATTTTGGACACCAAACAAAGCTTCCAGGAAATATAGATTCCAATCTAGGCTATGGTATATGAAAAACTGCACAAAATCAGTTATCTGTTTTGAGTTGGGTGAGGTCAGGGGTCACAAAGCCATACAGTGTTTTTTTTGTTTTTCCGTTTTATTATACAGCACTGGTATCTCTGACTTTTAGAAACATATTCAGAGACCCCCCCCCTTAATCGGTGAAGGCGCACGCTGATCGTGCTGCTTGCACCTCGGTCATGTCACTAGCTGAGTGTGACTGGGATTGCAGAAGTTGTGATGGGCAGTGGGCTGAGCACTGCCAAGGACAGCGTGGGGTTAGCTGGCCTGGGCCCTGTTTTAAGTGCTGTCAGTGAGAGACATACCTCTTCTCCAGTTGGTGTCAGAACTCTGGCATGGGGATGGTGGTCCCTGTGATGTGTTCAAAGTTAATTGAATCGTCGGTAGGCAGGTGGGAGGAGTCCTCCTGTGTGTTCTCATTCTCCCCTGTGTGTGGTCATGGGGTTCATAACTGCCAGTCAAGACTTGAAAAACACAGATGGCTTTTCTTACATTTTGGTGCCAAAATAAAAACAGTTGATTCTAATTTTTTAAAAAAACAACAACTTTCCAGTTCTGTGTAGATTTTAAACCAAGTATTGAATTGTCGAAATGCAGAAGAGCTCTTACAGAGCACACACTGTAAGAAAAAACACCTGTTTATTTGAATTTCATTTCAAACACCTAAATACCGCTTATTTTGCTCAAACTGTGAAGCACCCCAGTGACAACGTGGATCTGCCTATGGTAGGAGGCGGCTGAAGAGCTTTGTGTCCGCAGTGGTGAACCCCATGCAAGAAGTGAAAGAAAATAATGAGATGTGACTCTGCTCTGCATTTAATTGTACACCTGTTGTTGAAGGCTTGTGCACAGTAGCCCTTGCTACCGTGTCAATGAGCAATGAGCATTATGGGTCAGTGCTACTGGTTTATGGCACTACAATAATGATTTAAGTAATGAGACAAGAGTGAACATTCTGAGATCAGCCACTAGAATATTGTACCGTAGAAACAATTTATAACTGGTTTAATAATTGTCAGTATTTCTGCTAGGAACAAGTAGCATTTAAATTTATTTTACATGACAACTGATAAAATGTAACAGTTTAGGATGAGACAAAAATAGGGTAAATTAAAGATTTTGTCTGAATCGGAAATATATATTTGTATACTTAGGCTTTCTTAGATAAAACAGTTTTTTTTTCCTCAAAGCTGACATTTTGAAAACGGAACATTTTAAATATTTTTTTTGAATTTGCATCCTGATTCTTTATCTGCTAAAGATGATTTTAGAGTGGAGAGCAAGCAGAGAGCTCTTTATAGCTGGGTTCAGTGGTGCTGTATTTCTAAGACACTAGAGAATGATTTGAAATACACTTTGGTACAAGAGTGGATGGCATGAAACATCAGTAGCTTTATAATGAAATGTTTCAGTCTGCCCTGAGAACCTTTTTGCAGACCATTTTCTCGCTGTTTCATCCAATACTGGGTAACAAGGAATATTGGAGCCGAACCCTGCAAAAACAGCTTGGTTTTTGATAGAATGTTTTCAAATTTTAGTCGAGGCTCACAAATAGGCGCTAAGCAGTGTACACCCTGGATGGGACACCAGTCTATCACAGGGCAGACACACAGACGCAAACCTGCGCCAGCTTTCCCAGAAGCCAGTTAACCTACCAGTAGGTCTTCGGCCTGTGGGACGAAACTGAAGCATCTAGAGAAAACCCACACGAACACGGGGAGAACATACAAACTGCACACAGAGAGCACCCCAGGAATTGAACCCAGGGCCTCAGAGCTGCGAGTGAGCGATGCTAACCACTGCTCCACTATGCCGCCCACTTAAATCTTCATATCTATTTTAAAAATAAAAGCTCTGTGCAATGCAGAGGGAACTCCTTTGCCAATAAATAATTTATGCACAAAGCCCTTGCATTAATACCAAACATTAACAGCTGGCTTTTTGATTTTTAATTTGGTCAACTGAAACGCCATTCTGAAACACCAGGTGGATTTTGATCAGGGGTGCATGTCATTACTACTCAAAAGGGTGAGAGGTTTCAATTTTGGGTTGTTCAGTACTGTTTAAAACATGCCATAAAGCATGCTATTTTAACTTATTTTAACCTCGTTAAGATAGATTTTTTTTTAGCTAGAAAAGCAGTGTTTTATGATGGTTCTATTCATTAGCTTTGAAAGACAAAAAAAATCCCCTGCTCTAGCTTTCCATGGGTTCCTAATGAGCACTGAGTAATTTCCCATTTCCCATTACCTCTTCCACACTCATTTAAACTGGTGCTCTCTTTGTGACTGCTAGCCCTCTGAGTATGGCTCATTACCATTTGGTATGATGTGTATTGATATCTCCTGTAATTGTCACCTCCCATTTGACATGCAGCATTTGTAAAATGTATCGTGCTTGACTAGAGTCTGCTAATAGTTGGCTGGGATATGGTAATCAGCTAACAAATAGGCTTCATACTACATTGCGATGGCTGCTAAATAATGTATACTGTTTTATCAGAACTGTCCATGTGTAAACAGCTTTGCTCACAGGTTATGACCATTCAGTTAAGCTGTTTAGCATTCAGAAGACAGTTGTCTTTAAACAGCATATGGCTTTCTTTTCAGTACTTTGTGTTATTAAAATCAATTTTGTGATTTACAGCTAAATCCATCTAGCCTGTAGCATAATGCTATACCTATTTTTAAAGCTGAATTTGCTTTTGGTTTTGGCTAATGAAATATAGGAAAAGGAAAAGTCCAGACAGAGCCACAGTGTCTCATGGGGCCAGAGGTCATCCTGGTTTCTGTTGTGTGTAGCAGACTAGAGAGGATGTGACACTAGTCTGTCACAGGAATTACCCCCCCAACACTACTGGATCCCACTTCCTCAGCCATGTGGACTGAAACACCTGGGGTAAAGTACCTCACTCAAGGTACAACAGCACTGCCTACAGCAAGGAATAACAGAACTATCAGTGATGCAAGCAAATTGTAAGTAATGGTAAGTGTTATACAGCACGTGTTCTTGTCTTCAGTGGCACAGCTTACTAATACAGTAATAGCCGGGGTCAAGCTTCATAGGAGAGACAAAGATTTATTTTTAGGGGCAGCTGTGAATGTAGACGGTTGTGGGGTCATTTCCCAGGTGAGACACTGCTTTTGTGCCTTTGAGAAAGCTCCCTCATCCAGTTTGTTCCAGTAAAGCCACCCATCCATGTGCAGTGCTGCTTAAACGTATGTAAACCCTTCGTCTTTCACCTGCCTTAGACAAATTATCTCGAAAAAACTGTTTTATCTGACCTCTAAAATTTAATGAAGATAACCTAAATAATGAACACGCATAGAGAAATGTCATTATTTATTTGATAAAACATGTTTATTGAACAGAAACTCAGTGACCCAAGTGTGCATCAGTAAGAATTCAGTGGTGACACATCCTTTAGCAGCTGTCGCAGAAGCCAAATGTCTCCTATACTGTAGTTACTAATCAGGCTTTCACATTGAATGTTTGCCCATTCTTCTTCACAAAACTGTTCTAGCTGCACTAGATTTGTTGGCTGTCTTGCATGAACAGCCCGCTTCAGGTCTTGCCTGGAGATCCTAAGATGTGGTCCTGGGGTTCTTCTGGACGTCCTGTAAGAGTTTTCCTTTTGCCCTGTGGGGTCATTCTGAAGGACGTCCACATCTACAGTAGGTAGAGTCACCATGGTCTTATATTTGCTCCATTTGTAGACTGCTTGTCCTACAGTAGACCACTACAGTGAACTCCAGAACATTTTGCTATGGTTTTATAACCCTCTCCAAAGTGTTGAGCACTTATGACACCCATATTGAGGTTGCACGAGATCTCTTTTGATCATGGCATGGTGTATTACACTCACCTGTATGGGTAAGACCAAATTGACTAGGTTACTTACAGTATGTAGTAGAGGGCATTCCAAACCTTGTCCTGGTGATTGACTCTTTAGTACCCAATTATTTTAACTATATCATTTTTTCAACCTTGTGGTTCACTTACTATTGCACGTGCACTAATTTTTATTTCCTGATTTCATTTTCTGTTAATGCATCAATTCCATTAAATAATACACAGAAAAGTGAGGACAAGTTTTGATTAAACAAGGATTTCATAGTAAAAGTGTAACGTATAAAGAGCTACAGTAGGGGTTCACAAACTTTCAAGACGCACTGTAAATGGGTGCAAATGTAAGTCACTTTGGATAAAATCATCAACCAAGTAAATTAGTTATTTTTCAATAAATGACACAGATACACCATACACATCTTGCGCTGTATACAGATATTTACTGATCAGTAAGTTACCAGAGCCCTGTCTTTTACAGACCTAGAAAATGCAGAATTTTCCATTACATTGAGAATTAAAACACCTTGGTGTTTGAAAGGGTAAAGAGGGAACCTGTCTCCTATTTAACAAGGATCCTTCCCAGGACTAAATCACCCTCTAAAACAGGGAAACAAATGGGAACCTATTCCAACATAATTCATCACTAAGGAAATCTGTATTGCCAACAATATAAGACCCTTTCTTAAGAGTATGGGACTCTTCCAGTACAGCTTACCTGGATAAATTTGGTTTCTTAGACTGTATGAAGGAGGTGTCTTTCGCAACACAGTCACTTCTCCAGTCTTGATTCCTTTCTCCTCTGAGATACCCACCTGCGTCTTTTATCTTGCCATGAGGCCTTCATGGCTGAATGCTCCAGTCACAGTTATATAATGATGGTACCTGTTCAATATTGATGTTCTAAGATGGCAGACTTAATGACTAAACAGAGAATGCTTTAATGATTAGTACAACTCCTTTTATCTGGGCCATTGTTATCTACCTCAAGGATCTAGGATAGCTGCATAAACCCTTTGACAATGCCCATTGTTTCCAATTTAAAGAAAAGGCTTTTCTTGGGACCTCCAAACATGTAGCTGACACCAATATACCAAGTGATTTAAAAGGCATGTGCTTTAGAAAGAGAAAATAATACTCTGCAAAGTACATTAAACTTTTAAGGTATATAAAGGTATAAACCTTTATGTATAGCCTTTACATAAGGTATAAACAGAATGCCGTTTGTTGATTACAGCTCAGCATTCAATACCATAGTGCCCTCAAAGCTTGTCATTAAGCTCCAGGACCTGGAACTTCACACTCCCTTTGTAATTGGATCCTGGACTTCTTGATGGAACATCCGCAGGTGGTGAGGGTGGGCACCAACATTTCCTCTACTCTGACTCTAAACACTGGAGCCCCCCAAGGCTGTGTGCTTAGCCCTGTCCTCTACTCCTTATTTACCCATGATTGTGTCGCCAGGCATAACTCAAACTCCATCATTAAGTTTGCGGACAATACAACAGTCATCGGCCTGATCACAGATGGTGAAGACTCTGCGTACTGGGAGGAGGTTGAAACCTTGGCAGCATGGTACCAGGAGAACAACCTCTCTCTGAACATTAGCAAGACTAAGGAGATGATCGCTGATTATAGGAAACACCAGGGAGGAGATCACATACCTATTTATATCAATGGGACTGCAGTGGAGAGGGTCAGCAGTTTTAAGTTCCTGGGAGTTAACATCACAGAGGACTTAACCTGGACCCACCACAGCAACATCGTGGTCAAAACAGCATGGCAGCACCTATTCTTTCTCTGCAGGTGGAAAAAGTTTGGCATGCCATCACATATCCAGACCAACTTCTACAGGTGCACTATTGAGAGCATCCTGACTGGTTGCATCACTGCCTGGTATGGGAACTGCTCTGCCCGGGATCGTTAAGTACTGCAGAGGGTGGTGAAGTCAGCGCAGCTCATTACCGGCTGTGAGCTACCAACCATCCAGGATATCTACTCAGCTAGATGTCTTAGGAAGTCCAGGTCCATTCTCAAGGACCCCAGTCATCCCAGTCATAAACTGTTTTCTCTCCTACAGTCTAGCAAACGGTATTGAAATATTCAATCAAACTCCAACAGATTACGGAACAGCTTCTACCTCCAGGCAATAAAACTGCTAAATAGCCAAGCTGCAGTTTCTTCACCAATGTACCCGTAATGGCTACATGGACATACGTGTTTTCGGCATACTGCACTACTAGGACATAGTGTATTGCATACACCCTGGACACATAGCAGCTCTATTTATATTGAGTTTTGTCTGAGTTTATCTTATTCAATTTCTATTGCACAATTATTATGTTACCTTATTTTGTAACTTTAATTTTGTGATTATTATCACACCCCCCCCCCCCCCCCCCCTGTGAGCTCGTAGCAAAGACATTTCATTGCCCCAGTATAATGATGGCGACACTATGCTGTGAAAAGGTGCCATCCTTTGGATTACATGTAAAATTGAGGTCCTGACTCTCTGTGGTCGTTTAAAATCCCAGGGTGTTTGTCGAAAAGAGTAGGCGTGTTCCCATTGGCTGTTACCAATCCCCATGACCTGTAAAGCACTTTGAGTGGACTGTCCAGAAAAAGTGCTATATAAGTGTAAGGAGTTGTTGTTGTTATTATTATTAATTACAAATGGTGCTTTTATGTTGGGAAAGGGAATACATGTAAAAAGCATTGAATGTACCTATTTTTTTTTCTGAACACCAATATGTCGTCCTGCAATCTGACATAAGATCTGTGTGATCTCAAACAGGCTGTATTAAAGGGAGTGTATGTATTAAGTCAAAGTCACATAAATTAGTAATCATTAAATATTAAGTCTAGTGTCTAATATTTCCATTTAAATGTAGTTCCAAATTAAAGGCTGGTTTCTTTCATTTATTTACAATCAAATTGCCATGACCTTTTAATGTTTTGGAGAGGTAAAATGGCAGAATCAAACTTGTGCTTAACTAGCTATATGTACTGTACTTTGGTTCAAACTATCTTGTGGCGATTACCATCAGCTTGGATGTTTTGCAGCTAGGCTGAGGGCAAAGATATATGAATACTGTAAATGGGTTTAAAAAAAGTGTATAAACATTGTAATTCTTTGTGCTCCACCTTCATTCTTCAGTGCTGTATTTTATCTACTGCTCAGTAAATTGTAAATGAGAAAAATAAAGCAGTGATATGTTTCATTTCCAAATAGTGGCAATGTTGTCCTGAAGAGTGGAAACTGGTCTTACCATATATACAGTAACAGGACAACTTCATGGCTTCACAAATTAAATTTGATTGCATTACATTTCTAATGCAAACTGTGAAGTATACACAGTTACATTATACACTTGTATACACTTTCTTTTTAAGAAACATTTTCTTTTAAGAAACAATCTGCATCAAGCAAATTTTTAACCTTGGTGAACATTTTAATTTTCATTTTAATTTGGAAATAAAAGAGATAAACATTATGGACACCTTTATCTTACCCAGAAAAATAGTGTGTGTCTTGAAATACAGTTTTTAGGCAGTGCACACGGAGCTTATCAGCCTGGGCCACAGCCAGAGGGACATACTGATAACAAGAACGTACTGTGGCCACAGGAGGCTTAATCAGAAGCCCTTAGAATGCACCTTCGAAACTTTTTTAATAGTCGTTAACAGGAAATCACAGCACCAAAGTGTGTACAATGGAAAATGATAATGCTATCTTTGGAAAATTGAGATGTAAACCATCAAGAACTGGAATGCCACTGCGCAAAACAGTTCACAAAGATGGCATCCGAGGCTGCTGTGTTGCTATGCAACTAGAAGTGGTTGCTATTTATAGGAAGCACCCTTTTCATATGTTTCTGGTCTGACATGGTGATGTGGGGAGTGGAGGTGGCGGGGGGTTAAGAATAAGGGTTAAAGTGTGTTGTCCTAGACTGTCAGGCTGTGACTGAGGTCAGTCCTGGTACACAACAGCAGCAGCTCAGCTTCTGAATCCGAATTGAAGGCTGAACTGCAAAGACATTGTGTACTGCAGTCAGATCTCAGTGGTGATTAGTCTTGGACCATAATTCTAAGCCCTCTTTTTTATGTCCATCCACTAGATTCCTGAATAGGTTTGTTTTTGTACATCGTGTATCCATGTATCAAAGCCTGATAGCAAAGATCTGGTTGTGGGTGGCCCAGAAATCTAAGTTATATTCCATTTAAAGAAGTGAACACTGACGAATCTTAATGTCAGCTGGAAAATGATGTCGTTTAATTAATAGAATCCATATCTAAAAATAAATAAAATAAAATCTCAGAGATAGAGGGAAAATGGGAATCTAATTGTCTCATCAGGAAATGTATTCAACACCTTTGTTCTGTGAAAGACATGATGTTTAAGTGGCTATCTCTGTCTCTTCCACTTGATTGTTAGATTTTTCATTTCTCTTTGTAACAATTCATTCTTGGAGAAAGGCACCTGATTATTCATGTAATGGTTGAATCAACATGTGATTATAGCTTGCCACAGCTCTGCCAAGCAGCTCTAAAAGATCAATTTCTTTCCCTTAGCTGATAATCAAGATTAGCTGTTATTTCTAATTCATATTGTGGACTTTAGTATTACAGAGTGCCTTTCCTTGACAGTAAGGTTCTTTTAAATGGATTTTTATAGTAAATTAAATATGGCTGTCAGTGGAATACATTACTGAGGTAAAAGCCACTCTGACAGATTTTTTCTGAAGCTGCACATGGGTGCCCTGAGTGCTGTTGAAGCTGCAGTGTTGAAAGCCCTAGTGGGCACGATGTAGAGACAGGGCTGTCATCGGCACACTTGACTAGCAGAGGTCAGAGAGGTGGAGCTGATCTTCTCTGGATATTAATGGCTGCCTTCAGCTGGGGAAATGAGCCGTCGCTGAAGTTAGCAGCGTTTTTCGGTACTTATCACTCGGAATCCCCTTGTGCCCAAGCATCTTCTGCTGCAGTACAACACCACCTTTTTTCACCCCCCCCCCCCTCAGTCCACCACTGCTTCTCATTGGTATTCTAGTCAGGAGGCTCGTTTCATCAGCCCGGAGCCTGTAATGCTGATGGGCTGCCCGTCACAGGAGCGGAATTAAGATAAACCTTCCTGGAAAACATTCGTCCAAGCAGGCTGGCAGAGCAGAGCTGTACCCAAGCCAGGAATGCCTGGGCCTGAGCAAAACTCGCTTTCGTCTCTGCTTGTGCTCGCAAGAGGTGTTTATAACCTAGCTAAAAGTAAATTATTTTTTTTGTTTTGTTTTACAATCATTTAATATTTTTGTGTTTAGGAAAATATAGTTAAATGTGTTTGTTCTTTCTTCAGTTTTACAAGAACAGAATATTTCCAGGATACAGTTTTTAGTGCTGAATTACATTAAACAAGGTGTTAAGTATGTCAATGTGGATCTGATTGGCTTTCATTTTTCTAGGCAGCTGTAAAATGATATAGCATGTGACTTAACAAGATGTACAGTTTATACTGATGCTGGTATCAAAAAGTTAATGAACAATATACACCTTTTACAGTGTTGTTTTTTTATACAGATTTACATTAGAATATGCTAAAGTGGGTGTTTTCAAAATCCTATGCCAATGTGAATTTTAGCGGTCTTCTTTGGGGTGCAGGTTATAGGTTCTTAGCGTATTTAATTCCTTTGTTTTGCAGCCAGCGGAACCTTGCTGAGATAACTGAGCTCATCCACACTGCGTTCCTGGTGCATCGTGGGATAGTGAACCTGAAAGACTGGATCAATTCTGATGGCCCCCTGAAGGACATGGAGTTTGGAAACAAAATGGCAGTGTTAAGTGGGGATTTCCTTTTAGCCAATGCCTGTACTGGTCTGGCTCAACTGAATAACACAAAGGTATTGCATAAGTTCCATTTCACATCCCATGTGCAAGTATCATATTTTTAAACTTGAAATTTTCAATTTTAACATTTGAGGCATTACTAAAGCAAAAGTGGTTATTTAACCTCTGCTATAGATTCTGTATTAGTAGCATTTTAACTTTGAGGCGCCATTAATTAGAAGAGTAGGTTTGGTGTCTGTATGTTAAGGGTGTCCAGTCCTGGTCGTGAAGAGTTAGCTTGTCTGTAGACTTTTATTCCAATTAAATGCTTTAGAACTGAATTCCAATTTAGCCTAACAAACTAAATCACTTTGTTACTGCCGAAGATAGGAAAAATGTAAACAACTTGCTCTAGCTGTTTGGGAGATGATGCTTTGTAGAAACCTAGGTTGTGTTATTTTTTAGTGCTCAAGGGCTTTGTATTTTTATTCATAATAATAGAGAGAACTGAGGAAGACTTAAGCTATCACAGCCCCCTAACAGATCATCCAGACTTAAACCATGTCTGGAAAAAAAGGTGCTTGTCACTTTTTGTTTAGTTTGGCACATTGGGGTTAGGTAGGAGACGAGGAATCACAGGACAAAGGACAACACAAGATCTGTTTTTTTTTCCATTGGGATAAACAAGATGAAAGATCAACATATTCTTTATTATTTTGTGACATTATTTCTGTGAAGTATAGATCTACAGTAATAGGTGAGATTCGTATGAAGTACAATTACAAATATAAGTCATCACCACAGACTTAGTCTTAGCTCTTAAGCTTAGACCTTACTATATCCTTAACCAAACCTCAATGCTGAACAATTACTTCAACACTATTCTAGCCTTACTTTAGCCCTAACCCTAACTGTGATCATGATATCTAGCCTAAAATTAGTTAATTTTTGCATTAGATAAACTGATCCTCCCCTGAAGAAAAGAAATAAAAAACTGTGCTCTGATTCACTCAATGACAAATAATTTTCCAAGAGCAATGACAAAATCTGAACTTGGCTAGGTTTCGCTCACAGATTCCAATTAGTACTTACACTTCCTCTGACTGCAGCAATGAAAGACAAAATAAGTGCTTTGCCTTTATTTCTTCATAATGAAAAGCAAGCATTTTGCCATTTTATTGCTTCCTAGTACACTATGTGACTTAAGACCAAGTGCCATTTTTGAAATACTTGCATTATCTTTACAAGTTTGGATTACCTGTCAGTTTTACTAAGTAAATAATTCTTTCAGTCTCACAATGAATTATCTGAGATTCTTTGATCAGGGCCTCTGAGCTCATCATTTATGTCTGTACACATTTGGGGCTAACAATTAGATGAGGGACTCGGTACTGATAATGAAATGCAAATCTGTTTTCTTATTGCCAAGGGTAATATTAGCAAAGTCAATTATTTTTCCTCAGGCGTTTCCCTGTAGATATTAGAGGACTGCAGACTAATTGCCCTATGAAGCACTTTGATTTTTAAACATTCTTTGTACTGTTTATTACTGGCTGAGATTTATAATTCCGATTAGAATAAAAATCACTGTTACACTGAAAGTCTGCCATAGTAATTTGAAGTGCTTAGCTTTTTTTTGGTGAATGTGAATGTATATCATGCAGCACAGCTCACCAGTCTGCTTTAGTGGCAGCTAGTGTATTACATCTGAGCTAAGAAGCACCAATGGCTTGATTTTAGCACTAATTTGACAAACAGAAACCTAATGAAAATGGTCACATTCATTTAATTAGGGATGGTAGGAGAGGGAATGCAGGTGAAATTTCTAAACCTTGAAGTAAGGCATTTAGAGCCTAGAATACCCTGCAAGACTGTTGAATGTGCTTTTAGTGCATTTGGAGGTGATGTTTTGTAAGTTCCAGTTGTTACTAGTATTCTTAAGAAAATCTTGTTTCACAGTTTTCAGTTGGGTTTCAATTAGTATTCCAAGAATTGAATAATCACTATAATTAAAATATATTTCACTATTACACACTTTTTACTTTTAATTGAATAAGAGCTGAGTGGAGCTGTTATGTACGATTGATACCTTGTTAGTTCTTAATTAACATTAAATTATTTTGTTTTTATTGTGGATTCATATCTTTACAAGAAATATGGTCCATCCCAGGATGATCTCAACATTGTCCAATATTGTTCAGCTCTCCTTCCCATTGACATGTATAAATATACTGTACTTTCCCACCACGAGAACTGTGGGAACGGTCATGCTGTTCAGACTGTAGTTAAATACTCACATCACTTACACTTATGTAATTTGCTGATATTTATAACTTTCTTTATTTTTAAATATAGTTTACAGGTATTGAAGGAGATAAAATACTTATTTTCAAATACTTTTGTTTGTAATTGGCAGAAAAAAGGCTTACCATTTATCAATATGACTTCTCATCTGTAATCATATTCATTTTGTTCGTTAGCTCCATTTATTAGTCACAGACAAAAATAAGCCTAATGAACTTTTCTGGTCTTGTCTTTGTGATTAATTCCTTCTGTTTGGATCTCTTGTATTTTAACATCAGTCTCATTGTTTCAGAAACAAAATTAACATTCATCTCCTGGGAAGCCTTGTTTTTGCTATAACAGTGTCAAGAAATTAGAGATCATTTTAGCATGTTCACAAAAACGCTTTAACGGGTTGGTTAATACATCTGCCATAACTGCTAAGAGTTTGTTTTTTGCTCTACACACATCAGTATACTTAGCTTGTTTTGGATTCACAAGGATCATGCCCTTTCAAGTCATTATATGGGACAATTTGGTCATGGTAAGACATCACTGCCCATATTCTCCACATCTATGATATTCTGTGTGTTTTGGCACACACAAATATGAAACACCTAAGAATAAGATACAGACAACTGAAGATCTGCAATGTGAGTTATAGACTGTGTCAATGGTCATTTGAAAACGACAGTTTAATGAGAAATCATCTTATAAAGTTGGTGCTTAGAAGTGTTGCAAAAAGTGAATGGTTCACATTTAAAATGGCTTTATATGGAAAAGGGGCATTGTCTTGTACATTTAAAGAGAAGATATGTATACAAATAAAATGGAAAGTTATTTCTCGAATACCAGTAAACACTATGTATGTACTGGTATACTGTGTCAACATGTAATGTTTGTCTATGTACTGTATATGTCGATATACTGTACATAGTGTATACATTGTGGCTGTATTTCTGATGGATGTGTGGGGTACAGTAGTATCATTCAGGTTTTGCTTTAATAAAAGTCTAAATGATCCATCTTAATTCAAGTTTAGTCACACTCTCAGTTCAAGTAGAATTTATTTTTAATAGAAGGCTGGTAAAGATTCCCTTGTAGAGCTTTTACACCTTTTTACCTGCTCATAATATAAACATAAACTTTTGTGAGGCAAAACCAATTTCTGTTATGACAGGTTCTGAGCTGTCCATATTTGTTTTATTAATAGCGATTCTGATTCTGTTATTGTGTAATATGTGCATTCTGAAAAGGGTACTTCCCTCTAGCAAACTGCTTTACATCTTGATGGGGAATCGGTTCCGCTGGAGAGATAGCATGTGCTGTTGGAGAAATAAGAACATACATATGTTGGTTTCTCTGAACAGAGAACTTTCCATTCTCAACGTTGAGAGAAAACTTTTAAAGAAGAGTGTGTCACTTTAATATAACATTCCAAAATGTGATGCACTAAACAATTGCATTATGGCAATATTTAGATTGTTGCCAAATACAATTGCCAGCCAAATCATGCCTTGGCCAAAAGTACAGTCACTGTTCCAAGGTTCGTGGCAGCAGAATTGTGCCAGGAAGCAATTTGGGAGGCAAAGGAGAACAAATGTTCAGCTCCATTGCACTACAGTGGAAGACAGAAGAGACACATCTGAGCATCGGCTTTACTTTTGGGAAAAACAGCGATGTAAAATCTCTAAGCTGACTGTAAATCATGCAACTGTTGGAGAATTCACAGTGTTTGCGCTGTGCTATTACTTGAATTTGGTTTGTGAAGCAGCACATGCTTCCCGTCAGAACTACATAGCTTTCTTAATAAAATATCCATTCATCTGACGGCCATCGCCCTGGGATTCCTTTCTCTTCAGTTTATGATGTTTTTCAGTGATAATTGATTTTTTAAATCGCAGTAAAGATGAGTACTGTCGTAATCACATAATAGTTCAAAACAAGAGGAGGCCATTCTGTCCCATTTTGTTGTTAGTAGTCAATTTGATCCAAGGATCTCATCCAGCCATTTCTTGAAGGAAGCCGGGGTATCAGCTTCAACTACAAAGTTGCTTGTTCCATACTCCCACAGCTCTTTGGGTAAAGAAGTGACACCTGTTCTCTAATTTAAATGTACTTCCGTGTAATTTCCTCTTGTCTCCTGTGGCTTGTGTATTACTGTCAATTCTGAAGAAATCTGTTGGGCTGACTGACTTTTGACAAATATATATGACATATCAATACATGTGTTCAAAATCAGTACTGACTTCATCCATCTGTAAATAACTTGCTGCTTAAAAGCTTTTGACCTTCATATACATAATCTTAGAAATATTTAATGGAAAATGTTGAATTTACTTATAAATAATGAATTAAGACCAAATAGTTTGTAGACATTTAGTTTAATTTCCTCTGGACTCCAGTCATTCAAAGTTTTAAAGGAGTCATAGTCAGCAACTGAGTAAATAAAATAAAATGTTTGAATTGACAATTACTTTTTTTTCCTATTATATAAAATCAATTCTAAGTATAAGCTTTATTATAGCAGCAGTAAAACAACAGGGTCTAGTTCAGCAATACAAATGATGTCTGAGCTTTAGATAATTAATATGGAGCCCTCACTGGTGTTTTTCACACACATACAGCACAACAGAAATTAAAGACACTTGTTTCCTGTCAAGGGATTCTGTTTTCATTCAAGTTATAAAACACTCAAAATTTCTTTCTGTTGTTTGCTGCAGGATTTCTTTGTGACAGAATTGAGCAATTACTGTACTATGTAAAGTTTGTGTTATGTGGACCCACAACTCCTAAGTTGCCAGGAATTTGGGAAAAGTATGTTTAATATTTTGTTGTGGGTAACAGTTGTAGGTTCCAAATTGAGATGTGTAGATTTTTTGTGTGTGAACAATACACATTCAAAAAACAGAACCACCACCTTTATATGGGTCTCCTCTCTTCATTTCCCATTAAAGTAAACTTTGCTTATACTGTATGCAGATGTTCATATTAAAGGATCAAATGTATTTGTTAAATAGAATGAAATTACAATATTTGTATCCAATTTAAAAGGCAAATCCCCACATCTTACTGATATTTTTAAGAAATAAATGATTTATCTGCTTCTCTTGTATACGATTTTTTATCTATTCAGTCTGACTGAATGCTTTGACCAGTAGTATGCTGTGTGTGGGAAGTTAGGTTCAAAGCAGGTGGTGGGGTTTGTTTACCAGACAGCTGTGAACAAAGTGGAAACTAAAGCCCCCTCTCTACCGATAACACAGCAGGTATTTCAGCTGCTGTTCGTTCTCATCAGCTGCACAAGTACTTCAGAATCTTCAGCAAGTGTGTGTGTGGCCATATTCAGCAACTTTACTGTGGCTCAGAAAATCTTTGTTGTAACACTGCCTGCTGTTTTCTATTTCAAATTGGTCTGGTGTTGAAATCACTTTGCAAAATGTGCATAATGAAGAAATCAATTGAAAATATCGTGTTTCACTGAGATTTCATGCCATTGTTGAATCTGCCTCAGCCTGTGTAAAGACATATTTCTTTCGAATAATGCTCATGTGTGTGTATACATTTCCTGCTGGTGTTTTTTCTTCAGTAACAGTCTAGACTAGTATCGTTTTCTATATTATAGCTTGCAGCACATAACTTGAATTCAAGGAACATTTCGATTCCTAGGTATTGTAGTTCATTGAATTGGACTCCTTCTAGACAAAGTGGTGTGGTACAATGTTTGTCTATATTTAAATTATATTACCATATTCCATGAACATTCTTGTGTTTTCATTACTAGAAATGGGTCACACATGTACAGACCTGGGGCAGTGGGGTGACGCAGTGGTTAGCATTGCTACGTCTGAGTGCTGGGGCTCCTGGGTTCAGTTCCAGACCTGGAGTGCTGTCTGTGCGGAGTTTGCATGTTCTCTTTGAGTTTGCGTAGGTTTCCTCCAGGTGCTCTGGTTTCCTCCCACAGTCCAAACACTGTGATCGTTTAAGTGGTTTTTGGGAAAACTGGCCCTGAGTTTCTGTGTTTGTGGACTGGTGTTCTATCCAGGGTGTGTCCTGCCCTATGCCTCTTGTCTGGGAAGACAGGTTCCGGCCCAACCCCGTATTGGATAAAGCGGTTAGAATATGGATGTAAGGAGCTGTGCTGTATTCATATCATAAATTAAGGAAGTGTTCTATTTGTTTCCATGTCCATGAGTTATCCTACATGTCAGCCTTCTGAATGACCCTCAGAATTATGCTTTAAACAGGGATAGGCAAACCTTGTCATGGAAGACTGACGTGTCCGCAGGTTTTCATTCCCCTGCAGCTCATTATCTGGCTTAATGGGACCAATTTAGCAAATGATCCCAGCTCTTCAGGTGCTGGTGCTGCAGAGAGCCCTGGAAACCTGCAGACACACTGACCATCCAGGACTGTCAATCACTGATCTACAAGGTTCATAAGCCCAAGATACCAGATGCTGAAATTCTGTATTCCTTGTTTTAACCTTTAATTTTTGTTTGTCATAACTGTCGTCTCTCTCGCATTTTGAAGTAGCTGTGTTTTTGTATTCACTGCTGTCAGAGCTGCAGGTGGCAGATTTCCTAGACTTCATTCATTCCCACACGTACACCAAGAAATGCAAGTGACCTAAAAGTTAAAAAAGCTCGCTGGCTGGCTAGCTGTGTGTTGTGCCCAGTATGATACCATGTCTATGAGCTGTTGCAGAAAAATCTAAATGTGTTACATCGGTGATTCTTAATCAGGGGTACATGCCTTCCCTGGCAGACATGCCAGATTATTTTATAAGTTAAATCATTGAAAACACAAATTAAGCACAGGTACAAAGGTACTGTACAACTCCTTTGTTTCGTCAAACCTTGGTATTTTAAGGTATGCTTGAAGTGTGTATTTGTTTTTGGATTCTTTTATTTACTGTGAAATTGAAATAAATATATAATTCTATCTCTGTACAGAATGCATTCTACAGTTATAATATATCTTAGGTTTAAAGAAGTAACCTGCTTCAATGATTTTTGAAGAGGTGCGAGAACTTATATTGTGAACCAGAGGGGTCCAGGCTGCAGTAAAGGTGAAGAGCTACAGTGTTACATTTTCCATAAGGTTTAGGTCAGTGGTAACTATCTCTGTCCCATGGGCCACAAGGTCTTTGGGATTTTGCTCTAGTTCAGCCCTTGATTATGCGTTTGAAAAGGAACAGGTAAAGATTTACTCCATGCTGGAAGGAAAAGAGAAGAGACACAATGTTTTGTGATCATCTCACTCATTATGTGATTGAGGTACTTGGTGCGTTTCTGTTGATGTGCAGATCTTCGTAGAACTCAGAGATTATTTAGGTACAGGAAGTTTGAAAGGATTCCGTCTGGAGAAATGCTTTCTGTCCAATTTGCTTCAAGTAGCTGTCTCAAAGCCATATTGAAGTCGCAAAGTATCGAGAGTGAACACACTGAATGCTTCATTCAACATTCAAGGCAATCAGAAAAGGCCTAGGAAGCGATCTGATTTCTGAGCGTTCTCCCTCAAGACTGAACTTGGGTGCTTGCTGTTTGGAGATGTTTTTCACAGGGGAGCCTGAAATCAGCTGTATTCTGCTGGGAACATTTAACCTTGATAATCCTTTTACTTCTCTAGATAAGCTATGTACCTATACTGAGCAATACTGGCTCATCTTTTTCTGTATTTGGTAGAGGTGTGGGTGACAGTAATGGTTTCTTACAATAGATCTGCAAAAAAAAGTCTTCCTCTTGTACAGATGCTATGCCATTGTGGCATTAGACCAGCTCTATAAATATCATACATTTTATAATTTCCTATTTTTACACATATGTTGGGGAAGAATGATACTTATTTAAAATCAAAGCAGTTAATCAATTACTCTAAAATATATTCATGGAAAAAAAACTGCCACTGATTTTCAGTCAGGCTAAGCCGTCACTATAAAAGCAGGGTCAACTGATTTATAATCTACATTCTCTGTTTAAAGAGCTGTTTAAAATCTGATGAATCCCTATTTATAATTCAATAAATAAAGAGACGCAGGGAGACCTAGGTGGCTATCTCCTATCATGTTTTACATTCTCATTTTTTCAAATATTTATTTTTACATTTCTCTCTCCTTGAAAGAACTTTTGTGGGTCTAATTACCATGAGAGTAGAGTAGAAATTAACTAATTAGTTTGTCTGTTAACTGTGTTCTATATTCTACCTTGAACTTCATAGCGAGTCCCACGCTTTAAAACCTATTGCAAGCTTTGAGTCAGAGGTCATCTTTAGGGGAACAGATTCCAGGTATCTGACCCACGTGCCTGTTGCCACATGCCCAGGTGCAGGTAATTTCCATCAATGAACAGGTTCTCCATTTTAACTTTTGGCAGTTGGTGAATTCAGTTCTCTGTAGTCTGTACCCTGCGAATCAGATTGACAAGAGGCCTTGAAGCAATCTTATGTCTTTTTGAGAATTCAGGACTCTTGTTAGAGTAAATATGTCGAGGAGGTACAGTTGAGCAGAAACCTAACCCCCTTAGTGTACATAATTAGCTTTTCAAACAGTCTTGTAAGGCTTGAAGTTAGTTTTCCACACCTGTAAAGAAAAGCAATATTGAAAGGTTAGAGGAATGTTTTACTCTCAGTATGAAAGAGTTCTGGGTTAAATGTAAATAACCTTGCTATATTTTAGTGAGAAGATTTTGGCTTATTTCAGCAGGAGCTAAATGGTTTAATGCACAAATATTTTAATTTGCCTTTTTGAATAATTTTAGGATTATATAGATAAGTTTTTATAAAATGCGATAATCAAAGCATCTTCCATCAAGTTTACATTGACTTTCCATGCGTTTATCACCCCGGACATCACATTATTTTTCTGTGCCATATTTGTCTCTTTTAAAGCTATATCCAGACCAGTAAACTTCTGGAAAAAGAAATTGTCACTAAACGGGCCTTGCGGCCTGGAAGCCTCATTGACAGCCATGTGCTCACCGATATTGATGAAAGTAAAAAACAGTCCATGCAGAATAGTTAAACACCACTTACAGATGCAATCCATGTCAATTTGGCCCAGACCAGAGCTGATTGATTAAATCAACGGATCGATCCCGTTTTGAATTATTTGAATCTACTGGCAAGACCTTCCACAGACCAAAGAAAAAGAAAAGAGGAAAATGTGTGTACGCTATATTGTTTTCAAATCAACATTTATTGTCCCCCTTAACATATACTTTTCATGCCACGATTTACAAACCACATGCTTGTCCAAGGAGAGAAGACAACACCATACAAACATGTTCTAAATCATGCGTTGTTGACCCTTCTTTTTGCATCGTCAGACCCTTATGAAAATGAAATAGACTTCAGGGGCTGCCGGTTCACAGTGAGCTAAGGATTTGCCAGACAAAGTTAGCCCACCCAGTACCATTTAACTAATTATTTGCTACTTGTTTGCTAGATGATTTCTCTTTGGAGCGCAGGCATGCATTTTTTTTCTTCTAAAGTTAATGCTGGATTTGATGGGATCAGAGACGTTTGCTTTCTGATAACCCAAAGCAAAACGATTTGAGAAAAGACGAATGGAGAGAAATTGGAAACAACTACGCCGAATGTTAAAACAAACAACTAGGACAAGTGGAATTGGCAGATCACCTAACAGAAGATGTCAGCTCATTCTTCAACGTCTGGACCCCCTGGTTTTAACTTGACATCTTCCTCCTGCCTGTCACAGCACAGCTTGGCATCCAAGTCTCATGGCTCACAAGCAACTGTGGTGGAGATCATGCTGAACAAAGCACCACATTTTCACTTATGAAGTTGAATCGTAATTTATCATGTGAAATTAATAACATATGATTAGTAGTAAAAGAGAACGTTATTTAACTCGAATTGGGAGACTTGTTGTCTCTTCGATGTTCCATGTTCAACACTGGCCGTGATTGACTGCTTGTTTTTTTGTTTTGTTTTTGAGATCAACTTTCTATTTTGACTTTAACAAGGAACATCAGAACTATAACATGATACACAAGAGATACTGCCAAATGTTTAACAGGTTTTCTGTTGACACTTCTTTAGTTAAAGTTGCGAGTTCTCATTGAGTAGTAACAACTGGATCCAGTGGTCTGTTTCAATCCAAATATCAGTTCAATCCAAAAGTGATTAGCCTCTGTGCACCTCCTAAAAACATACATAAAAGTGCCAGGTACATTCGAAATACAAAGTTTGCATATAGTGTCTGGGGTATATAGGCTCTATGGCATATTTAAAATGAATTATTTGGTGGTTAGCACTTGTTTGAGGCATTAAATAGTCCTAAACTGCAGTCCAATTGCTTAACCCTTCTTCTAGTTTCTCTTTCCCACAATATAGGGAGTTTTCATCTGGTTTATATGGAGCTTTAAGCAGGTGTAAAAATATATAGTTGATACCAGTCTCTTAGAGGAATTGTCCAGGACAGTAGTCTCCAGTCTACTGTAGGATGTATTGTAAGCTCAAAAAGCAGAGTATAACCTAAGGTATAAAAGAAAGGTGATCCTGGTACATTAAAACATGATATTCATTTTTGTACTTTTATAAGCCCATCCTTATTGTATGTCTTTAAGGATATCAATTCCCTTGTTAGACCTAAGGCTGGACACAAAGGGATGGTTACCCGACCGTAAAGTGGCGTGATTCCAGACAGGTAGGTGTTGGTGCCATGTACTGCCCATGTGTTTTTCTTTACCCCTGTAAATAGTTATAGTGAGATAGATATAGTTTCTAATGATAGGACCATAATGGAGAGTACATTTCTTGTGAGACCTGCAAACAAAATGTCTTGCACTCTTCCTCAATGTCTTTCCAAGGCAGCGTGAACTCTGATGGATTGTAACTCAAAAACGCAGTAGTACAGCTTAAAATCAGGAACAGCCAAGCCCCCATTAAATTTTGCACACTGTGGTGTGGTAAGTTTGATCTCGGGTTGTTTGTCATTCCACAGGAAATGCCTAATCAGTTTTGGCCCAGTTATCATTTGGAAGTGGAAGTGGGATCACAACCCTAATAAAATTAACTTGCAGGAGAATGTTCATTTTGACTGCAGCAATTTGAGTTGGTAGGGAAGCTGGAAAAACTGGCCATCATTCTTTCATCTCCCTTTATCTCTCTTAGTATTCTGGGATCATTATCTTTGACAGTGATTGAAGAGAGAGTAATAAGGCCCAGGTACACAGACTGATTTTGCATGGGGACAGTAGTGGTGTTCCCTATGACTATATTAAGAAGAATTAATGTACAGATTTTATCAAGCTGATTTTTAAAACCCCAAAAGTCACTACATTCATTGAAAGCTGTTTGGCTTTTCAGCATTGCATGCTGAATATCAGCAATATGCAGTAGAATATTATCTGCATATAAAGATATAGCATGATTTGAAGACTTACATTTAATTGCTGATAGTAGTGTATTCTGCCTGATGTTTTGTGCAAGTGGTTCAGGTGTAAGAGCAAAGAGCATTGGCAATAAGGAGGCACACCTGCTGGCTTCCTCTCAAGATATGAAATGGTTTGGAGTGTAAGGAGCCCGTTGAGACTACAGCAGAAGGATTAGCATACTGTATATTGTACGTTTTATATTAATACATTTTCCACCTTCTCATACCAGCCAGAGAAAATTCCATTCAAGTCTATCAAATGCCTTTTCTACATCTAATGATAGGACCACACAAGTAATGTTTAAATGTATGTATCATATGTAGTAGGCAGCTGATATTTTCTACAGCAAATCTTCCCTAAGTGAAACCTGATTGATCTGGGTGAATAAGCTCCCCACATATTTTTCCAAACGTAAGGCCAGAATTCTGGAGTACAATTTCATATTAGTGTCAATTAATGACATTGGGCGACAGTTTGTGATCTCAGTGGGGTCTTCCCGTTTTTTCGGGAATCAGAGCAATTAAATCTCTGTTTAAGTCCTGGTGCAGTGCTCCTTTCTGAACAGTGTATTTTTTGTGTCAAGCCAAACTTTTTCTTACAATCCTTACAGCTGACTCCTTTACACCCATTAAACTTCCCAGCTGAGGCACGAGGTTCTCCACGAAAACCTATCTAACCCTTCTAGTTTCTTTCCATTTCTTGCCCTTTTGGCAACTAACTCTTAAGGGCCATGGATGAATTTGTTTACAGCACAAATGACAACAAAAGAACTCAATATGCTTAAGAGAACACTGAAAAGACACATGTATGCCAATGTAGGAAAACTAAAACTGAGCAACTCACTGGGTGGAGAGATGGTTGGTGCGTGAGAGAGATGTAGCATGAAAACA
Source organism: Atractosteus spatula (assembly GCF_055471065.1). Classification (NCBI taxonomy): domain Eukaryota; kingdom Metazoa; phylum Chordata; class Actinopteri; order Semionotiformes; family Lepisosteidae; genus Atractosteus; species Atractosteus spatula. The sequence goes on along the minus strand of NC_142707.1, from coordinate 45,034,442 downwards.
ATGCAGAGTAATGAATTGGCAGAGAAGCCAATAGAATGCCAGCGCTGCAAAACTAAAGAGAAATGTATGAGCTACCACATACATTAAACTACCGAAAGATGTGTATAATAATAATTGCTTACACTTAAACAGCGTTTTTGTGGACACCACACTCAAAGCGCTTTACAGGTAATGGGGACTCCCCTCCACCACCACCAATGTGTATCCCCACCTGGATGATACAACAGCAGCCATACTGCACCAGTACACTCACCACACACCAGCTATCAGTGGGGAGGAGAACGAAGTGATGAAGCTAATTCATAGATGGGGATTATTAGGAGGCCATGATTGTTGGGCCAATTGGAAATTTTGGTTAGGACACCGGGGTTACACCCCTACTTTTTTCTAGAAATGCCCTGGGATTTTTAATGACCACAGAGAGTAAGGACCTCGGTTTTAGGTCTCATCAGAAGGACGACGCATTTCTACAGTAAAGTGTCCCGTCACTATAGGACCCACATAGACTGCAGGGTGAGTGCCATTAATGCCTCCCTGCCTAAAGAGCTCAACACCTTCTATGCTCGGTTTGAAGCCAGCAACACAGAACCTGTCAACAGAGCTGCTCCCTCCGCAGCTGATCGGCTGCTCTCACTGTCTGCAGATGAGGTGAGGAGATCTCTGCTAAAAGTGAACACCCGCAAGGCTGCAGGACCTGATGGCATACCCAGTCACGTCCTCAGAGCCTGCGCCAATCAACTGGCGGATGTATTCACAGACATTTTCAACATGTCTGTGGCCCAAGCCGTAGTCCCCACCTGCTTCAAGACAACCACCATCATCACAATACCAAAGAAAACCACAGTGATATGTCTTAATGACTACCGACCGGTGGCACTAACACCTGTCATCGTTAAGTGCTTCGAGAGGCTGGTCATGAGGCACATTAAGGACATCATTCCGAACACATTGGACCCGTACCAATTTGTCTACCAGCCCTACAGATCCATAGATGGCTCAATCTCCATTGCCGTACACACTGCCCTATCCCATCTGAGTACAAAGAACACATACGCATGACTACTATTCATCGACTTCAGCTCAGCTTTTAACACTATCATTCCAGAAAAATTAGTCAAGAAACTCAGTGCACTGGGTCTCAACACCTCCCTCTGCAACTGGATTCGGGACTATCTGACAGGCAGACCTCAGGCTGTCAGGCTTGGAAACCACACCTCCGGCACACTAACTCTGAACACTGGGGTCCCCCAGGGTTGTGTACTTAGTCCATTGCTCTACTCCCTCTACACCCACGACTGTAAGGCCAAACACAACACCAACTCCATCATCAAGTTTGCCGATGACACCACAGTTGTAGGTCTGATCACAGACAATGATGAGAGGGCCTACAGGGAGGTCAATCTCCTTACAACGTGGTGTGAAGACAACAACCTCACCTTCAACGTCAGCAAAACCAAGGAGCTGATCGTTGATTTCAGAAAACTGCAAAACGGACATGCCCCTATCCACATCAATAGGACTGAAGTGGAAAGGGTCAGTAACTTCAAACTCCTTGGCGTCCATATCACCGAGGACCTCACATGGTCTCTCAACGCCACCTGTCTGATCAAGAAAGCGCAACAGTGCCTGTACTTCCTAAGACAGTTGAAGAAGGCTAAGATATGTCCCCAGATCCTCACTAACCTTTACAGATGCACTACAGAAAGCACACTGACAGGTTGCATCACAGTATAGTATGGCAACTGCAGTATTGCTGACCGCAAAGCCCTACAACGGGTGGTGAAAACTGCCCAGTCCATCACTGGGGTTGCTCTCTCATCCATCCAGGACATTTATGACAAGACGGTGCTTGAGGAAAGCTCTAAGCATCATCAAAGACGCCACAGACCCCAGCTACAGACTGTTTGACCCTCTACCATCTGGAAAACGGTACCGGAGCATTCGGGCCCGGACTACCAGACTCAGAGACAGTTTTTACCCCTGCACTATCAAACTGTTAAACTCCAGCCTCTCTCACCCACGATCTGAACCTCACAGTGCTTTTTCTCTTACCAAAGCTCAAACACACATTGAAATCTACCTCTACCTCACGTGTCAAGAAGCTCACTCCCCATAATTTTCTATCCTTTATTTCATTCTGTTGATGTATGATTTTGCACATCTGATGTTGTTCTGCACATTACCTGTTACCTGTTGTTGTTTTGCACATTGCCTGTTGTCTCTGTCTTTCTTTTCTTATACAATTGTATTGTTGTTGTTTTTTTATACTTCTTACCATCTGAGAGCTAGCTAAATAGCATTTCGATATACCATATACCTGTATATGAGTATAATGACCATAAACTTGAACTTGATTAACAAAAAGGAAATAAGGTTGCAGGGTGATATGGCTTCTGCGAAGAGCCCGCAAGGGCTCATCTGGGATTTGAACCTGGGACCTCTTGCACCCTAAGTGAGAATCATACTCTTAGACCAATTAATGGCAAGACAGAAATGAAGAAAAGACAGAGAATGATGCAGTATTAGGGAACTGAAAACTGAGAAGCAGTAGCAAATGTTAGGTGCAGCATGCTTTACTAGTTAGTTCTTAAGGGAGTGTTATCTGTGTTTCTTTGTCAACTGAACTTCCTATACAGGATTTGCAGCTTGACTTTCTGTGACTCATTTTTGCCAGGATTTGCCTGATTAGGACTCAAAGACTCATCATTTGATGTCTTCCAAGACAACTCTTTCACAGCTGACCAGGAACGTTTCAGAGCTCTATTTGCATTATTATCCAGTTATTTTTTTAAAATATCCATGAGTCTTGTTTGGAATTTCTTAGATTACTACCTGATTTAGAAATTTCAACTACAGTAGTAAAGGTTAGGTTAAAAGGCACTAACCTTGCAGCCATGTAGAAAGCAAAATGTCATTCAGAATAGTATCACTTTTATGAACCTCAGGTTCTATTTTAATGCTTGTTAAGGCTTATACTGTTAATAAAACATTGCTCCAAAGGAACAAAGAGGTAAACTGCCTATTGATGGACTTATTTATGTGTAAAACTTCAACAATCTGCTCACCTCAAGAGGTAAATTCTGATTTTTATGTGTTTATTTTTTTTCTACTTTTAATTTCTTGTATTCAAGTCGAGCAACAAAGTATTACACAATATAATTGTTCCATTTTAATAGAATGTAAAGGTCATGCGATTCCTTATTGTTATTGGAAGTCCTTTTCTAACAATTCATGGATTTAGAATAAACACAGACATCCAGAAGATGGATATTCCCTTGTCATAGCCTGCAGAAGCTAAACCAAGGCAAATAAAGGTTGATTTATTTAGTTTAAAGCTATCATTCCATTCTAAAGCTCCCCCTGCTGGTGAAAAGTGAGCACTTGTTCTGTAGGAGTTAGCTGTCCATTGCAACCACAAAACATTCAAGTTACTTGTGTTCAGGATATTGAAATCTGTAGCAGATAATGACACAGATAATGATAATGACACAGCAATTATAAAAATTTGTATTTGACCTCAACCATGTTGCACTTCTAGAGTGTAAGAGTTTTTTTTTACTCTGAATCTTATCAGTCTGCTAATGCAGTGCTTTAAATGTGTTTTTTTTGCAATTCTTTGAAGGTGCTTTTTAAAAAAAATTGATTTTTCACAGAGGTTTAATTGCCACCACCAGCTGTGTGTTATATTGTGCAGACGAAACCCAAAAGATGCTTCGTCCAGGGCAAGCCATGCCCCGCAAGCGCAGTCTTTATAGAAGAAGAGGGACTTTGAGCCACCTCATTAGCACTACAACACGGCGTCTCGCCGCCACAGTCAGTGTGCGAGTGAGTGTGGGGCAGAGTGTTCTGGAAGCCCACACTGTGGCCGCCTGCTGCTGCGGTGCCTGCTTCTTCGGTGCTATTAATCTGTCCTGTTTCTCAGGAACTTCATTTATAAAAACAACACCACGCAGCGCGCAAGCCTGCGAGATTATTTATTGCTTTAATTTTGCGGCTGGTGCTTTTTTGGGTGCTCCAGGGCGAGATCCGGCTGGCAGAGCGGGTTGGGGTTGTGTGCAAGGTGGCACCCCACCAGCCGTTGAGGCCAGGCTGAAAGCCGATCCCGAGACACAGCAGGCAGTTTGGAGCAAAAGAAAAATGGGGCAATGAATTATAACACTGTGGGGCTCAGTTACAGACCCATTTAATATCCCTTGAGTGGCACAGCCACGCAAAGCTAAATTAAATTAAATAGGTGCTTTATCTTCATACGTATGCTGGCTTGTCTGAGATTTTTGGGATAGTTAAATACATCATTATACAGTATATTTTGCTCTTTTTTTTCTGACAGGGTGTAGGCCCAGTATGTGACTGTTAAAACAAAGATGTGCCTTTTGAAACAATTTGTGATGTTGTTGTGTAACATTCAAGAAGTCCTCCCCCTGGTCTGTGTTTTGTCAAGGTTTAATGGTATATTTACTGTTTTATGAGTAAGGATATTTCTATTCATAACTAGAACTTGTCCGGTAGCATTTTGGAAGCATCTTACTGCATTCCTAGGAGAGATACCTGTACCTGTTCCACTATGGTAAGTGCAGTGCAGAGGACTCCAATGTAGAGCACCTTGGTTGAGAGAGAAGGCTCAGTGGCTTGGGGCACCGAGTTAATGAGAGTAATCTACCACAAGGCTGTCAGTGGAGAAAAAGCCACTACAGCAACAGTGTTAAAGCTGCTGTGCAGCACCTTTTCTTATTTGAACGCACACTGTAGTGCTTCCGTTCCTACATTTTGTGATAAGAATAATCATTTCTTGACAGGACCCCTAAGGAAAAGTGAGGTCCTGTCTAGAAATCAAAGAAGTTTTGAACTATTTTGAAAAATGTACGACTTTTTCTTTCAAGAGGAGCTTTTTTCTGTAGTTCTCATTGTAGCTAATTATAATTATTATTAATTAATGCTACTCAGATAGTTGCAACTTCAAATCAAACCTGGGGCTAAAACAAATATACCATATTGCTTTATTTCTAGATGTAACTGTATTCTGGCCTCTTCTGTGCTCTTGAAGAACTGAGCTCAAAAAACATTTGTCGAGTTATTTGCCAATCTCAAGGCAGGAAACTAAGCTTCTGTTCTTTTTACATACAGTACAGTATTATGTTGCTGTCTAATTGTATTTTATCAAAACATTACCCTGGTATTTAAAACAGTGTTTACCATATAATTGTCCATTTCCTGGGGCATTGTCAAAGGTGTGATGTACAATTTCCAAATGGTGAATGGCTTTCACTACCTTAGCCATGTATTTTCTGTATCTGCTAAAACATCTTATTGCAGGACAAGAGGGTGGGCAAAGCCTTTGGTGCACCATAGCTTTTAATAATGTCGTCTGCTGAACTTGAAATTTCATGCTGTGTCTTTGGAATCCCCGGTATTTCTTTGCAGAGTGACTTGCAGATTCACCACATACATCTCACTCTTTAGAGGAATGACAGCCTTTGACAAGTTCTGAATCAATCAGCCCGCAAATTGGCACTCCTGACAGATGTGCTAAACAGCCCTACGAGATGGCTCTTGACAGCTTTTTGTTGATACAACAGTCAACGTCAGTGTGGGAAAGGGTAAAGGGAGGGGAGGGGGATTCTCTTTCTATCTTTCTATTGTGCCAGAGGAACAAGTAAAATTTTGTGGTTGAAGTAATCAGGACCGCAGTCTCAGTAATTAATGTTTAAAGCGAAGCAAAGCAGAAAAAAACTGTTTCACTGGAGTGGTGTCTTGGACAGAAAAGAGTGCTGAAAGGGGGCTTTGGCTGCTATAGTTATCCGTACACAGTCACAAGAATTAAAAGTTCATGCTATGACTTTGACATTTAGCGCGAGACCTGGTGTCTTCGTGCATTCCTCTTCGTATTACCAAGGCTGCTGGTCTCCTGGCTCAGACCGTTTCACAAACCATAACATTTTTTAGTGAGTGATTGATCTGTATTATGTGTCCCAGCCATCAGAGGAATCCTGGGATGTTGCTTGTATAAACTGTAATACAATCTGGAGGCGCAGCTCGAGTTTCAGTCCTTCATAGACCTGTTGGCGATACTCAATCCGCCTGGATTTGGGAATGGGGCTTATCTGATACTTTCCAAAAAAAGCCCCTCATTTTCTCTATTCCCAAGTTAACTAAGACAGCACATCTGGTAACACTGTAGGAGCATTGTCCTTTTGGTTTCTGCAAGAGCTCAGATTGCTTCAATATTTCCTCAAGGATCTGGTTACCCAAAGGGCAAGGGGACTCAGAAAGAACTGTGTTTATACCAGGCTTTCAAATAAAAACCTTCTGGATTTAATGAAAAGGGGTGTTTTTTTGGTGTATAATATATTCTTATTTTACTGCTTCTCACTGCAGTTTTCAAAAGACGAATAAGGACGCTCCTTTTACTGGTATAGAAAATAATTGGAAACCATTTTAAAAAGAGGGACTGGGCTAATTAGGCATCCTCTGTACGGCTGAGCAGTTAGCCAGGCTATTTAAGATAATGCGATGTATCTGGTTATTTAAGTTATTTGAGTCTTTCAGCTTAATGTTTTTAATTACAGTATGGAAATAATAGGAAATGAAATCAAATGTATGCAGTGTCATCAACAAGCTCTGTAGGTTAAACAGCAGCTTCACCAGATGAAGAGATCAGTGGGAAATGGGGTGTGTGAATTCTAGTCTGCAGAACGGTGTGAATATTAATGCTGGAAACCACCTTGCTGTTTAAAAGAAAAGTTTAGAACTTTAGTGTTGGCAATGAAGTGTTAACATCACTTTTTATCCTCAGTAAGAAAGATGAAAATACAAATCTGATTAAAACCATTGTGAGCTGGGTAGTTAAAAATGTTTACTTGGCACTTACTATGCAGGAATTCAGGCAAAGATTAATGTGTCTAGTTTGTAAAATAAGTCTTGGAATTAAACTCTCAAACATTCTGTTAAATGCACTGTCAGATAGTGTAACAGTGGCAAATGTGTACATTAGTTTCGAGGTCTGCACACGTTCTGAAGGCTTTCCAAAGAAACAGACTTCTGCATCCTGTGTAGACTCGGCATCTATTTTTGAAGCAGTTACAGTGTATCTCCACCAGTGGTGCTGTATGCTACCTGGAAACCATCCATCCGTTTTCTAAAAAACTGAGGCATCTGGAGGAAACCAGTGCAAATACGAGGAGAGAAATATCAAAGCACGACACAGAAATGTGATTTTACATGACTTTCTCTGTATCGATGTGACACGGGAGTTTTTCCATCATCAGCTTGGGGAAAAGAAGAAATGACTGACCAATCATAGGGAATGACTTCAGCTATTAAAATTGATAAATAGTCCCTTGTAGGAGGAATCTGTTTTCTAATTCCTTCTAAAGAGGCCCCTTTATGAGAATGCTCAAGCAAGACCGTTTAATTGCTCTTAGAGAAATCCGCATAAAAGTCTAGTGTATGTATGATATTGACTTGCCTAGTGTGAATAAATTCATTTTTTCACTTACCTGAAGTACCCGTAGTTTAGTTGTACATGCATTGCGGCTGTGATGGTCCCCCGTACATGGCTTTTGTACAAGTTTGCAAGTTCCGGCCTGGGCCAGGTCACCAGCCCACTGCGGCTGGCATTCTGCAAGTACTGGCACTCAGCTGGGCCGGGGGCTGGGATGAGCTGGCCTGGCGAAACCTGACGGCTAGGCTTGCAGGGATGACGCTTTACTCATCGGACCAGAGCTTCAACCTCCCGCGAGTCTCTGTGGAGCTTATAGCACATCGAACGGCGAAAGTCTGTGGATATATTTAGGCACATATGCCTTAGCTCTCAGTAGGTCATCACTTTTAAAATTGTTTGCCCTGTCCTTCTTTATATTTTTCTCGTTTCTTCCCATGTGGGTACAGGAAAGTTCTTTTATGATGTAAAAGAGATAAGATGTAAAAATTACATTTGTGGTCCCACGTTATGGGAGTATATAGAAAAGTAAGTGGCTGTTCTAAACTGCAAAGAAAAAGAGGGGCTGGCTCATAAAAGCTTCATATCTTTGTGTGTTTTTTGAGGGGTAAAATTTAATATTTGATTTATTGATTGGGAATGTAGGTCACAGCTTTGCATTCTGGGCTCTGAATCAGTGTTATTTGGAGAACTGTCGTGCTAGTAAGTAGCTTGTAAGTCAGTCCTGTTGAATTAAGTTAATTGATTTTTACTTTATTCTTCAGATAAATGGTATTTGTAAGATGATGTTAACAGTGCTCATTTAGAAGAGGCACTTGTAATGTCCTATTTAATTATTAGTTTGGTGTGCTCTTTTCAAATTTTGTCAAAGCTTCAAGAGCTTTTGAATTGTGTTGTACTCTCACAGAGCTAATAGGGTCCTGTCTGAGTGGATAGGAGGTGAGCACTGAAGGCAGAGAGTCTTTCTTCTGACACTACCTATTGAGAGGAAAACAGCCTGGCCCTGTTTACTAAATCACTCAGGAGAGCCGATTATGAGTGATACCGACACAATGAAATCAAGTGGCTTTTTATTACATGGTAAATCTCCTTGTATTTCTGGAAAATGGCAGTTTCAAACGGAGTTCCAAGTGCATCCTTGCCTTCTGCCTCATTTTAAATTTGGCTGAGGGGGAGAGGTGTGTCAGCAGCCCTTTTCTCTTTTCACAAGACTCTAATTAACCCTTTGACTTGGAGCATTTCTGTGTTTGAAGTTTCCAATGGCCTCAGCCTGTGCAACATCACCAGCCTGCAACCTGATATTGGTGTAACGCACTAGCATGACATGGATATAAATAAAACGCCAAATTAGTGCGGATTCTAAATGTGTTTTGTAGAAACATCAGGTGGTCTGTATAGATGTTAAAACATGCTAGCATTTTGACTAATAAAACTCAGTTATTGCACATGAAAGACCATCTTGTATTCCTCTATTCAGTGTGAGTAGGAAAATCAGTGATTTACGTCTGATCTGCAATTTAGAATATATATATAATGTATGTGAAATCTGTTTGCCCCCTGGGCTAACCAAAGTGTGTGAATTGTACATGAACTACCTGGGATGTTGGAGCATGGACCAAGCTACCCTACCATGCTGTTGTAGTAGATATCTTGGCTTCATTTAAGAAACAGCTGAATCAATTATGTACTAGCAACCAAATGAGCTAACTGGGCCAAATGTCCTCCTGTTGTTTAAAATCTTTCTTTTATTCTTATGTTCTGTAATGGCTTTAGAAAAGAGTTTCCATAGCCATTTCCATGGTGCACTGTAGGGGATATATTAAGGCGACATTGTTCCCTGTGGTATCATGATCTTAAAATACATATTCTATAATGTCAAGGAACAAGTAATAGGTTTATTCCATGCTGAAAAAAAGAAGAAAGAGAACACAACGTTTCGGCCGTGGAGCCTTCTTCAGGTGTGTGAAGGCTCCACGGCCGAAACGTTGTGTTCTCTTTCTTCTTTTTTTCAGCATGGAATAAACCTATTACTTGTTCCTTTGCAGCCTACGCATGCTGACGCAGCTACCCACCTATTCTATAATGTCTACTACAGGCAGAACAAACAGAGTCTTTCTTGTCTGCTCAAACTGACCGGGCCCAAAAGTATTTATTGATGAGAGGAGCTGTGTTCTACTTGCATTCTGATATTATCTCTGGCAAGTTACAGTATGATGAAAAGATACTGTATATTTACTGTCAGCTTACTATTCTGTTTCCACTAGATGTGGGTTGCCTAAATGGTCTTAAATAACTATCTGTTTAGTAATTAATATTTTTTCATATGCTTGTGCTGCAGGTAGTTGAACTCATCTCCAGTGCCATCGGTGACTTGGTGCAAGGCATTTATTATGAGAACACCAGTGCGGCTAAGGTGAGTCCAGAAAAACGCCATTCTGACTTTTTCTTCTAGGCTTTTTACGGGACTCAATCACTATACAGTAAGTACATGAGTGGTGTTCTTGAAAAGAAAAGAACAGGCTGAGATTGTGCCAATAGACCACCCGTCTTCTTCATGAAATCTCTGAATAGGTGAAAGTAAACCAAACTAAGGGACGTACAAAAAGACCCACAAATGGAAATAAAAAGGAAATAAAGGGAAACTTCCTGAAGACTGCACGTTCATTGTATACATGGACAGTAACTCAGAAACACAGTAAGTCCGATAGAACACTCACATGCTAACTTTTTTGCCTTTAGAAGATTATAACCGTCTCAATTTTTTTAAACATTTTTTTTAACTGCATGATGATCGCGTCATTTGGCAAAGGAGGATTTGAAGATGGGCTCTGTCACACCACAGTGACCAGAGTCACTATTCCAGCAGGTCATCAGAATGAAAAGTAATGCTTCATTTAGTGAGGTAATAATAAAGAGATGTGTGGGATAACAAGCGCGCAGAGCTCAGCAGCCATTATTCATTCACCCATTCAACGTTGCAGGTCTTTTTTATTTGCAAATCCTTGACATCAGGCAGCATTAGTTTAATATCATTTGGGTAAACTCAGACCAGGAAAACTGCCTGTCTCACAGACTGTGAAAGGCTGCCTAATAAAATAATATAGTTGATATATGACTGCTATATCATACACTGTATTATTATTTTTTAAAAATATCTGATTGATATTAAATTTTGTTCTTGAACTCTCAAACAAAATTAACACATTTAAAATGGACCCCTTTTTGGAAGACAAAATTGCATGAATATCTTATGCTTGTGGGTAAAAAGATTAATTAAAAACAGGAAGATCAGAATGCAAGCAAAAGATAATTGACGGCTTAAACCATATGCTGCTTCTTTGAGAGATCTCACTATAGGTGTTAACAGTTGGGGAAACTATTCTCCGCTGGTTGCTTATCAGACTGGTATTTACTGGACAAAAGCTTGCGTTAATTTCAGTTATTACATTTGGAAGACCCGGCACTATATACAATAAGAATAAAACTGACTTGATTGGTGGATTGATTGATTCAAGGTCAGTACGTGACTTGCTTTTAACTTAATGATGGAACCAAGTCCTTTAATAACGCTGTTTTCTCCCTTTTACCGTATTAACAGTAATATTTTTTATTTCTTTTATTCTAATAAAATGAAATGGAGAGTTCATTTTTCATCTTGAGCTGAAAGGGACACTATGTCATTTTTAATAACTGAATCCTGTCATCAATCATCTGCTTTACGTTTGTGAAATTGTGGAAATCAAAACTGAGATAGTTGGGCTTAAAGTGCATTTGAACAAACTGAGGAAATATGAAATATTCAGGCGATAACATCATATTTAGAAATGCTATTTTGTGCTAAGCTGCTCAATTATGACACATGTCTGGAAGTACTAATGTTGAGTTTGTGCTTTTATTTTAGTCTTGGAGTCAGTTGTATTTTGGACTTGAGTTACTGTCGGGATTTTTCACAGAAACAGATTTTGAGTAGAAAGCTGCATTTGTTCATTTCTGTCAGTTTCAGTACATTTAGAAATAACTGATATAGACGTTATGTGGAGCTCAAGTCTTGAAGTTATGAGCTGTGAAACTTTTTGAGTTTTTGATAAGCCCATATAAATAATGCAATCCATACCCGAGTTATCATCAATCAATTAATAACTGCCAATGCTTAGTACCCTTTTTCAATTTTAAGTGGCAAAATTGATCGTGTTACTGTTACTGATTACTTCCCTTTATGTGTAATAGTGACAAAAAAGGCTTTGGCAGTGGATGGTCTTACTGGATTTTACATTTTCACGGGGGAAGGATTGGTGTATCTGTTTACTTTTCAGGAGGACCAAGTGACAGAAGACATCACTGTTGCTTCGTGGGAGGAGCAGACCTTTCTATCCCATGGTGCTTTGCTGGCAAAGAGCTGTCAGGCAGCTATGGAGCTGGCTAAGCATGACGAAGAGTCTCAGGCACTGGCATTCCAGTATGGCAAGCACATGGCCCTTGGACACAAGGTGACGGGTTTTTCCTTCAGGAAGAAATTTAGCACTGCTTGAAAGGCATTAGAGTAGATTGAGAGAGTCTGGGGAAGAGAACATAAACTTTCCAGTGATCTTTTAGAGGACACCACACATGCAAATCAGGAGTCATTATTAAGTATGTCATCATGTTTATATCATTACGGTCACAGTAAAGTTTATGGACCTACATGTTTTTTTTTCATTGGAAAGAAAATCTGCTCTGCTAATCTTAAACTGATTGACAAATGAGATAAAATATGATTGTTTACTATAATCGTAATGATGTAAAAAATATATAAACAAGCAAGTATCATTAGGAATAGTTGACTATTCTCTGGCAAATATGTGGTGTAGCTTTTTCTTCAGTGACTTTCTATAATGTAGTTCCAGTCATTTCTGTTTTTCTAGGGGAAAAGTGTCTGAAGATAAAGGTTGACTTTTTATTTTCTCTGTATCTTTCTGGTCTGTTAGGTCTATTGAAGGTGACAGGAACCAGATGAATGTACAGTACAGTTTCAGTTGTTTCCTGTTGTTTCTTTTTCAGCTCGTCACATCAATTATGGGTGACAGTACCAATACCTTTTAACCGAAAAAAATGGGCACCCACAGAGAAGAATGTTTTTATGTCCATAATTACTTCTCAGCAGTACGAATATAGATGAAATATCTTAAGGGATATTTTCTCTCTTTGTGTATATGATCCTATGCCCTAAGGTGTAGCAGTTTGGATCTGCTGTAGTTCTTTTTTTTTTGCATCTTCAAGCACTCAAAGTCTATCGTCATTAGTAAGATTTATTTTGTATTTGCCTTTAATTTGATCGCAGCTATTCTTTGCAAAAATGAAGTTCTAGCTTTTTGATCCTAGGGATAAAAAAACAGTGAACAAGAAGGAACATGCACCCATCCAGCATGTTTTAATGACGTTGACATGGGTGTATATCAGTAGCACGGAATTAATGGACACTTGCTGGCTGATTCAATCTTCCATGGCTTTGAACTCATATCATAAATGATTGTAAAAAATGAATGAGTGTTTAAGACTTAATGACCAATGGCTTTCAAATAAAAGATAGCAATAATCCAAATCCCCATCATTGATTAGTGTTTTATTTACAAGCCTTCTCTGAGAGGCGCCTCAGCATTTATCCTCCAAATGCAGTTCAAGTTGCTTTGCAGTCTTCCAGATACAAAGGTGTTCAGTACTGGATCATTGTGAGATAAAAGTAGGCTCTAGTCAGACATACACGCCCTGCGTCATTCTCATGCTGTCATTTCGAAGATAGTGGGTTTTGAAATGTGTGTTGCCACATTCTTCACTGATTTGAGAGTGAAGGGTGATAGGTTCAGAATTTATGGAAGAAGAAAAAAAGGCAGACATGGGACAAGAAATATCACACTTTGCAGAAGACAAATATGACTGCACTTCTCACACAAGAACTGGTAGTAACAATACATTAGGAGCAACAACAAAAAATACAACATGTTAAAACCATGTGTGAATGTTGGGAGAATCATAAGATCATAAGTTACCAAAAGTGTCAATATGAAAATATCAGTGATACCGTATGTTTTAAAGAATATGGTGAGATGTTTTGTATCACCAACAAATAATTTACAAACAATTTGAAGCAAATAGAGAAGTCAAACAAAAGATAGAGCCATTTTCTTTTTCTTTTTCTTTTTCAAAATGATATACTGTAGTTGTGCCTTTTAGGGTTTCTTATACAGTATATACAGTACTTGTAACTTGTTTATTCTGCATCCACATTAACTTTTTGGTGTCTGTGAACCATTTCTCAGAACTGTGTCACTTTATGATCACGGGCTTTCCAAAATACCTGCAGACCTTTCATGATGTTCAGAGAGCTGTTGAATGACATGGCCATCTTCTGTTCTCTTGCAGATGAATTCAGACCTGCTGCCATTTGTAAAGGGGAGTGCGGGGGAACTTGGGACCTTCAGCTTGAACTCTGCTCCTGTAGTGTTTCATCAGGAGCTTGTTGGCAGAGAGGGCTGGATGCACCAGCTCCAGCAGGTACGGCGAAACCCCCAGTCCTTTTTTTCCTTAGCTTTTTATCTAATTCTCCTGTGATTTTTTTTCCGTTGGCTTTAGCATATTTCTTGTCATTTATCCGAATCTGACTTGACACGAGGAAACATTTGCACTACCAGGAGGAGAGCATGAAGTGTATTTCACAATATTTGTGACACATAATTCAAGAAATAAGGAGCAGCGTTCTTGTGACAAATTGGGCCCTCCCGAGTGAAAAATCCCCACCCCCTCTTTTGATTTCAAGTTCACACAGGCTAGATGCCACAGCTCTGCAGGATTTGTAGAATGGTCAGACAGTCCAAAATGGATCCTGTCATATATAACCTTACTTATGTTCTCAAGATTAAGACTGGCTCGTTATTACAGTCGACTCACAACATGCGTGGGGACTAGGGATCTTGAGTAGCTTGTAAAGCCAATTGTGCATATAGTCAAATTTAAAAAAAAAACAGCAAATCTCTTAAGTAATTCAAGATATCAAATAAAAGTTTTAAAACAGTAAATAAAAGTAAATAAGACAACTCTATAGGTGCACTAACTAGCTCTTGTAGGACTGCTTGATGACGTTTTCCAGAATAAAGCATTTTTTCAGTATTTTTTATTTTCTGGAATGCGTCAGTTTGACTGTATTTCCGGCTTTAATTAAGACGTGCGTGTCAAATGTGATTCAGTCCATCTAGCATGTCCGTTCTCTAGATGACTCTCATTTCAGAGTCACACTGGAATAAGAAACATCCCTTTACAGCCTTTGCACCCTGCAAGTTCTTTACAAATAAAGAGGTTGAGAATCGCCTTCATTGGTGAAGGCAGAAAAGTTAATTTAAAGCAGTTACTGTCTCCTGGACCATGGTGTGTGATGTACAGTACTGTGAATGGTATGATTTTTAAAGATTTGCGGCACTGATCATCTACATTTTATTCAATATATCAGCCTCTTTTTCTTTTTCTAAAGGCCAGACCCCAGGGACGACCACTGGACTACCCCAAGGTGAGAAAAAATGCAAAGTCTTTCATTTCACTGTAGCATAATAGCTTGTTGGCTTTTGTTAAACACCACAGAGTTTGCAGTTGGTTTTGGTTGTGTTTTTACAAGCCACCATTTAGAAAACAAAAAGGATGTTTTCTAACAGTTCAGCGTTTGCCACATGTAAATCCAATAAACATCCCATGTGGTGAAAACAAATGAGTGGAATCTGTACAGGTCTGTCATGCTTGTTGTGTGTGCTGTCTTGGTGTCAGAGCTCTTCCTGAGTGCTTGCAGCGGTCAGTAATGGACACACACAGTGACCCTGCATGGCTCTGGGCAGTGGATTTAAGTGCATTTTTTATGCCTTTTGGCAGTGCAACTTAGGGGGGAAAAAATAGAAAAAGCTCTATATTTCCAGACTCTTTACAGTAATAAAATGACCACTTATTCTGGGACAAGCAGTATTGTTCAGGTTTCATCTTGCAACACCTTCGCATTGCAGAGTCATCCCCAAAATTTGCTTTAATCCTTTTAAACAAAAGAGACACATTCGTTGATTTCAAAAGACATTCTATTGGCACTACGCCCATGAATTAGGAGTAGAATTTGTTTCCAGTGTTCGTATATAGAGAACAAGATTTCCAGCATTTGACCAGTCAGGATCTTCTGCCTTTTAGCAAATGTGGATGTGGGTCTCTCGGCTGGCCCTTTACTCGTTTACTGGGGGGAATGTATACAGTGTAACTGATAGTTGAAAGAGAACCTGGGTTCTATAGTTAAATATGTCTTTACTCTTCAAGAAAGAGGACAGATAGGCAGGAAGAACATAAACGAATGGTTTGATATAGTATAGCATCTGAAATTGGATCATTGGTTACAAAGCACTGAACCTATTTCTGGAAGAGACAGAGAGGCACTGAATGATTACATTAGAGAAGTCTTTCTGTTGCATTCCAGGAACAGAGGCACTTGGATTTTAGAAACAAAAGTGTAAATTGTCAGAGAAAAATTTAAGTCCTTATAAGTGGATTACACACATGCAAATGACTTTGTTTTATAGTTCATTGTATGATTGTTTTATTTCATACATATAACTAAATTACCAAAATCAAAACTAAATGAACACATTTTTAAAAGTGTACTAGTGTGAACACAGAGGTCTATGAGCCATTCTAGACATGAGAAATTTCCAGTATAGGAAACATGGAAGAGAGAGAAAGGGTCATCAGAAACTGAGCACATTAAAGTTCACTAGCTGATGTTAAGTATAACACAGAATGATTTGCAAAACAACTGTTTCATAAAAAGGTTCCTTATAGGGAAAGTAATGACTAGACTCAAGAGATGCTCCAGAGATCAAGATGTTTCTGAAGTGCTTTATTATTATCATCTTTGTTTTATAAACAGCCATTCATGGGAAATATTGTAATGTGATATAGAAAACAACAAAGGAGTAAAAAAGTAAAAGAAAAAAATATTAGTAAAGGCCAGTACAAAATAGGTATTAAAACAGGGGTGTAACTGGCCAATAGTTTGACAAGGGCATGCCTTGAATTTCAGACATACATTTTAAACTCAATTCTATGCTCAACAGGAAGCCAGTTCAGAGATTCAAGAACAGAGATTATATGAAAATGAGACAGAATCCTGGTTAAAGAGCTTGTTGCTGAGTTGTGAAGTTGTGCTGTGATTTTACAGTATTCAATTCTGGAGGAGACCAAGAGCGTTTAGTAGTTTTCCATAGGCTACTGAGGCTTTGACAAAGCAGGGCCTAGTAGGTCAATATTGCTAAGATGGAAGAAGTAAAGCCAAATTTTCCAAACATGAGGTTCGAAAGTGAGATTGGGCTCAAGGATGACCCGCAGGATTTTGGTTTTAAGAAAAACCCAAGCTTTAGCGCATTGGTAGCCATGGCTGAAACCATCTAACTTGTGTCGTAGATGTGGATAACCTAGTTACATCACTTCAGTCTTGTCGCTATTTAACTCAAAAGGTTGTTGTCAG
Source organism: Atractosteus spatula (assembly GCF_055471065.1). Taxonomy (NCBI): domain Eukaryota; kingdom Metazoa; phylum Chordata; class Actinopteri; order Semionotiformes; family Lepisosteidae; genus Atractosteus; species Atractosteus spatula. The sequence goes on along the minus strand of NC_142707.1, from coordinate 45,017,487 downwards.
TGAGAACTGAATCAGCTGTATCAGTGTCAGGTTTTGGTAATAGATCAGGGTATCTATATGTTAAAGGTAGAAATTTACATGATGGTTTCTAATTTGACAAATGAAAGATATATTGAACCTCAGAAGAAACCACTGTCTATATGTAGCCGTGTTATATTTCCAGAAAAAATAATAGAGATTGCGGATTGTGATCAACTGTGTTGGGTATCGTTTTGATGAATTGATCAAACTCAAGTGACTCTGACTGAACTCTAGATCACTTCACTTGTGAGCCTCACATGGGTGTTGAGGTGATTTAACCCATCAAACCAGATAAAAAGGAAGAAAGAAAAACACATAAAGGAACAAATACGCCCCCTTTTCATGAGAACAGTGCCTTTGTGTCATGGGTCTGTGGTGCAGATGTGCTGAATGACATGCTAATTGTTACACACAACAGGCCAGTCAAAGAGGTCTAAGCATGTTAGTGTGAGAAAACAAATGGCTTTTTCTTACAATGATAAGATCTAAACCAAGTGAGAGCAGTACCAGAGATCCCCAGCACACTTTCTAACTGCACAAGAAGAATATTATGACTGAGAGTGTCAAAGAAAGCACTAAGGTCCATTAATACAAAAACAGTAGGAGGACCAGGAGCAGGGGCCATTAAAATGTGATTTTGACTAGGACTCTTGCAGTGCTATGTAGAGCTTGAAACCTGAGCTGAAAAGGTACATGAAGTTTATTTGTATTAATATAATGCTGTGATGCATTCCAACATTTTAGCCAACAAAGGCAAATCTGAAACAGGCCTGTGATGGTTTTAAATTTTCAGTGACCTGGTTAGATTTTTTAGGTATAAGTGTAACAAGAACAGTAGGAGACACAAACTCAAAGATCAGAGACTGGCTGATTTTATTCACCAAAAGCAAGCAAGGCAGGAATGGAATTTAACGAACAGGAAGTAGGTTTCTTCCATGTACCTCACATTTAAAAGAAGAAGCCTTCATAGAGTGCAAGAGATCAGCGCACCAAGAAGAACAATGCTCATGGGGGTCGTCACGTGTGTGACAGAATAGGGAAGACACACAACATATGCAAGTTATTTGTCAGACTTAATTAAATTCTGCATTGACTCACTTCTGTGTTTGCTAAATATGAGTGTTTCCCTCAACACTTACGAAGGCACGTAACTGGTGAATGGAATTCTAAGCTAGTTGTGTACTTTCTCACACTTGCAGACGTTTTAAAAAAATATCTGATAAAATTCCAGAATATCTTGAAATCTGTTGTGCAAAAAGGAATCTCAAGTTACTTTAATTAATAGTAGGTTCAAGTTGTAGGTGTTGATTGTAACATCCTCATTCCACTGTTTTGGCACTCCTCACCTTTCTTCAGGTGCTATTTTCTGCTATTTAACTTTAGGATGATATTCATAGGCAGGAATAAAAATAATGTATTATATTAAGCAATATTATTATAAGCAATAGTAATGCTTTATAGTCATGAATATACTGTACTTATGCTAATAAATAGAAATGTAGTTTGAGCTCAAACATTATTTTTACCAATTTTATTAAACTAAACCTTTCTGTCCTGCAAAGCATCTAAGAATAAATACTTTTTAAAATACATTTGATTTAAAGGACATTTCGCTTTGGACAGATTAGAAAGTGTTTTTTTTATTTCTTTTTAAAGACAAAATATGTAATTTGATACAGACTGCTATCATCTACTTGAAGACTTTCAGTTTGCACGTTGCCTGATACTTTGCACAATGCAACATTTTTTTCTCTAATTATGTTTCGTTTTGTTTTTGTGACAGTTGTGGGGAGCAATCAAGGCTGGCCAAGGTGTGAACGCAGTTATCGACCTGTGCTGTTACCATGGAAACAAGGCACTTGAGGCCATAAAGTGCTTCCCTCCCTCTGAGGCCAGATCAGCTTTGGAAAACATTGCCTGTGCTGTCACCAGATTTTGATGGAGGCAGGGGAGAACTCCACCTCTATAAAAATGCAGAGGATGTATACTGTGTATATGTGTTTTCCAGTGGACCTTTAAAATAAATACAAAATGTTTATATAAATAAATTGATCTCTTTCTCTCTCTTTTTTGTTTCATTTGTTAAACAATAGGCCGTGCAAGAGTATAGCTTTTATTTTTGATGTGGGAGCCAACAAAATCACAAAAAAGGTCAAACAGCTTTCACTTGTCATGCCAGAAGCACACTTGAAGCTGCACCGGCAGAAATAATTAATGAGACTCGCTGCTGTGACCTCAGCAAATGGACAGGAAATAAGTCCGTATTGATTGGACACAGCCCGGGTTGGCGCCAGTGTGGTGGCCTGTGGTTTTCTTGCACTCACGAGGACAGAGCGAGTGTGAAGCTGCAGGTGTCACTGGAAACACTCGCTAACCTGTCTCATTCCCCTCCATTGCTCTGTGGTAACAGCTGCGCTTATCAATATGAAGGACAGCTCAATGAATGAACGGAGGAAGAATTTACAACCACAAAAAAAAACACAATAATCGGGTGCTTTCAAACATAATTTCAGCAATTTCCTTTAGATGTTAAAAAAGTACTTTAAGAAGTACCATTCTGTTCTGGTGCCTTTATATATCCAGTTGTAAAAGTTACGCTACACTGCTTTTGCTTAATACCAATGGGGAACATGTAGCTTTACTTAAAAAGAGCCTCGGGCAGTTGCTAAAATATTTATTCCCTGACTTAAGGCAACTTAGGAAATGTAAATGAATTGTAAATGGTACAAACAAAAAAGGACAAAAAAAAACAAAATGCTAAGGATGTCTAAGTGCAGTAATACATTAAAGGAGTTCTACACTGAAACAAAGTTTTGCTTTTTGGATGACCCAGGAAACGTTTAAGCTGTTGATTTATTGTGTATACATGGTCTAGGTTTATGCTCTGCTTTGTTCCCACATCTTAACAAAGTAAATCCAAGTAAATCGTTTTTAGT